>NC_065581.1:74468980-75106480 GCF_024542745.1 Macaca thibetana thibetana
CTGCTTTTGAAAAAAGTTTCCCTTGAGATGATTTTATCACATGATTAGTATTAAACATAAGATATTCCATGCAATTCAGATTTATATGACCCTCTCTCTCTCTCCATCCTTCCCTCTCTCT
The DNA here is from genome assembly GCF_024542745.1 of Macaca thibetana thibetana. NCBI lineage: Eukaryota > Metazoa > Chordata > Mammalia > Primates > Cercopithecidae > Macaca > Macaca thibetana. The sequence goes on from NC_065581.1 coordinate 74,469,102, forward strand.
CTCTCTCACACACACACACTCACATATACATACACATACACATACACATACACACACACACACACACAGTTGTAGGTCTCATAAATTTCTCCCTAAGAATGTTCCTGAAAAACATGCTTTAAAAATTGTCTGTGATAAAATGATAATTGTGAAAATTCAAACTTGCTCAAAGGCCAGAGATCAAAGCAAACAATAAAATGTAGTGTTTAACAGGCTAGGAAGGGCAGTTGTAGAATGAGTGTGGGTGTCAGTAACTGTTGTATGAAATTATTTTTATTCAACATCAGGCAAAAGAAATAAACACCAAGTTAATGAAATTTTTACATGATACAAAATAAGGAGGCACTGCAAGTGTTGGAAAAGCCTCAGAACCAATAACAGTGATGCCATAATAGGAAAAATTAAAAGGGAAGAAAATAAAATTTAGGTAAACAATAACAGAATAGCATGAAGAAATGTAATTAAATGGAGAAGACACCTAAGTTATAGCACTTATTGCAATGCACTTTGTAAAATTGTTTACATAATCATCCCCATTGCTTAGCTGAAAGCACGATGAGACATTAAGTCACTTAATTAAAAAAAAAAAAAAACTATTGAGTAAGGACTATGCACCAGGTGCAGTGTTAGTCAGTGAGGAACACCAATGAATAAGTTCAAGTCCTAGCTAGTGAATGCACAGATTCAATTTAATTCATCTCTATACCACCAGCATCAAAGGTACAAGCCTAGCACATGAAGAAAGAAAGGAATAAACAGCCATTTTTCCAGTGATAGATGGGTAAGTTGAGGAATGTTCATCGTCAAATGTATCTAAAAGGATATTTAATAATAGCACATATTTATTGAGACTAAATATGTGCCAGACATTGTTTTCATGGTTTGGCTTACATTCTCCTTCAGTCTTCACCCAGATGACGACACATTGTGCTCATGTTAGTTGAGGAAACTGAGAGTGGAAATTAAATGACACTTCCAACTACATGTAGCTGGTAAGCAGTGGAGCTGAGATTCAAACCAGGTCTATCTGATAGAGTACTTTTATTTTTTTAATTAATCTATTTTTTTTTTTTTTGAAATGGAGTCTCGCTCTCTTGCCCAGGCTGGAGTGTGATCTTGGCTCACTGCAACCTTTACCTCCCAGGTTCAAGTGATTCTCCTGCTTCAGTCTCCCAAGTAGCTGGGACTACAGGCACCCATCTATCATGCCCGGCTAATTTTTGTATTTTTGTAGACAGGGGGTTTCACCAGTTGGCCAGGCTTATCTTGAACTCCTGACCTCATGTGATCTGCCCACCTCAGCCTCCCAAATTACAGGGGTGAGCCACCAAGCCCGGCCTGATTGAGTACTTTTAAATCCTCATAGCTATTTTTAATGTTTAGGAGATAGGACACATCTAAGAGCGACCTCAGTGAATAGCATCCCATTTTAGTGAACATGCAGGTGACTATGATGCAGGCACAATTGGAAAAATGAAAACAAACAAAAACAAAACTTCAACCAGCAGTCTGCATTAATGATTTTTTCATTTATTTCATTGTTAACTCTTCTTAACATTTAACTTAAATTTTATTGAACATGATCACTTCTTCTTTATCCTGAACTAAATTCACCTTTGTGAAGTCTTTGTAAAATATTTATATCCAATATTTCAATTGATCCTTATAACAAGTATATGATATAGGTGGTGGATAAGAATTTTAAAAACTTTTTTTTTTTACCTTCCATACAAATTTGCAAGTTGAGATTTTGGAAAGTCAATTGACTTGTCCAAGGGCATATAAAGAAGTCAATGAGATTTTTGTAATCATCATCTCCACCCCAGCTTCCCTGGTGCGTTTTCCTAATTTAGTTTGCACAGAAAATTCATTCATCTTAGAGACGTTTGTTGTACATTTCTGTTGCTTGTCCATATCTATTTGTGAAATGAAAAGAACTGTTAATATTTCAAAGATGTGAGACTTATCCTAAAGTGAGTGTATATAAGAATGTGAATGCTAACTTCTAAAATTCTCCATAAATGCTGAAGAGAACAAACAAGAATAGACTTCAGGAAAATAGTCTGAAATCAAAGAGCAGAATTGCTCAAGAAATCAATATCACCAAAGGAGACAAATGGCTGAAAACCGAGGACAAATTAGAATTGCACACACAATGTAATACAGTACCCAGACGGGCAGTGATTTTCAAGGCTGCATATAAAGAGACATTTGATCCTAGGATGGGAAAGTAATAGCCTTTTCCTACAAAACTCTGGGGAGACTGCATCAGATAACAGTGTCTGAGGTAATACAGCCTCATCAAGAGTACGAGACACAGGCAACAGAAATGACTAGGGAGCGGAAACATCAATTTCCAAGTTAGGCTTCAGGAGCTAAATGTGTGTAGATTGGTGATGTAATGACAATGAGGCCCATGAGTCTGAACAGTAATACCATTTTTCCACAGAAAGAAATATATTATCTAGTCTAATTTATGTGGGTTTATAAAAAGAAACTGATCACCAAGACTTAGGACAAAAGGAAACAAAGAGGTTATTTCCATGTTTCTAAGAATGATATTGAAAATACATAAAAATAAAATTGTTCCTTAATTTATTTTTAAATTTAATTTGACAGATAACATTGTATATTTCTACTGTGTCCATCATGATGTTTTGAAACATATATATATATAGTGGAATGGTTAAACTTAGCTAATGAACAAATGCATTGTCTCACAGTTATCGTTTTTGTGATAAGAGCACTTAATGTTTCCTAATTTTATATTTTTCAAGAATATATTATCATTAACTATTATCACCTTGCTGTACAATAGATCTCTCAAAATTCAATCCTCCTATTTTACGGTAATTACATATCCTTTGATCAGCCTCTCCAGATCCTACCCTCCCTGATAAACATCCCAGCCTCTGGTAACCACCATTTTACTCTCTAGTTCTATGAGATCAACTCTTCGATTCCACATATGAGTGAGATGGTGTGGTATTTGTCTTTCTGTGACTGATTTATTTCACCTAATGTTTTCTAGGTTTATTCATATTGATGATAATGACTAGGTTTTGTTCTTTTCTGTGGCTGAATAGTATTCCACTGTGTATATATACTACATTTTCTTTATCCATTTTTTTTTTTTTTTTTTTTTTTTGAGATGGAGTCTCACTCCGTTGCTCAGGCTGGAGTGCAGTGGCACGATCCTGGCTCACTGCAAACTCCGCCTCCAGGGTTCAAGCCATTCTCCTGCCTCAGCCCCCCGAGTAGCTGGGACTACAGCCACCCGCCACCACGCCTGGCTAATTTTTTTGTATTTTTAGTAGAGATGGGGTTTCACTGCGTTAGCCAGGATGGTCTTGATCTGGCCTCGTGATCCGCCCGCCTCGGCCTCCCAAAGTGCTGGGATTATAGGCGTGAGCCACCGCGCCTGGCCTATCCATTCTTTCACTGATGGACACTCAGGTTAATTCCATGTCTCAATGGCAAACCTTTTTGCTCATTTATTTATTTATTTTATTTTATTTTATTTTATTTTTTTTATTCACTCAGTAAACTTTCATTGGATAACTGCTCTATGTGAAGCATTGTATTAGGGCTTGGGGTAGAAAAATAAGTGAGATTTTATATCTTCCCTTGAGGAATTCATTTCTAATTTAAAATGCAATTGTAAACAAACCATTTTTTAAAAGGCAATATGTGACTTAAAACGTACTTATCTGTATGGTGATGAAAATAGGCACATACAAGAGAGGTGAGTTTATCATTTTTTCAAGAGTGGAGTAAGAAATAAAAAATACTATTTTAGAAAACTTCATACTTTCTCTCACTCAGTCTATAACATAAAGTTCCCATATTGTTATACCCTCTTCAAAAACATTTTAATAGCTACAGAATGTCATGGAGTGAAAGTGTTCATAACCTACTGGCAGTGGGGGTGGGGACTGGACATAGTACCACGCTACGTGGTGACAGCACAACAGGCCACTCTGTGTATGGGCATCCTAGGGTGTAAACCCCACCATGAGGAATGTCACACTTTTCCAGGGGCTGTGAAGAAGATTTGGGCCCAGATATCAGCTCTTCTCACCAAATCCATGTTTTGATTTCCACTGGTAGACAGGCAAGATTGCCTGCCTCTATATCATGCATTAAGGGTTCAGGATAGTTTTTACAGCCAAACTTTGGAGCAGTCACACATCTGTCGTAAAACGAAAGCAGGTGTTCATTGAGATGGGCACTGCAGGTGCTGCCTCCTGCTGGAGTTTTGACACAAAGGTCAACCGGGTACCCATTGTTCTTATTCAAGGTTTCACTAGCATTGGTGCCATCATCTCGCCATTTCCTTTAGTGCCTAGGGTGATGATGTGCTCACTGCTCACAAATCCTGTGGGTTGCCATGACCCTTTCCACATACACTGTAAAAGGGGTGCAGGGCTAACAAGTTAATTCTACAAAGAATATCAAGTATTTCTTTAACAGTAACAGTGAGTAACCCATATGTAAAGCCCTATTTCCCATCCATGAATTCATTTTAGCTTCAGAATACCTTCAGAGGAAAATATAATTATTTTCCATTTTATAGATGAGAAAACCGAGGAGATAATTTGATTGCTTAGGTACCTATCCAAGGTCACTAAGCAGGGCTGTGAAGGAGCCAGTATTGGCATCTAAGTCGTCTGGTTATGGAGACTGGCTGCTTAATCACTATGTTGCCTGCACATCAGGACTATGACTATGCCTGCCTACTTACTAGTGAGTGCCGTGAGACTACATCCCTGCTAGTGGAGTGTATGCACTACTGGAGCCAAAGGTGCTCCAATAAAAGTTCATTAAACCAACAACCCTCTTTACTAGAGCCCTATGTTCTCATTAAGAAAGGGAATAAGGGGCCGGGCGCGGTGGCTCAAGCCTGTAATCCCAGCACTTTGGGAGGCCGAGACGGGCGGATCACGAGGTCAGGAGATCAAGACCATCTTGGCTAACACGGTGAAACCCCGTCTCTACTAAAAAATACAAAAAACTAGCCGGGCGAGGTGGCTGGCGCCTGTAGTCCCAGCTACTTGGGAGGCTGAGGCAGGAGAATGGCGGGAACCCGACATAGCGAGACTCTGTCTCAAAAAAAAAAAAAAAAAAAAAAAAAAAAAAAAAGAAAGGGAATAAGGAATTCCTGTTCTAATCAGGACACTTGGCCTCCAAGTGGGAATAATCTTTGACCCTCATCTGTTTTCATTAATGTTCTGCCTGTTGGGTCAGCTAAATGCCAGGTCTCCCAGGCGTCTGAAGTGGATACATTACAAAGTGAGGACAATTTAGAAGATATAAGGTAGATTCAAGAAAAGTCCTTGATGAGGAATTGTCCTAGTCTGTTTAGGGTGCTATAACAAAAATACCAGAAAGTTGGTAGCTTATAAACAAATATTTATTTTTCAGTTATGGAAGCTGGGAAGTCCAGGTCATGGCACAGCAGATCTGGTGTCTGGTGAGGGCCCTTGTATTAGGTGCCTCTCACTATGTTCTCACACGGTGGAAAGGCGAGATAGCTTTTTTGGGTCTCTTTTATAAAGGCAGTAATCCCATTCATGAGGGATCTGACTTAATGACTAATCACCACCCAAATGCCCGGAGTTCTAATACACATTGAGGATCCTACCACACTGAGGATTAGGTTTTGATGTATAAATTGGGGGTGGAGAGGCACTAACATTCAGACCATACCAGGAATCAAAAGAAGAATCACAGAAGCGAAAAGCAAATTCTGACACCAGTGCCAACAGATTGAGATAATAATAAAAAATAATAATAAACCGAGATGCAGGCTGGGAATTAAATTGGACTTCAATCCAGGAAGGTAATCAGGAGCTGTTGCAAAAATTTCTAGTTGTGATTCAAGGAGGCACCGTTTAAGACCCAAAACCTTATTCTTGCCCCCTATTCTCATCAGCATGACAGTAAAACATTCCTTTGTGCTTGCTCTCCCGCAGACACTGCTCTTAGTGCCATAATACATTGAACATGAATATTTTTATGTATTAATTTCACAAACAACCATGTATGGTAAGTATAGTATCACCTTCATTTTAAAATGAGAAAACTGATACCCAAAGTAATAAAATGATGTTGCCAAGATCACTCAGCTGGTATGTGACGGAGACAGAATTTAAAGCTAAGTGGTTTTGTTCCAGAGTATATGTCATTAACTATTATGTTACACTTCTTCTCAAGGGATAGATAGAATTTATCCATTGTGTTTGCTGAGAGTCATTTCACTGGTGCACATTGGTGTCTGGTACATATGACGAGAAAAATGGTTCATCTACTTACCACAGCAAAATTAGTATGGAATATTCTAACATACTTTACCAAAAATACAGCTTTACAGGGTAATTTTATGTTCTCTCTATGCCTGCAACTTTAAAAAAGAAAATCCCAACCAATGGCCTGTATTAGCAATATCTGAGGTCACCTTTCAACATACCAACTAGTACTACAAGGCATGTGGGGACAGACCTTGTCTTATAAATAAGATTCCTCTTAGAAATCTTATCTAAGCACATTATTACCAAATAATGGTAGCTATGCCAAAAACTGAAAGACTTATTCTTGGTTCTATTTGTAATTATTAGTAATCAACTCCACTAAATTTTACCATTATTTACCAAAATGATACAAATTTACTCCCTCTTTTATTACTTTCAGTTTTCCTGGGGACTCTAAATATTTTCTCCATATAAAGCTTTCAGATCCAACCTTACATCCTTAACAAGTGGCTACTCTACCCAGTCAATGCAGCATTTGAATGGCAACCAATATTGATTCCATGAAATTGGTATAAGCCAGTAGGGTCATCAAGGGAGAAATCATCTTATGTCAAGAGCATCCCAAGGCCTGCCTCTAAGTCTTTAATTAGTGCTATAGATTGGATGTTTGACCCTCCAAATTCATGCCAAAATTTGATCCACAGTGCTTGAGGCGGGGCCTAATTGGAGGCGTTTGGTCATGGGGTCAGATACCCCATAAATATTAGATTAATGCCATCCCTCAAGAGTAAGTGAGTTGTCCTATCAGTTTCCTTGGAAACTAAAGTTATAAAGAGCTCAGTATCTCCCTCCCCTCTCTCCTACTTCCTTTCTCACCATGTGGTCTCTGCATACCCTTCCTTTTCCCTTCTGCAATGAGTAGAAGCAGCCCGAGGCCCTCACCAGAAGCAGGTGCTGGCACCATGCTTTTTGTGCAGCCTGCAGAACCATGAGCCAAATAAACCTCTTTTCTTTATAAATTACCCAGCCTCAGGTATTCCTTTATAGAAACACAAAACAAAGACAATCAGACTAAGACAATCAGCTAAACTTAATGGTCTCAGGATCAAGAGGATCAAGGAGAGGTGATATCTGTTATAACTCTACATTTTAAACAACGCACACATAACACCAATATACTCTCAGTAGTTGCAAGATCATCTCAAATTTTCTTCATTTGTTTTCAACACATTCCTATCTTGGAGCCCAGCCCCTAAGCTTGCCTCACTTTCACAGCTCTAAAAGAAAGAAATTTAAACATTCTTAGCTGAGAAAAATAAATCATTCCAAGTTACGGAAATTTTAAACATAATTTTGGGTGTAAATGTTGCTCATAACATAGAAGGCAAAGCCTTTAAAAATTATCTGAATAAAGTTAGGTAATTTTTGTTGCAGAATGTCATCATACTTTTTCATAAGTGATTCCTCAGCCCAGTACCAGAAGATTTTAACATTCATTAAAATTTCAAGTGTGCAGAGTTACATTCCAGAAAGGACTCCTTAAGTTTAAGAATGTGGTGGCTAATTTTATGTATCAACTTGATTGAGCTAAGGAATACCCAGATAGTTGGTGAAAACATTTCTGAGTGTGTCTGCAAGGGTGTTCCTGTAAGACATTGGAATTTGAGTCAGTAGATTGAGTAAAGAAGATCCATCCACTATCACTAATGTGGATGGACATCATCCAATCTGTGAAGACTTGACCAGAATAGAACAAAAAGTTGAAGGAAGGGCAAATTCTGTCTCTCTCTTCTTGAGCTTGTGCATCCATCTTTTCCTGTGTAAGAGAGTATCAGGACTCCAGATTCTGGAGGCTTTGGTTTCAGGGATTCACACTAGCAGTCCTTTTACCCATTGGGTTCTCGGGCCTTTGACCTCAGGCTAAATTACACCACAGACTTTCTTCATTCTCTAGCTTGAAGACAGCATATTGTGGGACATCTTGGCTTCCATAATTTTGTGAACAGATTTCTATAATAAATTTCCACACACACACACACACACACACACACACACACACACACACACATATATATATATATATATACTTCTCTCTCCTTAAATTCTGGGTCACTCCTTTGTCCACTTCACTAAGAGAAAAAAGGACAAATTCCCTTATATTTCCCAAGATTAACTTGTACATCTGCCCTAAATACTATACTCTGCCACTTCCTCTGAGATACTTGACCCTAAATAATTTCTCTTTCTTTACTAGTTCCTACCATGTTTTCAAATATATTAGATCTGTACTACAAGAAACAAATAAAATAAAATCTTTCAATGGTTGCTTCTTCATGCTAACAACCAGTTTCTCTCAAATTACTTAAATTTCTTAAACATATTTGTTTAACCCTTCACTCTCCCAAACTGACTTGTTTTACCACTTCTCTGTAATCTGTTTCTCTCTGCACAAGTAAAATTGCTGCTGTAAAGTTTGATGATGACTTTTTAAACATAAACACCAACAGATTTTTAAAATATATAAATTCTTGTTGCTCTCTCTGTAGAACTCTATGTTGGCCAGAGTGTAAGGTGTTTTGGCTATATCAATAAATTACTTTTTCTTCATTGAAACTCTAATCACTTCTTAGCTCAATAACTCTTTTGGTTTTATTTGTCCCATCCCAAATTCATCTATTCTAATGATTCTTACCTAAGACTGTTCAACATACCCACCAGAGGATTGTTTTAAATATAAGTGTTCCTATGCCTCCCAAGGCTGGTTAAATCAGAATTACTTATGACAAGACTGGAAATGATAAATAAATATGTATACTGCATGAATGGAAGAAATGTAGAATGAGAATTGTGGGAATATTATCAATAGAGAACAGAAACATTTGAAGGCAAAGCAGAATGTAAAATTGTTAGATAAGTGGTTCCCCAAAAGAATTGCATGTTAAAATCACCCATGGAGTACTTGTCAATAACTCTTTATTGTTTTTATTTGTCCCATCCCATCTATCCATTAGGAGAGATGAGTTTGGGATGGGACAAATAAAATCAGTAAAGAGTTATCAAGCTAAGAAGTGATTAGAGTTTCAATAAAGAAAAAAATAATAATTTATTGTTCCTATGCCTCACCAAGACCAGTTAAATAAAACTTCTTATGACAAGATTTGAGTGTGTTGTTATTTAGGTATCTTGTCATAACTGTTGGGAATCGATTTTTTTTTTTTTTTTTTTTCCGCCCAGGCTGGAGTGCAGTGGCCGGATCTCAGCTCACTGCAAGCTCCGCCTCCCGGGTTTACTTCATTCTCCTGCCTCAGCCTCCCGAGTAGCTGGGACTGCAGGTGCCTGCCACCTCGCCCGGCTAGTTTTTTGTATTTTTTTTAGTAGAGACGGGTTTCACCGTGTTAGCCAGGATGGTCTTGATCTCCTGACCTCGTGATCCAGCTGTCTCGGCCTCCCAAAGTGCTAGGATTACAGGCTTGAGCCACCGCACCCGGCCGATTTTTTTTTAAATTACTTCAACAGTCACCCCCTGAGTGACTTTAATGTGTAATTATTTGGGGAACCACTTATCCAACAATTTCACATTCTGCTTTGCCTTCAAATCTTTCTATTTTCTATTGATAATATTCATACAATTCTCATTCTACACTCCCTCCATTCATGCTATACACACACACACACACACACACACACATATATATACCATTTGGTAGGTATTAATAGATGTATGTTATATGCTAGGTACACAGAGTATCAAGATGAAATATGGCTCATAGCCCAATGGATAATTGGGTAATAGAGGTTAGAAGTATAGATGCTTAGGAGATAGAAAATGCAAAGCTACAAAACTTAACTAAATGATACATTCACTTTTATCTGACAAAAGGCAAATTTCACAGAAAAAAACAATTTCATAGGTAGACTCATCTGTGAGTCATTCAGTGTGAATGATAAAGGAGAAGAAATGAAAGATAAACAGGTTTTATAGAGTGTGTGAATGACTAATAGATTTTAATGCCTTTAATCAATATATTATAGGAAGAGAGGGAAATTAATTCACCTTGATGCACTCAGTAGTTCAGAAGCCAATAATCTAAATGGAGATATGCATTATGCCATTGTAAATACAAATATGAATTTAAAACATTATAGATTTGAGCCCCTTACTTCTGCCACAGAGCTCATGACCTTTCTCCTTGTTTTCTCTGTCTGAGGCACAACAACCCTCTTTCTTATTTGACTGTGTCATACTGTTGTCTCTGCACAGAACTCTCTGCTGTCTCTTAACCTAGTCAATTCCTTCTCACCTTTTTAGTTCCAACTTTCTGTTTCTTCCAACTACTCACAGTGCAAAGGTATCCCCATTATGTGCTCTCACATAATATAGACTCCTCTTCATTACCTCTTATTATAAATGTAATTATCTAATTATGTAACCATTTGTTTAATCTATCTCCATACTGAAAGCTATATGCTATGTGACAGTGAGCAGGGGTCATACCTGCTTCACTATCCTCCACCCTTTTTCCTCATCATTCACAAAAGCAGATCATAGGATTCTGAACATATAATGAACATATAAAGAAATCAAGAAATATTAATTAAATAAATGAATTAAGGAAGGAATAAAACAAAGAGATTATTTGTGACCTGGAATAGAATGCAGGTACAGGTAAGTTTAGTTTTCATTGTTACTGCTGTCATTTTGAGATGAAGGGGACTTGAGAGTATTTTATACCTTCTATATTATGTTCAGTGGGAGGTCTTTCAACCTTTCATCTCCATATGTGGCCATTCTCAAGTTTCACTATTAGTCCTAAAATAAAACACATTCAAACTTTAACCCATCTTCTCCCTACAAAACTTACATTATACTTTTAAATTTCTTTCAATAGCACCACCATACTACCATATCTTAACACTTAAAATAATAAAATAAAACTAAAATCCAGATTTTTAGTTTTTAATTATAATACCATCTCCAAGTAATACATAAGCACTGTTTATCTGTACTTTATAAGACCTTTCAAATCTATCTCAACCTTCTATTACCCAAATGATGCCTCTGATTTCAGTCCATGGCACTTCATGTTCGAAATTATTTTAGTAGTTTAATTTCTTGTTTTATTTTTCTTCCATTCCTTCAATGCATTTCTTATGATTTTAGCAGATTAATCTTTCTGCAATAGTACTTTTTAACCATGTATTAAGTTTCTTCCTTTATGGGCTCTTTCACATTAATCCCACTGATGTCCAAATACCACTTGATAGCAAACCCAGAAACTTTGTCTTGGACCCATGTAATGTTTTATCTCTCTCTTATCTCTACCTCTACCTCTACCTCTGTCTCTGTCTCTATTTCTCTCTCTCTCAGTTGGTGATATTATTTTGTGTGCTATTGAGGGATTAAAGCCCACTCAAAGTATATCCCTAATTTCATTAATAGCAAACATAAAAGCTATCATAATTTTCATCTTTCATCCTTTTCTTAGATTGAAGAATGAGTCCTCTTTTTAAGAGCTAAACCCCCTCCGTTTTTGCTCTGGATCTCATTTTTTTTCTGTCTTTTCAGGAGCTATTTACCTTCTATTATTATTTTCATTCTACATTGTTAGGTTCTCCTTCTCTACTAAGTTGTCTGCATTAATGTAAGACTGTATTCTTTTCCCTTTAATCTTAAAAAAGTATATATAAAATATCCCAGCTACCACCCACTTACTTTCTAGCTTAACCTCAAAAGACCCATCTGTCTTATGCACACTTTCTCTTCTTCCTCCTCTACATTTTACTCTTCAGTCTACTGCCATCTGGCACTGCCCCCACTTCACGAAGGCTTATGTAAAGTTTATGTCGCTTATCTCAAAGAACCTCTACATTACCACAGGAAAACGGACGTTTTCCTAATACTACTACACTTGTCTGCAATATTCATCACAGTTGATTACCTCTTCCTACTTGAAACATTTATCTTTCTCAGCTGTTGTAACAGCAACCTCCCATGATTTTTTTTTCTACCTCACTGTCACCTTTTATCACGTTTTTTTTTTTTTTTATTGACTCCTTCTCTACACAACCACTACATGATGCTTTCAATTAGAACTAGTTCCTATGTCTCTTCTCTTTTTCTCCTCATACTGTCCCATGCCTTTATCTCCAACTTGTTAGTTAATTCTAATGTCTTTAATTCAGCCTTGCCTTCTGACATTTGGGATAAGAAGTATATTCCACCACTCCACTTGCCATCTCTATTTGCTTACTGCTTAGGCAATCTCAGACTTAACATGATCAAAATCAAATTCCTAGTTAAATTCCTCACAAATATCCCCCATTCTTCACCAAAAAAACAAATTGCAAAATTACCTAATCTATATCAAGCCATAATCTTGGAGATGTCTCTTTTTCTCCCAAAACATAAAATCTAATATATTAGAGTTTCTTGCTGAGTCTATATCAAAAACATGTCACCATGTATCCACATTGCTCCATCTTCATAGCCTCCACCTTGGTCCAAGTTATTATCATCTCTTCTTAATTGTAGCAAATATTTCATAATTGGTTCCTCTACTTTCATTCTTATTGTACCCAATGCATTATCCTGTTGGCAATCAGCAAAATATGTATGTATTCTTTCAAATTTCATACTTAAAACAAAATCTTTAATGTCTTACCTTAGCATTTAGAATTAAATACCAGTCCTTTATTATGACATCACACATGCTTTTCCCAGTCCCACATGATATTCCAGTTAACACCTGGAATAACTGATAGATTTATTTCACAGTGAGGTCTTGCCACTCTCCCTTTCATTCACTAACCTCCAATCTCATTTACCTTCTGTTAATTTCTGAAGAATACTAAGCAGTTCCTCTTCTTACATTTTTGAGAGTTTTCTCTCCCTGAAATATTCCCATTTTTTGGTCTTCTAAAACTTATATCTTCTAAAACACTATTTATCACCATTTGAAATCAACCTCATTTACCTATTTGTCAATCATTATTATATTTCTTCCATTAAATTTGTATTCCATGAAGGCAGGATAAACATTGAACTGATTGATATATAGTATCTGACATGGTTTGGCTGTGTCCCCACCCAAATCTCATCTTGAATTTTAACTTCCACAGTTCCCATGTGTTGTGGGAGGAACCTGATGGGAGGTAATTGAGTTATGGGGGTAGGTCTTTCCCATGCTGTTCTCATGATAGTGAATATGTCTCATGAGATCTGAAAGTTTTGAAAAAGGGAATTTTCCTGCACCAGCTCTCTCTTTTTGCCTGCTGCCATCCATGTAAGAGGTGACTTGCTCCTCCTTGCCTTCCACCATGATTGTGAGGCCTCCCCAACCAAGTGGAACTATGAGTTCATTAAATCCTTTTCCTTCATAAATTATCCAGTCTCGATGTGTCTTTAGTAATAGCATAAAACAGACTAATACAGTAAATTAGTATCAGGAGTGGGGTGCTGCTGAAAAGATACACAAAAATGTGGAAGTGACAAGGGACTGGGTAACATGCAGAGGTTGGAACAGCTTGGAGGGCTCAAAAGAAGACAGAGACAAATGTGGAAAAATATACACAAAAATGTGGAAGCAACTTTGGAACTGGGTAACAGGCAGAGGTTAGAACAGTTTGGCGGTCTCAGAAGAAGACCGACAAATGTGAGAAAGTTTGGAACTTCCTACAGACTTGTTCAACGGCTTTGACAAAAATGCTGATAGTGATATGAACAATAAGGTCCAGTCTGAGGTGGTCTCAGATGGAGATGAGGAATTTGTTACTGGAGTCAAGTGATTCTTGTTATGTTTTAGCAAAGAGACTGGTGGCATTTTGGCCCTTTCCTAGAAATTTTTGGAACTGTGAACTTGAGAGAGATGATTTACAGTATCTGGCTGAAGAAATTTCTAAGCAGCAAAGAATTCAAGAGGTGACTTGGGTGCTGTTAAAGGCATTCAGTTTTATAACGAAAGAAGAGAATAAAAGTTCAGAAACTGTGCATCCTGAAAATGCGATAGAAAAGAAAATCCCATTTTCTGAGGAGAAATGCAAGCTGGCTGCAGAAATTTGCATAAGTAACAAAGAGCCGAATGTTAATCTCCAAGATAATGGGGAAAATGTCTCCAGGACATGTCAGAGATCTTCATGGCAGGCCCTCCCAACACAGACCTGAAGGCCTAGGAGGAAAAAGTGGTTTCATGGGGTGAGCTCAGGGTCCCCGTGCTGTGTGCAGACTAGAGATTTGGTGTCCTGAGTCCAAACTGCTACAGCCATGGCTGAAAGGAGCCAATCTAGAGCTCAGGTTGTGGCTTCAGAGAGTGCCAGACCCAAGACTTGGCAACTTGCATGTGGTGTTGAGCCTACAAATGCACAGAAGTCAAGAATTGGAGTTGGGAAACCTCTGCTTAGATTTCAAAAGATGTATGGAAATGACTGGATGTCCAGGCAGAAGTTTGCTGCAAGAGTGGGACCCTCATGGAGAACCTCTGCTTGGGCAGTGTGAAAGGGAAATGTGGGGTCAGAGCTCCCACACTGAGTCCCAACTAGGGCACCACCTAGTGGAGCTGTGAGAAGAGGGCCTCCGTCCTCCAGACCCCAGAATGGTATTTTCACTGACACCTTGCACTGTGCACCTGGAAAAGCTGAAGATACTCAACGTCAGCCCATGAAAGCAGCTGGGAGGGAAGCTGTACCCTGCAAAGCCACAGTGGTGGAACTGCCCAAGACCGTGGGAAACCACCTCTTGCATCAGCATGACCTGGATGTGAGACAAGGAGCCAAAGGAGATCACTTTGGAGCTTTTAGATTTGACTGCCCCACTGGATTTTGAACTTGCATGGGACCTGTTGTCCCTTTGTTTTGGCCAATTTCTCCCATTTGGAATGGCTGTATTTACCTAATGCCTGCACCCCCATTGTATCTAGGAAGCAACTAATTTGCTTTTGATTTTACAGGATCATTGATGGAAGAGACTTGCCTTGCTCAGATGAGACATTGGACTGTGGACTTTTGAGTTAATGCTGAAATGAGTTAAGACTTTGAGGGACTGCTGGGAAGGCATGATTGGTTTTGAAATGTGAGGACATGAGATTTGGGAGAGGCCAGGGGTGGAATGATATGATTTGGCTGTGTCCCCACCCAAATTTCATCTTAAATTGTAACTCCCACAATTCCCACATGTCATAGGAGGAATCTAGTGGGAGGTGATTGAATCATGAGGGCAGGTCTTTTCTTTGATGTCTTTTCTTATTCCTCATGACAATGAATAAGTTTCATGAGATCTGATGATTTTATAAACTAGTTTCCCTGGACAAGCTCTCATTATTTGCCTGCTGCCATCATGTAAAATGTGACTTGCTCTTCCTTGCCTTCTGCCATACTTGGGAGGCCTCCCAAGCTATGTGGAACTGTAAGTCCATTAAACCTTTTTCCTGTATAAATTACCCAGTGTCAGGTATGTCTTCATTAGCAGCATGAAAATAAACTAATACAGTATCCATCAACCAAATGTTTTTCAACTATCAATTAGTGATACTAAATTAAAGCATAAATCACTAAATACTTCCATCCAAAGTCATCCAAATATAAAAACTAGGCTAATACATAAACTTTCATATTTTATAGTAAAACAAATTACTTGGTATTTTCTAGAGTGAAATGTTGCCACAAAACTCTATAGACACTCTGATATTAAAATTTATTTATTTTGAGGAAAGGAAGAAACATAATGGTAGACAGAAAAAAAGTCTTCCAAGTTTTATGCCATTGACATTGAAAGAGGTGTTTCTATGAGCAAATGTTACAAAAAAAAAATGTAGTTCTCACCATTGTCTAATCCAAATATTAACACCTGGAATAATTGATTAATGTATTTAAAGCTTAAGATGTGCTGACATTTTTATGATTCAGCGGGATATTGCAGTTCAGCTAGAATAGAGCACAGTCATTGTATTCATCTCTTTTTTGCTGATTTTTATGCAGTTTTAATACAAGTGAATAAAATGAAAATAAAATAATTTCAAAACACTTGACACATATGTAAAAAAGGTGCCCTAAAGTATTTCCATCGGTTTTTAGCATCTCATCATATTAATTCAGAGCAGAACAGTGGCTTCTAAGTTTATTATGCAAAATAAATTTTAATAATTGCTCCAGAAAGAGATTCTTTTATAAAATGAAGATTTATTGTGTTAAATCTGTCATTCCAAGTTGCCCAGGAAAGCACAAGTCACAATGAAGATGCCAGAATCTTTCAAACAGTATTGGCAAATGAAGTGCATTAGACACTTTTATTTAAATAATTAGTGTTGGATTGAAGATGTTTCAGAGTTATTTTTCTTTTTGTAAAAAAAAAAAAAAAAAAAAAAAAAAAAAAAAAAAAAAAAAAAAAAAAAAACTTTTTCTTGAAATAATTGAAAAATAATAAAAAATTATAAGGATAAAACAGAAAACTACATATTTTGCACAGATTCATGAATTATTAGCATCTTGCTACATTTTAACATTCTCTCTATATCTATATCTATATCTATATCTATCTATATCTATCTACAGATAGATAATTACTCTTTATGGACTATTTAAGTATAACCTCATACAATATGTTGCTTTACTATTTAATATTTAAGGAATTTTTCCAACAGAAAGAATGGGAATTTTCAATACCATTCAAACTGGAGTAAGATAACAAGGGCCTGGTCACAACTGTAAATTCTGAAATGAATAAACAGGTCAGCTACCTGAGGACTCTGAAAAGGTAAAGAAGAATAGAAAGATAAAAGCGCAATTTCAAACTTGAAGAAGGACCAGCAACAGCACATTTCCTAAGTTGTTTGTTTTATTTTGTTTTCTCTATTTATTTCTAAGCCTGCACCCAAGAAAGATCTAGTAGCTCAGGTTGTGAAACTGTGCAGTGAACACTGACAGAAAAAACATTGAAGGAAAACATTTTCTAGCCCTGAGGCCAGGAAAAGTGGGGAGTACTGGGTGAATCTTTTCTTTTATTCTTTTTTCTTTTCTTTTTTTTTCTTTTTCTTTTACAGAAGGGAAGGGCTTCCACCCCTGCTGCAAAGCAAACCCTGTTGCAGAGATGAATGAGTCTTGTAATGACAGAGGTGGAGCCATAGGCATATAAAATTTCAATGTAAAACCTGTGTCTACGGCTAGATGAACCAAGAAATGGAGTGACTATTGTCTAAAAAGTGCATGGCATGAGATTTCTAATTTTTTTTTCTCTCCTTTCTCTCACAACTTTGCCATGTGGGTAATCCCCAGTCAGTCAGATTTGCCAACTCGGCCGGATAAAACTATGAAACAAGCCAATTTTTCTGGCCAAAGAAACTGGCAAAGAGGATCCTTGGTAACCAGGGGTTATAGGTAAATTCAGAGAGGATAGAACTTGGGAAAGAATTCAATAATTATGTGTATAAACCAAGGCAACTACTGGACTTACCTACAACCTGGGTATCTGTGAAAAAGGCCCCCAAAAGCATAGTGAAGGTTTTGAGAACCACTATCAACTCCTAGAAATCAAAGAGTGGCATGGTCACATTCAAACTCTGTGACAGAGGCTTCAAAAACTTAATTGAGAATAGAATCTTGCTGGCAGAAGGCAAGGAAGAACTTGCAGCTGGGCCTAACCAGGTTGATTACCAAGAAAAACATCAGTAATAGCAGCAACAAATCAATATTATCTGGAAGATTTAAAAAGGATCCAGATTTTCATAACAAAATGACCTATACAGTGAGGATACAATCTAAAATTATGAGACATAAATACATCATAGAGAATATGATCTATGACTATACCCATTTCTCAAGGAAAAAGACAATCAACTGATGATAAACCTGATTTGACTCACATGTAGCAATTATCACACAAAGACTTTGAAGAAGCTATGAAAACCATGAGGCAAGGTAGACATTAAGCTTGCTTAAAATGAATGGAGAGAGAGTTCTGAGCAGACAAATAGAAACTTTAAAATAACTAACTGGAAATTTCAGAAATAAAAATATATTATCTAAAGTAGAAAATTCACTAAATAGCCTCAGTAGCAGAATGTTGATAACAGAGAAAAAAAAGTTAATGACCTTGAATATAGAACAAAAGAAATTATCTAATTTGAGGAATCGACAGATACAATACTTTTTAAAAAATATCAAAGCCTCCAGAGCTTATGATACAATAACAAAAGGCTAACCATTTATGTCTTTGAAGTTTCAGAATCAGAGGGGAAAGACAATGCAGAAAAAAATATTAACTTTTATTTTAAGTTCAGGGGTATATGTGCCAGTTTGTTACACAGATAAACTGCGTGGTGGAGGACTGTTGTACAGATTATTTTATCACCTAGGTATTAAGCCTAGTAACCACTAGTTGTTTATCCTGATTCTCTCCCGCTTAACACCTTCCATATATATGCATCAACACAGATGAACCAAGATTTATAAAGCAAGTTTTTAGAAACCTTCAAAGAGACTTAGAATCCCACACAATAATAGTGGGAGATGTTAACACCCCATTGAAAATATTGGATAGATCACTGAGACAGAAAATTAACAAAGATATTCAGGATCTGAACTCAGCACTGGATCAAATGGACCTGAAGGAAATCTACAGAATTCTTTATCCCAAAACAATAGAATATACATTCTTCTCATTGACACATGGCACTTACTTTAAAATTGATCATATAATTGAAAGTAAGACACTCCTCACCAAATGCAGAAAACTAAAATCATAACAGCCTGTTAGACCAAAGTGCAATTAAATTAGACCTGAAGACTAACAAATTCAGACAAAACCAACAATTACATGGAAATTGAATAACCTGCTCCAGAATGACTTTTGGGAAAATAATGAAATTAAGGCAGAAATCAAAAACTTCTTTAAAACTAATGAGAACAAAAATACAAAGTACCAGAATTTGAGAAAGAGCTAAGGCAGTGTTAAGAGGGAAATACATAGCACTAAATGCCTATATTAAAAATTTGGAAAGATTTCAAGGTAACAACCTAACATCACAACTAATAAAACTAGAGAATCAAGAGGAAAGAAATACCTAAGCAACCAGAAGACAAGAAATAACCAAAATCAGAGATAAACTGAAGGAATTAAAGACATGAAAAACCATTCAAATGATCAACAAATCAAGCAGCTGTTTTTTTGAAAAAATAAACAATAAAACAGATTGACCACTAGTTAGACTAATAATGAAGAAAAGAGAGAAGGTTCAAATAAACAAAATCAGAAACAACAAAGGGGATATTATCACTGACCCCACAGAAATACAAACAACCATTAGAGAACATTATAAACATCTCTGTGCCCATAAACTAGAAAATCTAGAAGAAATGGATAAAATCCTTGACACAGACACCATGCCAAGACTGAACCAGGAAGAAATTAAATCCCTGAACAGACCAGTAATGTGTTCTGAAATTGAGGCAATAATAGCCTACCACCCAAAAGAAGCCCAGAACCAGATTCACAGCTGAATTCATACCAGATGTACAAAGAAGAGCTGGTACCATTCCTGCTGAAACTATTTCAAAAAAACTGAGGAAGAAAAACGCCTCGCTAATGCATCTATGAGGCCAACATCATCCTAATACCAAAACCTGGAAGAGATACAAAAAAACAAAAACCTACAGGGCAGTATCCTTCATGTACATTGATGTAAAAATCCTCAACTGAATATTGGCAACTTGAATCTAGGAGCACATAAAACAGTTTATCCCCTATGATCAAGTAGGCTTCATCCCAAGAATGTAAGGTTGGTTCAACACATGCAAATCAATAAATGTGATTCATCACATAAACAAAGCTAAAGACTAAAACAAGATGATAATCTCAAAAGATGTAGAAAGGGATTTCAATAAAATTCAACATCCCTTCACATTAAAAACTCTCAATAAACTAGGTGTTAATGAAACATACCTCAAAATAATAAAAGCCAAATGCACAGCTGACATCATACTGAATGGGAAAAACTGGAAGCATTCCCCTTGAAAATTGACACAAGACAAGGATGCCCTCTCTCACCACGTCTATTCAACATAGTACTGGAAGTTCTGGCCAGGGCAATCAGGTAAGAGAATGAAATAAAACATTTAAATAGGAAGAGAGACAGTCAAAGTATCTTTGTTTGCAGATGACATGATTTTATATCTAGAAAACCCCATCATCTCAGCCCAAAAGTTTCTTAAGCTGATAAGCAACTTCAGCAAAGTCTCAGGATATAAAATAAATGTGCAAAAATGACTAGCATTCTTATATACCAACAATAGGCAGGCCAAGGACCAAAGAATAAAATACCTAGAAACACAGCTAACTAGGAAGGCAAAAGACCTCCAAAAGGAGAACTACAAACCACTGCTCAAAGAAAGCAGTGAAGCACATACAAATAAAAAAAAATTCCATGCTATGGATAGGAAGAATCAATATCATTAAAATGGCCATACTGCCCAAAGTAATTTATAGATTCAATGGTATTCTCATTAAACTACCATTGACACTCTTCACAGAACTAGAAAAAAAAAACTATTTTAAAAATTACATGGAACCAAAGAGAGTCCAAATAGCCAAGGCACTGCAATCCTAAGCAAAAGGAACATAGCTGGAGGCATCATGCTATCCAACTTCAAACTATACTACAGGGCTATAGTAACCAAAACAGCATGATACTGGTACAATAACAGACACCTAGACCAATGGAACAGAATAGAGAACCCAGAAGTTAGACCACACACCTACAACTATCTGTTCTATGACAAACCTGACAAAACAAGCAATGGGGAAAGGACACCCAATTCAATAAATGCTGCGTGCGTGGGATAATTTGCTCACCACATATAGAAGACTGAAACTAGACCCCTTCCTCATTCCATATACAAAAAAAAAAAAAATAACTCAAGATGGATTAAAGACTTAAATGTAAAAGCCCAAAACCATAAATGATGCAGGACTTTCCTCAGTCCCTTCATCAGACTGCGACAGTGGTGCCCTGTTTACTTGGCACACCACATTCAATCCCTTGCAGGAGGGAGCATGTGAGCAAGTTAGTGAGGGATCCAGCTTGCTGCCAACAGAAACAAGCTCTGTTCAGGGCCCATGGCAGTGCCCCAGTAGGGGTGCTTGTGACCCTGAAGCCCCAGGGAACATGTTACAATACTCTTTTAGCTCTGCTGTGTGTATCAGTTCACCTGGTTCCTTGACTCATTGTGTGGGGTGACTGCTTTCCACCAGCAAGGGCAAAGGGCCAGTGTGACATCCTCTTTTGGGTACCCACAGCTGGTGGGTCCCAAGCCCTCATCTGGCATCTAAGAAGAATAAGGTCATGTGGACACTTGAAGGATGATGAAGGCAGAGAATTTTATTTAGCGATGGAAATGGCTCTCAGCGGAGAGGGGAGCCAGAGAGGGGATGAGATGGGCAGGTATTCTTCCCCTGAAGTCCTGCCAGCTCTTCCCTGAAGTGAAGCTATCTCTCCAAAGTCAAGTCACCTTTTTCATCTGAAGTACAGCCATCTCTCTAAAGTCTAGCTGCCTCTCTCCAGTCAAGCTGCCTCTCTCTCCCCTACCTACTGAGCCTGGGGTCTTTATAGGCACAGGATGGGGGAGCAGGGCTGGCCATAGTAGTTTTGGAAAAGGCAACATTCGATTGGCAAAAAGGCATTATTCAGAAAGAAACAATCAAGAGAGAGTGGGCAAACAAAATAGAAGTTCTCATTTTGGGCTGTGGGTTTCAGGCTTTTTGGCTTGAAGGTGGGGTTTCACTAAGGACTTGTCCCTGTCAGCCTCCTGCCTCTACAATAAAAACTCTAGAAATCAACCTAGGCAATGCCATTCAGAACATAGGAATGGGAAAAGATTTCATGACAAAGACATCAAAAGCAACGGAAACAACAGCAAAAATTGACAAATAAAATCTAATTAAAACTAAAGAGCTTCTGCACAGCAAAAGAAACTATCAACAGAGTAAAAAGAAAAAAAAAAAAAAAAAAAAAAAAACCTTTTTTGAGAAAATAGAAATCTTTCCAAGATTGGTGAAAGATATAAATAAGTGATTGGAGAAACTCATCAAATCAAAATAAAATAAACTCAAAGAAAACTATTCCCAAGTATTTCATAAATTAAACTACTGAAAATAAAAGCTAAAGAAAAAAATCTTAATTAAATATATATAAAAGAAAATGGGATATTAATGGGACAACTGTGGAGGTAGACCATGTGTGAAACATTTTTAAAACAATCCAGTATTCTTCATCCAAAAAACATTTTGCAGTAATGAAGTGAAATATATATAACTTTAGAAGAAGGAAAACCAAGAGAACTTGTTGCCAACAGTCCCGCTCTAAAACAATGCTAAAGAAAGTTGTTCAGGCTGAAGGATAATGAAACTAGAGGCCGGGCACGGTGGCTCATGCCTAAAATCCCAGCACTTTGGGAGGCCAAGGCGGGCAGATCACCTGAGGTCGGGAGTTTGAGATCAGCCTGGCCAACGTGGTGAAACCTTGTCTCTACTAAAAATACAAAAATTAGCCAGGGATGGTGGCACTCGTCTGTAATCCCAGCTACTTGGGAGACTGAAGACGAGAATTTCTTGAACCTGGGAGGCAGAGGTTGCAGTTAACTGAGATCACACCACTGCACTCCAGCCTGGGTGACAGAGTGACACTCTGTCAAAACAAAACAAAACAAAACAAACAAAACAAAACAAAAAAGAAAAGAAAACTAGAGGTAAACTTTAAACTTCAAGAATAAAAGATATATACTAAAAATGTTGGTAAAAATAAAAATCATTTTTCCTTTTATGTTTTAAAAATATGTATGACAAAATGAAAATTTATACCTTTTTTGCTGTGATTTTCTGTGTTTGTAGATAAATACATAAACCTATAAGGAGGAGAGTAAAGAAAACTACAAATAAGAATATTTTTATACCCAAAGTAATGTTGCAAATTCAGAAAAATTAAGATTGTTAGAATGATTTAATTTAATATACACTATATGTGCTAATTTCATTGCTTATCACAATAATTTATTTTATGGCACTTTTCCCTACAGGACAATATCTAGTTTAGGATTACATGTTGCAATTAGTCAGGTTTCTTTAAACTCCTGTAATCTGAAAGAATGCCTTTGCTTTTCTTTGTATTTCATAATATTAACAGCTTAAAAGATACTGGATAATTATTTATTATTATTATTGTTGTTGTTGTTGTTGTTATTATTATTATTTTGAGACAGAGTCTTGCTCTGTCACTCAGGCTGGAGGGCACTGGCATGATCTCGGCTCACTGCAACCTCTGCCTCCCAGATTCAAGCGATTCTCCTGCATCAGCCTCCCAAGTAGCTGGGATTACATGCACATGCCATCACGCCTGGCTAATTTTTGTATTTTTAGTAGAGATAGGGTTTCGCCATGTTGGCCAGGCTGGTCTCGAACTTCTGACCTCAGGTGATCCACCTGCCTTGGCCTCCCAAAGTGCTGGGATTACAGGCATGAACCACCGTGCCCGGCCCTGGATAATTATTTTATAGAATATTCCTGTTTGGTTTTGTCTGATGTCTCTTCTTAATCAGATTCAAGTAATGTATTCCCACCTCTAGGTATGTTGTGTAAAAAAAATTTAATCTTTACAGAATATCCCATTTGGAGGCACATGGCATCTGCCTACCCTTTATTGGTGATGTTAATTTTGATCACAAACTCAGAATGTTCTCTAATTTCTTCACTGAATAACTACTGTTTTTGCTTTGCAACTAATAAGCAATCTATGGGTAGACATTGAAATTATGCAGATACCCTAATCTCCATCAAATTTTGCTCCCCTAGATTTAATACTGATTCATGATTCTTGAAATGTTTAAAATGCTAATTGCAAAATAATAATTCTCCAAATCCATTACTCCGTATATATTTATCAATCTGCATTTTTCTATGAGATACTTATCTAATCTATCTAGCTAATAAACTCCTATTTTTTACAAAAAGTTATAATTTATTATTGAACACATTTCATTTGATATTCCAAGTGAACCAAATTTGGTCAATGGGAATCTTGTTAATCTTTCTCCTATGTCCCCTTCAGTTTTTTTTACACTACTTATTTTGTGGCATAACAATAAATTCTAGGCTCACCTTGGACCTTTTCTGCCCAGGCATGGAATGAGCCATTTTTCCAAGAAGCTCTAATCCTTTATAGTGGGAAATGGTATTTACAAACCAAAATTTCAGCAGCTAGGTATACTTATTACTACTAGAGCATCATCCCTTTTAGAACATTTAGTGACAGAGATAAGATATAGGTACAGAGTTTTAGTTTAGTTCAGTTTAATTTCCCTAATTTGAGTCAAATTGTTTCCCTAATATTTCCCTAATTAGTCAAAGTCTTATTGTCTAGCAGTTATTTAAATTAGTTTTTTTCTTTACTGGTTCATTGTGGTTGTTCTTCATTTACAATAATAGTTGGGTTCTTTTCCTTCTGTTTGCAGTTCATTTTAGAATTCTTTTTATCTTCGTTGATTTAATTTTGCGTGATTAGAATATGAATGTGCTTCCAAAATTAATAAAAAGGTATACTCAGAGAAGTTTTATTCTATCCCCCATCTCATCCCTTTTCCCCTAGGACCTGACACCATAACTCACCAATTTCACAGGGTTCTGGTTATCCATCCTGTGTTTTTCTCTAACAAAAGTAAGCAAATTCATGTAGCTTTTCTTGTTCCTTCATCTTTCTTACACAACGGAAAAAATACTTTTCTAATATATTACATATTATAAAATACACAATACTTTTGTAAATAAATTCAATTGGTTTATAGATGTCTTTTTCATTTTTTGTCACAGCGGAATGGTATCTATTTGGTTGTGTACACTATACCTAATTTAAACATTTCCCTGTATTTGGACATTTAAATTAACATTTTATAATTACAAATAATTTTTAATAAATGACATTGAGACAAGCTATTTATCTTCAGAGTTAATTCCCAAAATATAGATTGGTGAGTCAAAGGATAAATACATATGTAGAATTTTAGGCTTTGCCAAATTCCCCTCTGTAGTGGTCATATCGTTTTAGGCTCACCGATAACATCTGAGATGGACTGTTGCCCGAGAGTTTCACCAACATAGCCCTAGTAAAATATACGGTCAAGCTTTTGAATTTTGTCCAGTATCTCAGTTATCTCATGAGTGAAGTTGAACATCTGTTTATATATTTAAATATTTAAAAATTCTGTGTATGTGTCTACTGATGTATATGTCTATTCATGCCATTTGCCCATTTTTCTATAAGATTTTTTCTTCCTCAAAATTATTAAAATTTCTTTATATATCGGGAATATTAACTTCATACCTGTGTTAGATATAGAAAATATTTTCTTCCAGTTTGTCATTTGCCCTTTGATTTTGCTTATGATGTTCTTAGGATGAAAAGTTTGCATTTTCCATACAAATTTTAATGAATGTACAATATTTATTATAAATATATAATCATTTATTGACATAAGTATGTATAAGCATTTATACACACTTATGTATATCTAAATATATTAAATATTTATAAACATAAATATGTACAAGATCTAAAGTAATTATGCTTATTTGTATTGTATCTGAATTTTTATATATAGGTAGAAAGCCTTTCCCTACACTGTCATAAAGGAATTCATTCAAGTTTACCTCTAGTACTTCAACAGTTTTATATTTTATAATCAGAACTCTGATTTATTTGAAGTTTATTCTGTGTATGTTTTGAAGGAAAAGTCTAATTTTATTTTTCAAAAATTTATCTAAGTGTTCCAACGTCATTGCTTAAAAAACAGAGCGTTGCCCTAGCTATTTGTGATGTTTCTTGACCATGTGCTATATTTGCATATGTACTTGGGTCTATTTCTGGAATTATTTGTTTAGTCATGTGCCAATCATACATATTTTCATTATAAAGATTTTATAGTATGTTAACATATTGGAAAAGATGATTTCTACTCAAAGCTCTACCTTTCCAGTAGTGTCTTATCTAATTTTAGCTTTAAAATGTACAAGTTGAATTGATATAGGTATGTATTATGAACTAATTATCACAATCAAGATAATTAACATTCATCATTTCACATAGTTACGATCTTCTTGTGTGTGTGGATGGATGGTGTGTGTGTGTGTGTGTGTGTGTGTGGTGAGAATATTTCAGCAAATTTAAAATATATAATATGGTATTATTAACCATAGTGTCAGTGCTATACATTGTATTTCTAGAACTTTTGTATATTGCATAACTAAACTTTATACCCCTTCACTAACATTTTTCCTTTTCCCCTCCCTTAGCCTCTGGCAACCACCATTCTATTCTCTGTTCCTAACAGTTTGACTATTTTATGTTTCACATATTATTGAGAAGAAGGAACATTTTCAACCTCTTTTGCCCAGGCTGGACAAGGCTCACTGCAAGCTCAAAATTCTCCCCAAAAATTTTTAGTAGAGACGGGGTTTCAAAAAAAAATTAAGGCTTGAGCCACCGCGCCCGGCCACACACCTCTTTTTACAAGGCCAGCATCAAAAGCCCAAAAAACAAAAAAAAAAAAAAAACACACACAAAAAAAAAAAACTACAGCCCACATCCTTAATAAACACAGATGAAAAATCTTCAATGAAATACTAGCAAATAGAATTCAACAGCACATTGAAAGGATCATGCACCTTTGGTATCCCAAATATGTAGAAACTAAACAATATACTTATGAATAGCCATTGGATCAAAAAGGAAATCAAAAGGGAATTTAAGAAGTATCTAGCAACAAATGAAATAAGAACACAACATACCAGAAATCACAACCCATAAGCAAAAGTAGTGCTTTTGGAGCAAGATGGAGCAAGAAATTCCTACCTTCAGAAAGAAGAAAGATCTCCAATACATAATCTAGGTTTACATCTTAATAAACTAGGACAAGAAGGACAAACAAATCTCAAAGTTAGAAGAAGAAAATAAATAATAAAAATTAGAGAAAAACTAAATCAAATCGTAAAAAGTATAGAAAAAACTACAAAACTAAGTTGTTTTTTGAAAAGATAAACAAAATTGACAAATTCTTAGCTAGACTAAGACAAAAGACTCAAAATCAGAAATGAAGGAGACCCTATCATAGGTGCCTCAGAAATAAAAATATTCATAAGGGGCTATTATGAACAATTATATGCCAATAAACTGAATAGCCTAGAAGGAATAAACACATTCTTAAACGCACACAATCTGCCAAGACTGAATTAAGAAGAAATTGAAAGCCTGAACAGATCAATAACAAATAAGGAGATAGAATCAGTAATCAAAAACCTCCCAACAAAGACAATCCCAGGACCAGATGGCTTCATGGGTGAATTTTACCAAATATTCAAAGAAGAATTAATATCAACCCTTTCAAACTCTTCCAAAATACACAAGCAAAGGAAGCACTTCTAAACTCATTTTATGAGGCTAGCATCACTCTGATGCCAAAATCTAGCTATATTTATGTGTAAATTTTCTTAGTAAACTTGATTAGCTCCAGAGATAACTCCATGGTATTTTTATTCATATCACATTAAATTTATAAATTAATTTGAGGAGAATTTATATCTTGATGCTGTTTCGATGTCCTAAAGAGGTTTTTTTAAAATACTACTTTTGTAAAATTCCAGAGTACTTGATATTTTTATGTGTTCCAACATTTATGTTAAATGTATTTCTAAGTATTTTATCATGTTTGTTGTTATACAATTAAACTCTTCGTTGTGTTCAATATTCTATAGACTTGATTTTAATATCCTTGACAGTTTTGATGAGTGCCGGCTGGGTATTTTGTAGAATGCTCCTCTGTGGGAATTTGTTTGATGTTTTTCTTTTGTTTAAATTGGATTTGTGGGCATTTATTTGAGTGAAGGGGAGAGATCACAGAGATAAAGCGTCATTTTTATTACCTCACTCACACAAGATCATATCAGTATGAATTATTATTTACAGCATTAACTTTAATTCCCTGGCTGAGCTAGTACTGATCAGGAGTCTCCACTGTAGGTGACTCTTTTCCTGCCCTTTCCGTGCTCTGTTTATTCACTTTCTATAGTATACTTTTTGAAAGACAATCACTTAAGAAGTGGGGATTTATGTTACTCCTCCTTTAAGGAAGAATATCAACATAAATTATTTGAAATTATTTGGCATAGGAGATTTGTATATTTTCCTCTATTTATTTATTTATTCAACTATTTGCATATGTGTCTACAATTTATGAATATTTAATTTATACTTTGGGCTAAAGTCCAATACTAAACTATTTATCTTGTTACTCAAATTCTTCCAGCTTTGATAATCACGAACTATTTCAATTTGCTCCTGTGTACTTTTGATATACCTATCACTGTGGGGTTTGATTTTTTAGTTCACCATATTCACCATACTGTCTGGCTCTACAAGATGTTCTAGACT
Organism: Macaca thibetana thibetana; assembly: GCF_024542745.1. Lineage (NCBI taxonomy): Eukaryota > Metazoa > Chordata > Mammalia > Primates > Cercopithecidae > Macaca > Macaca thibetana. The sequence goes on from NC_065581.1 coordinate 74,497,807, forward strand.
TATCTTGTAAATTTCCTTCCCCAGTGCTAGACCACCCATTAGTTTAAGAAGCCATGATTTATTTTATTGGAGAATAGTATTAAAAATCAAGATCTGTTTCATAAAAACACATTGCTTTTGGAGTAACATTGCTTCTTTGCTGACAGAGCAAGAACATGTCTGTTTCTGTAATTCAATTTTTAAAAACTTTTGAGATAAAAATTGTGTCCTGTGTCAGTTTGTTTGAAGAATACTTTGAGATTGCAAGGTATTATTTTTTAAGTTTTTTCATTTGAAAAAAAAAAAAAAAGGTACCTGGTTGACTCAGCCTTTTCATAATTTTATTTAACCAAAAAATGTAAAGCATAACTATATACTGTGATTAATATAATTGAGACTATAATCCATAACTATGAATTTAAAATAATTTAATTCATTAAATTATTCTTACTGTTTGGCTTACTTTAAAAATCATAATTATCCTGAACTTTAATTTTAGAAAATATATGAATACAAATTTCACTGATATCTTTTCATAAATCATATTTTTGCATAAGATTTATTTGACAATGGGTATGATTTTTTAAAAGTTTGAAAACACACATATGATCAACAGAATATCCTATGCTATTTTGGACTCAAAGCAAATTTTTATTAACACTTTACTTTGTTTATATCTTCTCTCCCTGAGGAGAACATTAAACCTCTACCTACAGTTGTGGAATCTTTAATTGATTAGATGCATTAAATGTGAGTGTGATTTAAAGTATTTTCTTTATTTTTGTATAAGTTTGTCTTGTGTAACTAAACCAAAATCTCTATGAAAGTTGAAATACATTCTATTTCTATTTTTTGTGTGTTATCCATTGGACTTGTCACTCAATTCAATTGAGGATTGAAGAAGAATCCCTTATGTATACATTGTATAGAATTGTCCTAGAAGTAAACATATCTTAAAATAGATTTCATAGTAGGAAATAAATATGAGCAAGATGATCTCATTTTTTTCCTTCTCTATGTCAACTTGCACAAAGTTGACTATTGTTTCTGGAAACAATAAATAATAACATTTACAAGTCTAACACATCCTCATGTAACCAAAGATAAAGACACATATTTCTCTTAACATCCTCAGATACTACATTAGCAGACTGAAGTTACCGTAGAATATGAACCCTTGGAAACACCTTATTCAATGAAGGCATTCAGTACTAGCACTCCTTAAGTATAAATGACAACACAAGTAGGCCTCTAAGAAATTTTAAAAACAAATAAATTAGAGTCTAGTTTCAGACATAGTAGCTATATCATAACCTGTGGAGAAACTGAAAATAGAGAAGAACCAGGGACAGAGATCAGAGTGTAGAAAATCTAGATATGGCAAATTACAGACCCTGGCACTATAACTGAAATTTTTCCCTCCGATGGAGATATGTTTTCTCAGCTATTCATCTTGCCACATACATACTCCTTTCCTCCCACTCCCTCTCCAAATTAAAAAAAAAGAAGAAGAAGACCACACAAGGTCAAAATTATTTGCCTGTTTTTTCCTGATTGCTGCCTATCTTTCTCTTCTTCTTTTTCCTAGGAAATGAAGGGGAAATTGGGAAAGGGAAATCTAATTTTCCTGGAAAGTAGATGATTCTTTCAGATTATGGCATTGAAGACAGAAAGTAACTCAGATGCTATTTCTGCTTTATAAGCAGCATTTGCAAAATGAAATGGAGGATGTAAAATGGGATATTTTCAGATTCTCTCTTTAATGTGTTCAGGGTCGCAAAGGATTCTGACTCACCTGAATCTATTGAGTGTGTTTTCTTTGATTAAGGAGATCCAGAGTCACACTTATTAAAAAGCCTCTGCTATTATCCTTGCCAAGTACTTTTATTCCTTTGTCATTAGTTTAGGGACCAAGAGTTTCTTGTCCCCACAGACAGTTTTAGAGACACCCAACTTCTGTTTTATATAGTTATCCTTTTCAAGTATCTTAACACAGTATATTTAGTCTTCTGATTACAGTATTAAATAATGTTTACTTTTATTGTGTAGAGATATGTAATTACAAACAATGTCTAATAGGAATACTGAACAGAGAGCTCCCTAACTGAATGGCTATCACATGTATTTACTTCCTACCAATATGCATAGTAATCTAGTAATCATTTTAATCAGTGGACACAGTCATCCATTTCCCCCTCTTAACAGGAAGTCCAGTTCAGGCTGTTGGTACTCCCTAGAATTCTCTTCTCTTTTTCCTTTTGTTTTCTCTCTTTCCAACACATTACCCTCTGTTATAAAGGAAGCAAGATCATTTCTGACCTAATCTCCAGGTGTAAATTTGCAGTACTAAGACAAATCTTTTATTTTGTTCAGGAGAATGTGAAATGCAGAGAACGTTAACATTTTGCCAAATCATATATATACACACACATATATATGTGTGTGCGTGTGTGTGTGTGTGTATGTGTGTGTGTGTGTGTGTATATATATATATATATATATCAGTCGCTAGAAAATTATCAGATTAGATTTTTTAAATATAACTTTTAAATTATAAGTAATGAAACTAAAATTAAATAATATAGAGCTGATGAGAATAAAGACTGCAATGAATTATGTTGCACAAATAGTAAATAAAAGCCAGTTGTATTGGACAAAATATAATTCAAGGAAAAGTTATTGATGGGAAATCAGAGAGACAAATAACATTAATAAAAAGAAACAACAATGATATAAAATACTCACTATACATTTATTAGATCACAAACAAAATCTCAATAATTTTCTCAAAAAAATCAATATCATAGAGTCTATGTTCACTGCCCACAATTCAGCATGATTAGAATTCAGAACAAAATGTTTGCTAAAATATAACATTCAAAAGCTAAAAAGTTAATTTTAAGTAATTCATAAGCTACAGTGGAAATCAGGAGGACATTACAAAATATTTAAGCTTGAAATAAACCGAAAGTACAATATATCAAAATGCTTGAGTATAACAAAATTATATAAAAACAACATTTGAAGTTTAAAAGGCATTTGAAGGACAAAATTTTCAATTCTAGTGATTAGACATACAATCAGCAATAAAATAGACGCATATAATCACAACAAGGATATAATTATAAAGAAGAGTAGTGATTACAATATGAAAATATATTTTAAAAAGAAATAAAGTTAATTAAAAAATGAGATGGAGAAACCTATAATTTCAAAAACTCCTGGCAAATATGATTAAGTAGAGTCAATCTATCTGGCTTTGTAAAACCTACGTTGTAAGGGAAGTAAAATAAAATATCTAGTAAATAAGCCCTTAGTTTAACTGTACTTTGTATTCAAACCACAGCCTTTGCCCTTGGCAGGGCATGGGATGAGGCAGAAGAGCAGGTTCATTGCCTCTGTTTCTAACCAATTTTGTGTAAAGTTCACTGGACATTATTTTACAAGTGACTGTATTGATAGATGCTTGCTTTTTAAATTCTTTCTACAGATATTTCAGAAGGCAGTCTAACTAAGTGGAGATATAAACTCCCTGTTTCATACTCCATTTGGTTTCCAACACCTGCTCTCAGAAAAGAAGTTGATATTAACCATAGTGTTAAAAAATGTTATTCTACCCAAGGATAGCTCATGTAAAATTTGACTTCTATCTATGGCATGAGAGGTTCAGATATAGTGAGGTTCAGGACAAGGCAGGGAGGTGTGCCTCACTCAGGGGAAATTATAATATATATGCAGACACTGATTTATCTGGGCTAAGCCCAGAGTCACTGCCTCCTTCCCTAAAATGTGTCTCCAGGCACTTTCCACAAACTGAAGGACTATGGCCTTAAACCTGGCATTGTCTATCTCATCAATTAAGAGTCGAATTAGTATTTGGCCTTTCTAAGGTCTATTAGGCAATTCTCTTAGAACACTCTTACAAAAAGTCATTTTTGTTCTAGTAATCATCAGTTTTTGTTTCCGTTACGTCTTAGGAAGACCTTATGCTCATAACATTCCAGGAAATATTTTATGCCTCCCAGGAAAGATTTGTTCTTTTATGGTTATTGAAGGACCTCTTAGCAAAGAAAATAAAGTAGATGACTAAGTGCAAAACATTCATTAAAGTGTTCTTCAAACATGTTTTGTATGAAAAAAAGATTTGGCTATAGAGAATGATTGGTATGTCAAGAATTTCATTTCAGGCAACAATTTTGTTATTAGAACAAGCTTCAGTTGTCTACACATTGGTTTTGTTCAGAAGATGTAATGCAAGATAAATAGAAAAGAGAACTTCGAATGCTGTTATCTGCCAAGCAGGTCTTCCTTTGTAAGTACAGATAACAACAGTGCTAATATTTTTTTTCATTTCCTTGGGCACCAAATCTCCTTCTCACTGCACACGATGCCCTTTACACTGTAGCCACTGCTCCAGCAGCTCCAGAGACCTGAATAAATAATCAAGCCATTTGTCTCTTGGGAGGAGAAAATATACTCTTATCTTTAAATTCAGTTTCTTGTATGTCTTGCAAGGAACGACTGAAGTCTAAAGTGTTTCTTATAGTCCAGGATACCTCAAGAATGAAAGTCATTTAAAATAGAGGCATTTTATCCTGCAGCCGATTCTCTAGATAGGTGATTGCTTAAGAAAACATGGAAGTGGGAATGTTGGGAGTGGCTAAGTTCACATGTGTGCAGCAATACACTGCTGTCCCTAGATGAAGACCCAGAGCTGGGTTTCATGTGATGCTCCTGCAGCCCCACAAGAAAAATGTAACTTCTGTATGCAGATTACAGTTTTACAGGCATGTATATGTATTCTATCAACAACTCTGGAATTTTCACAGGTGAAGTATTCCTTGCTCTCCTTAAATGCTCTCCAAGTATCATTTAAAAATACATCACAGCATTTGAAATACAGAATTTCCATGACAGAAGAGACAGTCATCATGGTTAAATGATATGATAAAAAGTGTCCCAATTCAAAGGTGAGAAAACCTGAATGTTAATTATAACTGCCTTAGGGTCTCCAAACTACAAAGAAGAGAGAACACCTGCCTCCCATGGGAGTTATAAAAATATAAGGAGTGGGTATAGGAAAGGGCGCTTTGAAAAACATGGACTGTTATAAAACAGTGACACCCAAACTTCAGTGTCCATCAAGATTTGTTAAAACATAGATTTCTGGGTTCTAGTCCTTGGATTGGATTTCTGACTCAATGAGTGTGGGTTAGGGCTGAAAATGTGCATTTCTAAAGTACCAGGTGATGCAGATATTGCAGGTCTAGGTAGCACACTTTGAAAATAACGGATATAAATCAATTGCTTTCAAACTACGTTTGACAAAGCCTGAGAACCCTAGGGGGTATCTAGAGGGTCTGACATAAGGGTCAGCCAAGAAATGTTTCAGTGGGCAGGGCTGGAGTCTCCAGGTTCAGCATTTCACTCTCACCCTGGACCCCCATAAATCTCTGCTTCAAACACAGTAGCTAGTCATGCTTTTTTTTTTTTTTTTTTTTTTTTTGTATCTTTGCCATTATTGGGGTTATAGGTAATATTCTATTTAAAAGAAGTGTTAAAATAATGGATTTGAAAAAAGTATTTATCAAAGTGTTAACACAATGAACTGTACATCTTTTATATCATATCAAAATTGTAATGGTGTTTACAAATTATCTGCGTAGTTTGATCAAATAGAATACCTAAATTAAATATTATGACCTGAAAATCTGAAAGTTTTGATGGCCTCATTTATCTTTCTTTCCCTAAGTATTTAAGACATTCTAAATTGTTTTAAGTAGGGATGTTGGGGTGCTTCTTCAGAAATGGCTATTTCCATATTTGGGACAAGAAATATACAAGACAAGCCTAGGAAATCTTATTTTACCAGGAAGAAAAGTTTTCAGATGACTAGTAAGAGTCAAGACATGCAACCTAGGAACCAACATGAAGGGCCTGCTACTAGTAATGTTGGACCAATTTTATCATTAAAATAATATTGATTGAAATTGATTAAAATAAATCATATGTAAATTACTGTATTGTTAACTATTTTTTAAAAATCACTATTGGCCAACATTGCTAATTACTAGTGCACAAATTCATTAACATTAACATTGAAAAGTAAAGGAAAATGTTCAAGCATTTATTCTATAATTACTAAGTGACCTGATTTTCAGAATAACCAATAGTAAGTGAGGAAAAATTGTTCTTTATAGAAAAGGTTCAGCTTAAAAAATGCAAGAAGCCTGATAGAATTAGAAAATCACCCAAAGTAAGCTAATAGCCCTAAGAAACAATTATTAAATGGATTATAAAGGTATTAAGTGAAATGTTAATGAGAAACTTTGTGTTATAAATTAGGTTAACCCCACCTGTACCCACTGATCAATTTCAGCATTCACTAAAAACACAAGAACAAGACATTGTGTTTCAAGATATCCTTCAAAAGGAAGTTGAAAGCATCCATCCATATGGGATGTATTCTTGCCAAATAATGCGTCTGAATCTAATCACTCTTCCACATCTAACTACAAGTTCACAGAGAATAGAAGAAAAATTAATTACATCAAAAGAAATGTTCATCCAAATGTGGAAATTGAAGCATTCCATTGGATAAGAGAATTGGTTTCTCCAACACAGCAATGGCATCAAAAGTAGGGTGTGGACTGCGCAGTTGGAGTTGAAACAGAGAAACAAATCACAACAATGAGACCTTAATTTGATTTTAATTTGACAAACAAACATATAATCATGTGTTTGTGGAAAATTGGAAATATTTTAATATAGACAAGATGTTGGGTATTAGTAATGGAATATTATTAATATATGTGATGATGGCATAGTAATTATATACACTCTTAGAAACTATTAAGGGCCCCAAAGAGCTGAATTTTTAAATTTTTTTAATTGACAGATGAAATTGTATGCATTTATTATGTCCAACAGGATGTTTTGAACTATATGTACATTGTGGAATAGTTAATTCTAAGTAATCAGCAAATGTATTACCTCACATAAGTATTACTTTTGTAGTGAGAAAACTTACATTCATTCTCTTTGCATTTTTTAAGAATAAAATATATCATTAAGTATAATCACCATGCTTTCATAATAGAGCTCCTGGCCTTATATCTCCTATTTTACTGTAATTATCCATCTTATAACCAACTTCTCTCCATCCTCTCCTCCCTGCTAACCACCCCAGACTCTGGTAACTACCATTCTATTTTTCTACTTTTATGAGATCAAATTTTTAAGACTCTGTGTATGAGTGAGATCATGTGGTATTTGTCTTTCTGTGCCTGTCTTATTTCACTTAACGCAATACCCTCCAGATTCTTCCATATTGTTGTAAATGACTGGCTTTTATTCTTTTTTATGACTGACTAGCATTCCATTCTGTACACATACCACATTTTCTTTACTCATCTGTTGATGAGTTTAGGTTGTTTCCCTATCTTAACCACAGATAATAGTGCTGCAATAAACTGAAAGTGCATGTATCTCTTTGACAACTGATTTCATTTCCTTTGAATAATACCCAGTATTGAGACTGCTGGGTCATATGGAAGTTCTATTTTTAATTTTTTGAGGAACCTCCATACAGTTTTCCATACTGGCATAATAGTAATTTCTGTGCTAATTTACATTTCCACCCACAGTGTGTAAAGGGCTCCTTTTAAGCCACATCCTTGCCAACGCTTGCTATCTTCTGTCTTTCCACTAATAGCCACTCTAACTGGGGTGAGGTGATGTCTCATTATGGCTTTGATTGGCATTTTCTTGATAATTAGTGATGTTGAGCATCTCTTCCTATGCCACTGGGCTATTTGTGTTTTCTTTGGAGAAATGTCAAAGAGCTTCTTTATAAAATATGAGTTATATCTATCAACATTCACAATATTAGAATTAATATAGACATTTAAAACTATTTATTTACAAATTGTTTTTAAAATAACAGGCTGGACTCAATGGCTCATAACTGTAGTCCCAGCACATTGGGAGGCTGAAGCAAGAGCACTGCTTGAGACCAGAACTTTGAAACCAACCTGGGAAACACAGCAATACCAAGTCTCTACAAAAATTTAAAAATCAGCCAGGTGTGGCAATGGACTCCTGTAGTCCTAGCTGCTCAGGAGGCTGAGGCAAGAGTATTGCTTGAGCCCAGGTGTTCAAGGCTGCAGTGAGCAATGATAGTGTCACTGTACTCCAGCATAGGTGTCAGAGTGATATCCTTTCTCAAAAATAATAATAGTGCTAATAATAATAAAGACATTATATGTTAATATAAATAACATAGATTTTGTTTTAAAAAACTATTTTCTATAAAATTGTTCAGGAGAGTAACATTGTTTTATTAATGCCTTTGAAAATTTCTTTATTTTTTCTTAAGAGAAGAAAGTTAGATTCTTATATCTGCTTCTTTATCCAATGTATTGCAATATCTTGTTGTGGTTGAAATATATGAAGAAAACACAGCCTCACAAAAATAACTACTTAGAAAACGAAGGAGTGTTTAATAACCTTTTCAAATAACTTTGAATATTCTTCTTTGATGTGACACCAAGATTTTATAAGTATTATTCCTTAAATACTAGTTGCAGTATAGAATCTGAATCTATATGATTTTTAAATATTCTATTACATATTATATTATAATAAAATTCATTAGCTCATCTTGCATTATAATTTTATTTTTAAATATTTAATTATTACAGGTATATAGTAGGTGTATATACTTATAGATCAACTATTTTGAAATAGGCATACAAATCATAATAATCACATAAGGGTAAATGGGTATCCATCACCTCAAGCATTTACAATTTCTTTGTGTTATAAACATTCCAATTATACTCTTTAGTTACCAGCTTATACTTTAAATGGTTATGCTTTACATGTATGATTCTATAAAATCAGACATTGGCCATTTGAGAAATGTTGGTTCACTAAATTATATGGTTTGTCTAAATGTTGGCATGTTTCATCATATAATTTCAAAATATCACATTTTAAATACTACAACATATATTAGAAACCTCTTTACATATTGGAAAGCCATGAAGCTCATCATGATGGCTAAACATTTTCCAAAATTCTAATTTTTGCTTGAAAATTTAAATTTTATAATTGGCAATAAATATTGTTTGTTTTTTCTTGACATGATGAGCTTTTCTGTTTGTTTTCAATAAAATTTTGCCTAATATCCAAATGTTTCAAATCACGTTTGTCTGTCCATCATTCTTTCAAGTAAAGGTAACATCCAATTTTTTATAAAGTTGCTGATTTCAGCCAACAGATCACAAAATTATACAAACACTTCTTTTCTTCTGAAACAACTATCCCATTTTGCCAACTGACAGAAGCGCTCCATTCAAATTGCCTCTTTTGCCACACAAAATATTAAAGAATAGTGTATATAAAGACAGATATTTAATACAATTAACGTATTATGGCTCCACTATGAGCATTTTTAAGTGAAACCATTTTTTTAATTATAACTTAAGTTCTAAGGTACATGTGCACAACGTGCAGGTTTGTTACATATGTATACATGTGCCATGTTGGTGTGCTGCACCCATTAACTCGTCATTTACATTAGGCATATCTTCTAATGCTATCCCTCCCCCCGCCCTCACCCCATGACAGGCCCCAGTGTGTGATGTTCCCCTTCCTATGTCCAAGTGTTCTCATTGTTCAATTCCCACCTATGAGTGAGAACATGCGGTGTTTGGTTTTTTGTCCTTGTGATAGTTTGCTGAGAATGATGGTTTACAGCTTCACCCATGTCCCTACAAAGGGCATGAACTCATCCTTTTTTATGGCTGCATAGTATTCCATGGTGTATATATGCCACATCTTCTTTTTTTGTGCGTTTGTTTTTGTTTGTTTGTTTGTTTTTGTTTTTTATTATACTTTAAGTTCTAGGGCACATGTGCACAACGTGCAGGTTTGTTACATATGTATACATGTGCCATGTTGGTGTGCTACACCCATTAACTCGTCATTTACATTAGGTATATCTCCTAATGCTATCTCTCCCCCTCCCCCATCCCCAGAATAGGACCCGGTGTGTGATGTTCCCCTTCCTGTGTCCAAGTGATCTCATTGTTCAATTCCCACCTATGAGTGAGAACATGCGGTGTTTGGTTTTCTGTTCTTGTGATAGTTTGCTGACAATGATGGTTTCCAGCTGCATGTCCCTACAAAGGACACGAACTCATCCTTTTTTATGGCTGCATAGTATTCCATGGTGTATATGTGCCTCATTTTCTTAATCCAGTCTGTCACTGATGGACATTTGGGTTGATTCCAAGTCTTTGCTATTGTGAATTGTGCCGCAATAAACATACGTGTGCATGTGTCTTTATAGCAGCATGACTTATAATCCTTTGGGTATATACCCAGTAATGGGATAGGTGGGTCAAATGGTATTTCTAGTTCTAGATCCTTGAGGAATTGCCATACTGTTTCCACAATGGTTGAACTAGTTTACAATCCCACCAACAGTGTAAAAGTGTTCCTATTTCTCCACATCCTCTCCAGCACCTGTTGTTTCCTGATTTTTTAATGATCACCATTCTAAGTGGTGTGAGATGGTATCTCATTGTGGTTTTAATTTGCATTTCTCTGATGGCCAGTGATGATGAACATTTTTTCATGTGTCTGTTGGCTGCATAAATGTCTTCTTTACAGAAGTGTCTGTTCACATCCTTTGCCCACTTTTAATGGGGTTGTTTTTTTCTTGTACATTTGTTAGAGTTCTTTGTAGATTCTGGATATTAGCCCTTTGTCAGATGAGTAGATGGCAAAAATTTTCTCCCATTCTGTAGATTGCCTGGTCACTCTGATGGTAGTTTCTTTTACTGTGCAGAAGCTCTTAAGTTTAATTAGACCCCTTTTGTCCATTTTGGCTTTTGTTGCCATTGCTTTTGGTGTTTTAGAAATGAAGTCCTTGCCCATGCCTATGTCCTGAATGGTATTGCCTAGCTTTTCTTCTAGGGTTTTTATGGTTTTAGGTCTAACATTTAAGTCTTTAGTCCATCTTGAATTAATTTTTGTATAAGGTGTAAGGAAGGGATCCAGTTTCAGCTTTCCACATATGGCTAACCAGTTTTCCCAGCACCATTTATTAAATAGGGAATCCTTTTCCCATTTCTTGTTTTTGTCAGGTTTGTCAAAGATCAGATGGTTGTAGCTGTGTGGTATTATTTCTGAGGGCTCTGTTCTGTTCCATTGGTCTATATCTCTTGGTACAAGTACCATGCTGTTTTGGTTACTGTAGCCTTGTAGTATAGTTTGAAGTCAGGTAGCATGATGCCTCCAGATTTGTTCTTTTGGCTTAGGATTGACTTGCCAATGCAGGCTCTTTTTTGGTTCCATACAAACTTTAAAGTAGTTTTTTCCAATTCAAGCAGTGTGTAGAGGGAAAGTTATAGCATTAAATGCCCACAACAGAAAGCGGGAAAGATCTAAAATTGACACCCTAACATTACAATTAAAAGAACTAGAGAAGCAAGGGCAAACACATTAAAAAGTTAGCAGAAGGCAAGAAATAAATAAGGTCAGAGCAGAACTGAAGGAGATAGAGACACAAAAAACCCTTCAAAAAATCAATGAATCCAGGAGCTGGTTTTTTGAAAAGATCAATAAAATTGATAGACTGCTAGCAAGACTAATAAAGAAGAAAAGAGAGAAGAATCCAATAGACGCCATAAAAAATGATAAAGGGAATATCACCATCGATCCCACAGAAATACAAATTACCCTCAGAGAATACTATAAACACCTCTACGCAAATAAACTAGAAAACCTAGAAGAAATGGATAAATTCCTCGAAACAAACACCCTCCAAAGACTAAACCAGGAAGAAGGTGAATCCCTGAATATACCAATAGCAGGCTCTGAAATTGAGGCAATAATTAATAGCCTACAAACCAAAAAAAGTCCAGGAATAGACGGATTCACCGAATTCTACCAGAGGTACAAGGAGGAGCTGGTACCATTCCTTCTGAAACTATTTCAATCAATAGAAAAAGAGGGAATCATCCCTAACTCATTTTATGAAGCCAGCATCATCCTGATACCAAAGCCTGGCAGAGACACAACAAAAAAAGAGACTTTTAGGCCCACATCCCTGATGAACATGATGCAAAAATCCTTGATAAAATACTGGCAAACCGAATCCAGCAGCACATCAAAAAGCTTATCCACCATGATCAAGTGGGCTTCATCCCTGGGATGCAAGGCTGGTTCAACATATGCAAATCAATAAATGTAATCCAGCATATAAACAGAACCAAAGACAAAAAACACAAGATTATCTCAATAGATGCAAAAAAGGCCTTTGACAAAATTCAACAGCCCTTCATGCTAAAAACTCTCAATGAATTAGGTATTGATAGGACGTATCTCAAAATAATAAGAGCCATTTATGACAAACCCACAGCCAATATCATACTTAATGGGCAAAAACTGGAAGCATTCCCTTTGAAAACTGGCACAAGACAGGGATGCCCTCTCTCACCACTCCTATTCAACATAGTGTTGGAAGTTCTGGCAAGGGCAATCAGGCAGGAGAAAGAAATGAAGGGTATTCAATTTGGAAAAGAAGAAGTCAAACTGTCCCTGTTTGCAGATGACATGATTGTATATTTAGGAAACCCCATCATCTCAGCCCAAAATCTCTCTAAGCTGATAAACAACTTCAGCAAAGTCTCAGGATACAAAATCAATGGGCAAAAATCACAAGCATTCTTATACACCAGTAACAGACAGAGAACCAAATCATGAATGAACTCCCATTCACAATAGCTTCAAAGAGAATAAAATACCAAGGAATCCAACTGACAAGGGATGTGAAGGATGTCTTCAGGCAGACCTACAAATCATTGCTCAATGAAATAAAAGAGGACACAAACAAATGGAAGAACATTCCATGCTCATGGATAGGAAGAATCAATATCGGGAAAATGGCCACACTGCCCAAGGTAATTTATAAATTCAATGCCATCCCCATCAAGCTACCAATGACTTTCTTCACAAAACTGGAAACTATTTTTATATTTTTAAAAATATTTAACTATGAGGGGATGACAGTAAAGAAAACAATAATTACAGGAACAATTTAGTACTAGTGGTTTGATTCCAGGCCAAGACATCCTCAAGTTTTATTAACCATTGCTTCTGCACCATCAGTGAAAATGTCAACACAGTGAAAAAGACAAATAACTTAGTATTATTATCAAAGCAGTGTTTGACCTCATTGTCTGCAAGGGAAGCACTAGTCTTGTTTAAACTTCCCTTATCTAGTAAATATATAAATAAATGTCATCAGTGGAAAATGCTATTGTAATCAAGTTTCTTTTTCTAAACAACCCTTCCCTATACTCAATAGTTTTCATAAAAAGTAGTTAGGTTTGGGCCAGGCGCGGTGGCTCACACCTGTAATCCCAGCACTTTGGGAGGCCGAGGCAGGCAGATCACGAGGTCAGGAGATCGAGACCATCCTGGCTAACACGGTGAAACTCTATCTCTTCTAAAAATACAAAAAATTAGCCAGGCATGGTGACGGGCGCCTGTAGTCCCAGCTACTAGGGAGGCTGAGGTGGGAGAATGGCCTGAACCCAGGAGGCAAAGCTTGCAGTGAGCCGAAGTCACACCACTGCACTCCAGCCTTGGAAAAAAAAAAGGGGGGTTGGTGGGGGGTTAGGTTTATACAGAAATTGTTAAAACAGAACTTTGGTCTACAATTTTAAGCTTGAAAAGAGCTTCCTTGAAGTTATATTTATTAATATGCAAAATTAATTATTATGAGGCTTCTTTGACAAAAATCATAAAAAACTGTGAGCATAACAGGGTTTTCCTTTATACAAGATTTGCTAGGTGGAAAACATGCTATAAAGGTATAAGTTGCTTCAAAGTATCAGTTGCATGTTCCCCACCAGATTAGCTAGACACAGAGCACTCATTGGTGCGTTTACAAGCTTTTAGCTAGACACAGAGTGCTGATTGGTGTGTTTACAATCCTTTAGCTAGAGAGAAAAGTTCTCCAAGTCCCCACCCATCCCAGAAACCCAGCCAGCTTCACCTCTCACTGTCACTCGCCGCAGGACCCTGCAGCACCCAGCCTGGGCACTCCAGCAGCCCAGAGGGAGCTCGTCCCTGATCAAGCCCAGTAGGCGCTGGCCGGCCGCCCATGCGGAGTGCAGGGCCCGCCAAGCCCACACCCACCCGGAACCCACGCTGGCCTGCAAGTGCTGCACGAAGCCCTGGCTCCAACCTGTACCTCTCCCTCCACACCTCCCAGTGAGCAGAGGGAGCTGGCTCCGGCCTTGGCCAGCCCCAGAGAGGGACCCTCATAACGCAGCGGTGGGCTGAAGGGCTCCTCCAGTGTGGCCAGAGTGGACACGGAGGCTGAGGAGGCGCCGAGAGGCGAGTGAGGGCTGCTAGCATGTTGTCACCTCTCAATCTCCCCTCTAAACAAGACACCCCAATTGCTGTTGGGAATTTGGCCAATGATCGCTCTAGCTACTTCCTGCTAGATAGGGATGAAGAACGGGCCCTGCAGTTGCACTGTCCTCCAGAGGGGAGCTCTTTAGGCCAGCGGAAGGGCCAGGAGGTTGGTCCAGGGGTCCTCGTAGAAGTTGTTAGTTGAACTCATTTCGGGTTCCATTTGTAAGATCATCTGTGGCTTGATGGCCTCGATTCTAGAGGAAACAAATTTGACAAGAAGGTTAAAAACACAGAGTCCAAAGGTGAGTAATAGCAAGATGGCTGCCACGGGACCTAGAAAGGGGAGAAGCCACGTTGCCCAACTCCAGAGCTGGAATAAGAGTTTGAAAAGTGTTGTCTGATTTCAGAAGCCTTTTCCTGTAAACACCAGGCAGCATATCATACTATGCCTGACTGGTTAGCGTAAAAACAACACTCTTCCCTTAAGAAGGTGCAAAGTCCTCCTTTCTCAGCAGTGAGGAGGTCTAGGCCTTGGCAGTTTTGGAGAGTCACTGCTGCCAAAGAGTCTATTTGGGATTGTAAAGTAAGAATAGATTTCGTTATTTATTGCAAATTGTCTGAGAGGCAGATATCGTTTGAAGTTCCACATAAGAAAAATATGCCTTGGCTGGGTAGACAGACATCCTCATTTTTTTTCCTGGCTTTTAAAGGAATAGGGTACACTGTTTTTTTTCTTTACTACTTCCATCTTTCTTCCTTTCTCTTTGACTTCTTGTCGCTGTCTTTCTCTCTTTCTGACTACCTCTTCGTCTGTCTCTTCCTCTCTTTCCTTCTTTGACTTTCTGTCTCTCTGTCTCTTCCTCCCTCTGTCTCCTTCTCTTTGACTCTGTTTCTTCCTCTCTCTCTCTTTCTCTGACTTCCTGTCTCTCTCTCTCTTTCCTTTCTGCTGGTCTTTCCCTGCCTCTGCCAGCCGCTTATGCTGCTGTTCTCCCCTCTTCTTCCCCTTTTGATGGCTTCGGCAGTGTAAGACTGCCACCTTCTTGGGTTTTTGCACTGTGTGCAATAACTCCATGATTTCCTTGTGGTATTTAATGGGGGTTCCCCAAGAGGTTAGGAACTCCCTTTCTTTCCATATTGCAGCATGGGTATGTAGGATTAGATAAGCATACTTGCTCTCTGTATACACATTTATTCTTTTCCCCTTTCCCAGGTCTAAGGCTCAGTTAAGTGCCATTAGTTCTGCTAACTGGGCGCTGGTCTCTGGGGGAAGAGGCTTACTTTCAAGCACAGTTACATCACTAGCTATGGCATAACCTGCCCTTCGTATCCTATTCTCCACAAAAGAACTTCCATCAGTATATAGCTTAAGGTCAGGATTAGCTAAGGGGACTTCTAAGAGATCATCTCGGGTGTCGTAAGTCTGGACTATAATTTGGGGACAGTCATGCTTGACTGGTTCCCCATCCTCTGGAAGAAGTGGCAGGGCTGAGGGCCACGCACATGCATATTTGAAGCACCAGTCCCTCAAGGAGTAGCACCTGGTATCTAATTAGGCAGTTGTCTGATAGCCATAAACTTCCTTTGGCACCCAATATGCCATTTACATCATGAGTAGTCCAGACAGTGAGATTCTTTCCTTGTATTATTTGATAGCCTCTGACACTAAGACAGCCACCATCACAACTATCCATGAACAGTGAGACCAGCCCTTTTGCTACTACATCAATTTCCTTACTTAGGTATGCCACTGGTGGTAGGGTTGTCCCACGAGTCTGAGTAAGGACTCCAAGAGCTATCCTTGCTCTCTCTGTGACGTGTAAAGAGAACTTTTGTCCTGTCAGAAGGCTTAAAGCTTGTACTAGGGCCTGCTTTAAGGTTTTGAAGGCTGTTTCTGCCTCTAGTTCCCATTCTACTAGATGAGTATTTGCCCTCTGGGTTTCCTTGATTAGAGTATAGAGGGGCCTGGCTATCTCACTGTATCCAGGGATCCACAGTTGGCAAAAGCCGGTGATTCCAAGGAATCCCCATGACTATTTTAATGTTTTAGGGCAAGGATAAGCCAGTATAGGCTGTATTCGTTCCTTGCAGAGGGCCCTGGTCCCTCTGGCTAAGATTAGGACTAGATATTTGACCTGCTGTAGGCAAAGCTGGGCCTTCAACCTAGGCACCTTGTACCCATGATTAGCTAGAAAGTTCAAGAGATCTAGAGTAGCCTGCTGGCATGAGGCATCCAAACTGGTAGCCAAAATAAATCCACATACTGAAGGACAAGAGTGCCTGGACTTGAGAAGTGGCCTAGTTCATGGGCCAGTGCCTGAACAGACGAGGGCTATCCCTAAACCCTTGGGGCAAGACTGTCCATGTAAGTTGGGAGGTGTGGTCTGTGGGATCCTCAAAGAAAAAGAGAAACTGGAAGTGCAGGGGGATACAGAAAAAGGCATCCTTGAGGTCCAGAACAGTGAACCATTCTGCTTCCTCTGGTATTTGAGAGAGCAGGGTATAGGGGTTGGGTACAACTGGATATAGAGGAATTACTGCCTCACTGGTGAGTCTGAGATCTTGCACTCGTCTCCACTGACCATTTAGTTTTTGTACTCCTAGAATTGGGGTGTTGCAGAGACTGCAGCATTTCCTTACTAAGCCTTGAGCTTTTAAATGTTTAACAATATCCTGTAAATCTTTATGAGCTTCAGGCCTTAAGGGATATTGCCTTTGATAAGGGAAAGTGGTGGGATCTTTTAGCCTGATTTGGACTGGGCGGGCATTTTTTTGACCTTCCAAATTGTCCTTCCAATGCCCAGATTTCAGGGTTGATTCCTTCCTCAAGTACAGGACAACAAATGGGTAACTCATTCCCCATATTCGTGTAGAAAATAGCTCCAGCTTTGGCTAATATAGCCCCCCCAATAAGGGTGTGGGACTTTCAGGCATAACAAGAAAGGCATGTGAAAAGAGCAAAGTCTCCCAATTTACAACTGAGGAGGTGGAAGAAATACCTGGTTACAGGCTGTCCCAGGATTCCTCGGATGGTAATGGACCTTCAGGACAGTTGTCCAGGATAGCAGATTAACACTGAGAAGGTTGCACCAGTGTCCAGGAGGAAGTCAATTTCCTGGCCCTCAGTGGTTAAATGTACCCAGGGCTCAGTAAGGGTGATGACATGAGCTGGTGCTTGTCCCAGGTACCCTCAGTCCTGTTGCTGTATCATCTGGTTGGGGGCTTCTGACCCAGAAAACCTTTGTCCTCTGGGGCAGTGCACCTTCCAGTGATTGCCTCGACATAGCGGACGTGGACAAGTGGGTGGCTTGTTTCTCATTGGACAATCTTTTTTAAAGTGTCCTTGTAAACCACACTGATAACAAGCCCTAGCAAGTGATTGGCCTGCTCCATTTTCTGTCCTCTTTGAACCACCAAGATTTGTTTGTCTGAGAGCCATGACTGAGGCTGCAGCCTTTCACTGATCTCGCTTTTCCTTTTGGGCCTGTTCCTCTTGGTCCCTATTATTGAACACCAAAGTTGCCAGGTTTAATAATGCCTCCAGATTTTGTTCAGGGCCCAGGGCTTGCTTTTGGAGCTTTCTCCTGATATCTGTGGCTGACTGGGTAATAAACTTATCTTTTAGAATCAATTGACCATTGAGTGATTCAGGTGACAGGGGAGTATATTTTCTTAAGGCCTCCCATAGCCACTCAAGGAAGGCAGAAGTTTTTCTTCCTTTCCCTGAGTTATGCTGGACATTATTGAATAATTCATGGGCTTTTTCCTTATTCTCCTTAGTCCTTCTAGAACACAGGTTGAAAGATGTTTATGACTCCAGTCCCCATGATCTGAGTCAAGGTGCCAGTGGGGATCCATACTGGGGACAGCTTGCTGACCAGTAGGGAATTTATCCCTTTCTCTGACTATCATTCTGTCATTTACTTGACTAAGATACCAAGTATCTCCAAACTCTCAGGCTACAGCTACAGCCACATTCTTTTCATTAAAGGTCAGGGTGTGATCTAACAATAGCGTGACAATAGCGTGACATCTTTCCAAGTGAGGTAGAAGGTTTGCCCTAGACCTTGTAGGACATCTATGTGCTTATCAGGATCATCTGAAAACTTCCCCAGGTCTGCCTTGATCTGCTTTAAATCAGAGAGGGAGAAGGGGACATGTACCTGGGTTGGGCCAAATTCCCCTCCCCCTACAGCTTGAAGGGGACATAACTGATAGCCTGGGGTTTTTGTGGTCCTTTGGAGATTTCTTCTGCTTGTTTCCTTCTGGGCACGGGAGATTAGAGGAGTCTTATCATTAATAGGAAGGGGAGCTATAGGGAGGCTAGGATATGGGGGTAAGCTGAAGGTCCTTCTGTGGAATGTAAATTGCAAGCTTTGCATAGTTGTGTATTCTCCTTCAATGAAAAGAAAGCTTGGACGTAAGGTGTTTCACTCCATTTGCCTTCCTTCTTACAGAAAAGGTCAAGCTACAGAGAGTATTGTAATTTGTACTTGCCTCAGGTGGCCATTTTTCCCCATCAGAGAAAGAATATTGAGGCCAGGGCATAGTGCAGGAAAAAGTGAGCTGCCTCTTTTTCAGGGTTTGTGGGTCAAATTGGTCTCAATGGCTTAGGATGCATTTCAAAGGTGAGCCTGTTGATGCCTGAGTGTTTCCCATCTGAAAGACAAAAGTGCCCAAGGTTTTTATTTGTTTTGTTTCTCCCCCTGCCCAAAAACCCGCGATAATAATAGTTTGCTCACTGACACAGCAGCAGAAACAACCCCTGCCCAAGAACCCGCAACAGTCCCTGGACCCTGCTGATCAGAACAGTTGCGCTCACCGATGCAGCAGCAGAAACCCTAGTTTTGTTTCTGGAGGACCAAGGAAGGCCAGATTTAGTGGCCCTTACCAATGCATTCTCCAAAACCTGCACCCTTGCCTGTCCTCCTAGACCACAAAGAGGACCAAAAAAATCAGATTCAGTGGCCCTTGCAGATGCATTCTCGAAAACCTGTTAGAGTCCTAAGCATTCTTCTGTTAGTATTGAAACCTTACCCGTGTCCTGTAAAGATATTATGCCCCAAAAATGAAGTGGAGCGCCACACCCTGAGGGAGGGAAGGGATCTCCAGAGTTGGAAGAGTGATGCCTTTTGTCCCCACTTATATGAATAGGAAAGATACAATTTCTGAGGCTCCCCATATCCTAGCTTCAGGAATAGCTTTTGTTAGGTCTGCTTGTCTGAGGAGGGATCCTAAAATTCCAGATAGTCCCCCCCCACAATGGAGGTCTTTGGGCAAAATTATGTCTTTTTGATTGGTGAGCCCAAGTGCCTAAAGACGGTAACAGAGTCCTGGAGTTTATACTAGAAATCATTCTTATAGGAGAAACTAGAAAAGCACCAGAGACAGGGAGTGGTTTTTAGAAGCAGGGCTAGCCTTAGAGAAGAGAGGGTAGAGGAAGTTTGTCTGGAAGGCATTAGGACCCAGAAGGCAAGGATCAGAATAGATAGATGGGAGAGTCTCGCTTGGGTGACATGCCTTTGAGAGTTCCGCTCATGAACACAGGGTCAACCAACTTGTTGTTGGGACCCTGGAGCTGCATGGCTTTCCTCTCTGTCAACCCTTGGCTCAGCCCAGAAGTACAGGAAAAGCAGAAGCTGGTTCCAGGCAAACCAACACTCCCAACTCTGAAGAGTCGGGGATTGTTAGACAGTCCTTTCCCAGAAAGCCTGACACCTGTGTCTTTAGTCTGGTGGCCACACTAGTCGCTTTTAACTAGCTGACAGGTGCACGGTATTTAGCCCCCAAATTCTAAGGAAAAATGGGAAAGAATAGCAAGTGAAAGAGGTCCAATGGTACTCACTACTTGGCGATAGGCAATAGTCCCTTTTTGGCTGCCAAAATGTGTCCAGAATTGGTGGGTTCTTGGTCTCCCTGACTTCAAGAATGAAGTTGCGGACCCTCACGGTGAATGTTACAGTTCTTAAAGATGGTGTGTCCAGAGTTTGTTCCTTCTGATGTTCAGACATGTCCGGAGTTTCTTTCTCCCGGTGGGTTCGTGGTCTCACTGACTTCAGGAGTGAAGCTGCAGACCTTTGTGGTGAGTGTTATGGCTCTTAAAGGCAGTACATCTGGAGTTGTTCATTCCTCCTAGTGGGTTTGTGGTCTTGCTGGCCTCAGGAGTGAAGCTGCAGACCTTTACTGTGAGTGTTACAGTTCATAAAGGTAGCACGTCCAGAGTTGTTCGTTCCACCCATCTGGAGTTGTTCATCCTTCCTGGTGGGTTCATGGTCTCGCTGGCTTCTGGAGTGAAGCCACAGACCTTTGCAGTGAGTGTTACAGCTCATAAAGGTGGTGGAGACCCAGAAAGTGAGCAGCAGCAAGATTTATCGTGAAGAGCAAAAGAACAAAGCTTCTACAGCACGGAAGGGGACCCGAGAGAGTTGTGCCCCTGGCTGGGGTGGCCTGCCTTTATTCCCTTATCTGGCCACACCCACATCCTGCTGATTGGTCCATTTTACAGAGAGCTGATTGGTCTATTTTACAGAGAGCTGATCCGTACGTTTTACAGAGAGCTGATTGGTCTGTTTTGACAGAGCCCTGATTGGTGCATTTACAAATCTTTAGCTAGACACAGAGTGCTGATTGGTGTGTTTACAAACCTTTAGCTAGACACAGAGTGCTGATTGGTGCGTTTACAATCTTTTAGCTAGACAGAAAATTTCTCCAAGTCCCACCCATCCCAGAAGCCCAGACAGCTTCACCTCTCACTGGCACTCACCAGGGGACCCTGAGGCACCCAGCCTGGGCACTCTGGCAGCCCAGAGGGAGTTCTTCCCCCGATCAAGCCCAGCAGGCACTGGTCACTCACACTGTGTGCAGGGTCCACCGAGCCCGCACCCACCCGAAACCCGCGCTAGCCCAGGAGGACCACAGGCAGCCCCGGCTCCCACTTGTGCCTCTCCCTCCACACCTCCCCCCAAGCAGAGGGAGCCAGTCTGCCTCAGCCAGCCCCAGAGAGGAGCCCTCATTTCATAG
Source organism: Macaca thibetana thibetana (assembly GCF_024542745.1). Lineage (NCBI taxonomy): Eukaryota > Metazoa > Chordata > Mammalia > Primates > Cercopithecidae > Macaca > Macaca thibetana. Next base: position 74,519,242 of record NC_065581.1, read on the forward strand.
TGGTGGGCTGAAGGGCTCCTCAAGTGTGGCCAGAGTGGACGCTGAGGCCAAGGAGGAGGCACCGAGAACAAGTGAGGGCTGCTAGCACATTGTCACCTCTCAGCAACATGTAGAGAAAGTGAGGGTTTGTAGATACTGAAGCATTTTTCTTCTTCATTTGAGTTTATTTTCCTCTTTGTAGAGAACATCACTGAGCCTTACTGAAAATCTTTACTGATTGAAACGGCGTCTCACTCTGTCACCCAGGCTGGAGTTCAGTGGCGTGATCTTGGCTCACTGCAAGCTTTCCCCCCCGGGTTCATGCCATTCTCCTGCCTCAGGCTCACCAGTAGCTGGGACTACAGGTGCCCACCGTCACACCTAGCTAATTTTCTTGTATTTTTAGTAGAGATGGGGTTTCACCATGTTAGCCAGGATGGTCTCCATCTCCTGACCTCGTGATCCGCCCGCCTTGGCCTCCCAAAGTGCTGGGATTACAGGCGTGAGCCACCACGCCCAGCCTCTACTGATTGTTTTTAATTTTCTTCTCTTTATCAACTTTTTACCAGCTCTGCAGACCCACATCTAAATACTACTTTTATATCATTATTTCCTCTATTTTTTTTTCAAATATGGATTTTTATTCACCTACTCCTTCAGAAATTGACAGGTAAAGAAAAATAATTTGAAGAAACATGCTAAATGAAATTTAATATAGAAAATTAGCAATGGAGAGATTTCATCTATTTTATGAATTTCTAGGAATTAGAGACAGGAGGTTTCTGATAACCCAAGTCCTTTATTTCCCTCTAAAATTTCACAATATACTCCAAGCATGGTGGCTCAGGCTTGTAATCCCAGCACTTTGGGAGGCTGAGGCAGGTGGATCATGAGGTTAGGAGACCAAGACCATCCTGGCTAACACAGTGAAACCCCGTCTCTACTAAAAATACAAAAAATTTTAGCCAGGAGTGGTGGCGGGCACCTGTAGTCCCACCTACTTGGGAGGTTGAGGTAGGAGAATGGCATGAACCTGGGAGTCGGAGGTTGCAGTGAGCCAAGATCGTGCCACTGCACTCCAGCCTGGGTGACAGAGCCAGACTCCATTTCAAATAAATAAATAAATAAATAAAAAGTTTCACAATATAAAGAGGTAAAGAACCGATACAAGACAGACAGATGTGCAAGATATAAAATAAATACCCTATGTCAAGTGTTTACAAGCATTTATAGAGTTTATACTTATATAATTAAATAAAATAACTCATTTTTTAGAAATACGTGTATTGAACCCAAACATCTGTCTAATTCCAAATCCTCTTTTCTCTACTTTGTTTCACTCGCTGATTCACTTTTAAGAATTTCTACCCAAAGTTTTATGGTTTCCTTGGTAATATAATTAACATAGTAAACATAATGCATTTGTATTATGGAATACAACATATTTCCTTGCTTACTAATTAAGGATCCATTTATTATTTCTAGTCACAAGAGAATGAGAAAAGATTTGGGCTCTCAGACCCCACACCATCTGCATTCCTAATGACAACAGAAATCATGTTGGCACATTCAGAAGAACTAATCCTCTTAGAAATATGTTTTATTTTAGCAGGCAGCAACGTGATTAAACAAAACATCTAAAAGTATATGTGCCCTCGCAGAAACACTTTTTCTAACACTATTTATAAAGGCATAAATAACTGGATAGTAAATACAAGTGCATTGTATAGTCAATGTGTTCTGTTTCTTTATGTTAACTTAAAATAATTAAGCATAAACTCTAAGAAGGTGTTCAGTTGGATAACATAATTTGCTAAGAGGTTATACTTCTCTTAGTTATATACTTAATAAAACTTACTGGGGGATAATTTTTTCTAGCATTTTCTACATCGTCACTGATCTTTAGTGGCCACTCTATGTTTTTTTTCTTTTATTTTTTTGAGTCTTGGGAAACAAAAGGAAACAATTCAAATACACCAGGTACTATCACCTAATACCTTCCCCTTGACCCTTTGGAATTCAAATGATGCCTCAGAGAATCCTTTAGTCCTTTGTTCAAGTATTTAAATCCATAGAATAACTGGAAGAAATTTTCTCTTGATTCTACTGGTCCATTTACCTCAGGCATTAACAACTTCAGAAGTTGCACACTAAGGATTACTAACAATTAAAAAGTATCCTCCACTTGAGGCGCTGAATATTGCTTACCCTCTTATTGACTAATGTATTTAACCACTACATGTCTATCTTTGTTTTGTTTTTTAAGATATTATTACAATTCGTGAGGCATGTAGGCTACCTGACTCTCTAATAAGGATTTTCAACATCATAATGGTTCTTAGATATGAGGTAAGGTCACTTGAGAAATATTTAAAACAGAGCCGCCTCCTAAAGAGGAACCTCTAGAAATGAGACTTGGCATAGGTATTTTTAAAATTTCCCCATATAATCCTGATGAACATCTCTAGTTAAGAAACAGTATGTTCATTCTTCAGTAAAACATTCAAATGCTTTATTGTGTCTTGTATTTCAATAAACAATTGTTTGTGAATATTGCTAGAATAATCTAGAATTATTAATTTGAATAGTGAACTTAGCTCTTTAAGCAGATGTTCTATACCATTATGTTTTCTAGAGTGCATTTCAGCATTTACTTTGGATACCTTTTATGGTCAATGGTTAGTACACATGAGACAATATAATGTATAAGAGTAGGAAATAAATTTGGTTTTGTTTTTAATTTCTGTGTTACATAGTAAGTATATATATTTATGAAGTATATGGGATATTTTGATACAGGCATACAGTAAGTAATAATCAAATCAAGGTAAATCAGGTATTCATCACCTCAAGCATTTATCCTTTATGTTAAATTCAATTATACTCTTTCAGTTAAGTTTTAAATGAACAACAAACTATAATTGACTATGGTCACTCTATTGTGCTACCAAATACCAGTTCTTACTCATCCTTTCTATTTTTTGTACCCATTAAACATCCACACTCAACTCCCCCACTATCCTTCCCAGTCTCTGGTAACCATCTTTCGACTATCTATCTCCATGAGTATAATCGTTTTGATTTTAGGTCTCACAAATAAGTGAGAACAACATGTGAAGTTTGTCTTTCTGTCCCTGGCTTATTTCACTTAAATTAATGACCTTCCATTCCATCCATGATGTTACAAATGACAGGATCTCATTGTTTTTTACAACTGAACAGTACTCCATTGCATATTAGTATCACATTTGCTTTATTCATTCATCTGCTGGTGGACACTTAGGTTGCTTCCAAATATTGGCTATTGTAAATAGTGCTGCAACAAACCTAAGAGTGCAGATATGTCTTGGATATACTCATTTCCTTTCCTTTGGGTATATAGCAGCGGAATTGCTGAATCATATAGTATCTATTATTTAGAAGTTTTTTGTTTGTTTGTTTGTTTGTTTTGTTTTGGAGCTGGAGTCTCGCTCTGTCACCCAGGCTAGAAAGCGGTGGCACAATCTCAGCTCACTGCACCCTCCGTCTCCTGGGTTCAAGCGATTCTCCCACTTCAGCCTCCCGAGTAGCTGGGATTACAGGCGTGTTCCACCATGCCCGGATAATTTTTTATTTTTAGTAGAGACAGGGTTTCACAATGTTGGCCAGGCTGATCTTGAACTCCTGACCTCAGGTGATCCACGCACCTTGGCCTCCCAAATTGCTGGCATTACAGGCGTGAGCCACCATGCCGGGCCTGTTTTTCAGATTTTTAGGAACTTCCAAACTGTTCTCCATACTAGTTGTCCTCATTTACACTCTCACCAACAGTATACAGGGCTCCCTTTTCTTCACATCCTCGCCAACTGCTGCTATTGCCTGACTTTTGGTTAAAAGCCGTTTGTACTAGGATGAGATACTCCCTTGTAGTTTTGATTTGCCTTTTTCTGATGATCAATGATATTGAACACTTTTTCATATGCCTATTTGACATTTGTATGTCTTCTTTTGAGATATGTCTATTCAGATCTTTGCCCATTTTAAAATCTGATTATTATTTTCCTACCATTTGTGCTTCTTATATAGGCTGACTATTAATCACTTGTCCGATGGATAATTTGCCAATATTTTCTCCCATTGTGTTGGTTGTTTCTTCATGTTGTTCATATTTTTTCTTTGCTGTGCAGAAGCTTTTTAACCTGATGTGATCCCATTTTTCCATTTTTGCTTTGATTGCCTGTGCTTATGGTGTATTACTCAAGAAATCTTTGCCCATTTAACTGACCTGGAGAGTTTCTCCAACATTTTCTTTTTTTATTATTATTATACTTTATGTTCTAGGGTACATGTGCACAATGTGCAGGTTTGTTACATATGATAAACTGGTAAAATACATGAGATAATTTTCAGACATTGGACTACAGTCAACACAGAGTTGTGATACTTAGAGGATTTTGGATTCATGCTCCTTCATTTAAGGAGTTAGGAAAGAGTAACAATAGTTACAAGAAAGATGAAATAACTATTTAAAATATGCTTCCCTAAAATTTTCTGTGTTACTATGCTGGGTGTAACATTAGTGTGTGATATTTGTGTCATGTGTTCTCTGTTAATTAAAAACCAATGAAAACTTATGGTAAATGTATAACTCTTAAAACTTCAGATATTCTTAGGATAGTGGGAAAGACGGTGTGTATTATAAGAAAATATGTTGATGGACTGATGAACTTTCCTCAGGGTATTCACATTTTAATAATGAAAACTAGTTATAAGCATCCAAATACCTTTAGCGTAATAAGCACTATAATAAAACAATGTGCAAAGTTTTATGAAAGCCAAGAACAGGCAGAAAAAAAGCTATGTCTGACCTGTGACCTTACAGATTTTGATGTTTTAGATGGAGACTGAAATATAAGTGGGCAATTCCTTAACAGAGAAAAATTTGTGTTTATTTGGTACACTTCTATTAAACAAATGTCTAGCAAATGAATATTATTTGTTGAATAAAAATAGATGTTGTGGAATGAAAATAGGTAAAATAACATGGAAAGAAATAGGTATTGTTTCACTAATAACACCTAGGGGCAGATTATGTCTGAAAGACAGGCTGATCAAGTTGATTAAGTAATATTAACAATTAAGTAATACTATCTTTTAAAGTAATTCACTGACTACCAGAATAGTGTCTTTTAAAGGGCAGCCAACATAGTTCACATGTAGGAAAATAATAGCCCACAAATAAAATTTTCACACTTTCTGCTAAAATTAGGCCATAGCAGAAAAGTCTCACACTCTTTTATTTGAAAAATTATTTCAGAAGCAATGTTTCCCTAAGCTAAATCTTACGTTAGTAACCCTGACAACTTTATTTTCATCCAAATAAAAATGGAATCATCACCTTAAGAAAAGTCATATGACTTTCATTATCATCATGGAAAATAGGTATAATAGCAACAACGCTAGGATAGAAATTGGGATAATTTGGATTTAATGTAACCTATACATTAAAAATTAACATGGCTTGGAAGAAACCAAGGTCTCATTTTTTCATCTATAACATGAAAAGGACTACACATTCTCTATGGCCTCACTCCAAATCAAATATACTGGGACCTTGGCAAACACAGGTCATTTTTTCTTGATGTTTCAGATGTGCATTTTCAAGTTTTTTATGTGTGTTAATTGTGTACACTTGCATGCCTGTAAATGTGTGTTTGTGTGTGTGTAGTATATCATACTTCTTATCTTAGAAACAGGAATATAACCAGTTTAGGTAGGAATTTCTTTGATAGGCACGTATTTTCGTTCAATAAGTAAACCACACTTTAGGGTAGTAAACTAACTCCCAGGTTTTGTGTACCTAGGCCAATAAATATGTCAGCTCTATCTTGCTGTTGATGTCAGTTATACTTTTATTTTCTAGTTCTTTCTAGTTAATAGACTAGTAAGTCAGTGAAAGGACAAATAAAACCAAGACAAATTACCTGAAAGAATAGTTTTCAGAATTTTGTCTGTGTGAGACTTAAATTTACAATTGCACTTCTTTTCTCTGCTAAGACCTATTAGAAGTCCAAAAAATACATGAAGAATAGGTAGGTATTTCAATGAAAATATGTGAAGTTTGATGTTGATATAAAGTAGTAGTCTTAGTATCAAAATGCAATTGATTTGACAAGGATAGATGAAATTTTCTTAGTACATAACTTTCTTTTATTTTAAAAAAATTTTAATCACATTAAAACATTCTCTTTGGAAAAGGTTAAATGGTATAGAAACAGACAAAGCAAAATAAGAGCCTCTCCACTACCAACTATTGCTACCACTTCCTTTACACAGGTAAGCCACTGCCAGAGACCCAGTATGCTTTCTGTCAGGCCTCTCTATGTGTAGAGATTTATTTTTATACATAGATTTCACATGTAAATTAAAATCATTGTATGTATGCCATGACTCCTATGTAATTATTATAACTTACATGTCTTTCTGTGTTGGTACATTTAGGTTCCTCTAATTGTCTCTAACAGATACAAGAGTGTGACTATGCCCATATTTCTGTGTTCTCAACAAAACTTGACATTTTTAAACTTAAAATATGTATTAATGTTTTAGATGAAAACAATATCACTTTTTAAAATTCTCAAATACAACTGTGATTCAGCACTTTTTATATGTGTATTAGACATTCACATTCTCTTTGTGAATGACTGATGAAAGCCTTTCCACATCTTGTAATTGACCTGCTTGTCCTTTTACAGTCTCTATATATTCTGCATAGAAATCCTTTTCAGTTAAATGTGTTGCACAGATTTTCTTCTAGTTTGCTAATTGTCTTTTAACTTTGTATGTAAAATCCATATTAAGCTACTGTGAACTTGTATGTCATTTGATCTAGCATTCTTTCTTGTGGCTGCTAGGTTATGTTTTACTCAGAAAAGCATTTCTCATTTTAAGATTATTTTTAGATTAATGTTTTCTTTAATTTTGTTTTAGTTTTTTTCTGTGTGTTTTACACTTTGTATTAATTCACCTGGAATTATGTTTTGTCACGGAATGAGGTAGAAGTGCATCTAATCTGTTTTTTCCTCCAGATGAATAACCCATTTTCTAATTTAAAATAATGTATTTTCTCTGACCCACCTTGCAAGCCTACTTTAAAATTCTATATATATCAGAACCAAATTCTTATGTAAAAATATCTCTTTATGAATGCTATTTAAAGCAACATTTTTCTACTTGTCTTTTAATGTCTCGATATAATTTTTAAAATTACTATAGCTTTTAGGCATAATTAAGTATATGGTAATGTAGGTCACAGCACACCGGGAATTTTTTTCAAAATATTAGCATTGTTTTGCAATTTTTCCTTATAGAGTGATTTTAAATTTTTTCAAATTTTATAAATTATCCTCCTTGCATCCAGTAGAAATGACACTGAATTCATAGAATTTATATTAATAGTAAGGCTCTTCAATTGATTAATTGATTGATTTGTATACATCCCGCAGAAAAGTTTTTTTAATAAAGGAACAATTCTTAGACTTATTCCTATGTATTTTATTTTCTTGCAATAGTAAAATAGATTGATTTCTTCTGTTCCTCAATAAATTCTGATGCATTTTTAAGCAGAAAAAGTTCTATTTATTTTGGATGTTGATCTTTTTTTTAGCTATCTTAATAGAATATCTCATGAGTTATAATTTTTAATTGATTTACTTAGATTTTATAAATAAACAGTAATAGTACCTTCAAATAGTTACAAGTGCTTTTCTTTTTTTTTCTCGTGTTAATCTCCAGTGAAATATTGAATAGTAGCAGTGACCATGGGCAATCTTGTCTTACAGTACTGTCTTTGTTGAGAATATAATTAATTTTTTACGATCACATACGTTCCTTCGTGTAGTGCTGCTTTGTTTTTACCTTTATACTGAACTAGAGACTGTGCTTGTGCCCCTTGCTTATTGAAGTTTAAGTTTGTTTAATTATAAGTAGGCTTGAATGTTATCTAAAGCCCTTTGTATTAAACCTTTTTGCAATCCTGGACCAAACTCTACTGTGTCATAATGTTATCTCTCAATTTCTCTTTGCCAACACACTAGTTTGCACTATCCTTGGAATAAACTAGTCTTGAAGTGGGATAGTACTGCAAGGACCTAGGACCTTAATCTAATCTGCTTGAAGGGCCAAAAAAAAAAAAATATGCGTTCATGTCTCTTATTCTCTAAAATTTAACTCTATTAAAAGATGTTTGTGGTGGAAAGTTATCATTTTGCTGTTGAAATACAAAAACAAGTGTAATGGGACAGTTAATTATCTAAAACAATCAGATGCTTTTGTCTACTATGTCAAATGTAAGTGCACTAGTTTTGGGAATCTAATTTTCAACTAACTCAAATATCAGGGAGGCTTTTGCTAAAAGATTTTTACTTTTTCATAAACGGCAAATAAAGCAATGTAATAATTTTTTCTTTCCTCTTTTTCTATGTTTCTTTAAGATTTATTCAACCTTTATCTATAGGTTCAGACCTTTACACACCATTAGTGTGTGACTAATAGTCCTAAGAGGATGAATTAAAGAAATTCTACACTAGCAGCTCATCATCATTTCACCTCATTGCAAGGTGCAAGTCCCTTCTCCTCAATTATTCTTCTCTCCTTTCAGTAGATGAAGGGTTGCCCTAAAATAAAGACCCTCTAGTTTGGTCCCCAGTGTTTTTATTCCCTCATTGTAATTTAATCCATTTTGTCATTGGGTACATATTTATTGAGCAACTATTAGTTATCCAGTACTGTCCTCAGTGCTGGGGACAGAACGGGGACTGAGGCAAGGTTCTCATCCTTATAACATTTGCATTATAGTGGGAGGAATGAGTGGAGGTGACCTTGACAATAAGAAAATATATAAATGATAAAGATTGAAACATGCTTAAAGAAAATAAAAAGGAATGATTGAAAGATGCAGGAAGGCCCATCTGAAGAGGTAAAATTTGAAATGAGACCTGAATGGTAAGAAGGAGCTGTCCACGGTAAAATTCTTATGAAAGATGATTACTAGTAGAGGTGAAAGTATCAGCTATAGATCCAGAGAAGGAATGAGGTTGATAGATTCAAGGAACAGAAATAAGGCAAAGCCTCATGAACCATATTTACTTCCTACTGAACTCTGCCTATTTCCTTCTAATAGACACTTTGGAAATCATAACTTATTACAAAGCCAGACTACCCACTGGGAAGTGGCATGGAACACTAATCATAATTAAATGCAACCTTCTTTCTGTTTTGTCATATTTTCATCATTATCTTAGCATATTCCTCATGATGCTAATTAGGGTCTGTTTTTTAGATCTTTGTCTCCAGCACTGAACTGTGAAATCCTTAATCCTTAACTGAAGAGTCTGTCTTACTCAGTTGTGCCTTAGGCTCCTATTGGCTAACAAAGTATTTTTAACATAATATTATATACTAAAGAAACTCTTACATGATCCATTATTTTCTAATACACTCATATGAATGACAAATAATGGCATAAAAATGTTGTGGAGGAAAAGTAGGTAGTGTCAGAAAATATAAATGAGCCAAATGCAAAGATTACAGGATAAATAAAATTTCTCGAAAAATTTATATATTACAAAATCTCCATCCTTTAGTTAAATATAGCTAGATTTCAGTAACTAAGACAGGTGATCAAGAATAACAGAAGATATCATATTTGGGAAAGTATTTGCTCATTTGATTGCTGTAAACATTTTATAAGGCATTGCCAAATTTATAAGGTACATTTTGGTACAGAACATATTTTTGGAACTCATTGCAGAAAAATTCTTAGAATGGCAAGGGAAAATTCTCAAGGCAAATAAAATGTTTGAAAATATGTTCGAAAAATAAATGTAGCTTAGGAAAAAAATTAGATAATTATCTGAAAAACAGACAGCAATCCTTCCCTTTTACCAAGAAAGAAGTAGTGGAATTTTGTCCCTTTTGAGTTTTGTTGACTAGGTTTCATTGATTGACTTCAGGTAACATGTCTCAGATTGTAATTGACTTTGTTTATGTATATGCAGGGCAAATTGTAATACTATTTGAAGAAATAACATGGATTTTGTTTTAACCAAAAATTGCTTATTAAAATTATATCTCTCCAAGTGATTCTCAAAATTGCCATGACCCTTTCCTCCACCTTTCATATTTTTTCTCTATATTGCTACTTGCGGCCAATAGGCTGAAGCTATGCTTATTTTGAAATCAAATAACAATAGATGTCTTACTTCAACTAAACCATGTAAAACCCAGTAAATACTTTGTGTAAATTGACATGTCTTTAAAAAGCAAGTTTGTTTAAGTATGCCAGGCTGGTGGAAAGAACTTTGATTTATATCAGAAGAACTAGATTTTACTTCCAAATCAGTTAAGTAATAACACTATATGATCTTACAAATATTCTATCAGCTATCTTTAATCCACAATAAAGTAAAGTACACTTTACATGTTTCCCTTTTATTTTATAATATAAGTGATATCATTAACAACCGAGTAAAATTGCTATTTGCACTAACTTAGTAAAGTGCATCATAATGGCAACTAATGAAGATTGAATGCTTACAGTAAGTGAGGTACGGTGATAACAGTTTCATATACATAAACATAAATACATAGTTCCTTTTCTATCTTTAAGATTTACAATTGAGGATACTAGGCTTAAAAAGTACGTTATTAACTTGCCCAAGGTCATGGAGCTAGTAAGTGGCTGAGCCAAAATTACAGTTTAGAGTGTTTGATTGAAGCATATGCCCTTAAATGCTGAAATGTGATTATCTTGGCTTTATGCTCTTTTATCTAATCTCCCATGTAACACATTGCACATATTTGCAGGAGAGTTTATATGATTTGAGAGTATAACAAGTGGCCACAAAGCTTCTCTGTGTGTGGCTAACTGATCTATTGAGAAATAAAAAATATAACATCATCTGCTATTCACCTGAGTTTACTGGTCTTGACTGCAGAAACAGATGACATGCCTGTGACTATGCAATAGCACATAAACATTCTGGAATGGAGTAAATGAGAACATAAGACTAAAAGCAACATTGCCATAGCTTTAGAACCAACTCTATGTTTTTCCCTCTCTTTCAGCAATTTATTTGCTAAGTGATTATATTATGCATGATATTTATGGACACATTGGGCATACTTTGACCATAATCATTATTGTGAAAGAATGCATGTTTAGATTAGCTGAATTATGAATATATCAACTATTACTAATATTATGATTACAAATAAAATTACATTAAGAATTTCATAAGCATGGCAAATGTATTTCAACAATATTATTGTGTTTGGTACTTTAAAAGATTTGAAATAGCTCTTGTAAATTATAACTAATTCAATTATCCCACAATTATTTCATAAATTTAATGTAATTACAATCAAGTTCTCAGGGCATTCTTTTTCTTATAACAATTTGGTATATCAATATTTAGGTTCATCTAAAGAATAAAGAAGTAGGGGATTACCCTACTACATGTAAAATATATTAAAGCCATAGTAATAAAATATATGGTACTAGTATTTGATTTTTTTTTTTTGGGGGGAGATGGAGTCTCGCTCTGTTGCCCAGGCTGGAGCACAGTGGCCGGATCTCAGCTCACTGCAAGCTCCACCTCCCGGGTTTCGGCCATTCTCCTGCCTCGGCCACCTCGCCCAGCTAGTTTTTTGTATTTTTTAGTAGAGATGGGGTTCCACCATGTTAGCCAGGATGGTCTTGATCTCCTGACCTCGTGATCCGCCCGTCTCGACCTCCCAAAGTGCTGGGATTACAGGCTTGAGCCACCACGTCCCGCCCGTACTAGTATTTGAATAGATGTATTTGAAAGAGAAAAGAAAATCCAGAAATAGATACTTAGATATACGGAAAATTCATTATTATGATGGCTAAACTTGATTTCAGTGAGGATAGGATATCCACTAAAATATGCTAGGACAAATTGTTACAATAGATAAGTCAATACTGAATGAGAGTTCCTGTTGTCCCACAATCTTGTCAGCATTTGATGTTATCAATGTTTAGTGTTTTAGCCATCCTAATAGGTGTGCAGTAGTATTTTATTGTCATTTTAATTTACAATTCCCCAATAACATATTTTTGTATGCTTATTTTGTATCATCTTTTGTGAGATTCAGATATTTGCCCACTTTTAATTGGGTCATTTGCTTTCTCATTATTCAGTTTTAAGAGTTGTTTGAATATCTAGGATACCAGTTTTTATCAGATATGTGTTTTTAGAAATATGTTATCCAGCTTGTGATTTATCTTTTTATTCTCTTAACAGTGTCTCTCATAGAAGAAAGGTTTTTAATTTTAATAAAGTCCAAATTATTGATTTTTTCTTTTATGAATTGTGCTTTGGCTATTGTATCTATAAAACCATAGCCAAAGCCAAAACCATCAAGATTTTCTCCAAGCCTTCAAGCTATGTTTGTTCTAGGCCTTTTATAGTTGTACATTAACTCTGAATTTAAATTTTATCTTCTTTCAATATTTCAATTTGATATTCCACTATCATCTAGCCTATACTCATTCTGATAAAAATCTGCAGTCTTTTGAATTGTTGCTTCTCTGTGTGTAATATGTCATTTCTTTCCTGTTATCACTTTGACTATTTTCCTTAATCTTTTGCTTTCAGTAGTTTGATTGTATGTTTAGATGTGATTTCTTAGTATGCATTCAGCTTGGAGATAACTGAGCTTCTTGAATTTATACAGCTATGCCTTTCACCAGATTTAGGAAATGTGAACACATTATTATTTCAAATATTTTTTTCTTCCCCACTGTCCCTCATTTAATTCAGGGACTCTAACTACATACATTTAAAATTTCTGAAATGGTCCCATAGGGATCTGGTTTCTCTTAATCTTTGATTTTTTTCTGGCATTGGTTAATTATCTTCATATCTCCTGAAGTTTATTCACATTTTTGTCATCTCCAATCTCCTATTAAGTGCATCTAAATACTTATTTCAGATATAGTATTTTTCAGTTCTATAATTTTCACGTTTCTTATCTAAACTTTCTATTGAACTTCTGGATTTTATACATCTCATTCATTGGAAGCAATTTTCCTTTATACCCATTAGCAATACAATAGCAGCATTAATAATTATTGTCAGCTAATTCCAACATTTGACTCCACTTAGGGTCAGTTTCCATTAATTGCCTTTTCTCTTGAGTGTAGCTACCTATTTCTTATTTATTTTTATAGGCAAATTAGGTAGACTACATGCTGACTTCTGAATTATACATAGACACTTTGGATTTTGTTATGTTTCCCCAAAAGGAAAATTTTTGCAGAGTTGCCTTGTCTTACTTAACTCAAGGTCAAACTGCAAAATGGCCTTTCCAGTGGTCAGTGCTGGCTGAAATGTCACTTCTGTTCTTTCAGCTTAACTGGGCTACTTGAAATCTATTTGGTACATGTGCAGCTCAAGTATTACACAGAAATCATAAAAAGAATTTTGGTCTTCTCTATTTCTCTTCTTTCTGGAATTTCTGTGCTCACTTTTCAGTTGCCATGATTGCTCTGAATTCTATTCTCTAACACTGCAAGTCTGTCATAATGAAGGTTTTTTTTTCTTCTTTTTTTTTTTTGAGACAGAGTCTCTCTCTGTTGCCCAGGCTGGAGTGCAGTGGCGCAGTCTCGGCTCACTGCAAGCTCTGCCTCCTGGGTTCACGCCATTCTCCTGCCTCAGCCTCCTGAGTAGCTGGGACTACAGGCGCCCACCACCAGGCCCAGCTAATTTTTTGTGTTTTTAGTACAGATGGGGTTTCACCGTGTTAGCCAGGAATGAAGGTTTTATTATGCCTGTATTAGCCACCTGGCACAGCACATACTAAAGCATATTTTATTCTTAAAGGGATAAAAATCTCACACAGTACAGTTTTTTTCTTCCAAGAAGGGACTCCAACCAGATCTTCCTGCTATCAGTCCCTCTCCAGTGCTCTCAGATAGTTATTTTATTTTAATTTCGTGTCTAGAGTTGATGGTTGTTATTTGTCCCAATAAGAGCTATTCCGCCATTGCAAAAACTGAAAACTTTGAAGCAATGTTTTCGGTAGCAAAAAACTGCATATAACCCAATGTCCAGCGGCAGTGGTATGGTATTGTGTTATAATCACAAAAAGGAGTGTTAAACAGCCCTAAAAATGAATGAGTTATAGCTATATCCCACAGCATAGGTGAATGTTATATAATATTTGATGTTAGACATCTTATGCCACTTCAGAAATAATATATGATAATCTTTATGACTGAAGAGAACACCAGCTTAATACTACACATTCTAACACTGCCATCGGTCCAAAGCGAGGATCAGCAAACTTTTTTGGAAAGGAGCTAGATGACAAATATTTTAGACTTTTCAGGCTACAGGGTCTTTGTTGCAACTGCTTACCTTCATCAAAATATGAAATCAGCCATAGACAATACACCAATAAATGATTGCATTGGGCATGGCTATGTTCCAATAAATTTTTATCTCCAAAAACAGGCAGGGCGTTGGATTTAGTCCATGGTCATAGTTGTCAATCCTTGTTCTGGATGATTTCCAAGAGCACTTCTGAGCTACTACAGAAAAGCTTTCTGTAGTTTTTAGAAATATTTTAGAAATATACTAAAATATACTATAGAAAAGCTTGCTGAAGTAGCTCAGAGACTCAGGCTGCTTTGCCCCTTTGGCACCACGTAATCTCAGAATCAGGGCTTCTCCAAGATCACAATTATCATTTTAAAAAGAGCACTGGAGGCAATTTTATACCAACAATTAATTGTTGCAGTCCAGAATTTATACACGCTACTTCTGCTCAGAGTCTGTTTCTCAAAATTGACCCTGTGTTCCAAACCAAGTATGAGAAAGCTGAGAAAGAGAGGAGAACACTTGTGAACATTAGAATTGTCTGACTTAATGCTGAGGGGAAAAGAAGTCCCACATGATTATACACAGCATAAGCAGTATATTATACTGTAAAATCCAGCAAAAAAATCAATAACATTGGTAGGTATTTAAAGATATGTTATGATAACAAAAGGTCAAAAATGCAAATAAGTGATCAACTCAAAATTAAGGATGTTAATTTGCTGTAGACAGCAGTAATAGACTAATATAATGGAAGAGCACATAGGTACAATTAAACTTGTGGTGTTATTTTAATTCTTAGACTAAGCAAT
This sequence comes from Macaca thibetana thibetana, assembly GCF_024542745.1. Classification (NCBI taxonomy): domain Eukaryota; kingdom Metazoa; phylum Chordata; class Mammalia; order Primates; family Cercopithecidae; genus Macaca; species Macaca thibetana. The sequence goes on from NC_065581.1 coordinate 74,534,417, forward strand.
GTGTTTAAGAATGTTTATTATTAGAAAAGAAAATATTTCCTTTATGAGAATTATATATAGTCAGAGATTATATATTACTTCTCCCACAAAATAAACCTTTAGAACAAGTTATATCTTTATATTACATGCTTACATTGCACATTACCTGTCCTCACTGTAATTTTAGAAGTTTTTATATAATTATATTTGTCAAATAACCATTGCTTCCATTACATGGAAAGCTCTATGAGAAAATGGCTATGTCTGTCTTTTTCTTCTTATTTTTCTAATGTCCATCATGATTTCTGCATTATTACAGGTATTTTAAAAATATTTGAATAAGTGAACTTGCAAGCACAGAAAATAAAATGAAAAAAATTGCTTAAATATACTAAAAACAACTCAATATAAAATATAGGTTACTTAATTTTAGATTTTTTGCTATTATTTTTTCTTCATTTGTATTACATAGTTATGATCACACATTTATTTTCATGTTGCTTTTTTTACTTAACATGACAACATAAGTCATTTTCATATTAATATAAGCACCAACATAATAATTTTATAGGACTTTATTTCTGAATGTTCCATTCAGAAATGTTTCTACAGTCAGCTTACCCATTTCTCTAGTAAATAGTGGAGATTTAGTTTTGTCACTGTTAGGGTTATCAAGATTTAAAAATATGAGAATAAACATTTTTGACAGTTTTTATGACTGTTTTTTATCTTAGGTGATATATTCATAATACAAATTCTGGTGACATTTTATGATAATTTTACAGATTTTTAATGATTATTGAAAAGTCAACATTTACCTTTGACTTTATTTAATAAAAATTCAACTGTGATCTGATAACTAGATTAGTGGCCTGCTAAATTAAAGAATTTAGGTATTTGTTATTGTTATTTAGTATTGGATGACATATTTTTTCCAGGAGTGGACACTGTAAATGCTATAGAAAAATAAATTTTTATAACGTAAGTACCTTTAGACAGAAAGCATGCCAGAGAAGACAGAACCTTGATTCTTCTGGAGGGTAGTTTCGAAAAGCACAGCAGAGTTTCAGCTAGCCAAGCAATTCTCTTGAGGACAAATGTAGAGTATAACGGCAAGAAAGAGTTGGTTCCAAGAATGCTTCTGGAAGATGAAATAATAAAGATAACCGCAAGCTATATGAGTTGCATTTACTGTTCTCCTAATTGAGAAGAGGCACTCAAAATCCAGGTATTAAGGACTCAGTAATATGTAATATGTGCATCCAGGAATATTGCCACAAACTCCAAACCTCTTACTTTAGCCTAGTCCTGCTTATTTCCAGAAGAGATAACCAAATCAATTTTATTTAAATGCTAAATGAAGTAAAAAAAAAGTTAGTGTGTAAGAGTAGTCATAAAATGCTATACAACATGCATGACAAAGTGGGTTGCTTTCCATTTAAAGATGCAAGAATGATGACACAGATTTTGAATGTTGGATAACCATTAGCTATCATTTTTGGAACTGACAGAGGAAGAATGGAAAAACAACTTTGCACACTTTTTCTGAGACATATATGACCATATTGTACTTAAGTGACCAAATATCTTTGGTCCAACTACCTAATGATTTTCACCTTCCTATGACATGGACATAAATTTAGAAAAAAATAGTTAGAATTGTTTTTTCACCTGAAACTAATTTTTAGATTTTTCAGAGGCCTCCGGAAAAAAATACTGTTTTACCTTATGAAAAATAAATGCAAGAAATAATTAGCTATTTGGTAACTCTATATTTATTAATTAATTCAGGACAATTAGAAGAGCTTTTTGGGAACAGTGGTCAAACCAAAAGAGAAACTTTGTCCTTTTTATGTTAATTTTGCACATTTAAAATAGTACTAATATAAATATTTTAGAGACAGTAATTGCATAAAGGTCTTAGAGACTTGTCAATATGCTTACTTTCCATAATACGTTCTTACCCTCAGAGAAAATGCTGATTAATTTCTTATGAAATGGTGAGATATTGTACCTTAGGAGAGAATTTGACTTTCCTCCAGTCTGCTATTGTTGGTTACTGTAATAAAGTAATCACAACCATTTAGTCTTCAAAAGAGAAAATTACATTAAAAAATTTGAAATACGATTATATTTATGTTTTTAATTTTGAGAGTTAGAATATTTTACTTCACTTCACTATAAGGGGACACGCTAGAACAAAAACTAAATTCCCTTTTACAGGGACATAAAAACACAAGACACATTTACTGTGGCTTTGTGCTTGTCTGTCATTATGGAAAGATAAAGTATGTGTTTAATGAAGAAACAGAAGATAACATTCATCTGGCACTTGTTTGTGGTTTTCACTAATGTCTATTATTCTCAAAGGTCATGAAGATATGGTCTAAGCTAGTTTTCAAAAAATAAACAGCATATAATCAATTCTTCAGATTAAATCTTACTTCCAAGGTCAACATTTAAAATGTTACCAATATTGTCCCTCTAGTTAAAGTTGTTGTGTGACTCCTTGGCCTTGTCTCCTGGACTTATTTACCTCAATATTCCACAATTGCTGAGAACCAACCCCCGCAAGCCTAGTATGAATCAGGCCCCAGTATGCACAGTCACTAGTAAGGACTGACTGAAATGGGAGTAGAATGTGAAAGAAGAGATCTTGCTGTCACACACCTCTGTAAAGATCCATATGAATGTCACCCATATGAATGACACTCTTCTCTCTCTTTTTAAGGGTGTTTATTCAGAATACTTTTTCATGAAATAATGATCTCATAATTTGTATCTTTTACATCCTATACTCAAGAGCTACTATTTAATTGCCAAGCACCAAACTCTGGTTATGTGCTTTTTAAACATTATTGATGAATCAGAAAGGTAGGTATTTCTATTTCCAATAGAAGATTCACAAGTTAGTGCTTAGAAAAGTTAAATCCCTTGTCTAATGAAATATATATATTATAATTTTATATATATATTTATATATTTGGTAGCATATCCACTATGCAAACTTATGTATCTTAGATATTTTTAAATACCATTATTTTCTTTATGACATTTTGCCTTCTAGTAAAATTTTAAGTGTAGAAGAATTTTGGAATCATACCTTGTCACCTTTAATCTCGAACAAACTGTCTTATCTAGTTCAAATATATTTAAAGGCAGCTTTTTCTTCATTTAAGCATTTGATCAATGTGATAAACATGTTTACAGTGTCTAAATGCTAAAGCATAAGATAAACTTAATTTATGTCTTTGTGAAAAGTGAATGAAGTTCCATTGTGTTTCATAGTACACTGGAAAGAGGAAAAGAAGAGTTGTAGCGTTTCAGTCACACTCACGAGTTGAATTATGTAGCATCTAATTCTTCTGGCAAAAGATAAAATGGCTGGATAAAACAAAGAAAAAATCCAAAAAAGTGAATGAAAATTTCGTTTTTCAATTAATAATCACCGATGAAAGTCTCATTCAGTAGTTAATCATGGTCAAACAGCAAGTTCTAGAGGCCAGAATGGAACCCCGTTAGAGAAAATTGGTAAATCAACATTAACAAATTATTGCTTTGCTGTTTGTCAACCTTGTCAAAACACTGAATAGAATTTTTAAAAATGCTTTATGTGTATTATGACCATCTAAAAGAAAGTTTGTATTTTCTTATGACCACATGAAAGAAAGTTTAAATTTTCCTAATCCCATTTGGAATCACTTTTAATAAATTATGAGATACCAGTAGTTGAACATAAATATCTCATTGCAGTGTATTCTAGCTAACTCTTTGGAATTCAAACAAGTTTTTTGTAGTAGATGAAAAATAATATTGGTATGAGGCATGTTTATTAAAACTTTGCTTATCTTGCAATAAATTTTGTCTCGTGTAGTATGTTTGTCTTCTTAGTGAAACATAGAGAAGAGGACAACAGATGTAATACAGTGAACACACTTGAAAAAGACCTCGCAATATCAGAGCATGTGCTATAAATTTATTCTGTCTTTCCCCAAAGGGACTTGCAGCCATTTACAAGAGCACGGATACATGAGGAAATGGAAAAATCCTGATATTTGTTGGACTATTTGGGCTCTACTGTTTTTATCCTAATACTAACACTTGGGAATCCAGAACACTTGAATCCACAGGTCCAAGTGGTAGTTTATTGAAATTGGTAATAAATGGCTAATTAACTAACTCTTTTCATGTGGCCCAGTGAATCTTTGAACCAAACAAGTTGTTGTCACCTTGATTCCCAAATTAAGACAAGAATAAACATTATCAGAACCTGAGAGGGTATCCATAATAACTATCTGTCCTCTGGTCTAAAGGCTAATATGTATGGAAGAGCCAATAGGAAAACCCTGATCATCTTTCTTCCTCTCAAAAAAGTAAAACATTTGTAAAATCTCATGGTTGGGTGAAATTAGTGCCACTGATAAAAGCAAGAGATATAGTGGTGTTAGTTGCAATCATATCATGATTTCACATGTCTGTTGTTCCATGCAGAAGGTTGGCGGATCTTGGAGAATGAGTAAATTACGATAAATGCAATAAGTTAGCGATTCCAGTTGCTGATATTATTTCACATTATATTCATTATCACATTGTATTCACATGGTGTCTTCCTGGGCATATCAACGTAACTCCCAGCAAGTTATATGCAAGTATTAATCTTGAATATGTTTTCTTCCTCTATCCCAAAAGTTATCAAAATAATCAGGATTTATTTAGTAAGGGTAACATTGTATCTTTATTAACTTGCTTGCATGGTTCTGTGTCACTCAAGACATTTTCATCTTCAATCTTCTCACCAAGGCTGTACACTACTCTGCTACCTTGATAATATCAGGTTCCCAAGACCTAATGAACAGAAAACAACAGGTCTGCCAGATGACTGGGAACACACTATTGCTAGGGGATGGGAAATAAACATTATAAAAACACAGGAGCAGGATTCCTGAGTGAAACTCTGGAGAATTTAGAAGTCTAGAAATATTGGAATACTCCTTTCCAAATGAAAGATAGTTTGCTTCACCTTGCACTCTATAGCACAAAGAATGAAAAATAACACATAGTACATTCTTCTGGATTTTTCAGGGAAAAATATAATTGATTTCTGTGTGTTGCTCTGATTCATTTACAGAGAAGCTCAAAATGATACCCGTATTGAGAGAAAAACACAAAAGAAAAGACAGTCTAACTGATTGGGGCTTTATGCCAGTAGCCTCTCACTGAAACCTTACGACCTAAGGAATCCAATATTATTCAAAGTGTCTGTAGCATACCTGGATAACATATGGCATTTGTGGTAAGCCCATACTCAGAGAATCATAGCAAAGTTTCTATGTTTTTAAAGTAAAGTCAGCCCTTCACTGACAAGTAATTATTCTCCTTTAGAAAAACAATTCTTGGCTTACTCCTGAGTCCTGGTAGAGATTGAATGCCTAATTATAAAACTCGGTAGGCAGGTAAACTGAGCTGCGTATCACGTCTGGATGTTATCAGATTGTATGAGCCAGAGAAATCAAGCATGTTCTTCAGACCTAAATCATGAAGCAAAAATGTGAACAGAATCTGAAAGCACATGTATGTTACTTTAATAAATAACTAATGCCTCCAGTGAATTTACACTTGACATAATTCTACCCCTCCCTCAACACACAACTGCAGATAGAGGAGCATGCTGTAAACCAGAGCCAAAAGATTTCCTGAAGACCTTTCATAGTACATCGGAAAGAGGAAAAGAAGAGTTGTAGCATTTCAGTCCCACTCACGAGTTAAATTATGTAGCATCTAATTCTTCTGGCAAAAGATAAAACGGCTGGATAAAACAAGGATAAAAATTGACATAAGTTAGGGGTGGACAACTGTTTGAACAGAGAAGACCCTGGAAAAACTGGTATATTGGGGTTTGTTACTAGCATGTTTTAGAAAGAAGTATATAGATGGAACTTTTGAAATGGATCAGAGTGTGAGAATTTTATGCAACATGTAAAATGTGAATGTTCACTAAAACTAGTTGGGACTCTAAATTCTCTAGTGGTTCTCAGTTGGCCTCTCTTCCAAGCTTCCTTACTGCTTGGCCAATTAACTCCGTGATCTTGCTGGCAGAGTCAGATGCTATGTGGCAACAAATACTTCCCTACTCCACAGCTTACTGGCTTTCGCCTCTGCTGAATATTTAAATCGCCAGCACCAGTAAAAGAGACCAAACCTAAATGTGTTAATCTCTGATGATCCAGCCAAACACATGATTTTGGATTAAAATACTGGGCATCTTCCATCATGAAGAGGATAATAATTTATTCAAACTAGACTAGGCATTTACTCTGGATTAGGATTTTTCTTCCATTCCTGACATGCTTTTTCCAGCAACTCCCTCTCTAGGCTTATGTAACGCTTTATTTACAATGTTGCTTCTGACAAAATAACTAATTTTATGTGGACACAATTAAAATAATGGCCTAAAAATCATACAATTTACTGTCTTACCATGTACCTTATCCCATAGAATCACTTGGCCTTACAGAGTTGAAATTGTCTGAAAACTGAATGGAAGTAAGACCATAGGTAACATCTAATAAATTAGACTGCTATCCAATGTGAAATGTATATATTCTCTGAATCAGGCCAGAGTGTATGTTAGACCTGTCGCTCTCATACCTAATGAAACCCTCACAAGATGTTTGCATTCTTCCATTTCTGGGTCCTGCTAGCTAGCCTGTCTTAGGGCCTTGACAAGAAGTTTTAGAACACAAGGATAAGTTACTCCATCAGAGGACCCTACAATGGTCTCACTGAATTGGAGTCTCAAATTGCCATTTGTCCATTTCAAGCTCTTCATGCTGCAGGACAAAGATGCAAAATAGAAGGTATGGAAACAGGTTTGCTGGGGATAGGGTTGTAGTATATTTAGACCCCAAGGTCTTCTCTTGGGTGCCTCCTACTCTGATACATATAGGAGTAAAATTTATTGGAAGACTCCGGGAACCTCAGAGACTGCAGAAACTTCATACAGGTAGTACTGCCAATACATTCTATTCTTCAGAAATCATAGTTGGATTTACCTCATCATGGAAAAAGCCTCAAATGCCTGCAGTGTTGGCTGATGAGGGAAAATGAAATATTAAACGATTAATGGAGAATGAAAGCATAAATATCAGAAGTAGCCTTGTGACAACAGGAGAAACATAATGTCTTAATTCGGGTTCTCTAGAAAGTACAGCTTAAGGCACAGTTTATATACTAATGTTTTAGGGATGAGTGTTCAATTCCAGTAAAGCAATAGTGAAGCGAAAAAAAGAGAAATGAGTCAGAAAGAAGGAGAAGCAAAAAAAGAGTAGCGCATTTTATAACTTTCTCAATTTCTTAAAAGAACCCAGCTTATTTCTAGGTTAAGGGATTTTTTAGAGAAACCATATAAAACCATTACCTCTAGGAATAGTCCATTATAGGCAGGAAGGGGACACAATGAATCTACTGGGTACTTCACACCCTCCTTTCTTTCACTGGTCAAAGTTCAACCCATGGGTAGATAACAGCCCCTCTCTTCCAGCTTGTGTTAATCAGCCCCTTACTAACTTTGGAAACGTCAGAGACTTAGTGGTTTCATTTGTAATGAACCTGGGCGCTGGGGCAGGTAGACTCAGTAGAGCCTGACAAAAACCCGGCCCTTGAACTGAAGGAGGCTGACACTATCTGTAATGTTAGGATGTGAAGTCCATAATAGACAGGGCTTAGTGGGTGTTCAGAGCTATTCTATCCTAATGTATGGTAAGTCCTTGTATTAAACGGTTCTCACGCTCCTGATAAAGACGTAACTAAGACTGGGAACTTGACAAAGAAAAAGGTTTAGTGGACTCACAGTTCCATGTGGCTGAAGAGGCCTCACAATCATGGAGGCAGGTGAAAGGCACATCTTACATGGCAGCAGGCAAGACAGAACGAGATCCAATTGGATGCGGTTTCCCTAAGTGATAGTTGCATTGTTTTAGCTACATGCATTTTGTTGTAATTGTTATTGTTTGGAAGTCTGAGGTTGGAAGAGGGAGTGTTTTGAATTGGAACAGGTGAAGCGTTGACTCATATTTCCTAATATTTTATGAGCTTTACATATATTAATTTTAAGGATGACATGGTATTTGCATTTATTTTGTAAATAAATATAACAACTTTAGACATTTCAAATTAATTTTTCACTTTGTCAAAACTACACATATACACATGCATGCACACACACACATACGTATATATAGCTAACAAAAACTCACTCAAGAATGTCATAAAGTATAGCAAAACTAAGATATGCTGAACAATAAAATCAGCTAAACCTTTGTTTACATTGGAATTTAAATTGCATATTTTGGAGTATATCCAAACTTGAAAACAGAGAAAATTGTAAATTATGCCAAAATAACCACATTTAAAAATTTTTTGGAATTTTTAATAAATGAATCTCACTAAATGAGAAATATAGTTAATTAAAATTTTATGTAAAGAGGGCCTAGTTTGTATTCTCTCCAACTTTATTGATAGAAATCTTGAACTTTATTTTTGCTTAAATAAAATATTCATTCATAGTATTTTCAACTTTTAGAAAGATTGGAGGTGGCAAACTGTCTTTTAATATGTTAAAAGAGGAAAACTGGTTATTTAAATACGATTTTTATCCACCAGAAATTTATAATTCTTTCTATTCACAGCCAAATGTCATTTCAAAATCATTTTAATTTCTTGTCAGAAAGCCACCGGACTGACTACAGCACTTTAGCCAAGTGGTAGAAAACTATTGCTTACAACAGGTACACTATATCCTCTAACCATCCTGTGATAGGCCAAATCATTTTCTGCAAAGTTAACACCATATTAGAAAGAGAATAATAGCCACAAGCAGTATCACATTACATTTTCTGATTATAAAATATATTAATGTAGAAAATTCCCAAAGTTGAGATAATTTTAACAAGAAAATAATATACTTTATTATACTATTCATAGTTAATTTATGATACTCTAATAAAGTAGACTTCTGGTTACATTTAAATATAAATATGTATGTACACATTTTTGAGATAATATATGCAATTTTGAGGATTATATTTGATGTGTATAAATGTATATAAAATTTTTGCATTATAGCGTTTATCCTTCCTGTTTTAAAGACTATGATCTATAATATGTACCTCACACTTCATGTGGATACAGTATAATTTTCTGATTGAACATTTTATTGCTTATCTGTATTATGACAAATAATATAGGATAAAGATCCTGTTATATTATTTTCTTTCCTTTTTCTTTTTTTTATTTTTAAGATAAGATTCAAATGCTCAGAAAAGATATGAACAATTTTACATTTTTGATATTGAGTATTGTATTTCTTATCTGAAAGGTTCTAGTAGTTTACATTTCTAAGAGCAGGGTATTATATTTCCAGTTTCAGCACAACTACACCAAAACTATAATTTTTCTTTTTAATTAAAAAAAAATACAAACTATGTTTAATTTATATGTTTGTATAATAGTAATTTTAAAATCAAAGTTTAGCAATTTTTACTTTTCCCTTATGAACTGCCTTTCACAATCTCTCTCTGGAGTTTCATAATTTTCTTATTAATGTGTAATAACAGTTCTTTATATATTAAATATACTAAGTATATATAACACACAATTTAGATTTTTAATTTCTTAAAATATTTGTGTTACATCTTAAAGAGAACATTTTAAAGTTTGAACTAGATTTACCTATCAATTTTTATTTATTTATTTTCTTACCCATTAAGCTAAGAAAGTTAGATAAAAAAATAATCATATGTATCTCTACTTTCTTATGGTTTTACCTTCTGCTCTTAAGTATTTTATCCATCTGGACTATATTTTGGTGCTCAGGTAATTTATAAGTACTCCAGCTCCATGTATTGATGAATCCTTCTTTACAAATACTATTTTTAAGTATAAATAAAGAATATTTTAAGGCTTTCTGGCCTGTTCCAATACTTTGTCTATTTGTTCAGAAACATCACATCATTTAGTTATTTTTTCCTCTATAAAAATATGTGACTGTCTAAAAGAAACATAAATCTCCTTTTTAGTTTTTCAGAATTGTCTTGTGCCCTCTATCCATGTATTTTCTCAGATAATTTGCAAAAGTCCCTTGTCCAAGTTCACATTTTTACTGAATGGTCCATTCTATTGAATTCTATTGAAATCCCATTGAAATGTTTCTGCAAATAGTCAAGCTCACTTTGATGAGTTTATAATATTTTGTAGCTTTTTAGTCATTCACCTTTCAAATTTAGCACATACTATGTATATATAAAGTATTATATGTATATAGCTTTACACTGTGTGTATGTATATATATGTGTGTGCATATATTTTTGGATTACATATAAGTATATGTGTATGTGTGTATAAAAGAAATATATGTAAAAGAATATATATGCGTGTATGTGTGTAACTATCTTCTTCCCATTCTTGCATTAAAATATTTTTAGCATCTATGGATGTAAAATTTTATAACTATCCATTTTGTAGACAGTAATGAAGTTTTTCTCTAATAACATACTGAGATTTTGCATTTAATTCATTCTAAAGTACGCAGTTGGATTTAATTTTATTTGCATATTTAAGATTCTTTAATTTTATAAAAGATTATCTCTAGTTTTGTTTTTGTTTCAAGCTCTCAAACCTACTTTATAATGGTGAAAATATTTTCTACATCTTTCTATCATTTTATACTCTAGATGGATTTACATATTATACGAAGTATCTTTCACACCAATTTTTGTTTGTTTGTTTTAACTCACTGAAAAAATCTGGTTCCTGCATTATTTCCAGTAGTAATTTTGTTATACCTTTTTTCTCTCTCTCTCTGTTTTCTATGCTTGTTGGTTAACTCATCTTTTGGGTAATGTTTAAAATTTTTACTTAATAGGAAATCTTTCTTTTGACCTTGTACAAATATTTTGAAACATATTTTGTTGTGTGTGTATGTTATAAATTTATTCTATTTTGTAATATTCTCTGATATGTTTAACTTCACTTGTTTCTCAATGATTTAGTGATTCAAATACAAAAATAAAACAAAACAAAAGTCCACTAATTTACTAAGAGTGTCCCTCAAAAGCATATTTCTACAAAACCTCATCACAGTATTTCAGATTAGACTCCATAGAATATTTGGTTTACACCTTGCTATGGCTGCTTTTGATTTTTTAAACACACACTTTTGCTTTTCTTTCAATTTATTTTGGAAAGACAACTTTGCTTCTTATATGCCTTTCATAACACGCTATTGTCTTTTTTAAAATTGTCTTAAATCACTCATAAAGGAAATTTCACTCTTTGGAATGACATTATTTCACTTTTAAAGTAATAGCGGTATATAGATTTTCATTTGGAAGTTTGTGGTATTTACAAAGAAATAGATTAGGAGAACAATAACAACTACAAAATCTTTGCTAACCGCCATCTAAATAAGAAGGAAAGCAAGGACAAAACACAATTGACCCATTCCTGATTAAAGCAAAAATGTGAGAACAAAAAGTCTATTTTAAGGCAACCAAAGAATATGGAAAGTGAATTCTATGATTCACCTGCCAAAGGTGAATACCCTTGTTTCTGAAGACAAGCCAGCTGAGAGATCATAAATGCTTTGTAGTTTCTTTCTACAAGCATTAGAACAAAAAAACTAATGATTAACAAAAAAGCACACTGAGCTTTTACATTTACTTGAGTCAACATTTGCCAATTTCCGCTGTTGAGTATTTTCTTACCAATAAAATAGTACCATTGTTGCATAAATTGCTTATTCTGCTTACCATGGAAATTTTCTATTAATCTGTAAACATGATAAAACTAGATTATAAAATAGTTTTTAGGAGTCTGTTTTTTAAAAGGTTTTCTCAAGTTTTATATCATGAACTCTTGCAACCCTATTCTACAGTTTTACAAATAAATGTTTTATTCATATACAATCCTCATATTCTCCTGTTTGGTAAGAACTTGTTTCACATGCACTCTTGAGTGAAACCTATTTCAAAATAAAGTCAACGTTGGATGACTTTTTAGATGTTTGAATAATATCCCAATGTGAATAACAGTCTATATTCTACTGCATGGACTTTTTATGTTTATTTTAGATTTTAGATTATAATTATTGTGTGGATTATATTAAACTAGAAAAAAAGGAGACAGGACAGGGTAAGTCAATGAATATTTCTGTTCTACTTTAGAGGGCTTTTAATTAATCATAGAAACTTATTGAAAATCCTCCATTGTTTTCCAATATTTTGAGTACCAAAGAAACTGACATCTTGACACTTGTGAGTTTAAAAGAAAATATCAAAGAAAACTTTATTTGGTTGTTTTCCTGCATTTAACAAATGAAAGAAACTGGGAAAGCGAAAAAAATGAAAGTAAACTAAATATTCTATTTATTCTTCCTTCATATTATAATAAATTAAATGTCAAACTTTTTCTCTTATGCATTTAGGAACATATCATGCCACATATATCATTTATCATCAACCTGAGACTTGAGAGTGAAAAAGAATACTTCAATAATTATTCTAGGAAAACAGGCATAAAACAGGACTCTATCAGGCAAACTAGAAAGCATAACTAAAATACTATAATGGCTTATCTTTAAAACATTAATTTACTTATATTTTCATGAAATATTAAAATATAATTTTTCTTCTAGTAGTTTCATATCTTAGATTTGTCTTTAATTCATTCTGGTTTGATTTTTGTATATGAAGAAAGATAGGGACCTTATTTTATTCTTCTCCAGGTGGATATCCAGTTTCCCAGCACCAATTATTGAAGACATTGTCCTTTCCCTAATGTACATTTTGGGTGCCTTTAACACAGATGAGTTGACTGTAAATGCAGGGATTTATTTCTGGGTTCTCTATTCTGTTCCATTGGTCTATGTGTCTGTTTCTATGCCAATACCACACTGCCTTGGTTACTATAGGCTTGTAGTGTAACTTGAATACAGGCAATGTGAATACTCTAGCTTTATTCTTTTTCTTGATTTTTAATTTTTGTGGGTATATATTGGGTGTATATATTTATAAGGTAAATGAGATATTTTAATACAGGCATGCATTGCATAATATAAAGTCGTGTAAAATAGGGTATCCTTCCAATTAAGAATTTATTCTTTGTGTTATAAACAATCCAATTATATTCTTTTAGTTATTTTAGAATGTATAGTTAAATTATTATTGACTACAGCCACCCTTTTGGGATATCAAATAATACTAGGTCCTAATGATTCTTTTTGTTTTTCTGTACCAATTAACAATCCCCATCTCCTTCCCACTTTCCCATTACCCTTCCCAGCCTCCGGTAACCATTCTTCTATGTTCACGAATTCAATTGTTTTGATTTTTGAATCCCACAAGTGAGAACTTTCATCTTTCTGTGCCTAGCTCATTTCATTTAACACAATGACCTCCAGTTCTGATGGCGGTGGTGGCCCATCTTGGAGTGGCTGCTGCGAGGACTCCAGTTGCAGTGGCGGAGGCACCACTTGGGCTGCACGCTCTGCAGACCAGCAGGGGCTGGGAACAGGTGATTCCAGTGGGAGCCCCCCCACTCTACCGAGTGGGTCAGGAGAACATGCTCTTGGGCACAGCTGTAAGTGCCAAGCCACACCTCTGGCCCCAGGCATTCCTGTACTCTCGGGGGCCTGAGAAGCCTCTTACCCCTGCAGGCTCGTAAGTGCATGCTCCTGCTGTCTGGCTTCTCTCCACTCCCAGCACCCAAACAAGTGTGAAACAAAGTTGTGGCCCCAAACAGGTGTGGAGCAAAGTTGTGGTCGAGCCTGGGTGCTGCTGTGACATAGCCAGGTTTAAGTGCACTCAGGGCAGTGCTGAAACACTAGCCCCCTACCGCCCTGGTCCCCTCTGAACTTTGGGTGCCAAGGAGTGGGGAAGGGAGGTAAGGGGTGCTGGGGGCAGTTTGGCATGTGCTTGAGGGTACCCTTTGGTGCAGACAGCCTAGGCACCATGGATGGCATGTGGATGGTGGTGGGAGGCAGAAAGATTCTTAGGCAGGAAGGAGTGGGTCCCCAGTGAAACTCAACCTTTCATTCTGGGATGGCCTGAAGGTTGGAGGCCAGCCTGCCAGTTTTGTGTGGAGTAGGGACTGGAGCCAGAACTTCACTGACGCCTTTAGGCCAATCAGATGGTGCTTTTTCCAGGCCTGCCTATGGCTGCCCATGAACCAATCAGCACACACTTCCTCCATTCTGAGCACATAAAGAGCCCACATTCAGCCAGATTTAGACATTCTTTGGGATGACCTGCCTGAGGAAAAGAGCTATCCGCTTCACATCTCCTGAGAACTGTTCTGTTGCTCAATAAAGCACCTCTCCACCTTGCTCACCCTCCAGTTGTCTGCATAACCTCATTCTTCCTGGACATGGGACAACTTGAGACCTGCTGAATACTGGGAGTGAAAGGAGCTGTAACATGTACCTGGTCAGCTCACTGAGCTGCAAGTAGTGACACACTCCCAGACTGCGGCAGTGAAGAATGGCAACCCTTCCATGGGCCCAGACTTCAGAGTTCCCTGAGCAAGAGCTGCTATAATACTATAGCCCTCCTGCCCTCCACTGGTGCCAGGTGGCTACCCACACGATGAGAAGCAGTGACAGGGCCAGGCCAGCCCAGGAGCCACAGGCTGGAATTGGGTGGTGGGACTGAAAGAGCTGTAACACAAATGGGCTGAAACACACCCCCCTGAAACATGCCCTCCAGCTCACTGTGCTGCAGGCAGCAAGAAGGAGAGAAGAGCTGTAGCCCTTCTTGGGGTCCAGACCTTGGGGCTTCCCAGTCCTGGGCTGTGACATACTGTAACACTGTCTTTGGGGGTCGACCATCCTGGAGTCTTTGAGCTTGAGGGCATAAGCAAACCCAAGCAGAGGTGCCGCCAGGCATAGAAGTTTCTGGCTGGTAAAGCCATATCCTAAGGATTCTGTGACTGTTCCATTCACGTTATCACAAGACAGGATCTCATTCTTTTTTATGGCTGAATAATAATCCATTGTGTATATGTAACACATTTACTTTATCCATTATCTGTTGGTGGACTCAGCTTGCTTCCAAATCTTGGCTGTTGTGAGTTGTGCTGCAAAAAACATGTGAGTGTAGGTATCTTTTTAATGTACTGTTTTCCTTCATTTTGGGGATATATATATATGCAGCAGTGGGATTGTTGGATCACATGGTGGCTCTACTTTTAAGTTTTTGAGGAAAATTCACACTGATCTCCATAATGGTTTTAATAATTTGTATTCTCACCAACAGTGTACAAGGATTCTCATTTTTCCATTTGCCCATTTTGCTTTGGTTGCCTGTGCTTATGGGATATTACTGAAGAAATCTTTGCCCAGTACAATGCACTGAAGTTTCCCCAAAGTTTTCTTGTAGTGGTTTCATAGCTTGAGGTCTTAGATTTATGTCTTTAACCCATTTTGATTTTATTGTTGTATATTGTGAGAGATAGATATTTAGTTTCATTTTTCTCCACATGGACATACAGTTTTCCCAGGATCATTTACTGAGGAGATTATCTTTTACCCATTATACATTGTTGGCACCTGAGTCAAAAATTAGTTGTCAGGGTACGGATTTGTTTCTGGGTTCTCTATTTTGTTCCATTGGTCTATGTGTCTGTTTTTATGTCACTACCATGCTGCTTTGGTTACTATAGCTCTGTAGTATAATTTGAAGTAAGGTAATGTGATTGTTCCAGTTTCATTCTCTTTCTGCAGGATAGCTTTTGATACTCTGAGTCTTTTGTGGTTCCATGTAAATTTTAGGATTATTTTTTCTATTTCAGTGAAGAATGTCATTGGTATTTTGATACAGATTGCATTGAGTTTGTAGATTGCTTTGGGTACCATGGACATTTTAACAATATTGATTCTTCCAATTCATGAACATAAAATATATTTCCAATCTTCTGTGTTGTCTTGTTTATTTCATCATTGTTTTATGGTTTTAGTTGTAGACATCTTTCAATTTTTGGTTAATTCCTAGGTATTTAACTTTATATATGACTATTGTACATGGGATTACTTTTCAATTTCTTTTTCAGATTGCTCAATGTTGATATATAGAAAAGAAACTAATTTTTGTGTGTTGATTTTGTATCTGGCAACATTACAGAATTTGTTTATCAGTTCCAATAGCTTTCTTGTGGAGTCTTTAGGTTTTTCTCAATATAGATTGTTTCATCTGCAAACAAGGATAATTTTATTTCTTCCTGTTCAATTTGGATGCCCTGTCCTTCTTTTGTCAGTTTGCTCCAGCTAAGTCTTCCACTATTCTGTTGAATGAGTTTTGAATGTGGGCATCTTTGTTGTATTTTGAATCTTAAAGGAAAGGCTATCAGTGTTCTCCTTCAGAATGCTACTACCTGTGGGTCTGTCTTATGTGGCATTTTTTTGTTATGGTATATTCCTTCTACACTCATTTTTTAAGGGTTTGTATCATGAAGAAATGTTGAATTTTACCAAGTGCTTTTTCAGCATCAACTGAAATGATCATGTGGTTTTTGTCCTTTTTTGTTCATATATCACACTGATAGATTTGCATATATTGAACCATTCTGGCATCCCTGGGATAAATCACCCTTAGATATGATAAATAATCTTTTTAATGTATTGTTGAATTTGTTTTGCTAGTATTTTTAAAGTCCTTTTGCATTAGTATGCATCAGAGATACCGGCCTATAGTTTTCTTTTCTTTTCTTTTCTTTTTTTTAATGTGTCTTGTCTAGTTTTGGTATCATGGTAATACTGGCCTTGTTGAATGAGTTTCCAAGTATTCCTTCCTTCTCTATTTTTTTGGAAATAGTCTGAGTAGGACTGGCATTAGTTCTTTAAATGTTTGGTAGAATTCAGTAGTGAAGCTATTGGGTCCTGACCTTTTTATTTCCTGGGAGAAATTTTATCACAGAATAAATCTCATTACTTGTTATTGGTCTGTTCAGGTTTTGGATTTGTTTAATCTTGGTAGGTTGTATGTTTCCATGAATTTAACTATTTCTTCTAGGCTTTTCAATTTACTGGTATATAGTTACTCATAGTAGACAATAATGATCCTTTGAATTTCTCAGAATCAGTTGTAATGTCTCATTTTTAAACTCTGATTTTATTTACTTGGGTCTTTTCACTTTTTTTTATTAGTCTAGATAAAGATTTGTCAGTTTTGATTATTTTTTCAGAAAATAAACTTCTTGTTTTGTTGATCTTTTATAGTGTTTCCTTCACTTCATTTCCATGTATTTCTGCTCTGGTCTTTATTATCTCCTTTCTTTTACTAATTTTGGGTTTGGATTGCTCTTGCGTTTTTAGTTTCTTAAGATGCATGATTAGATTATTGGAAGTTTTTGTTCTTTTTTATTTGGGCACTTATAAATTTGCCTCTTAGGACTTTTCCCCCGTATCCCATAGGTTTGGAAATGATATGTTTGCATTATAATTTGTTTCAATAAATTTTAAAATTTTCTTAATTTTTTTATTGACCCACTTGTCATTCACAAACATATTAATTTTCACGTGTTTGTATAGTTTCCCAAATTCCTCTTGTTGTTGATTTCTAGTTTTATTCCATTGTGGTCAAAGAAGATGCTTGATATTATTTCAATTTTTTGAAAGTTTTAAGATTTGTTTTTTGACTGAACATATGGTCTATCCTTGAGAGTGATCCATGTGCTGATGAAAAGAATCTGTAAGTCTGTATATATCTATAAAGTCCATTTCTTTTATAGTGCAGATTAAGTCTGATATTTCTTTGTTGATTTTCTGTCTGGAAAATCTGTCCAATTCTGAAAGTGGGGTGTTGAAGGCTCCAACTATTATTGTATTGATATTGTAAAAGGAAAATATCTTGGGGCCCTAAAATCACTAAGCTAAAGGGAAAAGTCAAGCTGGGAACTGCTTAGGGCAAATCTGCCTCTCATTCTATTCAAAGTCTCCCCTTTGTTCACTGAGATAAATGCATATCTGGCTGCCTTTGGAGAGGCTAATCAGAAACTCAAAAGAATGCAACCATTTTTCTCTGTTCTACCTACAACCTGTAAGCCCCCCTCCCTGCTTCTAGTTGTCCTGCCTTTCCAGACTGAACCACTCTTCATCTTACATATGTTGATTGATGTATCATGTCTTCCTAAAATGTATAAAACTAAGCTCTGTTCTGAACACGTTGGGCACATGTCATCAGGACCTCTTGAGGCTGTGTCATGGGCGTGTGTTTCCTCAACCTTGGAAAAATAAATTTTCTAAATTAATTGCAACCTGTCTCAGATTCTTGGGCTCATAAGATTTATCTCCCTTTAACTCTACTAATAATATATTTATCTGAGTGCTCCAGTGTTGGGTGCATATATAGTAATAATTTTTGTATCCTCTTGCTCAATTGACCCCTTTATCACTAAATGGTGAATTTCTTTGTCTCTTCTTACAAATTTGTCTTGAAATTTATTTTGTCTGATATGAATATAGCTACTCTTGCTTTTTTTTGTTTCCATTGGCATGAACTATCTTTTTACATCCCTTTAATTTTATTCTATGTGTATCTTTCTAGGTGCAATGTGTTTTTGTAGGCAATAAATCATTGGGTCTTTTTTTTTTTTAATCCACTCTATGTCTTTTGATTGGAGAATTCAGTCCAATTAAACTCAGTGTTATTACTGATAAGTAAGGACTTACTCCTGCCATTCTGTTACTTGTTTTCTGGTTGTTTTGTGGCCTTTTTTTCTTTCCTTCCTCCATGTCTTCCTTTAAGAAAACGTAATTTTTCTCTCATGGCATGATTTAATTTCTTCACTTCTATTTTTTATATCCATGGTATATTTTTTGATTTGTGGCTATCATTAGGCTTGCAAATAATATCTTATGATCCATTATTTTAAACTGATAATTTAACACTGATTGCATAAACAAATACACAAAAATAATACTAATAAGAGCTCCACACTTTAACTTTGTCCCTCCTTTTTAATTTTTGTTGTTTTTCTTTAGCCTTATTGTACTGTGTCTAAAAACGTTGTAGTTATTATTTTTACGGATTTATCATTTAGTCTTTCTGCCTAAGAGTAGTTTACATATAACAATTATAATGTTATAATATTATATGGTTTTCTGTGTGCTTACTACTACCAGTGAGTTTTGTAGCTTCTGATGATTTCTTCTTACTCATTAGCAACCTTTTCTTTCATACTGAAGAACTCCCATTAACATTTAGTTTAGTACAGGTCTCGTGTTAATGAAAGCCGTCAACTTTTGTTTTCTGGGAAAGGTTTTATTTCTCCTTTATGTTTGAAGGATATTTTCATCAGATACGCTATTCTAGGGTAAACACTGTTTCCTTTCAGCACTTTATGTCATGCCACTCTCTCCTGGTCTGTAAGGTTGCCACTTAAAAGTCTGCTGCCAGACATACTGGAGCTCCATTGCAGGTTGTTTCTTTTTTCTTGCTACTTTTAGGATCCTTTCTTTATCCTTGATCTTCAGGAGTTTGATTATTAAACCCCATCAGATAGCCTTCTTTTGGTTAAATCTGCTTGATGTTCTATAACCTTCTTGTACTTGGATATTGATATCTTTGTCTAGGTTTGGGAGGTTCTTTGTTATTATCCCTTTAAATAAACTTTCTACACCAATCTCTTTCTCTACCTCCTCTTAAAGGCCAGTAACTCTTAGATTTGCCTTTTTGAGGCTATTTTCTAGATCTCAGATGTGTATCTTATTATTTTTTTCTTTTATATCCCTTATCTGTGTATTTTCAAATACCCTGTCTTCAAGTTCACTAACTCTTTATTCTGTTTGATTAACTCTGTTATTAAAGAACTTTCATGCATTCTTCAGTATGCCAATTGCATTTTAAACACTAGAATTTCTGCTTGATTTCGTAAAATTATTCCAATCTCTTTGTTAAATTTATCTGATAAAATCTTGAATTTCTTCTCTGTGTTATCTTTAATTTCTTCGCGTTTCCCCAAGACATCTGTTTTTACTTCTCTGTCTGAAAAGTCACATATCTCTCTTTCCTTCAGATTGGTCCCTTGTGCCTTATTTAGTTCATTTGGTGAGGTCATATTTTCCTGGATGATCCTGATGCTTGTGGATGCGCATATGTCCAGGCATTGAAGAGTTAGGTATTTATTGTAGTCTTCACAAACTGGGCTGTTTTGTGTCTTTTCTTCTTGAGGCTTCCCAGGTATTCAAAGGGACTTGGGCCCCAAGTTCAGTAACACTGTGACTTTTGCAGACTCATGGAGGAACAGCCTTCTTGGTGTTGGATAAGATCCAGAAGAATTCTCTTGATTACTAGGTAGAAATTCTTTTTCTTTTCCATTACTTTCTCC
Source organism: Macaca thibetana thibetana (assembly GCF_024542745.1). NCBI lineage: Eukaryota > Metazoa > Chordata > Mammalia > Primates > Cercopithecidae > Macaca > Macaca thibetana. Next base: position 74,554,772 of record NC_065581.1, read on the forward strand.
CAAACAAACAGTCTCTCTTTCTGGGCTGAGCTGCCTGCAACTGGTGGTGTCATGATGCAAGCACCCCTGTGGCCATCACCAATGATTCAGCTGATTCAGAACTGAAGCCACCACAGCACTAGTTCTCACACAAGGCTCGCTGTAACCACTACCTCCCTACTACATATGTTCACTCAAGGCCCTAGGGCTCTATGATTAGCAGGTAATGAAGCCAGCTATGCTTGTGCTCTTCCCTTCAGGGGAGCAAGCTTCCTCTGGCCCCAGGCAAGTTCAGAGATGATGCCTGGCAGCCAGGGATTAATATCAAAAACCTTAGAAATTTACCTGATATTCTATGCTACTGTGGCTAAACTGGCATCCAAACCACAATACAAGGTCCTTCCTGACCTTCCCTTCCCTTTCCACAGGCAGAGGAACCTCCCCCTGTGGCCACCACCACCACCAGCCCATGGGGGCTTCTGCCATGACACTGCTGAAGTTCTTCAGCCAGTTTGTGGTGAATGCCACCAGGCTTATGATTCACCCTTCGGGGCAGTGAAATCCCCTCTGGCCCAGGGCAGGTCCAGAAATACTCTCCAAGAGCCTACGGCTGGACTCAGGGACACCAAGAGCCTGCCTGTTGCTCTACCCCACTGTAGCTGGTAGCTCAGGTTCAAGACAAAGTCCCCTTTACCTCTGCTTTTCTCAAACAGAAGGAGTCCTTCACAATCACCACAGCTGGGAATGTGATGGGTCATACCTGAAATAAGCATAGCTCAGAGCCCAAGTTCCATGGTGTACTACCTGGATATTGCTGCTGGTTATTCACGGTCCAAGGGTTCTTTAGTCAGCAGGTGATGAATCCTGCCAGAACTATTCATAGTTCCTGTCCTTCAAGGTAGCAGATTCCGTTTTGGCTTTTGGCCTATGGTGTGTCCAGAAACGCTGTCCATGAGCTAAAACCTGGAATGGGGGCCTCATGACCCTGCCCAGTGCCCTTATCCTACTGTGTCTGAGCTAGTATCAAAGATACATACAAAGTCCTCTTTACTGTTCACTCTCCTCTCCTTAAACAGAAGGAAGAAGTCTGCACCGCATGCAGTAGGGGGTGAAATGGCACAAGCACTCCCTTAACCATGTCAGCTCGTTATCTCCCTAGGTCACATGCCAGCCTAGTTCACTGGCTCTGAGCCCAGTCCAGAACTAAAAGTTGCCTAGGAATTACAGTCCTAGTGTTCCATACTGCCTTTCAAGTTTACATAGGACCCAAGAGCACTTTGGCGTGCAGTGGCAAGCTTTGCTGAGAAACTCAAGTTTTGACCACTGGGATGGACACTTCCCTTCTGGCAAGGTCTGGTCCTAATGCTCCCCCCGTGTGTGATCACTGGCTGAACCCAGAGCAGCTTTCTTTTCTGCTATGACAAGGAAGCACTAAGTTCAACGTCAAGTCTCCCAGTTGCTATGCTTTCCCTCTCCTAAGTGCACAAACTCTCCAGGCCACATGGCTGCTGCCAGGAGATGGGGAAGTAGTGGCAATTGAAAACTGTCTACCCTATCCTAAATACCTCTTTTAGAGATTTTCATTTAAAACTAGATACTGTGATTTTTTACCTGATTTTTGGTTATGGCAATGGTGCTTTTCTATGTGCAGAGAGTTGTTAAAATCTGGTGTTCCTGCAGGGTGATAAATGACGTAGGCTTCCATTCCACCATCCCGCTGAACCCTCCCAGCTTTATTCTTTTTGCTTAAGATTGTTTTGGCTATTCTGCGTCTTTTTTGGTTTCATGTAAATTTTAAGATGATTATTTTCTATTTCTGTGAAGAATGTAATTGGTATTTTGATAGGCATTGCATTGAATACATAGATTGCTTTAGGAAATATAAACATTTTAACAATATTCATTCTTCCAATCCATGATCATGGGATGTCTTTCCAATTGTGTATCCTTTTCAAATTCTTTCATCAATATTTTATTGTTTTTTTTGATTTTTTTTTTTTTTTTTTTTTTTTTTTTTTTTTTTTTTTTTTTTTTTTTTACTTTTTTGGTTCAGTTTATTCTTTGGTATTTTATTTGTAACTATTGTAAATGGGATTGCTTTCTTGATTTCTTTTTCAGATTGTTCACTGTTGGCATATAGAAATACTACTAATTTTGTATGTTTTTTTATTCTGCAACATTACTGAACTTGTTTATCACTTCTTTTTTTTTTTTGCAGAGTCTTTAGGTTTTTCTAAATATAAGATTATGTCATGGACAGACAAGAATAATTTGACTTGTTCCTTTCCAATTTGAATGTATTTTATTTATTTCTTTTGTCTAATTGTTCTAGTTAGGATTTCCAATACTATGTTGAACAAAAGTGGTAGAAGTGTGTGTCTCTGTCTTAGAGGAAAGGCTCTCTGACCGTTTTACCCAAAGAAGTATGACACTAGCTGTGGGTTTGTTGTGTATGGCTTTTATCGTGTTGGTGTATGTCCATTTTCCACTCTGTTTTTTGAGAGTTTTTATGACAAAGGGATGTTGAATTTTATAAAAATAGATTTTCCAATATCTATTAAAATGATCATATGGACTTTGTCCTTTAATCTCTTGGTGAAACTACTAAAGGAAAACATTAGAGAAGCACTTTGGAAAAATGATCTAGGAAACAATTTCTTGAATAAGATGTCAAAAGCACAGGCAACAGAAGCAAAAATAGAAGTATGGAATCGCATCAAGTTAAAAAGTTTCTGCAGAGCAAAGACAACAATCAGCAAACTGAAGAGACAACTATGGAATGAGATAAAATATTTACCAACTACCCAATTGACAATGGATTAAAAGTCAAAATATATACAGAGGTCAAACAACTCAACATGGAAAAACAATCTGATTTTTAAAGTGGGCAAAATATATGAATAGACATTTCTCAAAAGAAGACATACAAATGACAAACAAGCATATGAAAAGGTGCTCAACATCACTGGTCATCAGAGAAATGCAAATCAAAACTACAAATGAGATATCATCCCATCCTAGTTATAATGGCTTTTATCCAAAAAAGTCAAGGGGACAGGGAAGATGCTGCATCTAGTGTTATGGTGGCTATGCCTTGACCTACGCAGCCTCTTGGAGCAGGCAGATGCCCTGAGCCCTGTGGGTCCTCCAGAGCAGAGCTGGCCATATGAAGTGCTGCGCAGGCAGAACCTGGTGTTGATAGGAAGCATTTTTAGCATCTTCCTTATAACAGTTATCCTTATGGCATTTTGGGTCTATAAGCCCATTTAGCATCAGTAACAGCCAAGTAAGTAAGTTCTTCCATAAGCATTTGGGAATAGGTTAAGTTCTATTGCATAAGTGCCAGTGGAGAAGCTGGATAAAGAGCTTTCCTACTCGGAAATGCCCTTTGGTCTGAACAGTTGCTAAATGCTAAACCCTAAATTATCTAGGAAAAAAACAATCCACTAGCAATTAATTTTCCTAACACTGTAATATAAATATTAGGTTGGTGCAAAAGTAATTGCACTTTTTGCCATTAAAAACAATGACAGAAACATAATTACTTTTGCATCACCTTAATAATTTACCACTGAGTCTGCTTCTTGGTGTTTCTTTTCTAACTGTACTTGTTAAAAGTAAGACCTGAAGTTGCCAAAGTTCAGTGTTAAAGATGGAGTGCTTACAAGAAAGAAAATACGGTTAGCTTGTGAGTATCTGTAAGAATCACACTGGAAAGAACTAATCATTAATGCTTGAAAATACTAATAAAAGGGAGAGTTGCAATGTAGACATTCTCTATTTAAGAGCCATTTGGTCATCACAAATGGGTGTGTGTGTGTGTGTGTGTGTGTGTGTGTGTGTATGTGTGTGTGTGTGTGTGTTTATTCCATCTGGGTTGGCCTAGAATGCTCTGATTGAAAAGTGGTGTCAGCTGTGGGGAACTTGGGCCATCAACCAATCCTCATCTGTATCTGTCCTACACTCAGGTCTCTCCCTGAAGTCAGGGTCACATCAGGTAGATGACCTATTACTATGTGCACCCTTGGCTTGGAAGACTGTAGGTATGCATTGGAAATGATACTAGTCGGCCCATCACAAAAAGGGCTCCAACCTGCTCAGACACATTAATCTCTTTATGCTGCACTTAAGTGTTTCCAGCCCATGGTCTGCAACCTGAGGCAGATTTTCTCATATTTGGAATGTAAGAGAGGGCCAGCAGGATCTCCTTTCAGCCCTACGTTGGGAGGGCCCAACCAACAGAAGTACATGTTCACTGTGTGGACCAGTGTGTGTTGACACAAATTTCATCTCAGCTTTGAAAATACTGCTATTAGTTTGTATCCTTGGTGATCTGGATTTTTCCCCCTATTGAAATGATACTTTCATACTTAAAGTGGTTATCGACATTTATTTTAACATGCTAGATTCAATTTTATGTGTTATTAAATTGAAGTGCTTCTCTTGTGCTTCATTCAAGCACTGAGATTTATTTATCAGGTATTCAATGTGAAATAATTGATGTAGGATACTGTAACTGTTTGACTTAAGAATTCTGTAATCTTGTAACAGTAAACCATTAATGTTACCATTGAAATATTTACTGTTCTGTGTTTTTGTGCAAAATGTCAATTAAAACTAAAGTAAAATCCTAAAGGGAAAGAAAAGGCAATAATGGATGCTGGTGAAGATGTAGAAAAAAAGGAACCTTCATGCCCTGTTGGTGGGAATGTAAATTAATAAAGTCACTATGGAGAACAGCAGGTAATTTTTTTAAAAGAAACTACAAATAGGACTACCATATGATCAACCACTGGGTATGTATCCAAAAGAAAGAAAATCAGTATTATCGAAGAGATGTCTGCACTCCCAAATATATTGCAGCACTATTAACAGTAGGCCAAGATAACAGAATCAACATAAGTGTCCATCATTAGATGAATGAATAAAGAAAATGTAGTACATACACACAATAGATTATTATCCAACCATAAAACAGAATGAAATCCTGTCATTCATGGCAACATGAATGAACCTGGAGGACATTATGTTAAGTGAAATAAACCATGCACAGATAGACAAATATCACACATTCTCTCTCCCATATGGGATCTAAAATGTAATTTAATTCACGGAAATAGAAAGTAGAATGATGGTTACCAGAGGCTGGGAAGAGTAATGGGGAGGGGAGGAAAGGGGCATGGTTAATGGGTACAAAAATACAGTTAGATGGAAGAAATAAGATCTAGTGTTTAGTAGCACATGAGGTGAAGTTATTGTTAACTTACTGTATATTTTGAAATAACTAAAAGAGTGGAATTAGAATGTTCCTAATAAAAATGATAAATATTTAAGGTGATAAATATCCCAATTTTCCTGATTTTTATCATTACATATTATATACTTGGGTCAAAATATTACATGTGCCCTATAAATATGTCTAAGTATTACGTATTCGTAGTAACTGAAAGTTGTAAAAAGAGTTTTGAGTTATGCTCTGATTTATTATGCAATATATCTGGTCTTGTGAAAATTGAATGTAATTTTTAAATTAGATGTAGAAATATCATAAATTTATGTTTTATTTTTATTGATACATAATAATTGTATATATTTATGGGATACATGTGATGTTTTAATATATACATACAATGTGTAATGACCAAATCAGCATAATTGAGATACCTATCACCTCAAACATTTGTCATTTAATTCTGCTGAAAATATCATCTTCAACTGGTAGAAACATTAAACATATTAGCTTGAAGTGTTAATAAACATTCCCTTCTTTAATGAGATTTAAATAAGAAGTTACACAAAAAGAAGACATTTTTAAAACTTTTCAGAATATGCTTTTGTAGTCAGGCCTGAAGTAGCCGTTATGAAAACTGTAATTTTTAATGTTGAGTTTTTATAAAGTTGTGCACATCTACAGTGCATTTTTTAAACAGACTTTTAAAATTGATTATCACCCAGTCACTGTCAAATAAAATGTATCTATAAGTGCAAAACAGTAAATATTGTTTTGAGTGTTTTTGCTTTTATCGATGAATTTTAACTTCTATTGGTAAAGGCAAGATCCATGAGTAGTTTGTTAATCTTAACTTTTCTTAAGTAATCTTACTTATAGAATGTATTATGTAAATCATGGTATGTAACTAATGTACATACTAGTTCTAATAAAAATATAAACATTTGCATTCTAGTTCTAATAAAAAATAAACATTTTTGAAGTAAAAATAGCAATATGTTCATAAAAAATAAAAATAAAATGAAATGGTCCTTGAAAAATATCTTTTATTCTCCCTTTTCCTTTTTTCATTTTTCATGAGTTGTAACAAGGGTTCTTAATGTTTTGTTATGACCACAGCATATATATATACCATATATATGATATATATAGATCTCTATATATAACATATACTTAACATTATATAATATATAATATACATTATATTATATAGTATAATAGATATATAAACTATATATTATATATATTATATAGTTTATATAGCTCGCTCGCTCTATATATATGTATATATTGTTATTATTATTTTTTTTGAGATGGAGTCTCAACTCTTACCCAGGTTGGAGTGCAATAATGTTATCTCCGCTTACTGCACCCTGCACAACTGAACCCTGGGTTCAGTTGATCCTCCCACCTAAGCCTCCCAAGTAGCTGAGACTACAGATGTACACTACCACATCTGGCTAATTTTTTTATTTTTGTAGACATGAGGATTCACCGTGTTGCCCACGCTGATCTCAAACTTGTGGGCTCAAGCCATCTGCCCACGTTTGCCTCCCAAAGTGCTAGGATTACAGATGTGTGCCACCATGCCGGACCATAATGTTTTTACATGCATAAAATAACATATAAATTATATAAATTATAAATACAGGCCGGGTGTAGTGCCTCACTCCTGTAATCCCAGCACTTTGGGAGGCTGAGGCAGGCAGATCACTTGAGGCCAGGAGTTCGAGATCAGCCTAGCCAACATGGTGAAACCCCATCTCTACTAAAAATAATACAAAATTAGCCAGGCGTACTGGCGGGCATCTGTAATCCCAGTTACTTGGGAGACTGAGGCAGGAGACTCGCTTGAACCTGGGAGACAGAGGTTGCAATGAGCCGAGATCACACCAGTGCACGCCAGCCTGGGCGACAGAGCAAGACTCCATTTCAAAAAAAAAAAAATTATAAATATAAACAGTAATTTTGAAGTGCAGGTATCAAAACATTCAAAATGTATGTGCATTTGTGGTATGGTAATATATATGCTTCTTTATTAAAGCACAAAATTGCAAGACATCAGAGATGGTCTAATAATTACTATAACTTTGAAGTGTCTATAAATGTAAATAGTACTTTCTGTTCTATGTTATGGAGAAATATAATTTCTATTGATGACAAAATTATAGACTCTGATAATATTACTGTTATTATTATTTTATAATTTCAACCTTATTTTAGATACAGAACATACATATGCAGGTTTGTTACATAGGTATATTGCATGATGCTGAGGTTTGTATAAATCCTGTCATCTGGGTCATAAGCATAATATCCAAAGGGCAATTTTTCAACTCTCCCTTCCTCCCTTTCCTGCTAGTAGTCCACTGGGTCTATTGATTCCATCCTTGCATCCATGAATACTCAATGTTTAGCTCCCACTTGTAAGTGAGAACATGCGATATTTGGTTTTCTGTTCCGGCATATATTCAGTTAAGATAATGGCCTCCAGCTGTATCCAGGTTGCTGCAAAGGGCATGACCGTATTGTTTTTTATGACTGTGTAGAATTCCATGCTGTTTATGTACCACATTTTCTTTATCCATTCATCCAACGATGAACACTCGGGTTCATTCCATGTCTTTGCTATTTTACTATTAGTAATATTATTTAAATATTTTACCTAAATTGTTTAAAAATCTAAATTTCAATTCAAAATTAGTGAAAATAAAAATTCATTTCTTCCTTTCCAAATTCAAGGACTTTCTAAATGACTGAATCCAATTTAAGGACACCTGGTTTAAAATAATTATGAGAAAGCCAAAATAGTAAAAGCTCAACTAGGTTCTAAAAATTATAGTTGTCTTATAAATTGACCTTTCTATAATTTGTGTCTTTGCTTTTCAAAATCACAGAAAAATTAACTATATATATATATATAAATTTGCTGTAACACTTTACTAAGATATTGGACTTACAACTGTGGAAAAAACACATAACTCTGGATATTAATTATCAAAGCTGCCCAAATTACTCAATTACAACCTGCTTAGAGATAAAAATCCTCATTTACTACACTACAGTGAAGTGGATACTGCTTTCTTTATTCTTTTTATTTTTCTTAATGGAGCTGCAGTTATTAGACAAGCAGTAAGTAATAGCATTCAGATCTAGGCCAATCAGGATTTAAGTCTTGAAAATATGGCACATTTTTCCAAATTAAAATGAAACAAGTTAAACTTCACACTAGTTAGTGAAACTGCATCATGTATGTAAAATGGTGATGAACTACAATGGATCAACTTTAGAAAAGGTCACAATTCAAATAAAAGTACTCTGCCACTTTTATTAAGATTTCATTAAGATCAGAAGTGGTGTTACTTATTTTCAGAAATGTTTTCAGAATTATTAAGGGATGAACAAAATTTTGTTCACCTAATAAAGTTGCTTAGTATAAGTTCAAATCAATCCAAATTAAACTTCTTCAACCCATCAGCTTTTTATTTTTTTAATCATTCAGAGGAAGAATTATCTAGTGATTTTTCACACAATGCAATGAATGGAGGAACAATTAAACTGTGTACCCTGTGCATATATACATACATATGTGTGTGCGTGTGTGTGTATGTATATAATGAGAGACAGGAAGTGTGGGCTAACACAAATTTATGAACAAACAAAATGTATCCTTAATAAAAAGAATGCATAAGATAGTAACTCATTGTAAATGTCTTATCTTAAATTACCTTTAATATATGCTAAGAATTTGGCCAAAGTGCTCTAAGATGCTAGAAACAAAAGTGTGCTTCTTTAACAGAAAGTATGTGTGTATGTATATGTTTATATATGTTATATATACATGTTATATATATATGACATGTGTGTATATATAGAGATAATACAAACACACACATTTATGTATGTATATGTGTAAAGCCATATACATACCTTTTTTCCTGAATTTGCCTGTGTTTGGTAGTGGGTTTAGTTATATAAGGTTTTAATCAAGAGGTTATCCTCAATGCTTTTGAATTATTTAGAGAGCTATTCAGACTCCACTGGCCTGGATCAGAAGTCACTGGCCACATCAGAAGCCATCTTTTCATGTGAAGTCTAGGAAATTGACTGGATGGTTAACACAGCAACAGGAAAGACAAACAACTGGAGCTCAAGAATGTTAGAAGTTTGGGGTTCAAACAACAACAAGACCACATCTCTATCTCTCTCTCTGTTTCCCTTCGATTATTATTCCATTTCTTCTCTTAGACTGACATCTTCTCAAAGGTCTAGAATCAGAATCGTAAGCCCTTGCACTTCTTATACTTCATAATTCACATTTTTGCTCCATAATATATTTTATATATTACAAGTTAAATATAGTTTAACATCATCTTTTGACACACTTCTAAAATTTGTGAAGAAGAATTCAGGTTAGCCTGTCTTTTCTTAGGGACCAAGCACAGTGCAAATTAACCATGGCCCCCTAGACAATACACTACAAACAACATTCCTGTTGGAAAGATGTATCTGCAGGGTAGAAAGAAGTAATTGGCCAAGATAAGAGACTCTTTTTTTTTTTTTTTTTTTTTTTTTTGAGACGGAGTCTCGCTCTGCGGCCCAGGCTGGAGTGCAATGGCCGGATCTCAGCTCACTGCAAGCTCCGCCTCCCGGGTTCACGCCATTCTCCTGCCTCAGCCTCCCGAGTAGTTGGGACTACAGGCGCCTGCCACCGCGCCCGGCTAGTTTTTTTTTTTTTTTTTGTATTTTTTAGTAGAGACGGGGTTTCACCGTGTTAGCCAGGATGGTCTCGATCTCCTGGCCTCGTGATCCGCCCGTCTCGGCCTCCCAAAGTGCTGGGATTACAGGCTTGAGCCACCGCGCCCGGCCAAGAGACTCTTTAATAAGGAAGCAGTGCTTAAAAAATAAAACAATGTATGTCCACTGTAAGATATGCAACGTAAAAATAAAAATAATAATTTAGGAGTGGTAATATGAGATTTGAAGCATACAAACTATATTATAAATTTTTAATATTTTCTTTGGCATAGTGAAATAAATAAAAAATAATTTAATTGCTGGAACAGCATAGATAAGACTTTTAAGTAACAGAAAAATCTTTAAAGGTAAGAAAACTTTTGGCCGGGCACGGTGGCTCACGCCTGTAATCCCAGCACCTCAGGAGGCCGAGGCGGGAAGATTACCTGAGGTCAGAAGTTCAAGACCAGCCTGGCCAATATGGTGAAACTCCATCTCTACTAAAAGTACAAAAATTAACCAGGCATGGTGGCACACACCTGTAATCTCAGCTACTCGGGAGGCTGAGGCAGGAGAACTGCTTGAGCCCGGGAGACGGAGGTTGCAGTGAACTGAGATTGTGCCACTGCACTCCAGCCTGGCTAACACAGCAAGACTGTGTCTCAAAACAAAACAAAACAAAAAAAAAGTTTTAATAAACAACATTTTATTTCTAACCTTTCTTGCTGATAAAAACATAACTACAATAAAATGACAATTGTTAAACATAAAATCATAGAGCTTTCTCAAATGCATACCAACGTAAAGAAAATTACATTGGTATGTAATTACCAATTCAAATTCAAGGGAAAGAGCAAGATGGCCGAATAGGAACAGCTCCAGTCTCCAACTCCTAGCGCGAGCCACACAGAAGACCGGTGATTTCTGCATTTTCAACTGAGGTACTGGGTTCAGCTCACTGGGGAGTGCCGGACGATCGGTGCTGGTCAGCTGCTGCAGCCCGACCAGCGAGAGCTGAAGCAGGGCGAGGCATTGCCTCACCTGCGAAGCGCAAGGGGGAAGGGAATCCCTTTTCCTAGCCAGGGGAACTGAGACACACAACACCTGGAAAATCGGGTAACTCCCACCCCAATACTGCGCTTTAAGCAAACAGGCACACCAGGAGATCATATCCCACACCTGGCCGGGAGGGTCCCACACCCACGGAGCCTCCCTCATTGCTAGCACAGCAGTCTGTGATCTACCGGCAAGGCAGCAGCCAGGCTGGGGGAGGGGCGCCCGCCATTGCTGAGGCTTAAGTAGGTAAACAAAGCTGCTGGGAAGCTCGAACTGGGTGGAGCTCACAGCAGCTCAAGGAAACCTGCCTGTCTCTGTAGACTCCACCTCTGGGGACAGGGCACAGTAAACAATAACAAACACAGCAGAAGCCTCTGCAGACGCAAACAACTCTGTCTGACAGCTTTGAAGAGAGCAGTGGATCCCCCAACACGGAGGTTGAGATCTGAGAAGGGACAGACTCCCTGCTCAAGTGGGTCCCTGACCCCTGAGTAGCCTAACTGGGAGACATCCCCCACTAGGGGCAGTCTGACACCCCACACCTCACAGGGTGGAGTACACCCCTGAGAGGAAGCTTCCAAAGCAAGAATCAGACAGGTACACTCGCTGTTCAGAAATATTCTATCTTCTGCAGCCTCTGCTGCTGATACCCAGGCAAACAGGGTCTGGAGTGGACCTCAAGCAATCTCCAACAGACCTACAGCTGAGGGTCCTGACTGTTAGAAGGAAAACTATCAAACAGGAATGACACCTACACCAAAACCCCATCAGTACATCACCATCATCAAAGACCAGAGGCAGATAAAACCACAAAGATGGGGGAAAAGCAGGGCAGAAAAGCTGGAAATTCAAAAAATAAGAGCGCATCTCCCCCGGCAAAGGAGTGTAGCTCATCACCAGCAACGGATCAAAGCTGGACGGAGAATGACTTTGACGAGATGAGAGAAGAAGGCTTCAGTCCATCAAATTTCTCAGAGCTAAAGGAGGAATTACGTACCCAGCGCAAAGAAACTAAAAATCTTGAAAAAAAAGTGGAAGAATTGATGGCTAGAGTAATTAATGCAGAGAAGGTCCTAAACGAAATGAAAGAGATGAAAACCATGACACGAGAAATACGTGACAAATGCACAAGCTTCAGTAACCGACTCGATCAACTGGAAGAAAGAGTATCTGCGATTGAGGATCAAATGAATGAAATGAAGCGAGAAGAGAAACCAAAAGAAAAAAGAAGAAAAAGAAATGAACAAAGCCTGCAAGAAGTATGGGATTATGTAAAAAGACCAAATCTACGTCTGATTGGGGTGCCTGAAAGTGAGGGGGAAAATGGAACCAAGTTGGAAAACACTCTTCAGGATATCATCCAGGAGAACTTCCCCAACCTAGTAGGGCAGGCCAACATTCAAATCCAGGAAATACAGAGAACGCCACAAAGATACTCCTCGAGAAGAGCAACTCCAAGACACATAATTGCCAGATTCACCAAAGTTGAAATGAAGGAAAAAATCTTAAGGGCAGCCAGAGAGAAAGGTCGGGTTACCCACAAAGGGAAGCCCATCAGACTAACAGCAGATCTCTCGGCAGAAACTCTCCAAGCCAGAAGAGAGTGGGGGCCAATATTCAACATTCTTAAAGAAAAGAATTTTAAACCCAGAATTTCATATCCAGCCAAACTAAGATTCATAAGTGAAGGAGAAATAAAATCCTTTACAGATAAGCAAATGCTTAGAGATTTTGTCACCACTAGGCCTGCCTTACAAGAGACCCTGAAGGAAGCACTAAACATGGAAAGGAACAACCGGTACCAGCCATTGCAAAAACATGCCAAAATGTAAAGACCATTGAGGCTAGGAAGAAACTGCATCAACTAATGAGCAAAATAACCAGTTAATATCATAATGGCAGGATCAAGTTCACACATAACAATATTAACCTTAAATGTAAATGGACTAAATGCTCCAATTAAAAGACACAGACTGGCAAACTGGATAAAGAGTCAAGACCCATCAGTCTGCTGTATTCAGGAGACCCATCTCACACGCAGAGACATACATAGGCTCAAAATAAAGGGATGGAGGAAGATTTACCAAGCAAATGGAGAACAAAAAAAAGCGGGAGTTGCAATACTAGTCTCTGATAAAACAGACTTTAAACCATCAAAGATCAAAAGAGACAAAGAAGGCCATTACATAATGGTAAAGGGATCAATTCAACAGGAAGAGCTAACTATCCTAAATATATATGCACCCAATACAGGAGCACCCAGATTCATCAAGCAAGTCCTTAGAGACTTACAAAGAGACTTAGACTCCCATACAATAATAATGGGAGACTTCAACACTCCACTGTCAACATTAGACAGATCAACAAGACAGAAAGTTAACAAGGATATCCAGGAATTGAACTCATCTCTGCAGCAAGCAGACCTAATAGACATCTATAGAACTCTCCACCCCAAATCAACAGAATATACATTCTTCTCAGCACCACATCGTACTTACTCCAAAATCGACCACGTAATTGGAAGTAAAGCACTCCTCAGCAAATGTACAAGAACAGAAATTATAACAAACTGTCTCTCAGACCACAGTGCAATCAAACTAGAACTCAGGACTAAGAAACTCAATCAAAACCGCTCAACTACATGGAAACTGAACAACCTGCTCCTGAATGACTACTGGGTACATAACGAAATGAAGGCAGAAATAAAGATGTTCTTTGAAACCAATGAGAACAAAGATACAACATACCAGAATCTCTAGGACACATTTAAAGCAGTGTGTAGAGGGAAATTTATAGCACTAAATGCCCACAAGAGAAAGCAGGAAAGATCTAAAATTGACACTCTAACATCACAATTAAAAGAACTAGAGAAGCAAGAGCAAACACATTCGAAAGCTAGCAGAAGGCTAGAAATAACTAAGATCAGAGCAGAACTGAAGGAGATAGAGACACAAAAATCTCTCCAAAAAATCAATGAATCCAGGAGTTGGTTTTTTGAAAAGATCAACAAAATTGACAGACCACTAGCAAGACTAATAAAGAAGAAAAGAGAGAAGAATCAAATCGACGCAATTAAAAATGATAAAGGGGATATCACCACCGACCCCACAGAAATACAAACTACCATCAGAGAATACTATAAACACCTCTACGCAAACAAACTGGAAAATCTAGAAGAAATGGATAATTTGCTGGACACTTACACTCTTCCAAGACTAAACCAGGAAGAAGTTGAATCCCTGAATAGACCAATAGCAGGCTCTGAAATTGAGGCAATAATTAACAGCCTACCAAGTGGTGTGGGGGGGGGGGGGGTGGGGGGTGGCCAAAAAAAGTCCAGGACCAGATGGATTCACAGCTGAATTCTACCAGAGGTACAAGGAGGAGTTGCTACCATTCCTTCTGAAACTATTCCAATCAATAGAAAAAGAGGGAATCCTCCCTAACTCATTTTATGAGGCCAACATCATCCTGATACCAAAGCCTGGCAGAGACACAACAAAAATAGAGAATTTTAGACCAATATCCCTGATGAACATCGATGCAAAAATCCTCAATAAAATACTGGCAAACCGGATTCAGCAACACATCCAAAAGCTTATCCACCATGATCAAGTGGGCTTCATGCCTGGGATGCAAGGCTGGTTCAACATTCGCAAATCAATAAACATAATCCAGCATATAAACAGAACCAAAGACAAGAACCACATGATTATCTCAATAGATGCAGAAAAGGCTTTTGACAAAATTCAACAGCCCTTCATGCTAAAAACGCTCAATAAATTCGGTATTGATGGAACGTACCTCAAAATAATAACAGCTATTTATGACAAACCCATAGCCAATATCATACTGAATGGGCAAAAACTGGAAAAATTCCCTTTGAAAACTGGCACAAGACAGGGATGCCTTCTCTCACCACTCCTATTCAACATAGTGTTGGAAGTTCTGGCTAGGGCAATTAGGCAAGAGAAAGAAATCAAGGGTATTCAGTTAGGAAAAGAAGAAGTCAAACTGTCCCTGTTTGCAGATGACAGGATTGTATATTTAGAAAACCCCATTGTCTCAGCCCAAAATCTCCTTAAGCTGATAAGCAACTTCAGCAAAGTCTCAGGATACAAAATTAATGTGCAAAAATCACAAGCATTCTTATACACCAGTAACAGACAAACAGAGAGCCAAATCAGGATGAACTTCCATTCACAATTGCTTCAAAGAGAATAAAATACCTAGGAATCCAACTTACAAGGGATGTCAAGGACCTCTTCAAGGAGAACTACAAACCACTGCTCAGTGAAATAAAAGAGCACACAAACAAATGGAAGAACATACCATGCTCATGGATAGGAAGAATCAATATCATGAAAATGGCCATACTGCCCAAGGTAATTTATAGATTCAATGCCATCCCCATCAAGCTACCAATGAGTTTCTTCACAGAATTGGAAAAAAGTGCTTTAAAGTTCATATGGAACCAAAAAAGAGCCCGCATCTCCAAGACAATCCTAAGTCAAAAGAACAAAGCTGGAGGCATCACGCTACCTGACTTCAAACTATACTACAAGGCTACAGTAACCAAAACAGCATGGTACTGGTACCAAAACAGAGATATAGACCAATGGAACAGAACAGAGTCCTCAGAAATAATACCACACATCTACAGCCATCTGATCTTTGACAAACCTCAGAGAAACAAGAAATGGGGAAAGGATTCCCTATTTAATAAATGGTGCTGGGAAAATTGGCTAGCCATAAGTAGAAAGCTGAAACTGGATCCTTTCCTTACTCCTTATACGAAAATTAATTCAAGATGGATTAGAGACTTAAATGTTAGACCTAATACCATAAAAATCCTAGAGGAAAACCTAGGTAGTACCATTCAGGACATAGGCATGGGCAAAGATTTCATGTCTAAAACACCAAAACCAACAGCAGCAAAAGCCAAAATTGACAAATGGGATCTAATTAAACTAAAGAGCTTCTGCACAGCAAAAGAAACTACCATCAGAGTGAATAGGCAACCTACAGAATGGGAGAAAATTTTTGCAATCTACTCATCTGACAAAGGGCTAATATCCAGAACCTACGAAGAACTCAAAGAAATTTACAAGAAAAAAACAAACAACCCCATCAAAAAGTGGGCAAAGGATATGAACAGACATTTCTCAAAAGAAGACATTCATACAGCCAACAGACACATGAAAAAATGCTCATCATCACTGGCCATCAGAGAAATGCAAATCAAAACCACAATGAGATACCATCTCACACCAGTTAGAATGGCGATCATTAAAAAGTCAGGAAACAACAGGTGCTGGAGAGGATGTGGAGAAATAGGAACGCTTTTACACTGTTGGTGGGATTGTAAACTAGTTCAACCATTATGGAAAACAGTATGGCGATTCCTCAAGGATCTAGAACTAGATGTACCATATGACCCAGCCATCCCATTACTGGGTATATACCCAAAGGATTATAAATTATGCTGCTATAAAGACACATGCACACGTATGTTTATTGCAGCACTATTCACAATACCAAAGACTTGGAATCAACCCAAATGTCCATCAGTGACAGACTGGATTAAGAAAATGTGGCACATATACACCATGGAATACTATGCAGCCATCAAAAAGGATGAGTTTGGGTCCTTTGTAGGGACATGGATGCAGCTGGAAACCATCATTCTTAGCAAACTATCACAAGAACAGAAAACCAGACACCGCATGTTCTCACTCATAGGTGGGAACTGAACAATGAGATCACTTGGACTCAGGAAGGGGAACATCACACACCGGGGCCTATCATGGGGAGGGGGGAGGGGGGAGGGATTGCATTGGGAGTTATACCTGATGTAAATGACGAGTTGATGGGTGCAGCACACCAACATGGCACAAGTATACATATGTAACAAACCTGCACGTTATGCACATGTACCCTACAACTTAAAGTATAATAATAATAAATTAATTAAAAAAAAAAATTCAAGGGAAAATATAATCAATGATTCAACATATTTTTAAGGGCAACCGTATACAATAAAAAGGTGGGATTCTTCATATAAAATTTAAGAAATGTCATACAAAGATACTAATGCATCAAATTATGCACAGTAAAAACTCTGTAAACACATAAGCTATTAATGGAAGCATAGTTTTGTGATGGATTTAACTATACTCAAACAACTTTGACATAATACACATACAATAAATAGATATAAAGCATGAAGGTAATGTGTTAAACTTGAAAATGTATATCTTATAACACTAAAACTTTTCTCTTCAAGTATCCCCATTCTGAAATGAATGGATGCTATATTAGGCCACAGGGTCAGTATCAGTAACTTCTTTTTTTTTTTTTTTTCTGTGAGATGGAGTCTTGCTCTGTCGCCCAGGCTGGAGTGCAGTGGCGCGATCTGGGCTCACTGCAAGCTCCGCCTCCAGGGTTCTTGCCATTCTCCTGCCTCAGCCTCCGGAGTAGCTGGGACTACAGGTGCCTGCCACCACGCCCCGCTAAATTTTTTTGCATTTTCTTAAAACATTATCTCAACTATAATAGTTGCCCACAATGCAATAAACCAGAAACCAATCATAGAAGTATAAAACAATGAGTAATTACAACTTAGAAATACTGCTGGATGCAATGGCTCACGCCTGTAATCCTGGCACTTGAGGAGGCTGAGGCAGGTGGATCACAAGGTCACGAGTTTGAGACCAGCGTGACCAACATGGTGAAACTCCGTCTCTACTAAAAGTATTAAAAAAAAAAAAAAATTTAGCCAGGCATGGTAGCGCATGCCTGTAATCCCAGCTACTCAGGAGGCTGAGGCAGGAGAATTGCTTGAACCCAGGAGGCAGAGGTTCATGCAGTGAGCCGAGATCACGCCATTGCACTCCAGCCTGTGCGACAGAGTGAGACTCCATCTAAAAAAAACAAAAAAACAAACAAACCAAAAAAAAAAAAAAAAAAAACTTATACAATATCTGAAATTCTACTGTATTTAAGAAAACTCTATTATGTTTACTGTACTAAGGCCACATTAATGGAATATTCATAAAATAACATGGGCCTTGATAGTGAAATGTAATGATCATGTAAGAGAAGAAAATACATTATTTTTATTTATTGTATGAATGTATTGATCAATAATATTCATAAATTGGTAATAATTAGTGACAATACATGTCAAAAGGCAATAAAATCAGAATTGATTCTTAATCTTAAAAGGAATCTGATAAAACTGGAACTAAACTATTATTTAAACTTGGTAAATATCATCTCTTTTAAAAAATTGTCTATTTTTTAATTTTTTAAATTTTAATTTTTGTAGAAACATAGTAGGTGTACATATTTATGGGGTACAAGAGATGTTTTCACACAGGGATGCAATGTGAAATAAGCACATCATGAAAAATAGAGTATCCATCCCCTCAAGCATTTATCCATTGAGTTGCAAACAATCTAATTACACTCTTATTTTAAAATGTACAGTGACTATTGACTATAGTCACCTGGCTGTGATATCAAATAATAGGTCTCACTAATTCTTTTGATATTTGGTATCCATAACCATCTGCAACTACCCCCAAACCTCCCACTACCCTTCACATTCTCTGGTAACCATTCTTCTATTATTTATCTTCATGAGTTCAATTGTTTTGTTTTTTAGATCCCACAAATGAATTAGAGCATGTGATGTTTGTCTTTCTGTGTCTGGCTTATTTCACTTAACATAATGATCTCCACTTCCATCTATGTTGTTGCAAGTGGCTGGATCTCATTCATTTATATGGCTGAATAATACACATTGTGTTCATGCACCACAGTTTCTTTATCCATTCATCTGTTGATGGACACTTAGATTGCTTCCAGTTGATAGCTATTGAGTGTCGCTATCTCTTGGATATACTGAATTCCTTTCTTTTGAGCATATACCCAGCAGTGGGATTGCTGGATCATATGGTTGGAATTTTTAGCTTCCTGAGTAACTTCCAAACTGTTCTCCGTAGTGGCTGTACTAATTTAATTCCCACCAACAGTGTACCATGATTCCCTTTTGTCCACATCCTTTCCAGCATTTGTTATTGCTTGTCTTTTGGATACAAACCATTTGTTTTAAGAAGGCTTTTTAGATACTTGAAATGTCTAGTGTGTTGCAATCTAAGCTGTTTCCGCTTTAGGGAGCACCCGAAACTCAGTAATCCTGTTGTTCCTGCAGACTTGTACAGGTACCTCTTTGATCATCTTGTACAAGATAGAGAAGAAGTCTCTGGATTACCAGGCAGAGCCACTTGTTCTCTTCCCTTACTTTTCCCAAAACATACAGAGTTTCTCTCTCTGTTCTGAGCCACCTAAAGCTGGGGTTGGAGTGACACAAGCACCCTTGTGACCATCACCACTATAACTGTGCTGGGTCAGACCTGAAGCTAGCACAGTGCTAGTTCTTGCCCAGGGCCTGCTGTGGGCGAGCATCAGCTGAGTTTAGTCTGGGTCTTCTTTCTGCTGCAACAGAACTGCACTCAGTCCAATGCCTCTGCACCAAGTCACTGTTGCTGAGGATGAAGGAGGGATAGCATTAGTAATTTTGATGGAGTTTTCTATTCAGCCATCTTGCTCTGCCTCCAGTATTACCTTTTTTTAAATAACAGATACATAATAAAACACTAACTAAATTCCAGTTAATATCAACATTCACATAAAAATTCCTTATGATTATTATTTGATGACATTTTTTTCTGAAAGATCTAGATAAAACCAAACATAAACATGGAGAGTAGCCATTGGAGAAAAGGTGATGAAATTAATGTAAAATATGGGTATATTGAAAACACCCCAAAAAACCTGAAAAAGTCCTAGAATTAACAAGTGAGTTGAGCATAAAGTCTTGAATGTGTCATAAGTTTTGAAAACCCAGTCACTTTTCTAGTGACTGGCACTTTTCTATGCCAGTCAGGATCAATTTTGTTTTTATGCAACATAGAATCCATTTACAGTAACAAAAACAAACTTTAAAAGATGCTAAAATAGGTAGAAAGAAATTGGACAAAATGTTTGCAACCGACCTGTAGTTTAAAAAAATTTATTAATTACTAAAAGCTGTGATTTACATAAGTAGACATTTCTAATTTCTCAGTATTAGAATTATAGCAATTCCAATTGGTTTATAGACTCAATCCTCAGATAATTAAAATTTCAATCAAATTATAGGGAAGAGTAATATAGCAAATTAAGTAAATAGTGTTCTAAGAAAAATTAAGAGATAAAATAATTATAAAAGTTTTGAAAAAATGAATATCTTGACAGAGAATTACTTTATCAACACTTGAAATACAATAAAATTGTAATATATAAAATAGTATGAATACAAAATTGAATACACATAACAGTAGAAAAATAACACTCTTGTAATTATCATTCCATTTTTACTTATTTATACTTTCGATAAATCTGATAATCGATGTTCAGCACTTTTTCATATGCTTGTTTCCTGTTTATATGTCTTCTTTTGAGGAATGTCTATCCAAATTGTTTGCCTTTTTTTGTTCAGATTATTAGGTTTTTTCTTGTAAGTTGTTTGAGCTATTTCTATATTCTGGTTATTAATCCCTTGTCAGATGGGTAGTTTGCAAATATTTTCTCCCATTCTGTGGATTGTCTCTTCACTTTGTTGATGGTTTTCTTTGCTGTGTAGAAGCTCTTAAACTTGTTATGATCACATTTGATCATCAAAGAAGTGCACATCAAAACTACAATGACATATTAGCTCACCCTAGTTAAAATAGCTTTTATCCAAAAGACAGACAATAACAAATGCTTGTGAGCATGTGGGCAAAAGGGAACTCTGGTACACTGTTAGTGGGAATATAAATTAGTATGACTATTGAGAACCATTTGGAAGTTCCTCAAAAAAACAAAACTAAAGTTGCCATATGATCCAGTAATCCCACTTCCGGGTATACACCCAAAATAAAGGAAATGAGTATAAAGAGAGACCTGCACTCTCATATTTGTTTCAGCACCGCTCACAATAAGTAAGATCTGGAAGCAACCTAAGTGTCCATCAACAGATGAAAGGATAAAGAAAATGCAGTACATATACACAATGGAGCATTTTTCAGCCATAAAAACAAATGACATCCTTTCATTTGCAACAACATGGAAGGAATTGGAAATCATTATGTTAAGTGAAATAAGCCAGGCACAGAAAGACAAGCATCACATGTTCTCACTAACTTGTGGAATCTAAAAATCAAAACAATTAAACTTATGGACATAGAGAGTAGGGCTGGGAAGGTAACTGAGGGGTTGAGGGGGACGTAGGGATGTTAATGGGTTAAAAAAAGTAGAAAGAATGACTAAGATCTACTATTTGATAGTACAAATAGGGTGACTATAATAAATAATAACTTAATTGTACATTTTTAAATAACTAAAAGAAAGTAATTGAATTGTTTGTAACACAAAGAATAAATGATTGAGAGGATGCATATCCCATTGTCCATGATATGTAATAATGTAATACTTATACATTGCATGCCTGTATCAAAACACCCCCAGTACCCTATAAATATATATATATATATACCTATGTACCCACTAAAAGGTAAAATTAAAAAATAAATATAAATTTTAAAATACATAAATAATTAAAAAGCTGAGACATACAATAAAATATTTATCATTGGTTACTAGAAAATTGTGAAATTTGGGGGAAAGAACTTAGCTATAACTGCAATTTGTACCATGTACTCTAATAATAACTCCACCTTGACTAAATTGCTAATTGAAATAAGTCATTTGTTTTAAACAAAATGAGCAAAAATTTAATTAGTTTGGAATTAAGAAAGATTTGCTCGCAATAAAATCAATGGAAGATCTTATAAAGAAAATGAAGGATGGATTTAACTACATTTAATCAAAAATAGATAATCCCAAAGAACTGGGGATATATATTTACAGCAAATGTGATGAGAAAAGTTTATATTATCAATAAGTAAACAAATACTTTATAGATAAAGAATGCAGGCAACATTACAATTGAAAATTTAGTGAGAGAAGCATAAATATTCCTAGAGAAAAATTTAAATGAGAGATTGATATATAACAATTTCTCAATATTCACAGTAATCAAAATAGTGAATATTTTTTAAAAGATACCATATGTCAACAAAGATGTTGAAACATGAAAACCAGTAAATACTATTACTATCTAGCTGATGGAGATTCTAATGGTTATGAAGTGATAATAATCTGTGATGGTAAAGGGGCTTCCATAACCACCCCAAATACCACAAACTTGAAACAAGTCTATCAACATTATGAAAAAGCATTTGGTCATAGTGTATTTTATCAGACAAACTCATGTAAGACCTCAGCTAAGAAGCAGTCACCTGAAATTGGTTACACCGTGAAATCCATTATCAAGAATTGTGATGGCGGAACTTTGACATCCTGTCCCTTTACTCACTGGGGCCTGCTAATGTACCTGTACTGTGCTCACCTGCAGCTATGGTGGTTTCTTTGCTGCAGCAACCCCTATGGTATAACTGGGGAATTGATCCTCTCTTCATATTCTCTGAGATTAATCTTGGTTATTACTATTTATTTGAAATGATCTTGAGAGAATTCTGTTTGTTGTAACTAAGTATACTGATTATTTCAGAAGTTGGTGCTAGTTTAGTTGCAGACAACTGATTCTGAAATAAATAAATCTAAATCTGGGATTATTTTTCTTGTTTTGTTGGACCTGAGGTAGTAAGATTATAACTTCTACTACAAATTGGAACTCCATGACTATAACATGCTCTGGCTAAACAGATTTCTCATTTATTATCACCTGTGGTCACTTGGCACTAAGTGACCACTGATGGCAAGAGTTTGAAAGACTCAATGTCTAATTATATAAAACCCTGTAATGAGCATGAGGACTATGAAATGGATTAATGGCTTCCTGACAGCACTGGAGAAGTATAGAAAGAGGATGGCAAACTCAAAGTTCTAAATTTTTTAATTCAAGGCAGAGTCAAAAAATCAGGGATTTTCGGTGACTGTGCTAAATGAATTTCTTATCACTTGCAGTCATAGGAATAAGAATGCAAAAAATAAAAGTTGGCATACAACTCTATGGTTATCAATTTATACCATCAGTTGAATTACAACTTTGCCAAATCTCTTATGTAAATGTTGAAAATGACATATTGGGAATGGTATATTTTCCAAGAAATGAAATCAGAATTTGTGGAAAGATACACATAGTTTAAAGGCATGGTTTACAACTGGAGGTACTGCCAGACCCAGAGGGCTCCTATAGTACGTGGAGATTCTTCTACTCGGGCATGCTACTAGCCTTTAGCACTTGGGTACTAAGGATTTTAAATGCCCTAAAATATGGGTCTGGGGGTTGGAAATCCTGCCCGAAAAAGAATTGCTCCACCTAAAATGCCTGTAGCACTCCTGTTGAAATCACTAGGTTTGTGTAATAACTCTCTAGTTTGACTGAGCTTCCCTTTACTGCAGAACTATCCTCTGGACTCTTGGTAGATGTGGCTGTTTCAGTCTTGCTTGAAGATGGTAGATGTGGCTATTTCAGCCTTGCTTGAAGACACTTTGATAACCTTATTCGTACAGTTAGCTTGAAAAGTGAAACCATTAGAATTAAGTCTAGCTTCATTATCAGAAAACATCTTAAATTACTTAATCAAAATAGAATTGTTTTTCCCCTTACCTAAAAGCAGTCTAAAAACAGTCAAGAACTTGGAATGGATTTTTCATGGTCACTAGCATCCCAGGATCCAATTATCTTTCTATTTCTCATCTTTAGTGTACTGTCACATTGTCCAAGATGACACCTTAAGCTCCAGTCCTAGTTCTAACACAAGACTGCATGAGAGGAAAAGGGATAAACAAGGATGAACTCCTCCAACTTTGAGGAAGCTTCTCAGAAAGACCATGTAACTTCTATATTGTTCTCATAGACAAGATTTGGTCATACAGAAAGTCTAGGTGCAAAGGTTGGTGAAATGAAATATTTGCCTTAGGACATATGGTTTTCCATCTAAAAAGTGGGGAAAGGTATAAATGTTGTGATATACAATTAACAGCTTCTGCCACACAAAATCAGTCCAATTTCTCCTTGCCCTCTCCTATGACATCCTTGTTTCTAGACTCTGGGATGAAAAGATTTACTCAATATGTTATTGAAATGGTTTGGCTGTGTTTCCACCCAAAATCTCATTTTGAATTGGAATCCCCATAATCTGCATAATCCTCATGTTTCAAGGGTGGGACCAGGTGGAGATAACTGGGTCACGGGGGCAGTTTCCCTCATGCTGTTCTCATGGTAGTAACTGAGTTCTCACAAGATCTGCTGGTTTTACAACTGTCTGTAATTTCCCCTGCTTGTACTCAACTCCGTTCCTCCACACTATGAAGAAGGTGCCTGCTTCCCCTTTGCCTCCCATCATGATTTTAAGCTTCCCGAGCCCTCTTCAGCAATTCAGAACTGTGAGTCAATTTAAACTTCTCTCCTTTATAAGTTAACCAGTCTCTAGTATTTCTTCGTAGCAGCGTGAGAACTAATACAATTATTAATTGATATCATTTAATATTTGGAAACTATGTGGTGGGAATGGATTTTAAGAGTCACCAATCTTAAATAAAGAAGGGGAATAAAGAAGAAAAAGCACTTTTATATCTGATTGAATTTATTGAGAGAGACTTATTTATAAGAAATTTCGGTTTCAGTGTACTAGCTGAGGTAGGTGAAAGTAGCTTTAATTTTCTCCATTGTTTTACTGAAAAATGTACTTCCTAGTGAACTAAAGTTTGAGATGCTAGAAATTTAAAGAGTTAAAGTAATCCAATAGTATGTGGAGAAATAAAGGTTCTGTAAATTTATTATGTAAAACTTACTATGATTTTACAACTAAGAATATTGATTCATATTGAAATTTGTCCCAGTAATAAGACAGAAGATGATCTTTTCGCCATAACACTGAGAAATACACTGGAGATGGAAGGGCTTAAATCTTTGAAAAATGTTATAGTGGGTAATTTTTGTAAGATAAGTATACTGGTAGAAGATTCTGATATTAATGGGCTTCTTTTTTTTTTTTTTGAAACATAGTTTCACTCTTGTTGTCCAGGCTGGAGTGCAGTGGTAGGATCTCAGCTCACCATACCCTCCACCTCCGGGATTCCAGCGATTCTCCTGCCTCAGCCTCCCAAGCAGCTGGGATTACAGGCACCCACCACCACATCTGGCTATTTTTTTTAATATTTTTAGTAAACACGGGGTTTCACCCTGTTGGCCAGGCTGGTCTCGAACTCCTGGCTTCATGTGATCTGCCCGCCTCAGCCTCCCAAAGTGCTAGGATTACAGGCATGAGCCACCGTGCCTGGCCAGTCTTCTTTATTTTAAAGATAATGAAGGAATTATTGGCTAGCAAAGGCCAAATTGTGCTACTTAATTAGTAGGCAGAATTAACCATGACTCCTGTAACACTCAGTAGGGATGGTGTGGTAATCAAAATAATACCACCTATAGAGATTATTGAAATCATTATTTGCCATGAAATCAACATGTTCAAATAGATGCAAAGCCAATTAAGGTCTATGCACTTCACATAAGTAAATACATTCTCAGTCTGATGATGGAGATGTAACATTAATACCGTAACAATAGTCACAGCCCCTTGCCTAATCCCAGATTTGAGTCAGTTCAGGACTGAGAGTTCCTTGGATACAAGAAGGGAAAGATAAAGCTAAAGAAAGACTTGTAATAATAACAGTCTGTATAGTAAATTTTTCTTCTGGCACTTTTCAATATAACTTTTATCTTATAGTGGTGTAACTGTGGAATGGGTAAAAGGGGAAAAAAAAAAAACCACACACACACACTATTCCAAAATGATTGGGTTGTGAATCATATTATGAGAAAAATCTACCAAACTGGTGAAATGGCATGTCAGAGGCTACCCTTTCTCATGTGTTTTACGTAATGAGCAGTTTAGAAGGAGGTAGATCAGGGATCTGTACTTCTGTGCACTGCATCTGCATTTAGGCAGGAAAAAGAAAGGCAAAAGACAAAGTCAAATATTTTCTTCACTTGACTTTGTCAGCTTTATTCTGGAAGTACAGCCCTCTTCAAGTGCTTCTGAATTCTCCTTAGCCAGAACTGTCACATCATCATAGCTGGAGAAAGGATAAGCATTTGAATACTGTTTTGGCTCTGGCAGAAAAGAGCAATACTGAAGCAGGAACAAATCATGCTTCAGGTGCAAAATGGAGCTTGAATAAATTTCATCTCATTTGGGGCCCAATGGGATCCCAAGCCCAACTTGTGTTAAAATCTTGCTTTTTTCAAGAATGTAGATTAAAAGATAAACTTCTGAACCAGCATTCACTAAGGGAGTTAAGAATATTTTAATAAAGCTAAGAAAAGCCTCTTGAGCACCCCCTATCAAAATAATAACCAAAAATACTATACATCTCTGTGGGAATCACCACTAAAGACTGGAAAAAATAGGCATGATGATTGCTAACATATCACCATTTAACTTGACTGGCCTGTACAGACAGAGGGCTCTTGAAAATCTTATGTAATTAACATAAACGTAATCAGGTAGTGATTCTAATCACAGCTGCTATTCCAGATGGGCACTATTTCCTGGAGGAAATCACCACAGTTCTGGGTACCTGATGTGCATTTATTGATCTGACTCTTTTTTTCCACTTCCGTCTGAGTTAGAAAATCTGAGAAGCTGTTTATTTTAACCTGACAGGGACAGCTGCACACACCTAGCATGCTACAGCAGGTTTTCACTAGCTCTTCACAACTGGACCACAATTTAGTCCACAGGATGCTTGATCATCCCACAGTCTCCAAAGCATCATGCTGATCTTCTTTGGTGATGACGTCATGCTCAGAAAATGTAGCGAAACAGAAAATGAAACTCCAGATGCCTTTGTAAGACAGGTGTCAGAAAGTAGGTGATAACATGGCACTAGCCACTTAAGTTAATGGCCAAGAGTCCAAGGCATGTCTCCCATTTTTCTTAGCCTGTGTCATTTCATGAAGCAGAGTCTGAAGAATGCAGGTAGCTTATTTAGAAAGTGATCCAAGGAAACAGAAGTGAAGGACTTGGAAAAGTAAAACAAGAAAGGAAAGAGAACCATTTTATTGAGTCAGTCAATTCACCTTAGACCTTCTAAGTTGTAGAAAGTGTGCCTCTGAACTGTTTCCCTAAGGAATAGAAAGAGAACAGTTTATTTACCAGCTCCATTTCCCATTGGTCAACATATGTAGCTGTGAAGTCATGAAATTGTGAAGTCATGAAATCTGAGTATGTTTCCACTGGGTTCCATGCCATATGGTCAGAGTTGCCACAGGACAGGATGTAAGAAATATGTGGTACTGTCCTGCTGTCTGTGGAGCTCTGAAACATACCTCAAAATTATCTGCTTGGGCATATATTGAGCATTGTCCAGTCCCAATTATTTACAGACTTCCCATAAGGCATGCTATAGTTTCAATGTTTTCCCCCTTCAAATCTTATGTTGAAACTTGATTCCCAATGTCAAAGATGAGGCCTACTGGGAGGTATATGTATCATAAGGGTGGATCCCTCACAAAAAGACTAATACCTCCCTTTGGGTTTGAGTTCTCACTATATTAGTTCCCTCAAAAGCTGGTTGTTAAAAAGAGCCTGGAATCTTCCTCCTCTCTTTTGCTTCCTCTCTTCTCATGTGATCTTCACACATCAGTAGGCCTTTCACCTTCTACCATGCATGGAAGCAACTTGAGGCCCTCACCTAAAGCAGATGCCGGTGCCATGCTCATTGTACATCCTGAAGACTCATGTGCTAAATAAACACCTTGTCCTTATTATGTCCCAGCCTCATGCATTCCTTTATAACAAAACAACAGACTGACAGAATACTGGTACTAGGAGTGGGGTTTCACACTGCCAGTGGCTCTATAATTATGGGGTCTAGAGGACACTGGCCCCGCTCTCACAGCTCCACTAGGTACTTCCCTAGTAGAGGCTCTCTGGAGTGGCTCTGCCCTGTGGAGCTTTCCAATGCAACCTTTAAAATCTAGATGGAAGATGCCAAGCATCCACCACGCTTGCATTCTGGGTGCTTGCAAATGTAGCACCACATGGATGCCACTAAATCTTATGGCTTGTATCCTCTGGAGTGGCGGCCTAAGCAGTACCTGGGGTCATCTGCAGATAGAGCCAATGTGACCAGGATGCAGGTAGCAGCATCCTGAGGTGGTGCAAGGCAACAGTGCCACAGGCCTGTTTCTTGAAACACTTCTATTCTCCTAGACCTCTGGATCTTTGATGGGAGGCACATCCTCAAAGATTTCTGAAATGCCTTTGGGGGTCTTTTGCTCACTGTCTTGACTAGTAGCACCTGGCATCATTTTATCTGTGCTAACTATCTAGCAAGTGGTTTCTTCATAGCACCCTTGGACTCCTTTCCTGAAAACTTTCTTTTCTTCTCTACCACATGACCACATTGTAAATTTTTTTCAATTTATACACTCTACCTCTCTTTTAATTATAAGTTCCACCTTTAGGTCATTGCTTTGCTGCCCTTTCTTATCATAAGCTGTTATAAGTAATCACACCACTGCTTAAATGTTTTGGTGCTTAAAAATTTCTTCCAGATACCCTGGATCATCACTCTTAAGTTCAGCTTTCCAGAAAACCCTAAGGCATGAACACAATGCAGTGAAGTTCTTTTCTATGGTATACCAAGGGTTACATTTTGTTTTCTTTTTTTTCTTTTTGTTCATTTGTTTTTGTTTTTTTTTTGGGGGGGGGGTTTGGGGGGGAAGGGGATGGAGTTTCGCTCTTATTGCCCAGGCTGGAGTGCAGTGGCACGATCTTGGCTCACTGCAACCTCCGCCTTCTGGTTTCAAGTGATTCTCCTGCCTCAGCCTCCCGAGTAGCTGGGACTACAGGCATGTGCCACCATACGCAGCTAATTTTTGTATTTTTAGTAGACACAGGGTTTCACCATGTTGGCCAGGATGGTCTCAATCTCTTGACCTCATGATCTGCCCGCCTCGGCCTTCCAAAGTGCTGGGATTACAGGCGTGAGCCACTGTGCCAGGCCAAGGTTTACCTTTTCAACAGTTCCCCAAAAGTTTCTCATTTCCATCTGAGACCTCACCAGCATGACCTTTACTATGTTTCTATAAGCATTTTGTCACAACCACTCAACCAATTTCTAAGATGCTCCAAACTTTGCTAATCTTTTAGTCTTCTTTTGAACATACCAGAATCTTCCAACCTCTGCCCATTACCCAGTTCCAAAGCTGCTTATACATTTGCAGGTATCTTTATAGCAACATCTCATTTCTTAGTACCAATATTCTGTTTCTATGTGAGACGGTTTACTTAAAATTTTATATAAGCCTTCCAGAAAGCATTTATCTTGCGAATTCTAACTCAAAGTAGGATATACAGTATTTGGTGAAATTCTTTTCCATTTTCAAGATAACAAATGGCACATTTGGATATGCTGTTACAACCCATTTGTTGAATGACCCAAAGGCTGCCAGCTTTGAATGGGTCTTTAACAAAAGACGGCTCCCTGCTATGACTGATATGACTAGACCACAGATGCAATGTTCTTGAAATATCTATGCCAGATTGTGATGCTGAATAATGACTCTCGCATTTTGGTAAAAAATTTACAGCAGATGTCCCTAAAGTTTGAAAGTAAATATTCTTTTGATAGGCAGCTTTTGCCTTGCTTCTAAGCTCCAATAAAAATGGAATGTTTAGCTTCTAGGAGACAATCATGAACCTGAACTACCTTTATTAACTGGGTATTATCTTATCAAGCCTCACAACTGTGATGTCCTCAGCAGCATACAAAGTGAATGTAGTGTATATGAGACTAAGTATAGGTAGGTGCTAAATGCACAAGGGAGTTTCATAAGCAGGTTTCTCCTGTGAATGTTGTGCCTAAACTTCCACTGCCAACCCAGTCTTGACCCCGAGCTTGAGTTTCATGGGGTTCCCTATGATCAGATAATTGAGAAGAAAACATTTGAGCCAGTTATTCAGGTTTCTCAGCAGGACACAATGGCCCTTGATAGAAGCAGGTTTATGTAGCGGTTCCGCTTATGTGACCATGAAGGGCACACTGATGTTAGAAAATATTAATGGTAACCAGAAATTCCAATAGTTACAGTTGTGATTCATTGATTCCTGCGTAATTAATAGTTTGGTAGATAAACAAGAACTTGGAATGAGTAAGATTGGATGATTGAAGACAAGGTGATTTGAGAACAAGTTATACAGTATATGGGTCTTAAATGTAGGAATATTTTTATACTATGTGAACGTTTTCTAAAAATGTCTCCACTGCAAATGAGGCTTTCAATAATCAAATGGATATAATGATCTGCTCTGTGGATATTAATCTACCTCATTGTACAGCCAACTCAGTGAGTGTTCATTAAGCTTATTAGCAAAGGGTCCATGTTGAAAAGAACAGATGTTATGCATGGACTCAATAGATTTTCCCTCTCCAAGACTGACCTGGCTACTAGTACAGTTGAATGTTCAATTTGCCAGTAGCTGTGTCTGACCTGATCCTTTAATAAGTAACAAACCCTAGGGGATCAGTCAGCCAGCTAGTAGAAGGTTAATTATACTAGACTTTTTTTTTTCATAAATGAGATAGCAATTTGTCCTCGCTGGAATAGATACTTCATACGAATTTTGATTTTTTTTCTCAGTTTGCTAATCTTCTGACAGTAATACCATCTGCAGGCTTTATTCAATTCCATATGAAGCATCATGATATCACACTCGAAATTTTTATGACCTAGGAATTTATTTTTCAGCAAAGTAAGTAACTAATCTTCTACCTTTAATACGCTTTTTATTTTCATTTTATTGTTTGCAATGCTCAAATTTTATTTTCTTTCTGCAAAGCACTTTGTTATCTATTCAAGAGATATTTTCTGGAATCAAATATGCTATTTAGCCAAATATACAAATACAATAAAGGCAACAAGCATGTTAAAACATACATTAAATTTCCTTGGTTCATTGAACATTTATCCTTAAAAAGGGAATGAAATGTACAGTGGAAGGATTGTAGAAAGTCTCAGAAAAATTTTAGCTATCTCCAAATACCAGGGTAGTGCAAATTCCCCACTGGGATTCTGATGCATAGGCATACGTCTTCCCAGAGGTCACAAGAATCTTTTGAACATCATTTCCTTAAGATGTTTTCTATGGTAATAAAATGAACAGAACTACTGAGAGATCCAGAAGCTATTAAAAATGTGATTTTTTTATGCAGATGGTATATCATAGACTATTAATATCAATACATAGTTTCACCATCATTTCCTAAAGAAGCACAAAACTTAGCAACAATAGTTTAGAATTCTTGTGAACATACATGTGGCTAAATTGTAAACTGCAGGATACATATGTTAACAGAAATTTTATTATCAAATACAATGTATTAACCATAATTTTTAAAAAAGGAAAAAAACACTTTTTCTCAACTGCCCATTATTTGTAAAACTCATAAAACAAGTTATCTTCTCTTTTCTCTTTCTATGGGGAGTTGGAAAACATGAAAAATCAAAACCATGAAAATTTGTGCCATATGTTGTTAAAATGTGTTCTTTTGATTGCTGAAATGGTTTGGATGTTTTGTCTCCTCCAAATGTCATGTTGAAATGTGACCTCCAATGTTGGATGTGGGGCTTAATGGGAGGTATTTAGGTCGTGAGTGTAGGTCCCTCATGAATATCTTGGTGCTGTCCTTGACGTAATCAGTGAGTTTTCAGTCTGAGTTCATACACAATCTAGTTGTTTAAAAGACTAGCACCTCCTTCTCTCTCTCTTGCTCCCTCTCTCTTGCTCCTTCCTTTGCCATGTGACACAATGGCTCCTCTTCGCCTTCCACCATGACCGTAAGGGCCCTGAAACCCTCACCAGAAGCAGATGTCAGCACTATCCTTCATGTATAGCCTGCAGAACTGTGAGCCAGATAAACCTCTTTTCTTTATAAATTACCCAGCCTCAGGTCTTTCTTTCTAGCAGCGCAAATGGACTAATATAATTGCACAGAACTATTCTTTTTATCGAACTTCTCATAAAAAACTTGTAATTGCTCAATTATTCTCTTATAATGATTTCACACTTCTACAAGTATACATACCATACATGTGCTTTAACTGTGAATTTTCTGTGCTATTTCTAAAACAACCAGATGCACTTGAAGCATATGTTAATTTTAAAAGATTAGCAATATGTATACTATGCATTAAACAACCAAATTCCATTACTGCTCTGTCACTGTTTCTTCATGAAGCCAAACACACAGTTGATTCAATATATTATACACATACAAACATTTACCTCTACAAGTGGCTGTATTACCTAGGCCTGTTTTGGATTGTTTCATTAGTTTGTTATGTTAATAGAATAAAAACAGAACTTTTTTCACTTTATCACTTTAAGCAAACATGCTCTGATTGTTACAGGTTCACTAAATAAATTATTATATTTTTTTTCCCTAGGACATCCACAGTGCAATAATGAAAGCAGATCTTCTGAAAGAAGTCACAGCTGGAGGTAGGCTGGTTAGGAGTGGGAAAGGAGTAGCTGGGAGGTCAGAAGGATACCAGAGAAAGTTCCAAAGGTTGATTATAAACTACCAGGATAACTGGCAAATATGTGTCAGATTGGAGTTTTAATATTGGCTCTGACATAATTTACCATCTTGAGGTTGGGGAAATGTTTAATGGTTGAATAACTAGAATGTATCATTACATCAAATGTAACAAATCTCAGTTCACCAACTCTAGCAAGCAAAAAGTGGCACACATTTTTAAGACAACATGTGCCCCAGTTTGTGGAAGAAAAACCACTGGACCCAAATTCTCCATGTTTATGTTAAAGTTGATATTTAGTTATATCAAGTCTCTTTCATAGTAATCTAGTAATCTAAGAACTAGTTGAATCTTCTGTCATTAGAATTCAGATCTGTTGACACTTTGGGCCATATAATCTTTGTTGTGGGGGGCCATCCTCTGCATTGTAGACAGCTTAATAGCATATTTGGCTGTCATGCATGGATGCCAGTAGGACCCCCATTCTTTGCCCTTGTGAAAGCAAAAAGGTTCTCCAAACTTTACCAAGTATCCCCTGGGGGCAAAACTTCTCATTGTTGAAAATCACTGCATTAGACATATTGAGACAATCCTAATCTAGTCAATTGTGTGGACACAAACTGTTAGAGGAAGAATAATTATTAACATTTGTGTCTAGTCAACTAATCCGGTCACACAAATTCTGTATGCGAATTCATTTTGCTTACTACCAAAGCACAAAGACTTTTCAGATAACTTATAATAATATTGTACAAGTATAGGGGTTCAGAGTAGCAAGTGAATAATTAAATTTACTTAGAGTATGGAGAAATTGGGTTTGGAATATTCATGACACTAGTTCTATTTCTAACGTTTAGTGACTACCACTGAATAATTTATGTCTTATTATTAGAACATCTGGAGTTACGACATATTTTTTGTGAAGTTTGCCAACTTTGGACTTTTCAAGCATCAAAATTCAACTCTGTATATTTATAGCTAAAGTAGGAACCAGGAAACTTAGATGATTTGGTCATGTCCATAAAGTCACTTCACTACAAAACAGGAATTGTGGTCTGATATTCTGGCAAATACTTTGATCTTATTTCCATGTACAATAGCATTTCTCAAAGATTAGGCAGTGGTAGGGTAATGAAAAGCCATCAACAAAGTAAACTGATTCCCAGTTCAACCCTTTTATTTCATTCTTTGGAGCAAGTGATATTCACTTCCTAATATTTCCTTTTTGTCTTAGGTCTGAAATGGTTACTTGCTTTTAATACATAAAATTGGCATAAAGAACCACTAAATTAGGTATTCATTTTTAAAAAGTTTTGTGTACTACTGGAGTTTATTGAAAACTTCAATTTAGCAATCTACTAAACTGTCCTAATAAATATAATATTTGTTAATGTTGCAAACGCCTAATTATGCAAATTTTTAAATTCTTACAATTTGGAGAAAGAATGCTTTGTTCTCAAGGCACCCTGTTTTTCTCCCTGAATTTGGCAAATGAAATGAACAAAATATTATAGAAAAGGAACATTAAGTGACCCTAACATAGGAAAAGATGTTTAAAACATTAAAGTTATGAGATATATTTTGAATCTGTCAGATTAAAATACATCAAAACATCTGAAAACACCTTGTGTTGGTAAGGATGTACTCACAGATAATCTTACACAGTGCTAGTGAAAAACTTGAATTGCTATTTCTGAAACGGGAAAGGTTCCCTTGTCCCCCTCCTAGGGCATGCCATGGGGGTGTGGCTCCCTTCTTCAGCGCCCCGCTGCTCAAACCTCTAGGGGAGCATACAGACGGGCAGGGTGTGGGGCTCCAACCTCATGGTAGTGTTTAGGGGTGAATGTGTAGGCCTCCTGAAGCCCCAGTGGGCGTGTGTTCACAGGGCGTTCTCTCTCAGTTTGCAGTCTATAGGCGGCTTGTGTTAATCAGCTCAATTAGACTCTTTACCTTGTTGCAAGTATAGAAGGCTTTCTGTATCCTGGGATTTCTTCGCTGTGCTCTTTTGTCGGTGCTCCTCAAAAACTCCTCTCCATGACCAGCCACTTGCATCTTCTTCGCCGATGTATTCCTCACGAAGTCCAGCCACTTCTGCGTGTGTGCCTGCTAGGGCCTGGAGTTTTTATAGGCACAGGATGGAGGCATGGAGGGCCAGGGTGGTCTTGGGAAATGCAATATTCGGGTGGAAGGCAGAAGTGCCTGACCTCAGCTAGGTCCATGGGGGTGGAGCCCTAGCCAGTGACCACGCCCTCCTCCACCCAGCACTTCCCTTCCCCACTTCCGTATCATTTAAAGGGACCACGCTCTTCCCTTCCCAGCAATCCTGTGTTACTTCTATGGAGGAGAGTTTGGCAAAAATTTCAAACTCATATAACATTTGTCCCAGAAATTTGACTTCTAGCACTTTAGCTTACAAGTATATTCACATAGGAGAAAATGATATAGATACAAAAATATTCACTGAAGTATTGCAGGCAACATCAAGGATTGGAAATGTCCTAATATTCACCAACAGATAACGGGAAAATAAATTAGGATTCTTTCTAACCCATTATAAAAGAATGAGGCAGAACTTTATGTGATGACTAAGAATAATCTCCAAAAAGGTTGCTAAATACAAAGAATTTATTATTACAAGTCATGCTGCCATTTATTATTACTAAAGGTATAAATATAAATACATGGTCTATGCTTATATGCATTGAATATCTCTAGACATCACACAGATAAATAAAATGAAATGAAAACTGAAAGATGATACAGGCTTGGGCAAAGAAGTTGGGGAAATATGGAGATCAGAATTCTACTTTTCATGATATCCTTTTTGTACCATTTGAATTCGAGATAAATAAAATGAAATGAAAACTGAAAGATGATACAGGCTTGGGCAGAGAAGTCTGGCGAAATATGGAGAGCAGAATTCTACTTTTCATGATATCCTTTTTGTACCATTTGAATTCGAGCTATGCATTTAAAAGTATATTAATAATCCTTCCAAAACTGTAGCCCCATTCCCAGACTCTTCCGATCCTTCAAAGATACATGAAGTTTCTACTCTCTGGGAAATTCTTGGGTCCCAGTAACAGAAAGCTGACCAATATTGCAAAAACAACAGCTATTCCAGACTTCCTTTATCCTACAGAGTTCAACAAATACTTGATGTCACTACTCTTCCCTTTGCTTGCTAACAACTGAAGGGATATTTTACAAAAGCAAACTAGAAGTCTAATGAGTGTCAACCTCAGTTGCACAGGGACTATAAAACTGACTGGACTGGTAAATACAAAGATAATGAATTATTTGATGTCTCTTGAGTCTAGACTTTGCCCAGAACCAAGCTCTAGTTTTGTATTCTTAGTTGTTCCTTAAAGGCTAAATGACTGTGTAGAATAAATAGAACAGGGGAAGCTGAAAACAATCTGATGCTCTCCAGACTGGGAATTATCATTGACACAGAGAATTTCTTTCTACCAAGTATAAAGCACTTGTCATTTAACAAGAAGAAATTGGTGTGTTAATGCAACCTGCATTTTCTGGAATGGAGAGAACAAGTTACATATTAAGAGAGAGATGTAGTGCCTTAGGAGTCACTAAGAGTTACGGCTGCCCATGCTTTGAATGCAGACCCTTCTCTGGTCACAGTGAAATATAAAGATCATTCATTATTAGCCCCTGTAAAAGTACTTGTGATGATCCTGATTTTGAATGACAGAAGATATCCAGCCAGTTGCGACAGATACCAGAATGTCAAGTATTTCCTCTTGTTGTTGTTTTGCTTGTTTTTTAAGGAATTCTTCCTAGAACCCAGAAACAAAATATCATAGTCTCATATATTCTTGACATCACTGATGGAAGATTATTTGCTTAAAATATATATTCAAGCCCATCTTCTGCCAAACGTCTCGCCTCCCCAATATTCTGTTTATTCTCAGCGTGCCCATAATACAGACTGTATTTCTGCTCTTCCTCTCAAAATACTGTATCATTAAGTTCCTACTATTCTTGGAACTCTCATTTCCATCCAATACTCCTCATCACTTCCTATGTTATTTTCCACTGTGATTTGCCCCTCAAAGCCATGTATATGCTAGATTTATGATAGACAAATTTCCACATGTCTGCTCTGAAATTTTTCTCAACATCTATCATCTTCTTGAACTTCAAAAAATTTGAATATTTTTCAAAAATTCACTATTTCAACCCCTTCTCTTTCTGTTGCTCATGAGATTCTCAAGTTTTTTCATGGGGTCTAATTCCCTGAGAGATAAGAAAGCACATTATTTTTTGTCCCCATAAATCCTCCAGATAAGAAACCTATCTAATTGCACAGAGATACTAGAGAAAGGCACAGAAAAATGTTCATTTCATCTATTTTTTATCTCCATCTGGGCTCTCTCTGTTGCTAAACAAACGTTTTACATATCACCTACTTATTCTTAATTCTCTACTGTGTCTCTCATACACTTTCTTTTCTCTTCAATCCACTCATATTTTGTTATCTTCTTAAACTCAATAAATGATCTCATTTTATTCTTTCTACAAGACTGTTTATCCAGCGATATGACACTAAATGTTTATTTCAATCATCAAACCATGAGATATACATTTTTTTAAAACTCAGATAACCAATTTCTCAACAAAATACATAGTATTGAAACCAGTTTATTAAAACATCTTTAACAGTTGGCATAGGTCCTAGAATAGAGTATGTTACTGGTAGAAGAGATCTGAGTTACCCTGAGTTACTGACAGTGTGTCCATATGAATCCATAGCAACTTCAGTCCTTACCTCCTCAGAAGAAAGACTTTGACTGAAGAGCATAAAGCAGAAAAAGAGACTCAGGTGAGTTCCAGAGCACGAGTGGAAGTTTTTTTTAAAAGACTTTAGAACAGGAAAGAAAGGGAGGTATGCTTGGAAAAGATCCAAATGGCCACTGAGGTCCAAGAGAGAAAACAGAAGAGAAGAGCCTTTAACCTTGATCCTGGGACTTTATAAGTTCACCTCTTTCCCATGATTCTTCCCTTAGTGTGGGCTTCCTGCATGTGCAGTGTCGTCCTTACCCTAGGGAATTGAACATGCCCAGTGTGTTTAGGGAGTTACATGCATGCCCATCTGAGTCTTTCTTCCTTTTTCAGGTGGATGTACCCAGATCACACTTCCTTATTTTTGTCTCTTAATTTGCATGCCCAGGAAGTTGCTTCTCCCTGGGGTCTTCATTCAGTTAACATTTTGATGTTAATAGGTGTGGACTATCAGGAAATGGCCTCTCCCTGGTGCTGCCAAATTATCATTTTTAGAGAGTCAATAAAATAATTGTTGAATCATAAGAAAACCAATAAGTATTTTAGTCTTCAATTTGCTAATTCATTTTCAAAAATATAGTCAACTTTGTAGTTCCGAGGATGTTAGGATTCTGTACATCTTCAAGAGAAAAGAAAATGGGCAAAGAACCAGTTTTCATGGAGGTCTTCTTAGAAAATATTAAGTTTCAGGCCACTGCTGGAACAAGCGGCTATATCCCAATGCATCACATCATATTCATCTCCATCTCCAGATAGATATGTATTATATCATTGCTTGCTCATAACTGTGACCATGATTCATCAATAAAATAAGTTATTATGTTGAGTGTGATGTGTTTACCATGGGACAAGTTAGGATAGGTATCCAACATTCACACATATTCTCTACCTTAATACTTAAAAGTTCATCCTCATTTCTCCAGAAAAAACTATTTTTTGAGTTAGATTAAAAAATTGAAAATTGTATTCACTGAATGAGGCTAATTCTCCCAAAAATAAAGCAAATGAACTACTAAATGAGTCAACAAAGAGAATGGCCATCTATTGATATCACGTGTGGTTGGTTTTGACTTGAGAGTTGCAAAACAACTGGGTGTGCCTCACTGAAGTTTGCCAGGCTCTCACTTAGATGTTTGGGTCTACAAATGTATGACTATCTTCATAGCAAAATCATATGTTAATAAAAGTGCAGCAACAACACTGTTAAATTTTGTTATTGCAAATAAAGATTTTTATTAGTGTTAATGGTAGCTAAAATGTGTAAATATTATTTTGCATATAAATATTTAACAACTGTTTTGAATTATCGATTAAGTGGTAGGTGGTAAAGGTGCCATAGTCAACAAGACAAATAAAATTCCTGCTTTCATTCTAGTTTGGGAACTCAATTAATCTTCAAATAGATAACAATAAGCATTTATCAGCTAATAAAAGATACTATGGGAAAAAAAGCCAAGAGTTAGAATGTGATTATTAGTATAATTTGTATTTTGGAGCCCAGACTTACTGTAATTAGAATTTCCCAAAAGAGATCTGCCTTTGCTCTCTTTTAATATTATTTTTCTATTTCATTTTAAGCTTATTTCCTCCACTTAAAACAGTTAAAATGCCAATGTTACATGTTTCAAAGTACAGAAATTAGGAAATTGCAGACATTATGCCAGCAAAATACTAAGATCCAATGTAAATTGGAAATTATCTAAGCTATGCTCTCTCTTAAACTTTGCACTTTCACCCCAGGCTAGATTCAAATTGTCATTAATTGCATTCTGTCAACTTTTGAGTTAGATCAGGTAGTCTTTATTTTGCAAGCCAGGATGCCATTTTATGATGCTGCACAGTGCTTACTGCTTGCTACCTTCTACCCTGAAGGGAACTGCAGTTTCAGGAATGGGTTGACATATCAATTAGTTTGTAATCAGTGTATAACGTCCTTTGAGCATTTGAGGCCAGATTCTACTGTTATTTAGAAAGTCAATAGAAAGTCCTTCTGGAATACAGTCTGTAGGACACAGAACAAGATGAGAAACTAGAACTTATTGTAACCTGGAAAATGACTATTGTCTCCAAGCCAGATCTTCTTGACTAGTTATTTTCCCAGAGGAAAGGATCCTCATTGCTTCCTGTGGGCAAGTCTGTAAGCAGAAGCACTAGTCCTGGCCGATCCCACCAAGGAAAGACCATGCCATCCCTGCTTGCACATGTGTGGCAAGTATATTCTGGCCCAGCAATTGCCAAGCAAGCAACTTACTGATTCTCAAATCAGAAGATAAGCCTAGAAAGGATCTTACATTCATCTAATTTAGCTTCCGTAATACAACGTTTTGTGTGCTGACTTGACCCAGCTTTGAGGCCCTGGCTAGAGGCCAGTTGTTACCTTTCTTGAGTAGTCAATTAAGCTCACATCTCAACCACTTCCCTTATCTGACTCTCACAGTCCAGGCTACTGTGCACCTGCCCTAATTGCCCCATGGCCAGGTACCAGATAACAAGAGGCAAACCTTATGACCAGAGCCAGCTGATATTATGCAAATTAGCCAATACTGAACTTGTTTGCCCTGCGTCACCCCTTTCTTCTTGCAGAAAACACAAAAAAAGGTGCTTGTTCACAGCATCCCATTCTTCCCCTGCCTCGTGTTTCCCTCATTCCCAGTGTGGCAAGGCTGTGTTTTTCCCAGGGAAATGTGAATAACAAAACTATGAAACTCTTTCTGGTTTCTCTTTTTGATGTGCATCTGGCCTCCCATACCTCACTTAGGGTAACATGGTTAACACTACCTCTTCATCTTCTCAAAGAGAAAAGGAATATACAGACAAGACAGGTGAATTGCCTAAGGTCTCATAGGTAGTTCTTGGCACAGGTGGATCCAGAACTCAGATTTCTGATTAAAACCTCCTAGTTTACTGTTCTTTTCTTTAAGTTTCACATGAAAAGTAGTGGTCACCAGAGAATAAAAACATAATAAAATAGTCATAATATCCCTAATTTACTGAGCAACTACTGGAACTTTTTTTATTGTGTTTGCCACTGTATATACACAATAATTCTCCAAGGTGTATATTATAAAACTTTTCTGTACTTTAGAAAACTAAGACAGAGAGGGGAATCGGCTTCTGATCATGATGCCATTTTCTACTTCATCATATAAAAAGCAATTCACAGCTCAAATACCAAAGTTTCCAAATCAGTACAACAGCCATCACCTTCCTCAAATGATATGAAGCCCATTGTTAAAAAACAAAAATAAAAGTACGGGCTACAGTTCAGATATATTTAAAGTCCAACCACTCATAACCGTGTAATTAAAATTTGACTTGTCCTGACTTCCCCCAAACACTAGCTCTAATCATAAATGAAACAGAAAATGTAAGCTTTATATCTTTGTCAGCATGATTCAGTGAGATTAAACCAATCAGCTATAGACAGATCAGCTTAAACAGCTCGACTTGCCCTAAAAAAGAATATTAATGTGTAACAGCCAATCACAGAAAAGGTCAAAATACCTCCTCTTTCTTGCTTTATAAATTGCGCTGTAACTGCTCTGAGCAGGGTTTCTTATCACTTTTGGTTTGAGATCTCCTGTTTGTGAACCAAGAGTATGCACAAGAAACTTTTAAAATTTTTCTACCTCACTCTGAATATATTTTTGACATCATAAAAATCAAAGATTCTTCTCTGTACACTGGAGAAAGAGGAAAAATCAAAGACAGAGGAAATAAATGATATAATACTTGTGAACTGTTTAATTTTAATGGATCCACAGAGGAAAACTAGTATAATTTTACATGAGAATATGTGCTATCTATTCCTCCCTCTTTTCCTTTATTTATATGTATCTTAGACCTCTTTTTTCTTATATTTATTGATTTTTTGTGATATGCCAGGCCCTGTTCCAACTACTTTATTTGTAATCCTCACAACAACCCAATGGTGTATTATAATTATCCCCATTTTACAGATGAGGAAATGGAGGGACTCAGCTACTAAGCCAAGGAGTGTGGCTCCAGAACCTACCCTCTGAGCCACTATACTTGTCCTTTTATGTTACGCATGCTCAGAAATCTGATGTATCTGGCATTTTATCCAGTGAAGACATCCAACCTAAAGTTCAGGGAAGACTAGAGATTATAAATAATTTCACCACAGTTGTCCAAAATTGTCTCTATAATATCCCCAAAGTATGTTTCTACTTTCTGAAAGTCAGAATGGAGAGAAAGCTCTTACTGAACTGTTATTTGAATCTGAGCTATGGATAAAGTGGAAACCGAAGGATTCTCTTAAGAACCAAATGCCCTAGTTATCTGAGGAAGGTGGAGATGGACTTTGGAAGAAAACATTTTCTCTGCTGTGACACTGGAAAGTCTATCGCTCATTTCAAAGCGGAGAGTAAAGTCATGCTCGATATTGGTGCAGACTGGATTGTAGCAGATTTGTGGGTAGGGGTTTTTCACTGGGAATGTAATGAATCTTTAGAAAGGAAAGTGGAAAGACAGCTGTCTTTGGAGTCAGGAGCCAGTTTCTCTTGTGCCTACTTATTCGGGCTGTGGTTTTCTCCTCTGAGTTTTTAAATTGTTAAGATTTATAGAGGATGCTGGACAACTGAAATATAAAGAACCGAATAGAGGACCTAATGGCTATAGGAAGTACCTTTTGGCCTAGAGGAGATACGGAATTGTGACAGAAAGAGAAACAAGGTGCTAAACACCAAGGAGAGAGGAATACACTCTCAGGCAGCATCAAAGAGGCTTTCCAGGCACAATTGCTTTGACCCAGCTGCATGCAATGCCCAAGCTGTTAAGTGTGGAGCTTCTCAGGAAGCAAATATGCCTCTAACTGCTCTTGTTTTGCTCCTCTATCAGCTTTTGCAAGACTTGAGGCTAACTGGACAATTTAATGGCCAATAAGAGTTCTCTTAACAAAAAAATAAGTAAAGAGTTTTCTACAAAAATATTGTAGCTCTCCCTACATTCAGATTTTCTCTAGGGTAGGAGTCAACAAACTACATCCCAGAGACCAAACCAGTCCTCTTCCTGATTTGGTAAATAAAACGTTTTATTGGGACACAATCACACCTATTCGTTTACCCACGGCTCATTTCAA
The DNA here is from genome assembly GCF_024542745.1 of Macaca thibetana thibetana. Lineage (NCBI taxonomy): Eukaryota > Metazoa > Chordata > Mammalia > Primates > Cercopithecidae > Macaca > Macaca thibetana. The sequence goes on from NC_065581.1 coordinate 74,597,342, forward strand.
CAACAGCAGAGTTGTGAAGGTGAGACAGAAACTGTATGAGCCACAGAGCAAAAGTACTTACTGTGGAGCCCTTTTTAGAGTAAGTTTGCTCACTCCTGCTTTAGGAGATCTTAAAGGTAACTCTGGCTCAAGGGATTCCTGTATTACTTGTCCTCCTAAACTGCAGAGGTACCAACATGATCAGTGGCATCTTCTCAATACTTACTCACTCATAGTCCAAGGGTATTCTCAAGATCAAACATGTCTCAGGGGAATATACATTCTTTCCACTACATCAGGCTTCTAACAACTGTATCACCTGATTATCCTTCTTTCTGCAGTTTGCGACACAGTGCTCACATCTCTGATATTACCTCAGTTCTGACAAGAGATGCAGGGATGTGATTTATAGCAAAGCAAACAATCATAAAAAATACCCCAAATGAGCCTCAGTGTAGATCAAATATTTATGCAAACTTTCATGATAACTCATGTTAACCAGTTTGGTGAAATATTATTAGATGGAAAGTAATCTACTTTTCTTTCACTCAACAAGAGTTTTGTTACAAAATTATATAACGTGCCTTCATTAGCAGAAATTATTCTATAACAATATAGCAAACTTTAAGTAGGTAGACTAAATTTAGACATTAAAAATTTCTAGGGAACCATCATTAGGAAACCCATACATGGCATCCACAGCTGTTGACTGATACTCTATTCCCTTTTAGAATAAAGTCACTTTTTGCTGCTTGCACCTTCTGTTTCCCAGGACTCTTCCTCAGACACAAGATCTTACAAGATACTAGGAGCTCTTTCAATTCTTCCTTAAACAAATATTCATTACTCCTCTGTTCTTCAAACAAGGCTCTCAATTTATTTCCTCCCCTTATTTCTGTCTTTGCTAAGATTTCGCTAGGAAGCAACTGGCCTAGTTTTCTATGTTGCCCGTCCAGTTTCCTCCTCACAGGTGGGCTTTTAAACCCCAGGAAAAGGAGCACTCCATGAATTCACCATCAGATCCTTGGTGAAATGCACAAAATCCCTTTTACTGTATACAGTTACACTCTTGTCTTTTCTATCTTTTTGTTTAACCTTTTATCTTCTCTGGAATGCTGTGCCATCATCAAGTTCTGGGTTACCACCCCATTGGTTAGATAATTTCATTGATCAAAATAAGAAGATAAGCTTTTATTTTAATGGAATGGAATGCAATATATCTAAAAAGAGCAGATATGAAAATATTAGTGTCCCACTTATTAGAGTACACACAGTTTTAGATATCATTGCATGTGTATTATACTGTGTGTTTTATACATACACATACACATATATAATGGCTATAATATAAAATAATATTTTTGTTGGCTAACATCAAATATATTTAGAAGCTAATGTTCAGGTGCCTTTCCTCCTGTTCCTACCTTATTTTTAAAAGTTCTTCCTTCAGTTCATCATTACATTAGGAGTTATATTAGATGAGTCAGGCTTTAAGACTCCAGATAATATTTGAGAGCCAAAAGTCACCCTTGAAGACTACTTTGTTATTTTAATTGTTCCTTTAGATCAATTTAGTTGAACAACTGTTATATCTGTTTTTGGCCTAACACAGGAGGAAATTTTTACAATGTAAAATAAAATGCCACTGAAGTGTTAGAAATTTAATTACTAATTAATGTCCTTATATTTATAAATTAATCATGTAATGGCTACCTCAATATAACTTTGAAATGAACATTGATTTAACATTTATAACTCTCTTATTCATAATGCACAGGCTTAATTAGGTCATTGTTTTTAAGCAACTAAGTAAATTATTCTTTGAAACTGAAGTAATATATTTGAGAAGGAAGTTTAAACAAATAATATTTTCAAAGAATTGAAAACAGCATTTTTCCACTGATGTAGAAATCCACAGTCTCTCTCAACTATTGCAGATAATGGCAATGACAATCCAGTCAAAAGAACTTAATTACATTCCGATACGATAGTAATTTGTGGTTCATGAGACAATGCACAGCTAAGACTCTGGCTTTTATGAACACCTTTTATCATTTGCTCCTAAAACTCCAATTAACTGACTTGGTAAAACTGTATTTTTTAAAAAATTTGTTAATAACATAATGAGTTTTCTATCACTGAAAAAATCCTTTGTTTTCTTTTTCAAATAGATCACAGTGCAATCCTGACTTTTATCTTCACATTTTCAAGACCCACATTTGTCATTCATCAGTGACATTACTGAATCTTGTTCTCTTTGTTTGATTGCAACTTGAATTAGATGATTTCTGGGGACCCTTTCAATTTTTAAAATTCTTACTCTAACTCATAAGACACTATGACCTGGATCTGCCTGTCTCTGTAAACTCCCCAATGCCACTCCCTACCTGGGTCATGAGGCCCCAGTCATGGGTTGGCCAACATCCCCAACAGACATCAAGCTGCTCCCCACATGATGCCCTTGCCCAGGTTCTTCCATTCATCTTGAACACTCTTTCCTTGCTCCACCTTGCTAGATCCTGCATACTAACCAGACCTCACCTAAATGCACGCTCTTCAGGAAAGCTTTCATCGACCTTCCTTACTTAAGTAGACCCCACCCTACTCTCTATCCTAAGACCTTGTCTCCTACTTTCCTTCCATACATCAAAATATGCCCCATATTCCCCAACAAAGTAATTTTGTCTTACTAGACAAAGTTCCATGAGAACAAAAAACTTTTCTGTATTATTTTATCATTATTTTCTCATCAGAGGGCATAGTTTTTGGTATGTAGGATAGCAATAAATTTTTGTTTAAATAAGTTATTAAAGTAATCATTGAATTATGTCAGTTAAATTGGTTAATGCCTTTGAAAGTTAAATGCCTTTGAAAAATCTATTTAAAGGTATTCCTTCTACCATGCCTATCTCCTGCTCTCAGATCCAGGTTGGAGGATAGGATTTTACAATTGTCTCTTTATCCTATAATATTCAGTGACCAAATGTTAAATCAAGATGCTGGCTATTTCCTTTTCCATTTTGCAGTCGTCTAGTCGTGGGCTTTCTTCTTTATTGTTTCATTTTCCAAGTAGCCTCCTAATTAATTTATTTATTAATATCGGCAATAAGCTCTTATTATGTATTAAGCATTATTCTAAATGCAAAGAAAATAACAATTAATAAAACAGACAAAAATCTTTGCTTTCATGAAGTTTCCACTCAAATAAGTTTCTAAACATAAACTTCCTTAAAGAATAAGAATACATGTTATTAGCCTTTATTTCCCTAGAAGCATCTGGTATGATGTCTCACACATAATGAACAAATCAAAATCAAAATGTTTTTTGAAATAAAATGAGATGTTAACCAGAGTAAATATGCAAGTTTAAAAAAAGCACACAAATTAGAAAGAAAACAGTAAAATTACATTTGTAAAAAATGGATATAATATTGTGTATAGGAAATTCACTGAGATTCTACACACACACCCTCACAAAATTGTTAGAACTAACATATAAATTTAACAAAGCAACATAATATAATGTTAACACATAATAATAATTGGTTGTATTACTGGACACTAACAATAAGCAATCTGAAAAGGTAATTACAAAAGCACATTTATTTACAACAGGATCAAAAAGAATAAGATACTTAGGAATTAACCTAGAAGGGGAAAGACTTCTACAATAAAAATTATAAAAGCATTGTCAAAGGAAATTAAAGAAGTCATAAATAAATATAAACACATCTCATGTTCATAGGTTGGAAGACTTAATAAGCTGTTAATACTACTCAAAACAATCTATGGATTCAGTACAATTTCTATTAAAATGTCAATGAACTTTTTGCAGAAATAAAGAAATAGAAAAGCTCATCCTAAAATGCATATGCAATCTCAAGGGACCCCAATCAGCCTAAACAATCTTGAAAAAGAAGAATAAAGCTGGAGGATTCACCCTCAGTGATTTCAAAACTTACTACAAAGCTACAGTAACCCAAACAGTGAGGTACTGGCATAAAGACAGACATATAGTCCAATGGAATAGAATACAGCCCAGAAATAAACTCTCACATATATGGTCCAATAATCTTTGACAGAATGTCAACTTATTCAATGGAGAAAGGATCATCTTTTTTAACAAATAGTCCTAGGAAAACTGGTTATCTATGTACAAAATAATTAAGTTGAATCTTTATATAACATTGAATTTAAAAAATAATTTAAAATGGATCAGAGACCTAAATTTAACACCTAAAACTATTAAATTACATTAAAAAAAGGGCAAAGCGTTCACAGTATTCAATTTAAAAGTGATTTCTAATGTAGATGACGGGTTGATGGGTGCAGCAAACCACCATGGCACATGTACACCTATGTAACAAACCTGCACGTTCTGCACATGTATCCCAGAACTTGAAGTACAATTAAAAATAAATAAAGTAAAATAAAATAATAATAATAAAATACAAAAGAGTTCAGACAACAAAAAAATTAAATAAATAAAGGTGATTTCTTAGATATCACGTTTAGGATATTATTTTAAAGATATACTTTTAAAAAATCTTTTTAAAAAGGCATACGCCGGCTGGGAGCAGTGGCTCATACCTAAAAAATATTTTTAAAAAGGCATAAGTGGGCTGGGAGCAGTGGCTCACGCCTGTAATCCCAGCACTTTGGGAGGCCGTGGTGCGCAGATCACGAGGTCAGGAGTTCGAGACCAGCCTGGGCAACACGGCGAAATCCCGGCTCTATTAAAATACAAAAACATTGGCTAGGCATGGCGGCGTATGCCTGCAATCCCAGCTACTCAGGAGGCTGAAGCAGGAGAATTGCTTGAACCCAGGAGATGGAGGTTGCTGTGAGTGGAGATCATGCCATTGCACTCCGGCCTCAGTGATGGAGAAAGGCTCCATCTCAAAAACATAAATAAAGTAAAATAAAATAAAATAAAATGGCATACAGGCAACAAAAGAAAAAATTAAACTTCATGAAATTTTTGAAATCTGTGTACATTAAAATACACTATCAACAGAGTAAAGGGGCAGAAAACAATGGAATAAAATATTGCAAATCATGCATTTTATTAAAAAAAAAATCCTAGAATATATAGAGTACTCCTAAAACTCAACAGTGAAAAGCAAACAACTTGATTAAAAAATGAGCAAAGAACGTGAATAAAAATTTCTCCAAAGATGACATACAAATGGCCAATGAGCACATGAAAAGATGCTCAACAATATAAATCATTAGAAAAATGCAAATAAAAGGAGACACTGGCAACCAAAGCAAACATGGCCAAAAGGGATCACACCAAATTTAAAAGCTTCTGCACAGCAAAGGTTACAATCAACAAAGTGAAGAGACAACGCACAGAAAATATTTGCAAAATACTCCTGTGACAAGGGATTAATAACCAGAATATATAAAGATTTCAAACAACTCTATAGGAAAAAAATTAATAATCTGATCCAAAAAATGGGCAAGAGAGTTGAATAGACATTTCTCAAAAGAAGATATAAAAGTTATAAAAGTAGCAAACAGGCATATGAAAATGTGCTCAACATCACTGATCATCAGAGAAATGCAAATCAAAACTACAATGAGATATAATCCCACCCCAGTTAACGTGGCTTGTATCCAAAAGATAGGCAATAATAAATGCTAGTGAGGATGTGGAGAAAAGGAAACTCTGGTACACTGTGGATGGGAATGTAAATTAGTACAACCACTATTTTAAAAGTTTGAAAGTTTCTCAAAAAATTAAAAATTGAGTTACCATATGATCCAGCAATCTCAGTGCTGGGTGTATACCTAAAACAAAGGAAATTGGTATATCAAAGAAATATCTGCACTCCTATGTTTGTTGCAGCACTGTTTAAAATAGCTAAGATTTGGAAGCAAACTAAGTGTTCATCAACAGATAAATGGATAAAGAAAATATTATACATCTACACAATAGAGTACTATTTAACCATACAAAAGAATGAGATTCAGTCATTTGCAACAACATGGATGGAACTGAAGATTACTGTGTTAAGTGAAATAAGTCAGGCACAGAAAGACAAATATCACATATTCTCACTTATTTGTGGGATTTAAAGATAAATCAATTGAACTCATGGACATAGAGAGTAGAACTATTGCTACCAGAGGCTGGGAAGAGTAGTGGGGGTTGTAGGGGAGTTGGGGATGGTTAATGGGTCCAAAAAAAAAGAAAAAATAAATAAGACCTACTATTAGGGTGACTATAATCAATAATAATTGTATTTTTAAAATAACTTTAAAATATAATTGGATTATTTAACACAAAGGATAAATGCTTGAGAGGATGGATACCCTACTCTGGATGATGTGCTTGTTTTAAGAGTTAAAGAATGAGGAAAGAAACACAAAAAGTGGCTCAACAGTCAAATACTCCTGAGGACTTCCGGCCGATTTCAGTCAGGAGCATTCTCTTACAGACTAAGAGTATTTATTGGTTTCAGGGTGACAGAGTTATCTTGCAACCCAGGCCTGGAACGTTTCTGTGTGGGGGAGAAGTTTACGGCGGAGTTGGAATGTCTCTGGTTAGAGAGGAGGTTATCAATCCAATCTGTCAATCCATCCCTATAGTTATACAAAGGACCAGGACCAGGGGGCGTGTTCTTTCTGGCTACTTCCTGCTGACCAGGGGACGGAGAGTTTCCACTGTTGGTGGAAATGTAAAATAGTATAGCCACTGTGGAAAGTAGTACGGAAGTTCCTCACAACATTAAAAATAGAATTACTATATTATGCAGCAAGTTCACATCTGGATACATACAAAAAGATGGAAGCAACAGAAGTATCCATTGAAAGATGAATAGATAAGCAAAATATTATACATACATACAACAAACTATTATTCAGCCTTAAAAAGGAAGGAAATTTTGACACATGCTACAAGGTGGATGAACTTTGAGGACATCATGCTAAGTGAAATAAGCCAGTCGCAAAAAGACAAATACTGTATTATTCCACTTATATGAGTGTATTAGTTAAGGTTCTCCAGAAGAACAGAATAGCATACATGTATATATTAAAGGGAGTTTATTAAGGAAAACTGACTCACAGGATCACAAGGTGAAGCCCCACAATACACCGTCTGCAAGCTGAGGAGGTAGGAAAGCAGTAGTGGCTCAGTCTGAGTCCAAAAGCCTCAAAAGTAAGGAAGCCAACAGTGCAGCCTTCAGTCTGTGGCCAAAGGCCCGAGAGCTCCCCGCAAACTACAGGTGTTTAAGTCCAAGAGTCTAAAGGCCAAAGAACCTGGGGTCTGCTGTCCAAGGGCAGGAAGCATCCAGCATGGGAGAAAGATGAAAGCCAGAACTCAGCAAGCCAGTTTATCCCTTCTTCTTCTGTCTGGTTTGTTCCAGCCACACTGGCAGCTGATTGGATGGTGCCCACCCACACGGAGGGTGGGTCTTCACCTCCCAGTCCACTGATTCAAATGATAATCTCCTCTGTCAATACCCTCACGGATACACCCAGAAACCACACTTTACCAGCTATCTAGGCATCCTTCATCCTTCAAATCCAATCAAGTTGACACCTAATATTATGAAGTAGCTAAAGTAGTCAAAATCATACAGACAGAAAATAGAATGGTGGTTTCCAAGGGCTGGAAAGGGGCGGGAAATGGGGAGTTATTGTTTCATGAGTTCCGAGTTTTACTGTTATAAGAAGAAAAGCGTTATAAAGATGAATGGTAATAATGGTTGCAGGAATATTCTGAATGTATTTAATACCACTGAACTACATACTTAAAAATAAGATGTAAATTTTGTATTATGTATATTTTACCACAATAAAAAATAGATTATGAAAAACAACATAATAAAACATAACAAAATCAAATAGAAACTGCTAATCTTGCAAACGGAGATCAAACAGCTTCAAATGAGATTTGGAGAGCCATGGCTCAGATTAACATATAGGATATTGTTTTTCACTGTTCTCATCACCACCTCCCTCCATTCATCCCCTTCCAGCACATACAAAAACACTGAATATCCGGCTGGGCGCGGCGGCTCACGCTTGTAATCCCAGCACTTTGGGAGGCCGAGGCGGGGTTATTACCTGAGGTCGGGAGTTTGAGACCAGCCTGACCAACATGGCGAAACCCCGTCTCTACTAAAAATACAAAATTAGCCGGATGTGGTGGCACATGCCTGTAATTCCAGCTACTCCGGAGGCTGAGGCAGGAGAATCTCTTGAACCCAGGAGGCAGATGTTGAAGTGAGCTGAGATTGCGCCATTGCGCTCCAGCCTGGGCAACAAGAATGAAAGTCTGTCTAGAAAAAATTTAAAAAATAAAAAATAAATAAATAATTAAAAACATCGAATATCTCATTAAGTACAGGGCCCTGTACATTCCGCTTCCACCACGGCTTTACTTCTGTTCTTACTGCCACAACTCAACCCACATTCTAGACCCCTTTGGCTCATTCTCAATCTCTATAGCAAAATAACTTTCAATGTGCCCAGTTCTTCCAATCCATTTTATACTGTGTTGTCAGATTAATGTTCCTGATTCCTAGTTTTCATCACTTTAGTAGTCTTCCCAATGTCTTCAGTGTCTTTCTACTGCTTGTCTAATTCTGTGTACACCTGAATCTATTGATCAAGAGTCCCCAAAGTATAATCTGAAATTATTTTTTTCTTTGTTTTCAGAGACAGAGTTTCACTCTGTTGCTAAGGCTGGAGTGCAGTGGTACAATCACAGCTCTCTGTAACCTGGAACTCCTGGGTCAAGCAGTTCTTCCAACCTCAGCCTTTCGAGTAGCTAGGACCATTGGCACACACCACTATGCCCAGCGAATTTTTAAAAAATCGTTTCCTAGAGAAAGGATCTCACTGTGTTGCCCAGGCTGGTCTCTAAGTCCTGGACTCAAGTGATCCTCCTATCTTGACCTTCTAAGGTGCCAGGATTACATGGGCAAGCCACTGTACCTGGCCTGAAATTACTTTTTAAGCTTACGTTTTACCATTTTTCTTTGAATTTTTTATAATGTATCTAACGAGAACTACATTACCCAATCCTCTTCTTACTGACCTGTCATAACACACACTCATGTACACATACACATTTTTAAAATTCCCATTGGAAAAATGATAACTGTATTTATTAAAGACACAGATACCACATTGCTTGTCTCATAGAGTTGTTACTAGAATTAAATGACTTGGTACATGCAAAGCTCCTACAACAGTGAGTGGCTGAAAATATACTCTCAAGAAACATTACATAGTGTCAAAATTCTACTAATTTTTCAGAAATGGGAAGCCTCTTTAACCTCCCCAAATGGATGTGATCTTTTCTTTTCTTTGAACCTGTCTGGTATTTTGTGGGCCATCTTATGGCATTTAATACGTTCTCTCTCATTTTTTCCTCAAGCCTGTGATTCCCTTTTCTTACAATATTAAATCCCTTAAAATTAGATAATCTGTATAACTAATCTTTATATACAGTTTCTAAAATAATAACTAGTACATACTTAGAGGTTAATACTAAATTTTTAAGTAAAGAGTACTGTTACTGGAAAAAGAACTTGTTTTACATATTTATAAACTTTCTGTGTTCTATATCTTACCTACATATATTTTAAATCAGTGGTTCTCAATGGCAGATGGGGGATCCTTTATATAAAAATTATTTTCATAATAACTCTAAGACATTGTTTGTCCTTTTCATTCTTATTCTCTCACAACTATTCAGTGAAGTTTTCCCGAGACTACACAATGTGTGATAATGTTGATAATGTGATAATAGAACAGATTGAACACAGAAGCAAGTATGAGAACTTAACTGTCTTCTCTTAAACATTTAAAGAAGCATTTATATCTTTAGAAACACCACATTTCAGAAGAGATGCTTTAATTTGTTTAATTTAATTTCAGACTGCTTTAGTCTGGTTAATTCCATGGGCTTAAAACCCGCTATCTGGTTATTATTGTCCACAAATCAAGTGCTGAAGATAAAGATGAGCAGGAGTACCACTCTAAGAATTCGTTTAGGAGAGGCATATTTTGGTCATGAAGAAAAGGAAAAGGATATTTGGAAGAAGCAAAAAAATGTGAAAAATACTCAGTGTTATATCAAAATGCTTGGGTTAAACTCTGATTTTCTACCTCTAGGTCATTTCAATTCTAAAATTTTCTAAAGCATTATGCGCAATTGGATTGACAATGAGTTTGAAATCGGAGAAGGTATAAGTTGGAATTGTGGCTATTTATATTTGGCCAAGTTCTTTAGAATCTTCAATTCTCTGTTTCATTAGTAATTGGAGATAATAATAATAATTGCCAACACAAATTATTTACTTCCTGCTAAAAGTTTTAGTCTTCATTTAATTTTTAAAACACAATAAAAGATAAGACAGACATTACTATTATTGTTCTCAATTTACAAGTAAGAAAAAGTAATGAGGCAAAGGAACACAGATGATTAGTCTCTTAGTAGAGATTTAAATCTGGGCAATCTGGGTGCTCTAACTTAAGAAACTTCACTCAACCGGTTAATTATAAAAAGTACAAATGTATTAATATTTACAAAGCTCATATAAATAAATAAATAAATAAATAAACTGTATCTGTTTTGGAGAAAATCCTTTGTAAACTTAAAAAAATACCTAAATGATAATTATTATGGCTTTAAGTTTTCTATTTATTTCCTGTGATGTCATTTTCTTCCAAAATATAAGTTTATTGATATTTATGCCAGTGATTTTTGTTAATAAAATGCATGGTATATAAGGGGCTTTGAGAAACCTTCCAGAAAAGGAACATTCTGTGTGTCTGTGTGTATGTGTGTGTGTGTGGTGTGGTGTGCATGTGTTTGTGTAATTAATCCAGTTTCTCAAAATTATTTAATAACGGAAACCTTTATACCTATAACATTAATTTCTAAACCAAAGTATTAGTATTCAGTAGAATGCATAAACTGACCTAAGCATTTACCCCATATTATTAAAAACTGTCATAAACAATGTTTTTAATTAATGTATACCTTTCCAGTAAGTAGATATAACATGATTCTCATGGTTTTTCTCCTTTACTGGAATATAATTTGATCTTAATTTTCAGCTTTTATAAATAACGCTAATGTGAACATCCTTGAGTAGTTTTCCTCTGTATGGAGCATAAACCTTTTATAATAGCTTTTCAGCTCCATGTCAAACCAATTTGTAACAGTAGATGGGAATGTTCATTGTGCTATGTCCTTATTGTCCAGTGCTCATTAACCTTACTTAAAAACTCACAATTTTGTTTGTTTGATAGGCCTCAGAAATATGAATTCACTGTTTTTTTTTATCATTTGAGCTTTCTGGTTATAAATGAATTTTTTTTTTAGTTTTATCAATTTGCATTTCCTCTTATGTAGTCTGCCTTTTTTGTATATGTTTATTGACACTGTGGTTTTCTAATTATTTTTTATAAGAGATTTATATATATAAATACATTTAGCCCCTTTTAGTCATATATATTTGTATTTATTGATTTGTGAAACACTCCTTGTCTATTCATTCTTTGACAGATAATAAATGTGTATATTTATGGGATACAATGTGATGTTTGATGTATATATACAGTATTGGAAGATACAATTAAGATAATTAATATATTCATCACCATACTAATTTATCAACTTTTGTGGTAATGTTAAGAATCTCTTTTTTTAGAAATTTTGAAATATAAAAATCATTATTGTTAACTATGAACATCATGCAGTGCAACTAGAACATATTCCTCCAGTCTAATTGAAACTTTGTACCCTTTGATCTACATCTTCCCTTTCTTCCTCCCTTCCCCTACCTCATCCCAAGCCTCTGGTAACTACCTTTTCACTCTCTGCTTCCATGATTTCCTCTGTTTTTAGATTTGCCATGCAAATCAGATCATATAAATGAGGTCATACAGACCATATTCGTCTTTCTGTGCTTGGCCTATTTCACTTAGCATTATGCTGTCCAGTTTTATCAATGTTTCCTGAATGACAGAATATCCGTATTGTCTAAGGCTGTATCGTATTCCATCATGAATACATACCACATTTTTCTTTATCCATTCATTTGTTAATGGACACTTAGATTGCTTCCATATCTTGACTATAGTGAATAATGCTGAAATCAATATGAGAGTGTAGATATCTCTTCAAAATACCAGTTTCAATTCCTTTGGATATATACACAGAAGTGGAATCTGCTGGATCAAACGGTAATTCTATTTTTAGTTTTTGAGTAAACACTATACCATCTTCCAAAATGGTTATTCTTACTAATAGTGTACAAGTATTCCCTTTTGTTCACATTCTCACCAACACATTACCATTCATCTTTTTGATAACAGCCATTCTGAAGCATATAAAGTTGTATCTCACTGTGGTTTTAATTTGTATTTCCCTGATAGTTAGAGACTTTTAAGCATTTTAACATATTTTTGGCCCTTCACATTGCTTATTTGGAGAAATGCCTGTTAAGATCTTTTGTCCATCTTTGAATTATTTGATTTCTTGATGTTGACTTGTTTGAGCACCTTACGTAGACCCCTTATCAAATGTATGGTTTGCAAATATTTTCCCTCAATACTTGGTTTGTCTCTTCAATCTCTTGTTTCCTTTGCTGTGCAGAAGCATTTTTTATTATGATGTAATCCCATTTGTCTATTTTTGCTTTTGTTGCCTTTGCTTTTTTTTTTTTTTTTTTTTTTTTTTTTGAGACAGAGTCTCGCTCTGTCGCCCAGGCTGGAGTGCAGTGGCTGGATCTCAGCTCACTGCAAGCTCTGCCTCCCGGGTTTACGCCATTCTCCTGCCTCAGCCTCCTGAGTAGCTGGGACTAGAGGTGCCCGCCACCTCGCCCGGCTAGTTTTTTGTATTTTTAGTAGAGACGGGGTTTCACCATGTTAGCCAGGATGGTCTCGATCTCCTGACCTTGTGATCCGCCCGTCTCGGCCTCCCAAAGTGCTGGGATTACAGGCTCGAGCCACCGCGCCCGGCCTTGTTGCCTTTGTTTTTAGAACTCTATCCAAGAAATAATTTCCAAGACCAACGTCAAGGAGGTTTTTGTATGTGTTCTCTCCTAGTAGTTTTACAATTTCAGATCTTAAATGTAAATATGTTATCTGTTTTAAGTTTATTTTTGTATATGTTGTGAAATAAAGGTCCAGTTTTATTTTTATTTATGTGACTATCATGTTTTCACAACACTATTTATTGAAAAGACTGCCATTCCCCCATTGTATGTTTTTGAAACCTTTAATAAAAATCAATTGACTGCAAATAATTGTTTATTTCTGGGCTTCCTTTCTTTTCCATTGGTCTATGTCTTTTCCATTAGTCTGCTTTTATGCCAGTGCAATGCTGTTTTGATTATCTCATAATATATTATGAGATAAATAAGTGTGATGCCTACAGCTTTGTTCTTTTAGCTCAAGATTCCTTTAGCTATTCAGGATCTTTTCTGGTTTTAACCTAATTTTGAATTTTTTTTTCTATTTCTGTGAAAAAAAATGGCACTAGAATTTTGAGAGAAATTTTATTGAATTTGTAGATCATGCTGGGTATTAGGGACATCATATTAATTCTTTCAATCCATGAACATGGGATAGCTTTCCATTTATTTGTGACTTCTTCAATTTCTTTCATCAATGTTTTATACTTTTCAGTGTACACATCTTTTATTTTCTTGGTTAAATTTACTCCTAAGTGGTTTTTATGCTACTTGTGAAAGAAAACTAAATCTTGAGGCCCCCAAATCACTAAGCTAAAGGGAAAAGTCAACCTGGGAACTGCTTAGGGCCAGCCTGCCTCCCATTCTATTCAAAGTCACCCCTCTGTTCATTGAGATAAATGAATATCTGATTGCCTCCTTTTGAGAGGATAATCAGAAATTCAAAATAATGCAATAATTGGTCTCTTATCTACCTATGACCTGGAAGACCTCTCCCCACTTCAAGTCTTCCCACTTTTGCTTCGAGTTGTCTCACCTTTCCAGACCAAACCAATGCTTAGCTTGCATATGTTGATTGATGTCTGATGTCTCCCTAGAATATGTAAAACCAAACTGCACTCTGACCACAGAGGGCAATCTGGGTGGTCTAACTTAAGAACCCTCTCTCAAACAGTTAATTATAAAAAGTAAAAAATTCTTGGTTTGTTCATACATTGCTCTCCTTACATCGATAAGCATCTTTGTAACGGGTTTATTTTTTTTTTTTTTTTTTTTTTTTTTTTTTTAGTTTTGTGTCAGATGAATCTTTTATCCATTTTATTAGCTTTGGATTTCAGAGATTTATCTTCTTCTTTTATATGGGACGTATTTCTCTGTTTCATTTTCCTTGATTCTCTGTATTGATTTCTGCACATTATGTAAAAGGACTACCTCTTCCAAATTTGTTAGGCTGTGCTTGTGTAGAAGATTATCCTCCCTAACCACCCCAGCCAGAGATTCTAAGTGCCTCTAAACACTCTTTGCTTGTCCAACCTGATGCCTTTGTTCTTGGTGACCCACAAGAAATTAGAGAATGAAAAGTTGTGCTATTACCTTGAGAGTAGTGTAATAGAAGCCAGTATCTTGGAATGCAGCTGTAGACATTGGCGTACGGGATGTATGTTCCACTTTCTCCTCTCCTTGCAGAGAAGTTGAGAGGTAGAGTTTATCTTCTACTTATTCTGCCCTACACTAAGGAGAGAATCTGAGGCAGATATATATTCTTTTTATCAGACTGCTCATTTTCAACCTGGGGAGATAGCTGCTTAGTGTTTGAAAGTTTATTTGTCACCATTGTGTTTTTTGTGGTCTAGGAGACTCAGGAATGCAGAGCTCTGACAAGTTCCAGAGCTAGGTGACTTAGGAGCCAGTCCTTTGGATGAAGGCTGTAAAAGCTGGGGCACTGGATGCATGCAGAAACTTCTTCCAGAGAAAATCTGCAGATCTGGAGGTATTTCTGGAACAAGCCAGGGAAAAAAGTGATGGGAGTGCCCAATCTCTGGTTCAAGCAATCAGAAGTCTCACACCCTCCTAGCCAGAAGATATTCCTTGTCTGGAGTTATCACTGAAGTCAGCAGAGAAGGCACAAGCAGTGTCTCCTCTCTCTTTCAGGCACATGTAGATTCCTCAGCCTCCCTAAATGAGAAATTAGTGAACTTTATCTCAAGAATTTATTTAAGGTGGAAGCCAGAGAAGAGGATGAAAAGATGTTCTCCCCCTTATTCTTGCTGTATGAGACCTCCAGTCACTCTTCATGGAGAGTTTCTAGAGCTGGAATTATCATTGGAGCAAGCCAGGGAAGAAGGTATGAGGAGTAGCTTCCCTCCCGTTTATGCTCAAAGGGCTTTATTCTTTATTTGCTAGGTAAGCTTCCAGATAGTGGCTCTATGGAGGCAAGAACAACAGGGAACTGATAGGAAAGCATGTGGTCAAACTCTTTTCAGAAGAAAAGTAGAAGCTAGGCTGATCCCAGGGTCTGTAGCAGCTGGGAGTGCTCATATGGTTCAAAACCCCTTTGTTCTTAGTGATTGAAGGAAATCCTTCAATATCCTATTCTTGCCTTTCCTCAAGCATAATGATTTAAGATCCAACCCCTTTGACAGGGACTTTAAAATTTGGGTACTACATGTTTTTCACCCTTCAATAAAAAGTGGGGAGTTGAGATTTCCTTCTCAATTATAAGGTGCTGTGCTCAGGGTGGAGTTTCATGCATGAGTGTTTCTCCACTTTTTCTGCTCATTTTGATATGGATATTTTCTCAGGCTTTGTGTAGGAGTCTTTCAACTGCATTCTGGCTTTCTCTCTGAAAGAACTGATCCATGTGTAGGTGTTTACTTGATGTGTCTGTGGGAAGAAAAATGGTCAGGAGCCTCCTATTCTGCCATGTTTTTGAATTTTCTCTCCTCTTGTCAATTAATTTTGTACTGTGTGTTTTAATTTGTAGAATTGCATGTGAGTTAAATTGTTCTGCATTTCTCACTACATTTTTTTCTATTGCTCTTATAAAGTTGACCCTATAGTCACTATTCACTTCCCTTTTCTAGTACAATTTTTAAATCTCATCATTTAGTTAATAATTCTAAAACTGGTATAAAAAATATAATAAGGCAAAACTCCAACAGAAAGCAACAATACTAGCCACTAATTGGGTTCCTTATATGTGCCAGACACTATTCAGGATCTCGAGTTGTAGAAATAAATCTAATATTGTCTACCCTCAGGCAATGTAAATTCTAAAGAAAGAAAGAACAAAGTATTTAATAACATCAAAATGATTTTAAATTCATTACTCTATTAGTACTCTATTAGTATATCTGTGTTGCTATTTTCACTTGAATATTTTTATATTGTACTTCCAAATCTGCTATTAGTCATAGATGAGATCCTTGAGGGTTTTGATATATAGGTGATTATCATTATTCATAGTACCTATGTTCTTTAAGGTCACTGTGAACAATGAATTAGCAAATATTGAGTAGGTAACTCTAGGAAAAATATAGGGTTAGGTTTCTGAAAGCTTCTGGTACCATATTTTCATCAGTCAGTTTATAACCTTGTTTCATGTGTTTTTATGTTTAAAGACACCTTATTTAGCATATATTATTGATTCATCAACATTAAACTCATGGCCATGGCACTATAACTTATGCCTGAACAAATATGATCTAACATATGTATTTCCTCTATAAGGACATCACAGCCTTCTTGTGCCTAGCAACAGTAGACCATACTTCAGCACTACACTTTGGGATCATTTTAAATAGTGAAATCACTAACAAAAAACCACAAAAATGAAAAAGGTATTAAATACCCCACAAAAAACACACTTGTTTACAATATGAGAGCTGAAACAAGAAGGCAGAGCCTTGCCTTGTTTAACCTCAGCCAGGAATGTGCATGTTGTGTGACTCAAAATTTTTGCCACCCTGTGCACATCTGCAAATTAACACAAAACATGACAAGTATTGATTTGGGGGTTACAAATAAATTTGAGTTAATAAGCAAATTTGCAAAGACAGAATCAAGAATAATGACAATTGACTCCACTCACATTTTATCCAGCCTATTTATTGGGCTTTTTTTTTTTTTTTTTTTTTTTTCTTTTTTGAGACAGGGTCTCCTTTTGTGACCCAGGCTGGAGTGCAGTGTTACAATCATGGCTCACCGCAACCTCAAATTACAAAGGAAAAAAAAGAGTTTCTATCGTGTGATGAGGAATTACCCATGCATTGCTAGGGCCACCTTCAAGGCTTTTTCACAACCAATTAAAAACTCACACTTTTTTCTTCTTTTGGTAAGAAGCTAAAAAAATAATTCCACTGCACTCCTTTCTTACATTGGGCGTATTTTCATGGAAAATATTACACTTCTTATGGTAAGTTTAAAACAATTGAGAAATAACTATTTTTACTAACTTGGTGTTGAAGTTTAAAACCTTGATGACTAGGAATAAGTGATATGCAAAAAAAAAGTGAAATGATTAGTATATGTTGTTTAATTTTTTAAGATATGAAAGTTTTGTGTCTTAAGCAACCGTACCACCTCAGCCTCCTGAGCAGCTGGGACTACAGGCACAAACCACCACATGCAAGTGATTTAAAAAAATTTTTTTTTTCTAGAGTTGGGGTCTCATTATGTTGCCAAGGCTGGGACATTCTTATTAATTTATCATCAATATTTTCAACTGATTGTTTTATTTTCTGTGTATCTAATCATATATTATTGGAAGAATAGTGATCTCATCTCATCATTCCCATTGGCAGTTCAAATTAGGCTCCATTCTGTTATCAAAAGTCATATATATATTCACTATTATTTCAATCTTGTCAATTACATTTTATAACTTCACTGTGTCTTTTTTATTAGCTTTAAAAAGACCTACTTGTGTTTCTGTCAGTTTTTGACTTATTTTTCAGAAATATAATCTTAATATGATCAGCATATTTTGCTTTTCCTTTTACCCAATGTAGTGTTCTATCAAGGAGATAGACTGCTAACATTGATGCACTAGTATAAGGCCTTATGCTTACAGTAATTCAACACAGTGAATACTACATATATTTATTAGATAGCTTATATTTTCAAAATTGAAAACTAGAGGCTCTTAGATACGCTACCTAAGTGTGCGAAAAGGTTTGCTACCTAGTGTGCAAAAACAATCATTTACACATTATGTGGATCGGATGAGAAAATACAAAGAAACTTTCAGGTTTAGGGTAGGGATAGTTATTCTCAGCCAAGGCTAAGCTGAGTCTATAGTATACTCTTTTTTAGCCTAAGATAGGTACTCTGCCTAATCCAGGAAGAATATTCTGAAATTCCACTCAACTTTAATTAACTGTGTCTTGTTTTAACATCATCATAATTGAAAGAATATGTTTAGCTATTTGAGGCAAAAAGAAAAGAAAATGAAAAATGAAACAAAAGAATTGATTAAATATTTAACATTTGAAAAGCCAAAAAAGAGCAAATTATATAAATAAGCAATTAAATCAACAGGAATTTCAAATTTTAAAAAAATAGAAAATATATTAAAATATATTTTGAAATACTCAAGTTCATTGGCAATCAGAAAATGCAATTCAAAACAAAAACATAAAATGTGAATCTACAAATGTAAAACATTCAGTGCTAATAAGAGCGTGGAAAATCAGGGCCTTTCAATGACTAGAAGGAGCACAAACTAGTAAAACCTTCTGGAGGGTAATTTAGCAATATTCAATAATGGATTTAGAAATATAAAAACTTTCTGATCTGTAAGCTTTATTTATAATCATGTATAATGAGGAAATAATCATAGATTTGTAAACATATTTACTTAGCTTCAAATATATTTACCATGAGGCTATCTGTCGTAATGAAAAATGCCCAAAGATGGTTAAATGGTTTAATCAACAATGTAAATTTGTACAATGCCACATGGGCATTAGTTATGTTGTAGGAGATTACATGTTTACGTGATAGACTTCAAGATATATTGTTAAACGAAAAATACACATTTTAGAGCTCTGACATTAAACATCTTGAAAGCTGACACTCTTATCCTTAAAACAAGAAAAAGCTGAGCTGGTATCAATCAGAGAACTATGGTCACAGGTCATATTGGCAACTTGAAACCTGGAGACTGGGTAACGCTTAGTGAAATACAGCAGTTGAGAACTGGAGTAGAAGTTAATGGAGCTATAAACTGGCAGGAACACTGAAATGGTAATGTTAATTAATTGGGGGAGGCAAAGTGTGAATTAGCTTGAGAATGGAAACCTCTTAGGGCTACCATTTTAGGAGACCTCACCACACTTCTGTGGAATTTCCCTCTAGGAATTCTACCAGGTTCTCACAGTTAGGATATGAGAAAAATCCCTTGGTTTTGGGAAAATAACCATTTTTAAATAGGCCTAGACCTCTGTACAATGAATGCCTACTCTCCAAAGACTTTGCCAGAACTCAATTTTGAAACTTCACCTCAGTAGGCACAGAAAGTTTCTCCCAACTGGATCATCCTCAAGCCTTCCTGTGTCACCTAAGCCTAAGTAGGGGTGGGGCGGGGAGTGGGAAATATAGTCATCAGGAGCCAAACTTGAAGGAAACAGATTGAGAATATTGTAGCCAGGGAAGGGTTAAGGGAAGTGGGGAACAGTCAAAAGCTGCATAACTGGACTTGGAAAATTACAGTCCCGACACATCAACCCACTGAAAGACTACAATTTAACCAGAAGATTATAGAACAGCACTCCTCTCCCCTGCCTTACCACCACACCAACAGGGCTTCAATATAATAACTGTGTTACAGCTGAAGGAGTTGCAAGACATAGACTCTTCCTGAGTAGTACTCGGGGGAGCCCAAAATCAAGAGGAAAGACAAAAACAAGGACTACAGAGGAATTTGAAGCCGGTGATACCTATAAATACATCAAACATTAAACACAGCCCAGCTCCTAGCCAGATTAACAGAAATCCTCACACTACATGCCTGTTACCCCATTTCTTATTACCCTAAGCAATGTGGTCAGCTTTCAACACAAATTACAAGACATAACAAAAGGTAAGATAAAATACTCTAAAGACAAAACACAGTTATAGAAACTAGAGTACATAAAACAGATGTTGAAATAACCAGAGAATTTAAAATAATTGATATGCTAATTGATAACTGATATGCTTTTTCTGATGGAAAAAGTAGATAATATGAAGAAAAAGATGAATAATGTAGGTACAGAGATGAAGACTCTCAGAATTAAAAGGAAATGCAGAAATCAAAACACAGTAACAGGAATGAATAATGCTCTCAATCGGCTCATCAGTAGACAGGACATGTTACTGAGAATTTTAGCTTTGAAATGTATTTTAAAATGCATTTTTCTCCTTTCTCTTTAGTCTTAAGATGCAGCTTTGAAAAAAATTGTTTTGTTTTGTTTCAAACAAAAACCTTGTTTTCCCTTATCCTTACAATATAGCCTTAAAATATATTTTGAAACTCTCTCCCTTTCCCACCAAACACCTCTCTGCACCATGCACACTCATCTAACTGCATGCTTGTTAAGAAATTCCAGGGGTTAATTTTAAACACACCTGGTGTAGAAACCCTGCTATAAGTTCTCCTTTACCTAGAATTTACCTCAGTATGGATAATCTACAGCCTGGCTGCAATTGACATAGCACCAGACAGCACTCCAGGTAGACAAACTCAAAATGGTGATCAGGGCAAGACATACAGACCTGCACCCTGCCTTACTCCTAAGTATTTCCTATACCACGCTTCCCCTTTTTAAATCTCTGCCTTCAGCTCAAAACTGGAGATGGTTTATTTGAGGATTGAGCCTGGCCATCTCTCACCTGCTAGAATTTGATTAATAAAGCAGATTTCTTTTCACCACATCTCATGCGTTGTGTTTTGGCTTCCAAGCAGCAAGCAGCGTGACTTGCATTTGGTTACACTATGGCCTCTTGCACTGGGTTTGAGTTTCTGTGAAAAAGAAATAAGGGGTGAGAAGATGTTGCAATTTTTCATTTTATAAAAATATACATCTGCACAGGTATTTTAGGGGCTCATATTACTAAATGCAGCATGAGCTGGAGACGAGGCTTCCAGTCATGGAGTATAATCCAGGCATGGCTAAGAATTAGAAACATAACAAATACTTGGACACTACATACCTTAATATAAGTTGAAAAGCTATTTCAAATGACTCAATTTGCCACAAGTGGGAATATGTGGCACGTGGAACAGTAGGGGAATAGCAGGTTTGCTGTGGAGCTTCACCAGTAAGAGCATCAGCTCTGGAGTCAGCCTGTCAGGATTCTGAACTTGGCTTTGCCACGTAATGGCTATAAAATCTTGAGCTGCACTGTGCTTCAGGTTCCTTGCCTGTCAAATGAGGGTGGTATATGGTTGTTAAAAGGATATTCATGAAAATAACCCATAACAAACATACATCATAATGCTTCACATATAAGTAATCAATAAATAATCATTCCTCATTCCCATCATTTACTGGGTACTTATGTATGAAGTATTATGATCATTTACTGAGTACTTATGTGTGAAGCATTATGATATATGTGTGTTATGGGTTATTTTCATTTACAGAGACCCTAGCTGACAAAATAGCTAGCCTTGCGTACATAAGTGCTAGCCCTTTTCGGGCATCATAAAGTAGTTGAAGGATACTTAAAAAATGAGACTGAACTCCTGCTTTCTTGTAATCAAGGACTGACAAGCCAGTAGATATCTGAGTTACCTTTAAAAAAAGTCGGCAGGGGAAATTCAGTAAACACAAATAACTCAAGGTTGAACAATTCAAGAAACTGGCCCAAATTTTTAGTACCAAAGTATTATGAAATTCTAACGCTTTCACCACTTCATTCCCATAACGTTTATTCTTCAAAATACAATGGAGGAAGAATGAGGATTTGCTCTGAATCTGGGTGATGTAAGAAGACAGAGCACCTGGATAAAAGTCAGGAAATGTGAATGCCAGTCTCCATTCCAAGGTCCTCCTGGGGGTAAGTCATTTTACATCTCTGAGTTTCAGTTACTTTAGCTGCAATATAAAAATATTCTGATACTTATTATTCTATAATGGAAAATGTTTTGCTATGAGCATCTCTGGTCTGGCTATCGGGAGTTTATCTGTATCCTAGCTTTATACTTTCAGGCTATGTGATCTTCAGGTCGCTTCACATTTTGGTCGTTTCATTCCACAGACCCACTTCTCTTCTTTGATGTTTCACCATCATAGTGCTGAGGAATGTCAGAAATTTAATGTCTTAAATTATTATTTAACCTGCTACATTAAGACAAATTAAAATGTGATACAAATAGAGGAAATCAAATATCGTTTTGCAGATTATCTTTGATTTGACTGAATTTCCCATATAGGATAAACCTGCTTTAATGCATTTAGTTCCTTTCCTACATTAAAGATGAAAAAGATTTTGAGTTAAATATGACCTTTGAAATTGTGCCAACTCTGGCTATTTTGTATTTTTACTAGAAAACCAACCTAAGAAGATATGGTTAGGAAGTTGAGATAATTGTATTCTTTTTCATCTCACCTCTGCCTAATATGATCAAATTTATCTTCTCAAGACCCATTTATTTCATGTAATCTAAATTAGTTCTTCCAAAGTACTAAGATACTAATTTGAAACAGATGAACAGGATTTTGATTGAAGGCTTAGAAAAATTTACATATCATACATTCTTTATTCCTGTAGCTCAGTCTTCCTCATTTTATGTATCAATATCATAATATAGAGTTAGAAAGAGAAATAGTCTCACAAAATCTAGCACAGATATCAAAACAAAACACTTTTTAAAAGTCGATTTTCAATAAATAATCATATACCATCTTAATAGTTGGAGACTTCTTGAACTAGTCAGACTACTGTCAAAACCTTTAAATTAGCACAGGATTCTCACCAGCTTTTCCTGTGTTCACTAAAGTCAAGACTTTTACATATCTGATGATCAAATGATCAGGACTATCCTCTGATAAACAGAAAATGTTGTAGAAGTTTTTACAAAACATAGTGTATTTTATCTGAGACCTGTTGCTAAGATCACAAAGTTACTTTACCCCAGTGGTGGGGATTTTCCTCTGGGTGTAAAAATTAACTACATTTTTAAAGTGATGAAACTTCTGAGCTTATGATGACTTATCTCTTTCAAAAGTATATCCTCCAAATTCTGAGGTTTATGTGGCCTCACTTCCTCAGTCTTTTAATCATCTTTCTGTCCCACAATTCTCTGTCCACATTTCTGACTGTGCAGGAATTGGATGCCCAAACCAAGCAGTGTGACATGCTTGAGTGACAATGTAATGGAGTGATCCCAGGGACTCAGAAGTCATGGCAGAAGTATTTATTGCTTAGCAACCCAGACAAATGTCAAGAGTTTTACCAAATGCAGATGGTGAGTAGGACTGTTGAAAATCAACATTACTTTGCTATAATTCTTTTAAATTGGTTTCAACAAAAATATTAATTAATTTACCCATTTATTTGTTTGATTGATTGACGTAACAGCTTTCCGGCCAAGCACTAAGTGGCAATTACAGTCAGCTGGTCACACTAAAGGGACATAGAAATACAGAACTCAGGAGAAATATAAAACTTCTACTGGAGAATAATTATCTGCTATTCTGAATTGACATTCAGAGGCATTTCTCGCATCATTTTTTCTCAGAGAGGAAAGCGACACATGATGGCATAGTTTTGAAAGTAAAATAAAAATAATGATATATTACTAAAAGACTAGATTAATGAACTACATATATCTAGCCCAGACACCATATTTAAAATTTTGGCTGTGGGGTCTTTATTTGAACGAAATATGAGTAACTGATCGTGTTCTCATTAGCACTAGGTAGAGTTTCACGAGGACTTGAATTTTAATTTCAAATATGTTGTAACGAGTCAAATATAAACTAGAAAGCATTTTTTTAAATTAGAGGAAAGTATTCAGCTTAGGTCATAATAAAAATCACTCCTGCTGCCATAAGGAGTTACTACCATGATGGCATATTTATCAGTTTCCACACAGTAAGAACCTACCATAAAAACTAAAGAGAAGAGTTTATTGTTGGTGTTTTTAATATAATTCCTGAAAATGAAATAGTATGAAGGTGATACCCCTTTTCTAATCATAAACGCGGGCATGTTGTTCCTTGCTAGCAGGATACCAACGTTCGAAAAATATTAGAAAACTTTTTGGGTAGTCATTCATATGGTCCAGACTAGCAATAAAGGGAGACATTTTATCCCATAAACTAGTTGGATCCTAACCAGCCAGACCATTCAATTTACAAACATGATTTTAAAATAAAAATTACACACAGCGTCTTTAGAGAAAGAAACAAATGAAAATAAAATAAGACTAGGCTTTTAGAATTTTTTTCTTCTTTATTATTCCCGTTGTTTTGTCTAATTTAATCAAATTTTAATTTCTTCTTGAGTCAGTTGCAGTACTTTGGATGTCTATCTAGGAATGTATTCATTTCATCTAGTTTATCTAATTGGCTGATATACAATTGTTCCAGTATTCCTTATTCTTTCTTACTTCGATAAGGTCATTAGTAACATTTCTTCTTTCGCCCTTTCATTCCTGATTTCACTTTTTTTTCTCCCTCTCCCTCTCTCCCTCCCTCTGTCTCTTTTTCTTGGTCATTCTACCTAAAGATTTGTCCATTTTATTGATCTCTTTAAATAACTGGATTTTGATTTTGTTGGCTTTCTATATTGTTCTTCTATTATTTATTTCATGTATTCCTAATGTAGTCTTCAATTTTTTAATATTCGCTTTGTTTCAGGGTTTTCTCTTATTTTTAGTGCTTGAAGGTGGAAGTTTAAGTTGTTGAATTGACATCTTTATTTATTTTCATTGGACCACTCATAGCTACAAATTTCCTGTAGCACTATTTTGTCTGCTTTCCATAAGCCTTAGGATGTTGTGTTTTCATTTATAGCAAAGCGTTTTATAATTTCCCTGTGATTTCTTCTTTGCTCTACTGATTATTTAGGAGTGTGTCATTTAATTACCGCATACATGTGAATTTCTCATATTTGTTTCATCATTGAGTTCTAATTTTATTCCACTGTGGTCAGAGAACATACTTTGTATTATTTTAATCCTTTGACATTTACTTAGACTTTTCTTACAGACTAAATATGGTCTATCGTGGACAGTATTTTATGGACTTGAGGAGAATGTGTATTCTTCTGTTGGACAGAACCTTCTATTAGACAACTGTTAGATGTAGTTAGTTTACTGTGCCATTCAAGTCTCTTATTTCTGTCTAGTTACTTTATCTAATATCGAAAGTGAGGTATTGAAGTCTCCAACTATTATTGTTGAATTTTTCATTTCCCCTTTAACTCTGTCAGTTTTGTTTCCTATATTTTGGACTTTGATACTAGGTGCAAGACATAATTATTATATCTTCTCAATGCCATCACAGGCAGTCAAAATATGTAGCAGTTTTCTCTGATTGTTTTTGACAGATGCTCTGGGGAAGAGGCTGCTCCTACTAGGTAAGCTCAAGTCAGGTCAAGTAAAAACAACCTTGCCAGCAAGATCCATCAGTGAGATAACATAATGATCATTGGGAATGGGTATTTGGAGGAACTGTAACTCCATTGTACCCTGCCAACAACTTTCAAGTTGCTGTTTCCACTGTGATTGTGGGTTGTTTTCTTTTAAGACTCCCATAGAATTGGGCAATAGGGTATGGAAATAAGAAAAGTTGAACTGCTATAAAGCTTACTCTTCTTTCTTAGGTTCAGCTGTTTTTACCGATTTTGGCAAGGCTTTGGTTAATTTCCAGAGTTCTAAAAATATTCTGAGAATTTTTTGCCACTCTTATCACTTTTATGTGGGAAAGAATATTTGGAGGTCCTTTCCATTATTACTGACATCATCTTTTTATTGAGTTTAGTATATTTTGCAATGTTTTAATGCATGGCCTCAAATTATACAAACTTTAGCCCACTTTATTGCTGGATCTATTCTGATCCATAGCTGAACACTAAGAACAATAATAACTTTTCACAATAGCTAATATTATTGAGTTATTC
Source organism: Macaca thibetana thibetana (assembly GCF_024542745.1). NCBI lineage: Eukaryota > Metazoa > Chordata > Mammalia > Primates > Cercopithecidae > Macaca > Macaca thibetana. The sequence continues at coordinate 74,623,381 of NC_065581.1, forward strand.
GTATGTAACATGCATAATGGTAAATTGTTTATACGCAATGGTTCTTTTAAAACAACAGTCTAATAGGTTAAAGTATTCCTCAGTCTCTCTTTTTACAAATATAGAAACAAATACCTAGGTAGCTTCTCCATCACCACAGAGTTAATGGTAGCCAGGAACTAAATCCAAGAAAGCCTTTACTCTCATGTGCATATTCTTATGCATGCACTCTAAAAACTAAAATTTGAAGCTGCATAATAATGTCGATAAAGATTTGGCTTCTCTATATAGGATGCTTCATCAAAGAGTAACATAAAGGAGGAGAAAATATTTACTTTTAATTTAGATGTTGGTTTGGACAGCCACTCTCAGAAATATCTATTTTGAAAGATTTCTAGGAATACCTTTAAGGAAACAATGTCTCGGCAGGACAATTAGAACAATGGATTAGGGCATCCCTGGTTACTAAGACAGTGTGTAACACCACTTTGTCTATGAATGCAACAGTATTTGGAAGTAGCTAAAAAAGGAGGAATATATAACCCCTCATTTTGTAGGCTGCTAATTGTTTGCTCTCAGATTTTTATTTTGATTCTTTACTTCTGTTAAATGTTTTGGCTTTAAAATTAGGGTGAGCCCATTTACACCATGGAATACTATGCAGCCATCAAAAAAGATGAGCTCATCCTTTGTAGGGACATAGATGAAGCTGGAAACCATCATTCTCAGCAAACTAACACAGGAACAGAAAACCAAACACCACATGTTCTCACTCATAAGTGGGAGTTGGACAATGAGAGCACACGGACACAGGGAGGGAAATATCACACACTGGGGCCTATTATGGGGTGGATAGCATTAGGAGAAATACCTAATGTAGACGACAAGTTGATGGGTGCAGGAACCCACCATGGCACGTGTATACCTATGTAACAAACCTGCACGTTCTGCACATGTATCCCAGAACTTAAAGTGTAGCAGTAATAAAAAAAATTAGAGTGAGCCTTATTTCTTATTTCCCACTTTCCTATTATTTTATATACTTGAAACCTCCTATTCCCCTTCTGTTGCCATTTTGAACATTCATTTAAATTATGAAGTATTTATAAATTAGGAAATATTGATATACTTTTGGTCTCAATTAAAGATGTCAGAAGACTTTCATCATTAATTCTACAAAAGTCTGATGTGAATTTTATCTCAACTTAGCCCTTAGCGTCTGGGTTAAATAAACATTAACTGATATTATTTCAATTTGACTTCATAAGTAATTTTAATCATTTCATGTAAGTATCTTCAGAATTCTATTTTGATTTTTTGATGACTTTGCATATGATTCCTTTGAGTAGAAAGCCCTTTTAACTATTGCTTATCCAAATTACCCAACCTTTAAATTTCAGTATAAAAGTTGATTCCTCTGTGATACATTCCTGACTTGGTTTCCAGCTGCATCCATCTTTGCCCCTTTGTTGAACTGCATTTATCACACAGGTTTATATTTCCTTGTCGTATGTCAAACCAGACAAAAATTTTCTTTGAGAGAAACTGAGCTGTCACTCAATGGACATATATAAGGATCTGATAAATATGAAAAGCATCTCTGTGATACATTCCTGTCTTTCCACTTTCTGTGCATCACTGGACTTTGTTTGCCCCTTTGTAACTGCATTTATCACACTGGTTTATAATTGTTTATTTCCTTGTCGTATGTCAAACCAGACAAAAATTTCTTTGAGAGAAAGGGCTGAGCTCCACTCAACACATATATACAGGATCTGATAAATATGAAAAGCATCATAAATATTTTAGAATTAATAAAAGAGTAAAATTAATTTTAAAACTCATTAATTTGAAATAACAGGGTTGTTGGCTAGTCTGACTCTGGGAAAATTCTGAATTATATAAGATTTTATAAAACAGCAACCATATTTAAGGAAATAATTTCTATTACTTTCAAACATGGAAAACATCATAAGATAAAAGGTTAATTAGCCAGTAATATCTGGGCAAATTAATTTCCAATAAGTTATAGTTCATATACTTAAAAAACTACCAGGTCATTAATGCAATAGCTTTTTTTAAATATACAAAAAAAGGTCATTGATTCCTAATGGTAGATACACAAAATAGGACCTTAATTTCCAGGTCATGTGGCTTTAACAACCTATTCATTTTAACTGCATTCCAAAACCATAAAAATTAATAAGGAAACAATTATTAAATATTTTTATTCAAGAGATGTTATTTATTTTTTGCAAAAAAGAACAGAAATATCTCAACAGAAATCTTTCATATTAAAGGAATTTTATTACAGTGACTTTCCATTATTCCATATGGCCTCATGTACTCTGTTTGCTGTGTATTTATAAAATGAGAGAAAAGCAAGAGGTTAGTTGTAAACACATTTGACTCCATAAATGATTTTTTACATTTTTTTTGGTGTCAGCTGCAATTGTGTTTGAAGTGTCCAACTATTTTAAAATCAGTTCCAGTATGGGATTAAAGAACAAAAACAAAGTAATATTGATTTTCCTATTCCAGAGGCAACTGTTCTTCATTTGTTTGTGTGCTCGAGTTTTGGAGCAGTTGGTTGTTCAGTTCTCAGTTGAAGAGTGTCGGTTCCCTTGTATTGTGGGATTCTAGTATGGTGAAATAATTTGTCTCTATTACTAATTTGAGGCTTGTCAGGTCACTAGCAAAGTTGCCCAAGCATTTGAAGAGCTTTAACCTAACAAGTAAAATTACATTGTTCTGAAATAAAGTGTCATCTGTTATGACGTTAACTTGCACCTTTGGGGTGTCTGGATATTGCTATTTAGGTCACTGAGAGAAGAGGAAACATACACGAAGCTGCATGAAAAAGATAATTCACCTTATGTAAGTGAATGTTTTATAGATTTTGTAGATAAAATAGATTTTTCATCTTTTCACTAAATAATAGCTACTATATCTTTGTTACATATTTTTTCAGTAGCTTGGTTCTCAACGCATGAAAAAATACATGGTATCATCTCATTCTATTTGTTTATAGTATATTTCAAAATAACCCATCAGAATGCCTCTGAGCATATGTAAAAAGGAAAAACTCAAAATCACTTATAAAAGGGGAGAAAGAGCTTAGATATTTTTTCTTTCTTGGGAATAGGGGAAGCTTAATTAATATATTTTTGAAAATTATATAACATCAAATACCATCCAATCTGGTTTTCTTAGTACCTAGTGTGCTAAGGGCATTTAGGATATTTTTGTAGTATGTATTTGTCTTCTCCCCATATTTATTGCATTCTTATAGCATTTATATTTTAACTTATAATTAGTTTTTATATTTTTATACATGCATATAAGCTGTTGCAATAGGCATATTGTAATGAGTCCAATGGATAAATAAAATGTGATTTTTACTTCTGCTGCCTCTACTGATCTTATTTTCTGCAATCACAACTGTTTTTATTACTAATATTAATAATAATAATTGCTTTTCCCTTCCCTCTAGAAAAGCAATAATAATATGAGTGCTGAATCATATTTTTAAAAATCCAGAAACATAGTTGAAATAAGTGAACAGTTTACATATAGTTTTGATAAACATTTCCTCAAAGTCTAAAAGCTCTTTAGAAATAATGATGAGCTATGTGTCAATTTAGAAACAGTCATTGTCAATTTTTCTATATCCTCCAGAATCTTTGAATATAAACCGAATCCTTTTCTTGTTCTTTGTTATGATGACATAGATTTTATCTACACACAAAAGGAATAGGGCAATAGCACACTATGTTTGTAACTTATTTCACATTATTAAATTCTGCTCAAATCCCACCTTTTTCATATGATCTTTCCATTTAAAATGTCATTATTAATTTATATAACTTTAGTAATAGTTTAGCCTATATATGCCTCTCTCTCCTATCTCTATATATGCACACATGTATATAATATATATATTATTTATGTAGTTTTCATTAGAACTTAGGGCTAAGGGCAAGAGGAGTCTTTCACATTTCTAATATTGATGTCATTTATGTCATTCTTAAAATAGCCCCTATGAATTTGTTTTATTAATGTATTTATGAATTCTTAATATAGAAAAAATTGCTTCTTTCCAGATTCTTTTCCAACATTTTTAAGACTTTATTTATTTGCTTTTGTTTATCCTCTGCCTCACCTAGCAGGCAGAGACAATGCCTAATGCAGAAGGCCCCTAATTTATGATGGTTTAACTTACTACTTTTAGACTTTACAATGGTGCAAAAACAATACACATTTAATAGAAACTGTACCTCAACTACCTATACAAACCTTTTGTTTTACACTTTCAGTACAGTCTTTAATAAATTTTGTGAGTTACTCAACACTGTATTATAAAATAGGCTTTGTGTTAGATGATTTTGCCCAATTAAAGACTAATGTATGTGTTCTAAATATGTTTAAGGTATGCCAGGCTAAACTATGACGTTTGGTAGATTAGGTGTGTTAAACAGATTTTCAACTTATGATATTTTTAATTTGCACTGGCTTTATCTGAATGTAACTCTCATCATAAGTTGAGGAGGCTGTCTGTATGTCCATTATAATGATGAAATGTTAACCCTACCTAAGGGCTGATTAACATGAGCTCTCTGTATGGAGATATTTATCTACTCAGTAGGGGAGTTTCCATAAGCAGAGCAGCTTCACTTCTGTAAATGAGGAATTCTGCCATTTGGGTGGATGGGAGCAATGAGCAATGAAAAAATGAAAATGGTTGGTGGCAAACATTGGATGCCACTGGTAAAGAGGCCCTAAGATAAATACTTAAGTTCCTTCAGCTGGACAACAGCTAGACAATGGCCTGTAAAGAAGAGAGAAGTTGTGACAACGGATTCTCTCCAGTGTCAGTCAAAATTGTGTAGATACTCTCAAAACCATGAGTGTGTAAAATAATATTTATCAGATTCATATTCTAAATCGTATAAAATAAATTAACTCTCTCCTCCCTTACAATGTAAATGCTTCTGCAATGTAAACAGCAGTTAACATTTCATATGAATAAAAATAATCTTAGTAAAGTTCCACTTAATATAGATGGTTCCCAAGTTACAATGGTTTAACACAATTTTTAGACTCCTATCCTATTTTTTTTCTATTAGCTGTTCTGTTCTCTTAATTTCCAGTTTTTAAAATGGTAATTATTCATCAACATTTGTGAGTCCTATAATCTAATATGTGTATCGAAAGAAACACAAAATTGAAGAGAATTGATTTATGGCAAAGACCTGAGAGGGTCTCAGAGGCCAGCCATAGGTACAGCAAATAGCAGCTTTGAGGCTTCACATTGCAAAGGTTTGTTGCAAGTCAATACATAAAGTGTCTATGCACAGACATGCAGAACATTGGCATTCAAATATCTACTCCTAGGCAAGATGAGATCTGGGGTGTACTTTCCGAAATATTGAAACTGAAGATTGTCCTAGTAAAAATGTGGCCTAGGGTTGATTATAGGAATTAATTGATGGTGTCAAAAGACAAAACTAAAACAACTTTAGTTTAAAAATCTAATTGTCTTTTATTAGCAATTCTAAAATCAGTCAACATCTCATTCTCTGAAATAGAATGGGTTTTCCACTGGGCATTATAGAATGGTTGTTTTTTTTTAAGGAAACCTCAATTTTTAAAAGTGAGTTGGTTAACAGGTCACTGTTGGTCACTTTCTTTGTAAGGGTTAAAATGGAGCTGATTTTCTTATTATGCTGACTCAAGTAGAATAAGTTCTTTCTGATTGGTTGGTGTCAACTCCCTGCTTTCAGGAAAAACTGGTCTGTTTTGGGACCTCCTTGCACTTAGCATTAGTGACTCCATTTTGGTTTGGTCTTGTCTGCTGGGGCCAAGTGCAAGAGGCTAGTCCAAAAGAATGACTTCCCATAAACTTTCTTTCATAATAGCCAGTAAGATGGTCAAGTGCTCAGACTTCCTTGGCCATCTCACAAATGGAATTCTAGTAGCCAGTCATTAGCACTTAGCCAGAGCTCAAACATATCTCTATTGGAGAAATTCAATAGGAACAAGGAAAAGATCTCCATATATCTGCTTCTGCCTACCCAAATGGAAACTTACTTGTCACAAGCATCATTTGGGTACCTGATCTCTTCTTTAGTGTCTCACATCTAAACATAAGAAACACAAAGAATTACCTCTATTTGAAGAGAGCTTTTAACTCAAGAAATAGCCTAAATTAATAAAAGAACCAATGAAAGTAATGGAGGGGAACGAAAGAAAACTCTTGTTAGTATCTTCGAAGGGGGATGATGAGGAAGACATTCCATCCACAAAATAAGAACAAGTTGCTATGCGTATAAGCCTTCTATTACTGTGTAATAAGTTACCACAAACTTGTGGCTTAGTACAACATACATTTATTATCCCACAATATTTCTGCTCAGGTCTCACAGCACTGCAGTCAGGTGTGGTCTTCTGAGTAATAGGAGTGAAATAAAAATAGTTCTTTCTGATTATCAGCCTTCTGTTATTATTTGATTTATTATAATAATGTGCTTGTGGTTTTAAATTTTAAACTTGTTAAACATGTAGACGCATCTCCTACTATAGCTGTTTTGGGGACATAATTGAACATAATTCAGATATAGGCATATATTGGTGATACTGTAAGTTCAGCTCCAGACCACCACAAAAGGCAAGTATTGAAACAAAGCAAGTCACACTTTTTTTTAGCTTCTTAGTGCATATAAAAGTTATGTTTACACTACACTGTAGTCTATTAAGTATGCAAAAACATTATATCTAAAATCAATGCATTTACCTTAATTAAAAATTATCTTATTACTAAAAAATGCTAATACTCATCAGAGCCTTCAGAGAGTTGAAATCTTTGCTGGTGAAAGGTCTTGTCTTGATGTTGATGGCTGCTGACTGATCAGAATGGTTGTTGCTGAAGGCTGTAGTGGCTGTGGAAATTTTTAAAAAGAAGACAAGATGAGGTTTTCAGTATCAACTGTCTTTTCCTTTAATAAAAGATTTATCTATCGAATGTGATGTTCTTTGATAGCATTTTACCCACAGCAGAACTTCTTTCAAAATCAGGTCAATCCTCTCACTGCTTTATCATCTAAGGTTATGTAATATTCTGCATCTTTTGTTGTAATTTCTAAAATGTTCACAGCATATTTACCACAAGTAGATTCCATCTCAACAAACAACTTTCTTTGCCCATTTATAAAAAAAAAAAAAAAACTCACAAAAATCCTCATGCATTTATCATGAGAAAGTTTGCAGCAATTCAGTCACATCTTCAGTCTCTACTTCTAATTCTGATTATCTTGCTATTTCTACCACATCTGCAGTGACTCAAATTCATCCATGAGGGTTGGAATCAACTTCTTTCAAACTCCTGTTAATGTTCATATTTTTACCTTCTCCCATGAATTAAAAATGTATTTAATGGCATCTAGAATAGTGAATTCTTTCTAGGAGATTTTCAATTGACTTCACCCACATTCATCAGCGGACTCACTATCTGTGGCAGCTATAGTCTTACATAATGTATTTTTTATGTAATAAACTAGAATATCAAAATTGCCCCTTGACCCATGAGCTACAGAATGGATGTGGTGTTAACAGGTATAGAAAAAAAAAAAAAAACATGAATTTCCTTGTACATTTCCACCACAGCTCTTGGGTGACCATGTACCTTGTCAATGATAAGTAATATTTTGAAAGGGACCTTTTCTTCTGAGCAGCAGGTCTCAACAGTGGACTTAAAATATCCAGTAACTCATGCTGTAAACAAATGCGCTGTCATCCAGGTTGTTGTTCCATTGTTAGAGGAACACAGGTAGAATAAATGTAGCATAATTCTTAAGGGTCCTAGAATTTTCAAGATGGTAAATTAAAACTGTCTTCAGTTAAAATCACCAATGGCATTAGTCCCTAACAAGAGTCAATCTGTCTTCTAAAACTTTGAAGCCAGACATTGACTTCTCTCTAGCTAGACAGCATCTTCTTTCAATAGAAGGTTAAAAAAAAAAAAAAATCTGCATTGAATATCTGTTGTTTAATGTGGTCATCTTCATCCACTATCTTAGCTAGATCTTCGGATAACTTGCTGCAATTTCTCCAGGTGCACTTGCTGCTTCACCTTGCTATTTTATCTTATAGAGACAGCTTCTTTTCTTAAACTTCATGAACCAACCCCTGCTAGCTCCAAACTTTTTTCTGCAGCTTCCTCACCTCTCTCAGCGTTCATAAAATTGAAAATAGCTAGGACCTGGCTCTGGATTATGCTCTGGCTTAAGGGAAAATTGTGGCTGGTTTGATTTTCTATTCAGATCCCTCAAACTTTATCCATATTAGCAATAAGCCTTTTTCACTCTCTTATCATTCTTGTGTTCATTCAAGTAGCATTTTTAATTTCCTTCAAGACCTTTTGCTTTGCATTCACAACTTCTCTGTCTTGTACAAGAGGCCTAGCTTTCAGCCTATCTCACCTTTCAACATGCTCACTTCACTAAGTGTAATCATTTTTACCTTTTAATTTAAAGTGAGAGGCATGTGGCTCTTTTTTTCACTTGAACACTTAGAGGCCAGTGTAGGGATATTCATTAGCCTAACTTTAATGTTACTATGTCTCAGGGAATAGGGACATTCAGGCGTGACCAGTTAGTTTGTGGAGCAGTCAGAACACACACATTTACCAATGAAGTTCACAATCTTATATGGACATACTTTGTGTATTCCATGCCTCTTAAAGAAAATACAAACACTAATGGGACCCACACATGACAATCAAGAAAAGAGGAGGCAAACATTAGCCGACTGGCCATTCCTTCACTCTTTCCATGCTCTACTTCAGAAGCCTCCCTCGTCCCTCACCCTGCCTCAGGGTGTTCTAGAAGGCGTGTTCTGAGAGTTATTGTTACTGCCTTTAGAGAGCTGCCAGACTTGAGGTATCCCTTAGGATCATTTTATCTTCTCAAACAAACCAATCCAGGAGTTAAAGGAGGGGTGAAATGGGAAGTAGTCTCTAGTAATAGAAATAAAAGATGAGGACTTCAGCAGAAAGGAAAAGTGGTTCACTCCTTCTCCAGTAAAATCATGAGGGTTTGGGATGGTCATAAAGGCATCCTAGCATCACTCAGGCAGCCAAACTGTGAGCACTTAGTGATTCCAAAATGGATCCCAGAAGGACAATTCCATTTATCACATAAGAACTTCAGGGAGGCAGAACATTTAGAAAATCTGTCCAGGAAGCTCTCCCACACCTTCAGGCTCTGTAAACTAGTTTCTGGATACAAAATACATATATATCCAAAATTTGGCACCATGGGAAGAGAGGCCTTGCCAATTTCATAAAGAAGAAATGAATTAATGTTGTTTTAATTAAATCTATTTAATATAACTCTGGCAATAATTCCTGTCCAGTATCTCAGCTATTTCCAAGAGTGTTGAGAAAAGTAAAATATGCCAACACAGCCATATTCTATGAGCTTATTTCTTGAAAAATAGTTTCACATAACAAACACAAATTGCAATAATACACTACAAATTATATATATATATATATCTATATAGATATAGATATATATATATCTTCCTTTTTGATGGCCATTTATTGTGTAGCTAAGAAGTTCCAGGCCTACACCTGATACCAAGCATAAAGTCTGACCTTAAGAAGTTAGCTAGTGAAGAAGACAGAATCATAAATTAAACACTGCATTCAGATGAGGCACAAAGGTGGGCGGCACTTGGCTAGGACAGTTGAACAGAACTTCTCTTTTATGGTAAGAACATGAGAGTCATCCTAGTGGAAGTGGCCTTGAGCTGAAGGTGAAATGAAAGTTAGCTTGATTCCAAAATCAAGTGAAAGACAGCAGAGTGGATAACTGTTAGGATGCTGTTTAGTGAGCACAACAAAAGTCAGCTGGCATGGAGCACAGAACTAGCGTAGCTTAAAAGAACAGAATTTGGTTTTGCTTTGTTTTCTTCTTACATAATAAACTCTCCTTAGGTAGAAAGCTTGATGCTAACACAGCTGTAAAAGGAGTTGATGGAGGACACAGTCTCCTTTTAGCTTCCTGCTCCACCAATCTTCGCATGCGGTTTGCTCGCTTGGCTGTTAAAATTCCAAGCATCATTCCCCATGTCAGACCAAAAGAAGCAGGGAAAGGTGAAGAAAAAAAAAACATGGCCCTCCATCTTTCTGTTTTTATTAGAAGAATAATAGTTTTTCCAGATGTCTTACCCAGTAGATTGTGGCTGTTTTATCATGGACCAAAGCTTGATTGCATGGCCGCCTTTAAAGGCAAAGAAATCCAGGGACATGAATATTTCTAACTTGGCACATTGCCTCCCACCAGAAAATGGGGTTTTCCTGGTGAGAAGGAGAAAGCAGATACTGTATTGGAAACCACTACCAGAAGTGCCACTTCAGAGAAGATAGAGTAGATTATTTTTCCTTATTCTTCCCACTAACTGCAACTAAAACGTTTGGAGAGTATGTGTAAAACAAACATAAGATTGCTAAAGGTAAAGAAAACTTAGACTTGCTAGGGACCTTGAGACTCAAGGGACAATATGGTGGTGAGTCCTCTGAGTTTTGCCTCACGTATCACAAATGTGGAGCTGAGGAAGCTTGCAACCCAGATATGTCAACAAGTTCAGATGAAAAAAAAAAAAAAAAAGATCCCAACAAAACCTTTTAGTCAAAGGACCAGGAAAGGAGCATCCTAGCAAGAGAAAACTTTCAGATGATAACCACTGTACTACAACTAAACACTGAAAAAAAAAAAAAGAAAAAACTGTAGCCTCACCCACATGCCAGCAAAAGCTGAGCAGGGAGCCAAGATTTCCAATGTAGTGAAGCTGTAAAGAGGTACTACAAAACCTCTACTGGCAATGTAAAAAGGGCCAAGTAGGAAGCTGGAACTTTTGTCCCTACTGTCCAGGACATCCCCTCTCCTTCCCACTCCTCCGTCACTACCATCAGTGGAAAGCCTGAATTTGCAACATCACCTCATACCATCACCTGCTGGGAAAGTGTTGGAGAAGGCCTAGTGGAAAGCAGAGACTTGCAGCAGCACCCAGGGTTAACAAGACCACCCACTCCCACTTAGAAAGAAGAGTACTCCCTTTCTCTTGTGTGTCAGTTAAGGGCAATAGGAAATGAGAATTCTACCTTGACCTGCTGTCATAAAATAGCCCCAACTTTCTCCTTCTGTATTGGTATCAGAGAAAGCTAAGAAGTTTTATATAAGATCCATCATCTTATAATATGAAAATGTCCAAATTTCAATAAAGAAATTATTCATTATACCGAGAACCAGGAAGATATCAACCTAAATTTTTTAAAGGCAATCAAACGATGCCAGTACCACTGCCATAAACACACCATAGGAAAAGGAGAGTCTCTTAAATAAATGGTGTTGGAAGAACTAGATATACATATACAGAAGAATGAAATTAGGCCCTTATCTCATATATATATACACAAACTAATTTAAAATGAAACAAAGACGTAAGTGTAGAGTCACAAACTACAAAATTAGTAGAATAAAACATATGAGGAAAGCTCCACGTCATTGGTCTGGACAAGGACTTTTTCGATATGATCCCCAAAGCGCAGGTGAAAAAACTGAAAAAAACAAAACAAAACAAAACAAAAAAAAAAACAGACAGATGGGAATACACCAAGCTGAAAACATTCTGCATAGCAAAGGAAAACGACAAAATGAAGAGACAACCTATTGAATAACAGAAAATATTTGCAAACCGTACATCCTGATAAGAAGTTAATATCAAAAATATGTAAGAAACTCAAACAACTCAATAGTAAGAAAACCAGAGACATGACTTAAAAATGAGCAAAGATCCTGAATAGACATTTCTCAAAAATAGGGTGACTGTATTTAGCAACTTATTATATATTTCAAAATAGCTAAAAGAGATTTGAAATATTCACAACACAAAGAAACGATAAATGTTTGAGCTGATGGATACACTAATTACCCCGATTTGATCATTCTACTTGGTATGCATGTATTAAAATATCTTATGTTCCCCATAAATATTTACAATTTTTATGTATCAATAAAAACATACATGAACAGGAAAAATTGTATAGCTATAACTATGACACCACTAGTCATTCTGACTTTAGAGACCATGCTCTTGACCACTGTAATTTTTGCTACCTTTTACTCAAAAAAGAAACATTCATTTCATAAAATAAAAATTAAAAAGACACATAAATGGCCAACAGATGTATTTTAAAATGCCCAAAATCACTAATCATCAGGGAAATGTAAATTAAAACCACAATGAGATGTCATCTTATACCTCTTAGAACAGCTATTATCAAAAAGACAAAGATAATAGGTATTGGTGAGAATGTATTGAAAGGGAACCCTGTCATACTGTTGGTAGAAATGTAAATTAAGATGGTCATTATGGAAATCAGTATAAAAGTCTCTGAAAAAATTAAAACTAGAACTACAATATGATCCAGCAATCTCAGTGCTGGATATGTATCTAAAGGAAATGAAATCAGTATAATGAAGAGATACCTGTACTCTTATGTTCATTTGCAGCATTATTCATAATAACCAAGATATGTAATCAGTCTGCATCTATCAGTGAATCAATGTCGCTATGGTTGAAACCTTGGTGTCCTTTCAAACTTTAGTTGTACCTAGGCATCCCTGTGAGCTGAGGCTTGGGTAGCAACCAGCAGAGTTTTGAAGATATGGCTGCTGGCCTGTGCCTCTCCCTCTATTGTATTCTGGAAGCACCTAACTCAGTTGATCTCACAGGCTCAAAGCTGGAGGGGAATTTGCCTCAAGATAAATCATACCTTGAATCTCATCCATAACTGATTTAGATGATTTTTTAGACAAGACTGGATTTTAGACTTTTGAGTTGACACTGGAACAAGTTAAGACTCAGAGCTATTGTGGTGAAATTACTATATTTTGCATATTAGAAGAACAGGAATTTGTGGAGGCCGTGGGAAGAATGCTGTGGTCTAAATGTTGGTGTGTCCCCAAAATTCAGGTGTTGTACCCTGATAATCGAATAGTTTTAAGAGTTGAAGGCTTTGGAAAGTGATTAAGTTGTGAGGGCTCTATCCTCATTGATGGGATGAGTGCCTTTATAAAAGAGGTTGAAAAAAGCTGTCTTTCTTCTCCTTGTGAGGATGCATCCACAAAGTGCCATCTGTAAGGAACAAGATCTCAGCAGATACAAAATCTGCTGGTGCCTTGATCTTAGACTTCACAGCCTCCAGAACTGTGAGCAATAAATTTCTGTTGTTTGTAAATTACCCAGTATAAGGTTATATGTTACAGCCTTCTGAGTGGGCTAAGAAAAATGAATAAATAAAATATAGCATATAAACACAACAGAATACTATTTAGCCGTAAAAAAGGAAGAACATTCTGTCAAATCCTGTTGTTTGCAACATGAATAAACCTGGTGAACATTATACTGAGTGAAATAAGTCAGGTACAGAAAAACAAATACTGCATAATCTCACTTGAATGTAAAAATTTAAGAAACTAGAATTCATAGAAGCAGAAGGTAGAATGGTGGTTACCAGGGGCCAAAGTGTGATGTGTGTGTTGGGGGAGGGGGTAGAGAGATATTGGTCAAAGGAGACAAAAATTTAATTAGGTATGAAAAGTAAGATCAAGAGATCTTTTGTACAACATGGTGTGTATAGTTAATAACACCATCTTGTATACTTGATAATTGTCAATGGAGATTTTAAGTGATCTCACCACAAAATGAAGATAAGCATATGAGGTAATGCATATATTAACTTGATTTAACCATTCCATAATGTGTATGTATGGATAATATGAGTGTGTTTATATGTGTGTATATATATGTATACATCATATGTTGTATGCCATAAATACATACAATCTTCATTTTTCAGTTAAATATATATGCAACAAAATAAATACATTAAAATAAAACAGATGTCAGTACTGAGATGACAAAGAGGTTACAATAATCTGAGAAATTTTACAGCAGCCATGGTAAAAATGATTAAATGAGCAATTACAAAAATGCTTGAAACAACAACAACAAACTAGAAAAACTCAGCAAAAATGTAAAAAAAAAGATATAAAGAAGAACAAAATGGAGAATTTGGAAATGAAAATGCTGTAACTGAAATATATATTTCAGTAAATGGAATCAAAAGCACCAATTAAAGAGATTTGAAGAGTATATTTTAAAAGATTACCAAATTATATGCTGTCTACAAGAAACTCACTTCAAATAAAACAACATTAGCAGATTAACAGTAAAAGTATGGAAAAAGATATTTAAACATTTATTAGAGGGAAGCAGGAGTAGTAATATTAGCATAAGATAAAGTATACTTTGGAAAAAATAAAATTTACTAGTGACAAAAAGGGACATTACATAATGATAAAACAAACTAACAAGAAAAAAATATCAATCCTAAATGCATATGCACCAAAAAATAGAGAAGCAAATTAGATGAAGCAAAAACTGATAGAACTAGAAGGAGAAAGAGGCAAATCTGGAATTATAGTTAAGAACTTCAAACACCCTTTCTCAACAATTGATACAACAACTAAAGAGAAAAATCAGTGGTGAGAACTTACAGACAACTAAATCAACAAGATGTAATCACCGTTTACAGAACATTTCACTCAACGATAGCAGAAAACCTATTCAACTATCTATAGAACAAAAAGTGAAACAGATAATATAGCCACAAAACACATTTCCACAAATTTAAAAGCAAGACTATATTCTCTGACCACAGTGAAATAAAACTGGAACGACAACAAGAAAATTTCAAAATATTTGAAAATGCTGGAAGAAAGGAAGATATTACTCAATTACCAATTTGCTTTCAATTTCTGTTTTTGCAGGGGAATAATCTCTGCACTAGAAAATTAGAACAAATATCTAGTATGTCATCAATGGTCCCAGTGTATGACTGATGGATGGATGGTGTATAGATGTATTTTACTCTTTACACTGCACCACTACCTTGTGACTTTATGTCTTTTATCCGCAGTTGATTATGAGTTATTTGGAGAAGGGCCTATAAGGACAAATCTTCTCTCTCTCTTCTTTGTACCAGTGCTTTGAACATGGTAATTATTCAGAAATTATAGTTGAGTTTAATGACTGCTTAATTGACTGATCATTTGAATGAATTATAGACATAGACAATCCACTTATGAATGGACCAATGAGGTTGATCTTTGAAGCACTGATATATGAGGTTGATCTTTGAAGCACTGATATAAATGTTTCATTAGTTCTCAACTAACCTCTCTTTACAAAGAAAAAACACATGTGAAAGGAGTGGAAAATAAGAACAAAAGCAAAGAAGCCAACAAATATGTCAAGCACAGGAATTTGTAATTAAACTTGAATCTTCCACGCAGTCTGGTTGCACATGGAAAAATATGGTCAGTTAACCACATTTTAACATTTACCGAAAGGGTATCCAGGACCTTAGATTTAATATAAATAAATCAAATGATGTCACTGTCAAATAAAAGTATATACTCAGAATATGATGATAGAAGCTTATAATTAGGTCACAGGAAGTGATAGTCACAGTAGTCTCTGCTGGTCAGCGTACATGTGGAACATGGTGACCAATTGTGGTGCTTCATTTAAAGATGTAAATTAATAAACTCTAGTATGTTTTAAGGAAATGTGACCTGCTTGGTAAAAGGTTTGAACTATATTATTTAAGTAATAGTTGTAAGAATTTGTGAGGGGAAAATACAAAAATTGTCCTTTAGTATTTGGTAGGCAGTCATGTAAATAAGGGAAAAAATTCTGCAGGAATTAAATTGTAAGGATATGCTAGAGAGACAGTTTATTTTATTTTTTTGTTTTGTTTTTTGTTCTGTTTGTTTTTTGAGGCAGAGTCTTGCTCTTGTCACCCAGGCTGGAGTGCAATGGCATGATTTCTGCTCACTACAACCTCCGCCTCCCAGGTTCAAGCAATTCTCCTGCCTCCGCCTCCCTAGTAGCTGGGATTACAGGCGCCTGTCACCACGCCCGGCTAATTTTTGTATTTTTAGTAAAGACGGGGTTTTGCCATGTTGGCCAGGCTGGTCTTGAACTCCTGACCTCGTGATCTGCCCGCCTTGGCCTCCCAAAGTGCTGAGATTACAGGCGTGAGCCACCATGCCCAGCAAACAGTTTATTTTAATATTTAACTCAAAAAGAGTTTCTTATTGCTATGGCATCTCAATAAAAGGGCATGGCTTCCCTGAGAAGTAACCATCGTTCATAGAAGAGTTTATGAGGCCTTGGATGAGTATTAGCCAAGGGTGTTAAAGAAGAGATTCCTAGAGAAATTGGATCAGATGAATTCTGAAACCTATTTCCATTCTCCAATTCTATAACTCTATGATACTAAAGCAAAAATATGGATGGATTTTCACAAAATCAACTGTACAGATTTACTGAATCTTACATGCCAGCAATAATTTACATATAACCCAAATTAAGATTAAAATCTGCAACTTTTCTTTTGAGCAAAACTAATTGGGTCACTTCAGATTCAAACCTACATCCTGAGTTTTATAAAAACAGTGTTCCAAATAACTCTACCAATGAGCCCATATTTATTACTCAATACTAATTGGCAACTACGGTTCTAGTTTCAATAATAGTTTACAAAATTCCTGACAACTCTGGCCTATTTGTATTCACTAAGTATAATTCTCTTTGATAGTATGTTTTAGGAATAAAAGTATTGAAAGATTCATGGCTATTTATATAAAGACAGTTTACTTTTCAGTGAAAATGGCAATGATATATACATGGGTCAAGATAGAAAGTGAATGAATCTCTTCAAATAATTCTTAAACTACATATGATAAATTATGAAATAAAAGACAACTGTATTTTTATATAGCTTATGCTCCCCGGCAGAAAAATACTTGCCTTCATTTTAACAATTAGGTGTTTTTGGCTGAGTGTGATGGCTCATGCCTGTAATCGTAGCACTTTAGGAGGCTGAGGTGGGCAGATCACCTGAGGTCAGGAGTTCAAGACCAGCTTGGCCAACATGGTGAAACCCTGTCTCAACTAAAATACAAAAATTAGCTGAGTGTAGTGGCAGGCGCCTGTAATCCCAGCTACTCGGGAGGCTGAGGCAGGAGAATGGCTTGAGCCAGGGAGGCAGAGGTTGCTGTGAGCAGAGATCGTGCCATTGCACTCCAACTTGGGCAACAGAGTGAAACCCTGTCTCAAAAAAAATAAATAAATAAAAATAAAAATAAAAATATAGGTGTTTTGAGAAAAGTAATGATACCAATAATTATGAATAACAATATGATTTGCAGTATTAACAACAATAAAAATGTGAATCTTGAACTTTATGGGCTGACTGTCCAATAACTGGCATCACACAGGGCAACAATATCTGCTATATAATCATTAACATGACATCTCACACACACAAATTGTGTGACACTCCATAGAGTTCCAGTTTCACTCCATTAAATCTTATTTCCAGGTTTGGCTTCCAGAATAACTGAGCTAAAAAACCAGGACCTCCGAGTGAAATTACTACTTATGCCTTGATGATAAAGAAATGTTAAATTGTCTTTCACGATGCATAATGTGAAAAGAGACAATTGTGAAGATAAGTAGCTTTAGGAGTTATCACTTTTCTTAACATTTTTGCAGGGAAAACACTTAAGAAAAAGACTAAAGTAGGTGGCATTTAACTTCAAGAAAATCATGATTCTTGACATTTTATTACTGAGAAACTCTGAAACTTGGATTACCATTCTCTGGTAAAGGAGTTATGTTCCTTTAGAGGCCCTGGAGATAAATTATCAAGCTTCTCTAAGATTTATGAGGTATTTTGGGAAGTGTGTAAGTAAACCAATATTTTCCTCTTAAATCTTCAAAGTAAAAGAAAGAAATATGCATAATGAGGTTCTTTTTGATGTACAAGCAAAAGATTTAAGAAATACATCAGAAAAGCAATATATGCTCATGAAATCACTTCAAAAGAAAAGATTTCTGAAGAAGCATATGACTACAGAATTTCTTCCACCCACTTTCTTGAGAAAATTGCTTCATGCACTGCTGACACATTGATTAGGTAAAGATGGAGGGAAACAAAAAGAAATGCCTTATTGCATCTGATGAAACTCACTGAAATAACTGAACCCAGAGACAAGACACTTTAAAACTCAAAGCAATCTGGCTTGATGAAAAAGAACTAGTTTGCTGGGGAATGTCTATGGTGGTGTTGCCTAATACTCAACACACAGGCAACTTTGAGAAAGGTCACTAAATATCTCCATGACCAGAACTTTGCCCAGCTAGAAGTAATCACAATGATTACTACTACTGAGTTTGTCATTGCTGTGATAGATGCTTTACCCAACTTTATTAATTTGGTGAATTTAGGCACATCCCTACCTCTAATCTTCAATTTTTTCAGCTGAACCAAGATTAATGTTAGTTCTGCAATTTGTGAGGATTAAATGGGATAAGGTATTTAGTACATACCATAGTGTCTGATACATAGTGAGGATTTTGTGAACATTTCCTTATTATTATTAACTCCTCAATTATACCCTAAGATAGATATTATTTAAGGATGGAAACCACAATGAACTAATGGAACTGGGTTAGATGCCAGAATTCTCATACTCTTACATAAATTGTGTAAACTGGCTGACATGTTTTGCTTGGCAGACTATATTTAGCCCACAGAATGTTTTCATTTTCAGATTTTGATTGTTTCTCAATATATAAAAATAGATTTCACAAATGAATTTTGATTTCCAGCTTTCATGAAAAATATGATGCCTCCAGCTTTGTTCTTGTTTCTTAGGATTGTATTGGCTATATGGGCTCTTTTTTGGTTCCATACGAAATTTAAAATGGTTTTTTTCTAGTTCTGTGAAGAAAGTCAGTGGTAGATTTATGGCAATTGCATTGAATCTATAAATTACTTTGGGCAGTATGGTCATTTTCATGATATTGATTATTCCTATCCATGAGCATGGAATGTTCTTCCATTTGTTTGTGTCCTCTTTTGTTTTGTTGAGCAGTGGTTTGTAGTTCTCCTTGAAGATGTCCTTCACATTCCTTGTAAGTTGGATTCCTAGGTATTTTATTCTTGTTGTAGTAATTGTGAATGGAAGTTCACTCATGATTTGGTTCTCTGCTTGTCTATTTTTGGTGTATAAGAATGCTTGTGATTTTTGCAAATCGATTTTGTATCCTGAGACTTGGCTGAAGTTGCTTATCAGCTTAAGTAGTTGTGGGATTGAACAATGAGAACACACGGACACAGGGAGGGGAACATCACACACTGGGGCGTGTCGAGGGGTAGGGGGCAAGGGGAGGAAGAGCATTAGGACAAATATCTAATGCATGTTGGGCTTAAAATCTAGATGACAGGTTGATAGGTGCAGCAAACCACCATGGCACATGTATACCTACATAACAAACCTACACATTCTGCACATGTATCTCAGAACTCAAAGTAAAATTTAAAAAAAAGAAAAAGAAAAATATGAACTATCTGGTACTATTAGGCTTACCAACCCAAATGGTAATCATCAGGGTTAAGTCAGAACTGATCTTTTTGTTAGAGATTTTCAAGTTTTTTATAGTTTTTACTTTTACTATTATCTCCCCAACAATGATAGCAAATAATTGCAATTTATCATGGTGTGTGCAAACAACATAATTCTTTACTTAAATTTTTCCATAATATTTGTGAAACTGGTGGTGCCCTCACTTTGTTTGAAGTACACAGTGTTCCTTCTTTCGATTGAACTACCCAGGTAAATGAAATGAAAATTGTTTCCAAGCATGGGTCATTCCTTTGGATGCCATATTTTGTTGCTCCTGTCTGAGTCTATTTCCTCTGCAAATGTAAAATAATAAAGCATACTTGCATGCATGTATACATATTTTAACCAGTGGAATGCTGTGCTTAGTGAATCCTAAATAGAAATGCTAGTAGGTCTCAAAATATCATGCTGTTGAAATGTGTCCAGTTTAGAAAGATGTCCTAAGCAAATCATTTTTAATGATCAAAAATGTTTGACATTTCCTGTTTATTTGAACAAAATGTGTCACTCTTTATATTTTTTTAATTGTACAAATAATGCCTAAGGTAACCTTCTGTCTCCTTCACGAATAGACTATATTCACTGGGTTCTGTGCATCTTGCAGAAATAAATAATTTATTAGGTTGTGTAATATTTTCCATTTGGGCAGTATATTAGCTAATTTTATTCAGCTTATATTTCTGAAATTTTACATTAGGGTGTCAGTTGTAAACAACACAAACACACATACACGCATACACACACACACACATACACACACAGACAGAGAGAAGAAATGGACTAAATCACTCAAGACAATAGCAACTCATTGTATTAAGCAAAGCACAGTAAAACATACTAGATAACAGGCACACAACTCAGAGAGAATGTATAAATCTTTACTAAAGTCTTTAAATAATGCTATAAACAAAAATCCAGAGATATATTATTCTATTTACAATAAATCTACCCAACTTGACATTCTTTGTAGTATATAAAATCTCAAAGAAAGCAGAAATGTTAAAAAGATAATAGGAGGATGGGCATGGTGGCTCACATCTGTAATCCCAGCACTTTGGGAGGCCAAGGCAGGAGGATCACTTTAGGCCAGAAGTTCAAAATCAGCCTGGGCAACATAGCAAGATCCTGCCTCTACAAAAATAAAAAGAAACAACTTTAGCCAGACATGGCGACATGCACTTGTAGTCATAGCTACTTGGGATGATGAGATGGGAGAATTGCTTGAGCCCAGAAGTTTGAGGCTGCTGCGAGCCGTGAGAGAACCACTGCACTCCAGCCTGAGAGACAGAGAGAGAGTCCAACTCACAAACACACACACACACACACACAAGATAATACTAGAGTCTTAAGCAAGTTTTTCATAATGATATTTATTCTTTAAATATATTTATCTTTCAGTTTGAAATATCTTTCATGCACATATCTAGCCATGTGTATAGACAAAACTACAGAGAGAATTTGGCTCAGCAATTACAAATCATTATTTCTCCAATTGTGATCATTAATTTTATGGGTTCATTTGACTGGGCAATGGGGTTCCCAACATTTGGTCAAACATTATTCTGGGTGTTTTGTGAGGATGTTTCCGGGTGATAGTAACACTTGAATTGGTAAATTGAGTAAAGTGGCTTGCCTTCTCCGATGAGTGTGGGCCTCATTTCATCAACTGAAGATCAGAATAGAGCAAAATGGTTGCGTTAAGAGGGTACTTAGCCTGCCTGACAGCTTGAGCTGAGACATTGATCCTCTCCAGCCCTCAGGCTGGAACTTACATCATTTACTCTGAGTTCTCAGCCCTTCTCAACTTGGACTAAAACTTACACCATGACCTCTCCTGGGTTTTCAAACTTATACCATGACCTCTCCTGGGTTTTCAAACTTATACCATGACGTCTCCTGTGTTTTCAGCTTGCCCACTGCAGATCTCGGGACTCCAGCCTCCATAATAATGTGAGCCACTTTTTTACTTTATTTCTGTGTGTGTGTGTGTGTGTGCACATGTGTGTGTGTGTGTTTGCATGTGTAATATAGATTTATATAGAAGAATATATTTTATATACATAGATAGACATATTTAGTTCTGTTTCTCTGGAGAATCCTAATACTCTTACCTACTTAAGAGTTGCTTAAAGTAAAATGAAATGATTTCCTTTGCATTGGAATCTCACAAAATTGTTGTAATTTTTTGCAAGTCTTCCGAGGCAGGAGGAGGGACAACAAAACTCCAAAACCTGAGCGAAGTCAATTACATCCAAATGTGAAACACATTGCAAACGTTAGAGAAACAGTATGTCTTTTTTGTTTTGTTTTGTTTTGTTTTGTTTTGTTTGTTGTTGTTTTTGTTTTGAGACAGAGTCTCGCTCTGTTGCCTAGGCTGGAGTGTAGTGGCACAATCTCAGCTCATTGCAATCTCTGCCTTCCGGGTTCAAGCGATTCTCCTGCCTCAACCTCCCAAGTAGCTGGGATTACAAGCACACTCCGCCACACCCAGGTAATTTTTTTTTTTTTTCAATTTAGTAGAGACAGGGTTTCATCATGTTGCTCAGGCTAGTCTCGAACTCCCAAGCGCAGGCAATCCGCTAGCTTCCACCTCGCAAAGTGCTAGGATTACAGGCATGAGCCACCATGCCCGGCCTGAAACAGTATGTCTTTACCCATGTTTTGTGCTCTCTATATTCCTTAAAGTCTATTTGCATGGAAAAAAAATGAGCTCTCAAAGATACTACGTAAGATGTTACTTGAACTAAGAAGAGTTGTGGCTCCTAAAACAGTATTACTATTGCTCATTTTGTAATGGGAGGTAAATGTACAGAGGTGGAATCTCATATCCACTTTCTTGACTAGAAACTTGAAACTGATTTCAAAGATCATTTACCTGAAAGGAACAGGATCTGATCTGTTTCAAGAGTAACAATATTTCTGGAGTTAGATACATTTATTCCTAAAGGGCCTTTCACTTCTACCACTTAATGCGATGTAGCCTTGCCATCTCCCAAATTTTAGCTCTTGGATTTTCTATCTCCTACAGAGTAACAAAGTGTGCGTGTCTGTATGTGTGTGTGTGTGTGCGCGTGTGTGTAATTTTAATGTTTCAAAGCATTAAATTACTTTTAGGCAAATATCTATTTTTAGATACATAGGTAGAAAAATCAAGAGTTAAAATATCTATCAGGAAAATGTTTCTGTCTATCTATCTAAAAATTATCTGCCTAATAGTAATTCAATGCATTGAAACAGTTCTTTTACCTGCTAGGATAAAACAACTAGGAACCATCATTTCTTATTTCTCAAATACTATTAGTTATAGTGTTGCTTGTCTTAAAGTCCATACTTGGATTCTATATCCCATGACTTAGGTGAACTTGCCATCACAAACCAAGTTTTTAGGGCCCACTGTTTCTGTATCACACCATTGCTTAGCCTCAAGTATTCCAGCAAATCATTTTTAAAACAGCACATTGGTATGACTTCTTTTTTTAATGGATGACCACACATAATCCTTTTATAACAATTCTTTTATTTGAATGCTTTTGCTATTCAGATTTCCAGATAAATGCCCTTCTACGAGCCTTCTGTGATCCTCCCCACGAGCGGCCTTATTTCGTTTCTCTCCTCTTTTACTTTCATTTCTCTCCAAAGCCCCTTTCACCACTATTACTTCTTGCCTTCTCTCATTTATAGCATCATCAGTTCCAGGCCAATTTCCCTCTTACTACTTTTTGCCCAGCCCTCTCCTCTGTCCCATACATATCCTTCAGAAATTTTTTTTCAAACACTCTTTTGACATCTTTCGTTCATGTGAAACCTGATAACACGATATGTTTCACAAATGGACTCTACGTAACTCACTTTTACTCCAGTGAATATTGTTATCCCCATCCTTCAACAACTTCTCCTTTTGGAATTCATATAACTTAAATAATCTACTCCCTTTACTTAATTTATCCTTCACCCTCTGGGACACTCTACTAAATTGCCTAGTGCTGTATACATGTGGCAAACAGACTGTGTTCTTGCTGCTGGTGTTGGTGGTGATGAGTGGTAGCGGTGGTGGTGGTGCTGCTGGAGATGATATTTAATTTTGTTTTTGTTGTACTCACAATTCTATTCCTGAACAACCCGTTAAAGTCTTGGCTTCACAACATATTTTTTTACATTCACCAGTGACTTTGATCTTAATTACACTTCAACCTCTCTGTTAATACACTTTAATAACTCCCAAACTGTTATTTGTTTAAAACCTTGAACTCGAACCAAATCATTTAGCCCTCATTATATTCCTCCCTTGCTACTTTGTCTCTTGTGTGATAGTCACAACACTGAAAGATGTCTCTACCATCTCTAGTATCCCTAGGACTTTTTATCTTCTGCTATTCCCACATGGCATCTCCCAGATCAAGGTACAACTCAGTGTCGTTTCTCTCTGCTCCTACTGTTAGACTGTCCAGCTTTTCTAGAGGAATAAAGAAATCTCTACTGAAGATACTGTATCACCCATTCTGGGTCTTCAACTACTGTTGAGTAGAGTTGTACTAGTATGTTGAATCTCATAATTTCCCTCAGCCTTTCATTCCAGGCCGTTTTTAAGTTCCTTGGCCCTTTAACACTACACTCAACTAAAAGCAAATTACCTCCAATCCTCCTCCACTGAGAAGACTGAAGCCATATTATGTGAGCTCCCCCATCTTTCCTCTTCTACAACTTAACATCTTTGTGTATCCACATCTTCCTTTATTTTCAATGTACCATTGTCATAAAAGAGTTCCTGGAGGGCGTCCCATGGCATCCAGAGGTTAAAACAACATAGGACTAAGAAGCCACCTTAAGGGGCCTCTATTAGAGGACTTGAGCCTCACACTGGTTTGTGTACATAGAAGGTAAAAGATCTGGCATAAATCAACCAACAGAGGCTGCAAGCAGGGGAAGGACAGAGTTGGGAGCAGAGGTGAGGAAGAGTAGAGACTTCCCTCAGTCTCTGTAACAAGGACATCTTTCAGAACCTGCAGTGGGATGTAGTGAGGAAGCTCCCAAAGATAAATTTACTCTCCTCTTAGCACCCTGGAAACTGTAGGCCTCAGAATTAGGGCCTTCTTGGAACTCCAAGAGTGAAGTGGGTAGTTTCCCCATCTCCTGTGCCTCACAGGAGTTTAAGGGATTTGTATATTATGAAGCTTTTCCCACAATCCTGTACCACAGATTCACATCTGTAGGAATCCTGGACCTGATAATCAGGCCGTGTATCAGGTGAAAACGGAGTCAATGTCCCAAGTTGGATGGAAGATAGTGGGTCAATTGGGAGTCTTTCTCATTTAGCAAGGGGAGCTCCCAATATGAGAAAGCTAGGGCACTGCACCCCAAGACCTCTGACTTTATCCCTGACTTCTTAAGACTTCCAGGCCTGAGAACAGGTCCCAGAGTGACTGGGTAATGGCAAACCTGGCCGTTGCCAGGGAATGGCCAGAGTCGTCTGGGAGTCTGTGTCTCTGAAAGCTTTGTAGAAGCCCATGGCTGGAGGGAGAAACTGAGAAGCTGAAGAATTCTTCTTCCATATGAAGTTACCATGCTTCGTCTACACCTTCCATATTCTTCAAGGTCTTATAGTAATATGTTCTCAAATTCTCATACTCAGTGCCACTGACTCACACTTTCCCTTCTGCCTACCAGAGTCTGTCCTCCTAAAAAATTACCTACACCTCTTCTTGACTTTTGAGTTTCCATTCTTTACTTCAGCTGCTTCCATTTAACCCAAATGTTTAAAGTGATAGTATGTGTGTGTGCACATACATTCACCCATTTGTATTGGGTATATCTGTATTTGGTATCTATATCTCATAAAGGAAAAAGAAATCTCAGAACCCACAAACTGATTATGTCAAAGGGAAAGTTAAACCTACAGATGGAGGCTGCTACTTCACAACTTGTGTCAAAGTTTGTGTATATTAGCCGAACTCCCACAAAAAGACAATCAGGCATCTCCATATGCTTTCAGGAATCTTTCAATATGCAAATCTTCTCATAAAACAAGAACGTGTCAATTTAAAGATCTGTGATCCAAGTCTAGCTTCTAAAACTAAAGCCTCAGATTTCACATTGATTGATAATACTTACCTTCCTAGGTACAGAGCAAAGATGAGATCAGTCATTCTTCTGCCTATCCGCCATCACTTCGTACATGCCTTTCCCACATTAAGGAAATGTGTAAATACTAAATCTCCTGAAAACCCCTTCAGATAACATTGATCCCAGAGGCATCTGTGATTCCTATTTTTTTCCAGGTGCACCCTCAAGATCTGACTTAATGAACCTCCATTTATTGAGACTCTTGCCTTATCACTCATTTCAGTTAACAATCTATATCTATATTTGTTTAATCCACTTCTTCAACTGTAATCTACTTTATATCTAACCCTCTTTCTTACTTCCTCTTCTTACCTTTCCCACTATCCTCAATTTCAGGCCCTTATTGCCACTGTCTTAAACTAGTATTGCCTTCAGTTTCTGTTCTCTCTAATATGTTTCACATGATGCTGCCAGAATTATTTTCTAAAACAAAAGCTATTGTGTTAATTGTTTGGTTTGCAAGTGACAAAAACACAAATCAAACTAGTTTAAGCAAAATTTAGGAATTTAAGAATCATAGAGTGTGTTGTTGGACCAAAAACAGGAATATAACTGAGCCTCCAAAAACCATTAAAATTAAAATATTTTAAAACATCAGAATACCCTGACTGTATTTCATCTGTTTTCTCCTTCCCATGTTTGCTTGATTAATGTATTACTTCTTCATATGATACTTCCCTTTTCCTGTTCCTTGTGGCATCAAACATGGTTTTGTACATTTCTTGAGCTTTGTTGCTTTACTATCTGACTTTCTTAGTTTCAAGTTCAATATAGGAAGAGATACATAGGCCACCTAACTGTCTACCCTTTGAATGAACCAAGAGTGATCAGGAACTGAGTCAGTTGATAATATGGTTGCTACAACAACAATAATATGTAGTTTTTACCAGCAGGAGAGAAGAGATGGGAACAGGTGATCTCAGAGGAAGGAAAGGGCCATTTCCAAAGGAGAAAGTTCAGAAGAAAAACAATAGATCTTCCGAACATTTGTATTCACCAGCACTTTTTACAGCAATTGACACACAATAAGTATTCCATGTGACTCTTGTTTCTTCTCTTCAATTGTCTTTAGTAGCTTCAAATTACCTTCTCAGCCCTCCACATTTTCCTACCTTTCGTGTAAGATAGTCAGCTAGAGTAATGGGTTTCCTCTTCCCTAAACCAATGTAATACTTATTAACATATTATTTATATCCTGCGCCTTCTGTTCTCATCTCCTGCTGAGCAAACACAGGTGGTTTCCTTAACATTAAGCTTCACAGTCAATGGAGTTTTCTCTAAGGTGGCTGTGTGGTATGCTGGAAGGATTATGAGGACTGGAGCTTCAAGTCTAAGATTTGTAATCAAGTTCTACTAAATCATAGAATCAGGCAAGCCAGGGTTCCCCACAGTACAGTGGCATCTGCTTTACAGGATTCCTTCAGATAGTAAGTGAGATAACTGTGAAATGACATTGTAAATGTTCAAGCAGTTTCAAATGTTAGCAAGAGGCAGCAAATTCCTAAGGTGAAATATGCCGTAATGGGAAAAGCCTCAAAGGTTTGAAAAAGGAACTATAGAAGAAAAATACAAAAAATGCTAGTCAGAATAGATATAATTTCAAATACAATGAAAAAAATGAAATTGCTTCTGTTTTGGGAAAAATAGATAGGATTTTTAAAATAAATATAATTCTTCATCTTTTTTTAAAATGTAAGATATGGGAAAATAACATTGCCAGGAGAAGACCAAGAAATGGTAATAAAAGTATTCTGCCTCTTCAGCTACAGTTGTACAGAAGATGACAGCTCTCCTCCCATTTGACTTAGGCAAGGCTGGAGGACTCAGTCAGTAATAAGTAATTATGAGTTATCCCATGGAGAAATCACAATACTAATAGCTGGAAGATTCAGGGCAAATCACTTATTCTCTCAAGCCTTGCGTTCCTCATATGGGTAAAGAAAGAGGGGACTCAATGACCCATGATGTTTCTTCAAGATCTAAATCACTGTTACATAGAAACCAAGTATTACAAGTAAAACTGAGAATTCAATATCTATACTATGATAGTCACAATTACAGTATGCACAATAGGCAATGCAGTCAAAATGGTTTAACATCAGGGTTTTAATAATTCATCAGATTATTATAAAATAGTAGAGTTTTTTTGGAATTTTGTTTTCTTTTGTCTCAGGTTTTATGTTTTCTTCCTTTTTACTGAGCTGCAGGTTTATTGAGATCAAATTTCCTATTTATTCAATGTTGTTCCCTCTAAAAAAGTATTTTATTTTGGAAAAGTAAGGGATACTTTAAAGATTTATAATCTAAAATATAGCATTCAATTCCAACTATTTAGTTTAGAAATAAACACAAATTAAATTTAACTTACACTTTTTAATTACTATATTCCATTTTCAATTAACATTTTTTCAAAATTTCTTTTCTGAAATTATCATTTCATAGAGTTTTTATATCCATGATAATTTCATTTTAGTTACCATGTTTTCACATAATAAATGAGTACAGAAAGAAAGTAATATTTTCATAAAATATCTCAGAAAATATACTATTACAAATACCAAACATCACTGTCATAATGAGTCATATCTCAAATCTGTTTATTTACCCTCTGTAACATTAAAGTTTTCATATTTTTATGGTTTGATATTTATTTATGCTTTCTAAATGGAGATTATCTTAATTTCAGAGGAGAAATATTGGTCTACGAATTTTTTAAGAAATAGCAAAGTGGAAATACACAGCATATAATATAAATGTAGGTTGCTTTCTGTTTAATAAGGTATTATAGCTCGGTTTCTTTACCTTTTTTTCTAGATATTTTTGAGAAACTACCCAGAGTTACTTCAGAAAACCACATTGTCTTTCAAATGCCCTTATATAAATAAGGCTTATGTAGAAAAGCCTTTTGTATTCTCAAAACAAACAGACACGTTTGCTTTACCTTGTCCTGGAGTACCAGTAGACAGACAATACATATATTTGGAGCACAAAGTGAACAGGGGTAGCAAAAAATGTGTATATACAAGTGTATGTCTACATTTATAAAGAAATTTAATATTTAATATTTCAAAAATGGAAAAAATTAAGCCTCTGCTCTCCTTTCTCACAGTTATGGTATTATCCAGTATTGAATGTATATGTGCATGTGCATGGTGGAAAGGAAAATGAGACAGAAACACTTTCTGTGCCATGTTCCAGGAACCGACTGACATTATTCTTAACCGTCCTTCCTTTGAAGCATTCTTGTTTCTTGTCTTGTCTCATTCACTTCCTTTTCTTCCTTCCTTGAAATTTGAAAATAAAAGTTTCATAAAGTAAACTGTCAGGAAGAAAACCTGTATATTATGCTAGTTTTCAAAAGCTATTGAACACCATGTAAATACAATAAGTGCACTTATAATCAACAAGAAGCAGCAGAAAATTTTCTCAGTGATCTGTAGAGACGACTTTTATTTTTCACAGACAAAAGAGGGGAAAATAAGTGATTTCTCTATCTGACATCATAGTACTTATAGAACTCTTAGGTGAAAATAATCCAATTCCAATGATATTTTTGAAAGGCAACCAGACAAGTTCTATTTAATTTTTGTAATAAATGTACGTTTTGAGTGGTTATTGATACAGGATCTTCTGGTTCACCTATATTTCCCCTAAAAATTAAAGGTTTGGGTTTTTTTCTTTTCTCAAAGACTATAACAATATTTTTAGTAATGATTTGTTGCAGAATTGGCCTCTTCCTATCCAAGGGGTACAACACTTTGAGAGATTAAAATGTATTATTTAGACAGATATAGTTAAAGCAACAATAACAACACACACACATAAACCCTCCTTATGCTATCCAAGTATCTGTTGAAAAATTCATTAGGGTTTTTGGCAGCAGGAAAGACACTAATAAATATTAAACATCTGATAGGGCCAAACACTGGGAACAGCTTTCTTCATGTAGTCTTTGCAACCACCCTGTAATATGGTTATAATGGTCCATGTTTTATATCTAAAGAAACTGTGGCCGATAATAAGTTTTCCAGCACAGGCAAGTTGCATAAATATTAAGTGATAAAGCAGAATTGCAATTCAGATTTCTCTAGCTATAAAATTTGGATTTGTTAACCAACACTACCGATTTTCTAGTGTTTGAATTTGTAGCACTAACATTTAAAAAAGAGAGAGAGGGAGAGAATGAGAGAGAGAAAGAGCTATATAGGATTGCCACACTCTCCTTTTACCAACTGTATTTAGCTATTGAAAGTCAAATGAGTGATTTGTTTCTCTTATTAAGCTGAAAAATTATAGAAAAGCAACAGAGAATTTTTTAAATGCTCATTTTCTGCAAAAGAAAGAGATAATCTTGTATAATCTGTGGATTCCAAATTAAATATGACTGCTAATATTAAATAGAAAGTGAAAAGAAGAACAGAAGAACATAGGATAAAGTACCAATACAACTCAGGAAATACCAGCAAAAATTACATGGAGAGATTCACCATGAAAAAGAAAAGCTGCATTGCCTACTTACTCCAATACAGGCACTGGTGTTAGCAGGACTGTTGAAAGAAATGCTTTACACTAATTAGCTCTGGGGAACAAAAATTAAGGTCTGCATAAAAATCACATAGTTCAGCCAGAACCATATTTGAAGGAAATAATCTCTATGACAACAAAAATGTAGTCATTGGAATATAAAGTTTTGAAAACTTATTTAGCCCTTCCTTCTCCTTCAACACTGCAAAGTTGGTCCAGAAAAATACAATCTGAAGAGGCTGTGGACAAAATGCAATTTAAGAAGAAACTGGAAAATGCACAAATGTCTTTTATAGTGAAAGCTTTAATGCTTTATTCTAAGATCAGGGATAAGACAAGGCTATAAGAAGAAATATGGAACACTAATTTTGAAACCAATTTATTTGTATACTAGGGTTGAACGAGTAAGTAAATATATTATACATAATGAGGGGCAGGATTCTCACCAAGGGAGAAATCAGTTACAAATAAGAAAAAGGAAATGCTAGAATAAACATGATGCTGTTGGATTAAAGTCAGAAGTATCAATACAGACTAATTTTTAAAATATATTTTCTGATAAGCAGGTACAAAATAAATATAGATGTATGTATGTAGAAATAAATACACAATTCTCTAATAAAATGAATCAAAGTTCCTTAGAAAAGTGGTTGATTCTAGGGCTGGGGAAAAGAATATACAAGGTTAGCCAGGAATGTCTCATGATGCCAGAAAGTATGAATGACTTCCCTACCCCAACAAAAATAATGAAGAAATATCAAAAAGGCACACAAACAAATGTGAAGGACCTCTAGATGGCCAAAGTTGGAACAACTTGAGCAAAACAGTAAATGTCACTAGTTGTTTTATAATCCAAATAATAAAATAAATATGAATTTATATAAATTAATAAAATAAAATAGGAGAAAAGTAATATCACATCTTCACAGAATAATTCAAATTAATAAATGTAGAAAGAATGTTAAGAGGGTAGATCTTATATTAAGTGTAATTACCACAAAAACAAACTAACAAAAAATCAAAAACAAAAACAAGATAGGACAAAGAAGTTTTGGAAGGTGTTGCGTGGGTCTATTACTTGATTGTAGTGATGGCAATATGGGTGTATACATACGTCCAAACTCATCAAGTTGTACACATTAAATAAGTATAGTTCTTTGCACATCAATTATAACCACAATATATCTCTTAAAAAATAAAAGCATGAGTATTTATTTTATAAGAAAGAACAAGGAAGGGAGGAAGGAAAAAAGGAAAGAGAAAAAGAAATAAAAAGGAAAATAGAAAATTACTAAAAAAACACCACAGTAATAATTGCCACAAGCAAGATTCTCTAATAGATACTAAAATTAGCGGGCAAAGTTTAACAGAAAACAGGATATTGCATAGTCTCAAGTATGTTCCTTCAAATATGTATAAATTATAAAGGAAATAAAACAGTACTTCGTGATAGAGAATCCTAGAAGACATCACTTTAGCCAAATGGTCAAGGTTAACATTAACAGTAGTACAAACTGATATTATATATCCCTTAATATAAAGCACTGAGAAGGACACATGGTCACATCTCCTCCATGGCATCTTTCCCAAAAATGCATAGCCTCAATCTAATCATGAGAAAACATCACTTTGTAAAAACTGAGAGACACTTTACAAACTAACTGGTCAATATTCTTTGAACATGTCTTTCCATGAAAGACAAGGAAAGACTGAAGAAATGTCCCAAATGGGAAGAAACTAAGGAGACGTGGAAGCCAAATATGACCTAGGATTCTGTATAGAATCCTGAAAGTGAAAAGGGACATTAATGCAAAAATTTGTAAAATCTAAGCAAGTTCTGTGCTGTAGTTAATAGTATTTGACCAAAGGTAATATTTTAGTTTTGATACATTTTCTATGGTTATATAACGTGGTAACATAAGTGCAAGCTAGGCGAAGGATATATCAGAACTCTCTTAACTGAATTTGCAAATTTTCTGTAAGCCTAAAATTATCTCAAAATAACATAAATCTTAGAATTAAAATAAGTGAAATAAACATATTCATTATTTAGTTGGTGGCACAATCACATAAACAGGGACCAATACAAGTGAATTTAAGATGCTGTATAACTATAACAAAGACAACAACAAAACAGCTGTTTAATCATCTAGCAATATCGTAGTTGCTATTCTGAGACTGTTGCATTGTTAATATGGGATAAACCAAATGAGAAATTATTTGAAATTCTATCAACCCCAGTGTTCCTGAGAGCTAGGCTTTTCAGCATGAGATAACAGAGAAAGAAGGTAAGTACATAGCCCTATTGCCCTAATTTGAATTAAAAAATATCAGTATGAACTCATGACAATTTAAACATTTTTCCTCTACTTATGTCCAGTAAAATCTCTAGAAACAATGATTAACTCAACAGTAAAGAACACTAGTAGCAAATAGATAGGGGTCTCCAAATATTATTTCCCACTAAACGGAATCAGGGTTCTTTGGAGAAATAAATGATTCCAGGTCTGGCATAGAACATGCATAAGATACAATTAGAATAGATAGTCATGCTAGACAGTAAGATGGGACAATGTATCAGTTGGAATAATAACTTCAACTTTGTAGCAGTGCAACGGAAGTTTCATAACAATGTAACTCCAGCAGGACACCCCCATGTGAATGGCTTTCCATGGTACCAGACTCCGCAGATTGCCAGCAAGTCCTGCCAGCTTAGCACCACAGTGACTTCTCTGTCATCCAGTGAGCCTATGATCGCCAATAAAGGTCTGGATCTCAGCCTGGGCTCAGCCTGGGCTCTCTTCCTTGGGTAGCTATCTCAGCCCAAGGGGTACAGACTGGTGTTTATATCTATTACAACTATATTCTTTAAAGTAATGCTTACTTCTTACTATCTCATGGCTCATTATTACAATGCCTTGTTATAATTAACAACTGTTCATATTAATATTTTCCTATGCAAGTTAATGTGTGGTTTCTGTTTCCTGATTGAGCATAAGAAGAAGTGAATGATAGTATAAATGGGGCCAGATTGGTCATGAGTTGATAGATGTTAGGACTGGGTGATAGCTCCATGTGGCTCTTCTATTTTTGTGTATATTCAAAATTCTCCATAATAGAAAGATAGCTAAAAGCAGCTTTACATTTTTTTCCGTAATGAGCCATATAAATATTTATACTGAGTCACAGAAAAAAGACTCTAAATAGTTCTACTCAAGTTTTGCCTACCAAGTGAGTTGTACCAAATTTACAAAAAAAAAAAAAAACCCCAAAAAAAGCAAACAAACAAACAAAAAAACCCCAGCTTTTAGAAATCTTTATATATCAGAATTGTGGATAAGATATGGAAAATGTAAATATACATATATAGTAATTGAATTATTTAGAGACCTAGGAAAAAATGAACTGCATAGTCAAATTAGCATCATTCAAGGGAGGCTTAATTAAAAAGAATATTTTCAAAGGTACAAGCATTGTGAAGATACTAAAAGCAGTTGTTATCAAGCCTATGGCCTATAGAGAGAGGTGAGAACTGTTATCAGAAACAGTTGTAGAAAAGGATATCCTGAAAGAGTGTAGAGTACAACAGTCTGAGGTGACATTATAGAAAGTCCTTGACTTCACTCTCCTCCCTCCTTCAGATGTATGCTGAACCTAACTGGAAACTGGGTGGCAAGAGTTGATACAGTCCACACAGGTTGGCCTCCTGGGCAGCGATCAGAGTAGGACAGGGTGAAGAACACGTATGGAGGGTCAAAGGGAAGCTATGAAACAGGGTAAATACTTAAAAAGTACAAATAATGAATGATAAAGGAAAGGATGAGGACAGAGACTAAGAAACACTAGATATATTGTTGTGCATAGTAGCAAATTAAGAAATTAATATTCAATGTAGTAGAATGTGGGAAGTATTACGTAAATTTATGAAGATAATGACCAAACCAAAAACACAATCTTTGTCAAATATCAGAAAAAAAACACGTCTCTCCAAGTCAAAAACAAAATAATTGCCAATGGTGTTTCACAAATGTCGTAGTCACCTAAACACCTACCAGCAAAGTATGAGGGACTATTTTTTACCATAGTCTTACAGAATGTGCTATATAGCTTGGATTTTTGCTAAGCTTATATGTAAAAAAAAAAAAAAGATGTCTTAAAATATAGTATAATCCATTTTCTCTTTATTAATTTAGGATGCAGCTATTTGTGAACATTCTCCTCCCTTTTATTGGTCTATTCATTTGTAAGCATTATCACATTATAATTATACAAAACTTTCAATATGTTTTCAGACCTGGTAGGACTAGTTTTCCCATACTTTTTATAGTTTGAAGACCTTTCCAAAATATTGCATTTTGTTTATTTTTTCATATGAACTTTAGCTCACTCAAAAAAGAAGCTTGTTGGTTTTTCTGTTTTGTTTTGTTTTTCGAGACTGAGTCTTGCTCTTGTTGCCCAGCTGAAGTGCAGTGGCACAATCTCGGCTCACTGCAACCTCCGCCTCATGGGTTCAAGCGATTCTACTGCCTCAGCCTCCCTAGTAGCCAGGATTACAGGTGCTTGCCACTATGTGTGGCTAATATTTTTGTATTTTTTAGTAGAGACAGAGTTGCACTATGTTGGCCAGGCTCCAGGCTGGTCTTGAACTCCTGATCTCAGGTGATCCACCCGCCTCCACCTCTCAAAGTTCTGGGATTACAGGCATGAGCCACCATACCAGGTCTCATGTTGGTTTTTATTAATGACACTAGGTTAAATTACAAAATAACTTAGAGAAAAACAACATCTTATGATTGCTATGTCTTCAGAATATTGTTACAAACCTCTATATATGCAAAAAATTCCACTACTGAGAATTTATCCTGCAGATATGGCACACACGTGTGAAATGCTATAAATATAAAACTATTCACTGTGACATTGTTTGCTATAGCGTGCCCCAAACCAACAAAAGCAAACACAAAAGGCTAATGACACCATGAGAAAAATATTGACAACTGCTGGTACAGACAAAGGGTTAAACTCTCTAACATGTAGTTAGATTTCTATATTGCCACGAGAAATCTCGATAACCCAATTTAAAAAAAAAAAAAAGAGTAAAAGACATGAGGCAACAGCCTCCCTTCACACCAACTGTATTTATTATTCAGGGTTCTTCAGAGAAACAAAATAGGATAAATATAGATACATAAGAGGAAATTCATTATGGGAATTGGCTCATGCAATTACTGAGGCAGAGAAGTCCCACGATATGTGGTTTGAAGTTGGAGAATCAGGAAAATTGGTCATGTAATACAGTCTGAACCTGAAAGCCCAAGAACCAGGGGAGCTGATGCTGTAACTCTCCGTTTGATTTCAAAGACCTGAGAACCTGCGGGCCACTAGTGTAAGTACTGGAGTCTAAAGGCCCAAGCACATAAAGTTCTGATGCCTGAGGGCAGGAGAAGATGGATGTCCTAGCTCCAGAAGAGAGAGAAAATATACTCATCCTCTGTCTTTTTCTTCTATCTGGGCCTTCAATGAAGCAAAAGCCCATCTTCACTGATGAGGACAGATTTTTACTCAGCCTACTGGTTCAAATACTAATCTCTTTAAGAAACACCCTTACAGAGACACCCAAATAAAATGTTTTACCAGCTTTCTGTATATCCCTTAACCCAGTCAAATTATAACCTAAAACTAACCATCACATCAACCAAAAGCAAACAAACAAGTGAATACAAATAGCCATTTAACAAACGAAAACTTGCTTATACTGACTCATAATAAGATAAATGCTAATTAAAACTACACTATATGAGAGTATCAGAAAGACTGACATCAGACTGCACTGGTGAGGCTACCATTGCTCTCATATATTGTTGGTGGTAGTACAAATTCTGTGGAGGACAGTATTGAAATAGGTTTCAAATTATAAATCAAATACCCTTTGATTTAATGATCCCAGTTCTGGGGATATATTATACAGATATATGTGTACCATAAACATATACATATATTATCATATATCACATACTATATATAATTTTTTTAAAAAATTATCATAGCAAGAAATTGGAAATAGTCTAAGTATCTATCTGTAGGTCATTACTTAATTAAAATATGGCACTGATCCATAATGCCATATTATGGAGCTATACAAAGAAATGAAGAATCTCTCTATAACTTGTACTATTTTTATTTGATAGCTATGTAATATGTACAATTATTACTCCAAAGAAAATAAAATAGTTATAGATATAACAAAACATGTCCATATACTATAAATTACAAAATAATGGTAATAGACAAAAATCTAAATAAATATGAAACATACTATGTTCATGGATTGAAAGATTTAATTTAGTAAAGATGCAACTCTCCCCAATGTGATCCATAGCTTTAATGCAATTCCTGTCAGAAATTTGTAGACATAAACAAGCTTATTTAAGCTTATTCAAGCTTGTATTATATGGAAAGACAAAGGACCTAAACTAGCTAAAACTATTTGATAAATAGTAATAAAGTAGAAATAATCACTCTACTCAACATCAAGGCTTACAATAAAGTTACAATATTCAAGCATTCAATAGAACAGAATAGACAGCTCAGAAATCATGTCATAGAAGTATAGCCAATTGATATCTTTTTCATTTTTTCCTGCTGTGTCACCCAGGCTGGAGTGCAGTGGCATGATCTTGGCTCACTGCAACCTCTGCCTCCTGGGTTTAAGCAATTCTCCTGCCTCAGCCTGCCAAGTAGCTGTAACTACAGGCATGCATCACCACACTGGCTAATTTTTGTATTTTCAATAGAGACAGAGTTCTGCCCTCCCAAAGTGCTGGGATTACAGGTGTGAGCCACCATGCCCGGCCACCAACTGATTTCTTATACAGGCACACAAGTGATTCAATAAAAGAAGGTTAAATATCTTTTTCAACAAATGATGTTTGATAAAGTGGACATTGATAGGCAAAAAAATGAACCCTGATCTAAACCTCACACCTTAGGCAAAAATTAACTTAAATTTGGCCATGAAATTAAATATAAACCTTAAAACTATATTTTTTTCAAATAAAACATCTGAAGAAAATTTTCAGAACTTATAAATAGAAGAGTTTTAGACATAACACCGAAACCATAATCTATGAGAGACAAAATTAATAAAATGGAACTAATCAAAATGAAAATTTTTATCCTGTGAAAGCTCATATAAAAATGATTTTTAAAAGATCAGCTACAGCTCACGCCTGTAATTCCAGCACTTTGGGAGGCCGAGACTGGTGGATCACGAAGTCAGGAGATGGAGACCATCCTGGCTAACACCGTGAAACCCCGTCTCTACTAAAAATCCAAAAAATTAGCCGGGTGTGATGGCCGGTGCCTGTAGTCCCAGCTACTCGGGAGGCTGAGGCAGGAGAATGGCGTGAACCCGGGAGGCGGAGTTTGCAGTGAGCAGAGATGGCGCCACTGCACTCCAGCCTGGGCGACAGAGTGAGACTCTGTCTCAAAAAAATAATAATAAAATAAAATAAAGGTCAGCTACCAACAAGGATGAAATATTTGCAAGCCATATATCAAACAAATGTCATATCTATTATATATATAAAAATACATATTTCTCAAAATTCGGTAGTAGAAAAACAAATTATCAGGTGGACAAAAAAAAAATGAACAGACATTTTACCAAAGACAACATATAAATGGCAAATAAGCACATGTTAACATTAGTAGCCATTAGAAAAATTTAAAGTACAATGAAATATTACTACATGCCTATTAAAATAACTAGAAGAAAAAGTGGTGACACCAGATGCTGTGGTCATACACTGTGGTAGGAATGTAAAATGGTACAGCCACTCTGGGCAGTTTTTCATAAATTGAAAAGGGCACATATCATATGACCTAGTAATTGTACTCTTAGGTATTTACCCCAGAACTCTGTACACAAATGTTCATAGATGCTTTATTTATAATAGTCAAAAAATTTAAATGACCCAAATGTCCATTAACAGGCAAATGATTAAACAAACTGATACATCCATGTTGTGGAATACTATGCAGCAATTAAAAAGAATTATTTATTGATACGTGTAACAACCTGATGAATCTCAAGAGCATTATGCTGAGTAGAAAAAGCAATCTTAGAAGGTTACAAACTATATGATTCCATACATAAAACATTTTTGGAATAAAAGTTTTAAAATGGAGGACAGATTAATGGTTGCCAGATTTCACCAATTTTACACAAGTACATGCAAAACTGGTGAAATCTGAATAAACTTTGTAGAATGTATCAATGTTAATTTTCTAGTTTTGAAATTGTGCTGTAGTTACACAACGTGTTACCCTTGGGGAAACTGGATATAGCGTACAAGAAATCTCCTCGTGCTTAGTTTTTAAACTACTTCCACTACATTTATAATTATTTTAACATAAAACTTAATAAAAAGCATTGTGCGGAATTGTATATGTATTATGTTAATACTTTGTGGGAAAGGGAAAGGAGGGGAAAATATCATATTTGTTTTTGCTTACGTGTATACAAAGGAACTCCAAACAGATACTAATAACAGTAATTACCTGAACGTGTGGGTCAGGGGAACCACAGCATATGGGAGACAGATGTGGAAAGGGATATTTTAAAAAATATTTGAGTCACATTAATATATTTCTTATTCAAAAAATAAAATTATTTATTGTAGGCATAAAAATAATTACAGTTATTATGCACTAGCTCTATCAATCATACAAAAGACAGTTTAATACCAAAAAATTAAAATTCCATATCCTTGAATTTAGGGTAGACATGAAAATTTAATTAGTTCTACTTTATAAGAAATTTAATTCATCAGTATTATTTCTCTTATTTCTTGTGGATTTAGAGAAAACTGACCATTGATAAACACTGGTCTTGAAAAATGACACAGAAGACTGCATTAGCTCACTCCAATTTTACCTAGGTGCCAAGATGAATTTCACACTTTTCGATTTGCAATCTTGAAGTTTAAGCATATACAAAGCATTGTTCTCTTAGACTTTAGAAAGAGAAAACAACAAAGGGATCCTTGAAATAACTTCCACAAATTGGAATAGAATATTCCTTTCAGTGCTTCAGCGTTTCTTGGGAAATAGAATTGTGTGGTGCTGTATGTACATTTCTCAAAAAGAAAACAAAGAATATGGAAAATGCAAATGCCAAAACTCAGAAGAATTTTTGAAAATAGTCAAGAGGAAATGAGGGGCCTCAATTAAATTGCACAGGCATCATTCAACCGCAATTTATTAATGCAGCATATAGAAGTGAAATGCCAACCACCTCAAATACTAATGGAAATCAATAAATGCCAATATATGTAGTGCTGCTATGAGGGAAATATCTACATTTTTGTTTATCTGCTAGAACAGAGCAAAATGAAAGTTGGTACCTTAGACCAATAAAATATTAAAGATACTCTGAGGTTATCCACATTCAAAACTGCCATATTTTGCTAACTTAAAAAGCCTTTTCTCATGCATCTAAACTTTGTATATCGAAGCTCATTTTAACATTAGTTGTCTATAAACTTACTTTTCTCATTTTCTTTCAGGGTATTTCTAAAAAAGTAATTTGTTTAGCCAATACATATAGGAGAAAGGCACTACCTTTAAGGAAAAATGATAGCAAATTTAAAAACTCTAAATTAATACTTTTTTAAATAAAATACACATGGGAACACGCAGATATGTTAGCAATTCAGCAATCTACCATTATTGGGGAAAGTCAATTGTCTTTAAATTCAATGAAAGCAACCCAGTGAAGACAGACTCTTCGGGCACTGTAGAAAGGAGATGATGTCTCAAAACCAATTTTACATTATACCCTCTTTGCTTCCATTGATACCATTGTCACTGCTGATATGTCACACTTTTCAGAACGTTCGAAGTAATTATTGAAAGAAAGATAATAGCTGACCTCTGCCTGGAACACTCTTCCTCCATACCAGTTTGGCTCACTCCCTCCCACAACTGCATATCACTGGCAGTTTTCTTCACGGTATTTTCACCACCACACGATTTATATCTCCTTGGTTATTGTAAGAGTTCCCCCTCCAGAATTTTAGTTTCATGAGGATAAGGAGTGGGAAATTTGATTCATTCTGTATTTCCAGTATTATGGAAGGAGTAGTGACTCAGTAAGTTTCCTATTTAAACCTCATAATGATTCTATAAGTAAAAAGATGCTGATAAAAGTTAAGTGAGCTTTCCCAATATTACCAGGCCAATTAGTGGAAACAATTATGACTCAATTCCATGTATTTGAATTCTTAATACTGTGCTTTTCCCAGCATATCACATTTTGATGTGAGTGAATATAAATCTGAAAAAACTCATCAGAACTTGGTGGAAATGGGACACTGTATAAGTTAATTGTGCACCTAAAAGCATGTATATTTAATTTATTTTTTGGTATATGATATAATTCTAATGTGCACAAGCAAAAATTTTTTTTTTCATAAAGTACTTAGGCATACTTATCATCAGGAAGAATAAAGAAACAAGTAATTTGACATTGCTTGTGATAAGGCTAGATGCTAATGCAGAGGCATTAATAAGTCTATGAAATTAACCATAATAATTTTAACAACTTAGCAAACATTTATTGAGTATCTTTAATGGGTCAGCGCCTAGACTCTGTGCTAAGGCCATGAAGAGATTAATAAATGATAGTGCACATTCTTAAAAGAACTCAAGTCATTTAAAGATATTAACATAAAAGTATAATTACAGTATAGTGGAATTAGAAGATGTTATAAAGTGTTGTAAGAGTAAAGGGAATCAGTGGCCAACCTTGCCTAGGAAAGTCAAGAAGAGTTGTAATTTGAGCTGCACCTCAGAAGATGAGTCCTGGTTCCCAGGTCCAATAGCAATAGAAGAAGTCGCAGGTATGTGGAGCTGGGAAATGGCACAAATATTCAAAGGGCTAGCTTGTTTAATGTGTCTTGGGAGAGGGTGCACAAGAAGGCCCAGCTGGAGATAGGACTGTCAATGAGCATAGAAGTACTATCTACATGTTATTGAGAAGGTTCAAGGAGACAAGGCATAGAAGAATATTGGTCTGATGCTGCATTAAGCATTGCGTAAATGCTGGCACTTGTTTTGGAACAGAGGATTTGAGATATTTTATATATCCATAAATCCAAAAGAAGAAAAATGTCCCCTAGTACAAAAATAAATCTACTGTTTATCAAATAAAATTTTTCATTTGGGTAGCCATGTAATAGAAATGGCATGCATATTATACAAAGCTGTTTTTGAAACCAGAGACTCCAGGCAGCATTATCATCTGACGTTTTCAGTGAGAACCAATAAACGTGACAAGGAGCTTCAGAAGTAGGGAAGCAATCCGGTATTTCATCACAACCAGTCATGATATGAAATTCACTTGCATAGATAGAAGCTGATTTTACAGGGAAGGGGTGTGAGTTTGGCTCCTTCTTTCATTACTCATGACCTCAATCCTTAGGGAAATGACAAGATAATTTAATTCTCAAACACTCATTTGGGAGTGTCAATGATAAATGATCAGAAATATTGCTGTTCCTGTGGTACTGTTTTTCCTATGAAGAACTAAAGAACTAATGTTCTTTCCTTTTCTTTCCTGTACTTGCTTTGACTTCTCTCCATTCAGCCCAAGAAAATAACTTGATATTGGAGCAATAAAGCCTGTCACAATAAACCTAATCTTCCGTCACAATCTTTCTCCTTTTTTCCTTGTCTTTTGTTTTCCCTTTAAAAAATTCTCCAGTTTAGTACTTGCATGGCACTTCATATTTCTGCATAATTAAAAGCCAGAACTAATTGATCTAATTGTGTGTACCAGTTAGCCCAAGAAAATGGTAATTTTCTTTTTCTTTGCATCTTGCAATCACCTAATAAGCAGCTCTAATGCTGCCTGTTGAATTATATAATAAACAAAAATTTCCCATCATTTAACATTTGTTCAAAGGCTTAATGCTGTGGGTTCACAAGAGCAGAAAGAAGAATAGAAATGTGCACTTATCCAGTGAATTCAATCAATGTAAACTGCAAATCTAAATTAATTATTCAGGCTACCAAAATCTTATGCATTTGTTGTTTGTTGTATAAATGCCAAAATTATTTGAAAAAAAATTAGTCTAACTTTACATGGAAGTCAGGCCTTTGTTGACACATATGTGCCTGATATGAATCCTTTTGTATTCTAATTCAAGCATTAATTATTTTGCAAACAAGTAAAGGAAGACATTTAGTGTAGTTACATTTGTCACTCAAATCTGAGTATATAAAGCCTT
The DNA here is from genome assembly GCF_024542745.1 of Macaca thibetana thibetana. Lineage (NCBI taxonomy): Eukaryota > Metazoa > Chordata > Mammalia > Primates > Cercopithecidae > Macaca > Macaca thibetana. Next base: position 74,665,904 of record NC_065581.1, read on the forward strand.
CATTGAGTAGAACAGGAATCAGAGACCACCACCATTCGGCCAGAGTGAGGTCTTATGCCTATTGGATTTTACTGCTTCTATCCATGGACCTATGAACCCTCCACCCACATGCATGCATCCCCACCAGCTCTTCCCCACAGTACTTTTCACCACACTGAGTGCCACTCAGAGTGAATCATAGAACAGACAAGAAACAGAAAAATGCCTTCCTTCTGGCGGGTCCCGCGCTCCCAGCCTGGACCCCAGAGCCGGCCGAGCATCGCTCCTGACTGCTTTAGGCTTCCCTCCATACTCAATGAGTTTACCAAAGTCTCATCCCGTTAGAAAATCTTCCCTTGACACCCTTTGCAGAAGTACAGAAGGCATTTCTATGACTGCTAGGGTTCAATAACCCTACATTTCTATGACTAAAAATGTGATCCCATGAGAGACCAACGTATGAAAACTTGTATTTAAAACATTTAATGACAATAAAACTGCAATTGTACAGAAAGCTTAGAAAATGAGGCTGTCCTTTTAACTTTGCTTTCTGTTGCTGAGACGTATTTGGCTGTAAAGTATCACGATCCTCAATAGTGATCCTTGCTACTTACTGAAAATCTTCCTAGAATGTATTAGTGCACTTTTCTCCCTAAGTAAAATCATTTAGTCTTTTTTGATGATTCAACATCTTGTAATACCTGATTAGAAGCAAATAGTTTATCTTTTATGGTAACACATTGTTTTCACTTATATACTTGTAACTAAAAGAATTTTAGGAAACCATACGGTTGAAAAATATTTTATTGAAAATTATTATGCAAGGTAAAATGTTCACTCATTCATTCCCACATTAATTAACTTAACACTTATGGATCTCCTACAAAGTATGAGGCACTCTGCCAGGCCTTGCAATGCAATGGCAAATAACACTAGAACCACTTAGAAAGGGAGAACTTGCAGGCTAAGTTCTCTTATATTGCGCTAAGATACTATTGAACTCTCTTAAAAACTCGTTTGTAGGCCTTTAGCATCACAGTCCACCTAGTATATGGGAGATAGACTGGAAAAGCAGTGTATAAGAGGAACCAAATATCTCAATATGGAAAATCAGAAAGGGTGTTCTAGAGGTGGAGGCAAGTAAACTGGGACTCACAAGATTAGGAGTGGGTTTTGGCATTCAACAACATTGTTCAATTACCCTACATTTTGGTGTTCTCTATTAACAACGATTTTTAAACATTTTTTGGACAAGAGGCCTCATAAAGAATCTAATCAAAAGTTTGTCCATTACATTTAGAAATTATTAAAATGATAAAATTTATGTTATGTGTGTTTTACTACAAATTAAAAATCCTCTTATCCAAGAAAAATATGTAAACGCACATAGACACCAATAATGTCACTGTCATGAAATACATTTGGTTTTCTACTGGAGAGAGGGGTCACTACTGACATCTAGAGAGTAGAGAACAGAAATGCTGTTAAACATCTTGTACAGAACTAGCCTCCACAACAAAGAATTCTCTGACCAAAATGTCAATAGTGCTGAGACTGAGAAACCTCTGTGTATGCTAATCAAGTTGCTCAAGTAATTTTCTACAGGAAATGATTGGTCACCTTCCAAATTGAATTTGCAAAGAAACCAAAAAAATGTAGAGATGCATCCATTATTTATATACAAGTAAATAACATGTTTTTTGTGTGTGCTGGGAGAGGGAGTTGAAATGGATAATCACCTTGGTGTACTTTAGTTTTATATTTACCCAGTATATTTATTATTGTTCTTTGCAGGAATGGTCAGATTTAAATTAAACAAATAAGCAAATTAAAATGTTATATAATACAGTGTTTAAACTCTTATTTTTGTTCTACTTTTGATCTAAAATACGTCATAGACATAATTTCATAAAGGCAGGTGTATCTCCTTTGTGGACTGAAAATCATCTGCCCAGTCTATCTGCCCTATGGTGTTAGTCTGCAGCAGTTGCTATAGCAAATATCTGTGTTTGATGAATACCACTGAGTAACTCAAGCAGTCAAAAATGAAAACAGACTTGATTAAATGCAGACTAAGTGACCTTTAAAATTATTTCACTGCCTCTGGACAGTGTTTGGGTTATTATGGACAAATATCTACCCTATATGCACTTGTGGTACCTGAGACTGCTTCTATACAAGGTCAGGAAAGCACACCGCCATGTGTCTGTCAGACTCTTCCCCGTTAGAAGTTCACAGTGGGCAACCACCTTTAACATGGTAAAATCCATAGTGATCATTGAGAAACACAGCAGGACAGATTATATGTGCCGACTTCCATTTTTCTAGCTGAGTGTAGTGACATATTTAGCATTCCAAATTAATTTTTCTCCCTGAAGACTTGAATGCTCATAGTATCTAAAAAATACTAAAAATCTTACAGAAACAGACAGTATAAAATACAAGCATACATTTACCAAATAAACTATAAAGGGGCTAAGTTTTGTCTTCAATAGCCTCTTAAATTTCATTCTTTCTCCAGGTCCCTCACACGGCTATGTGACAAACTACTCATTTTTGCCTATCTAGAAATATGTTATAGCTCAAAATAAGTCCTACCTTATCTTTTTATATACAAACCCCACATTATTTTAGTGTTCTGCATAAATGTTATTTTTATTTATTTATTTATTTATTAATTTTGAGACAGCCTTACTCTGTTGTCCAGGCTGGAGTGCAGTGGTGTTATCTCAGCTCACTGCATCCTCAGCCTCTCGGGTTCAAGCAATTCTCATGCCTCAGCCACCCAAGTAGCTGGAATTACAGGCGTGCTATATCCAGCTAATTTTTGTATTTTCAGTAGAGACTTTATGTTGGCCAGGTTGGTCTCGAACTCCTGGCCTCAAGTGATCTGCCTGCCTCGACCTCCCAAAGTGCTGGGATTACAGGCGTGAGCCACCACACCCAGCCTATGAGTAAACGTTATTTTAATACTCTCAAGTAATCTATAGCATGAACAAACTAATTCACAATAAGATGTAAATGGATAATGTGCTAAAACCTCAAAATGTACTTGTGATTTAAAATAATCAAAACGATGACTCTAATTAATAGATATCAGGGAGGAAACGGGGTAATTTTTCTATCACTTCCTGAATCACAGCATATAAGCAATTTCCAAACAGCATCAATAAAACTGGTTCTAATCTCACAAAGTTATACAGATCTCGCTTTCAATAGTAAATGGAATTTTAACCAATACTGAAGCACAGAATACGATATCAGGCCCTAACTTCCAAAGATGGGAAAGAAAGTTGAAAAAGAAGAAAACTAAGGTCTACTGAGCAATTGCCTTGCTGCAAGAACTGTCTCAGGTGTCTACACTTACTATATAATAATAATATAATCCCCTTATTCTTTCAAGATAGATCACATTAGTCTTATTTTAGAGACAGGAAAACTGAGACTTAACAGAGATTAAATAATTTTTTCCGAAATCACATACCAGGAAGAAGAAAAACCAACATTTTAAACAGCCCTGCTGACTCCAAATTTCATAATCTTTGGATAGACACCTGGCTTATTTTGTCTGAACTGAATGAAGCCAGTATCTGGTAAACACCTATAATGTTGAGGGACTATTTAGACTAAGAACCGCCACACAGTAGCTTGTTTTGTTTTGAGACGGAGTCTCGCTCTGTCGCCCAGGCTGGAATGCAGTGGAGCCATCTCGGCTCACTGCAACCTCCACCTCCTGGTTTCAAGCGATTCTCCTGCCTCAGCCTCCCACACAGTAGCTTATTTAATCTTCATAATAAGCTTATGGATAAGGCACTATTTTCCCCACATTAGCCGACAAAGAAACTAATGCTTACTGAAGTTAAGCTCACACAACGGGCAAGTGACAAATCTGGAATTTCAATCAAGTTCAGCCTGGGCTTTAATTCTAATTCCAAATTCACTAAAATTTCTGTGCATTTTTTTCCACCTAAAAATGAGCAAAAATAATCAAAGACATAGGACAAAAAGTATTTTGAGTAAAATTTATCCCAAAGGAGAGTCTACAACTTTGCACACTTCTATTATAATGTTTGCTCCTTAATGAAAACATATTTCTTTTACAACTAGTCTAAATATTTGGGTTTTAAGTCAGTTTTGTAGTTTTGTGAATACTGATCAGTTTCTATCCCTGAGATTTATTTGTTTTGTGGTTTATGGTGTTGTTTTGAGGTCTGAGGGTGGATTATGAGGGGAGATGAAAGCAATTTAAAGCTCTTAGCAGGGAGGGGCTCCGCTAATAAGGAATACGAGTGTAAAAAAAGATAAAGGCATTAATTTAGAAATTTAGCTATATAATGCAAAAACAACCATAACATTTGAAAATATCTTGCTATTTGCCTGAGTTTACTTTTCACCCAGAAATTTGACTCCATGTAAAAATGGGATATAAATCTCTAAGTAACTTTCTATAAATGGTAAACACCTCCTCCTGTCATGCATTACTCATCATAGCAAAAGCATCTATATTTAATAGTACCATATCCAGGAGTTAAAATCTATATTTTTATATATACCAACTTCCCTAGAAGAGGTCAGGAGGCATGGTATGTGCCCTGGATGGTTAGGGTTGGAGTCAGACAGGGAGGGGGAGATGTTTGGGAGCGCCCAAGAGGAAACCCATGTTCCCTAGATACAATGTTGTACTTAGAAATACATCCCTAAAGTTCTATTCTACCTTAATGCTTCAGAATAGCATTTAAAAAACACTATTCTCAAAGACTGAGTAAAACAGACATAATAATGTAGTTTCCTTTTAAAATCTGAATACAAATTATTCAAATGGGGCTGTCGTCATAACTCTGTAACCTGAAAAACTGGATCAAATTGTCATACTACCTGATTGGTGAGGATGATAATATAATACCTGCCTCTTGATAGTGTTATGATGATTAAATGGGGTGGGTGGATATTTAAGTATGTGACACACATTAAGTGCTCAGTCATGCCAGTTCCATCCCCAGCCGCTGCTCCTTTGAAACAAAACAGTCAAATTTCCAGCAATGTGTCTTTTCTGGAATCAAACTTGAAGCATCATAATTGTTCAAGGAAGAGATGAAAGAATTTTAACTTTGTTTTGTAATGCTGAATAAAGACCTACTTGGCCACAACTTCAAACACAAGTAAAAAATAAAATAAAATAAAGGATCTTTTCTGAAGTGAGATCCTTTGATTCTTTATTCCCAACCTAGGCTTAGGAAACAACAGTTTTTGGTTTTATGGGTAGATGCCAAGAAGCTGACAAACATTTCCCATTAAATAATTTAAATTACTTTCTGTGAAAAATACAAAATATTTTGGAAATTTAAAATGAGGAGGGGCTTTCTATAAAATCAAAAAGTTGCTGGATCACTGCTCTAGGTATTACGTCTGTAAAAGACAATAATAATAAAATTAACGGATGAAAGCACACCGCTTTCAGCTTTGATTAAATTGTGGCTTGCTTACAAAACATAAATATCTATATAACATATAAATGTGTATGTGGGAGTATGCATGCATATGTATTAACAAAAGGAAGCCTAGTGGGCTTATTAAGTGAAATAGAGCACCAAGGAAGCTGTGCCTTTTGCCATATGTTAGCAATTGTTATTTCTTTGTTGTTTTATCATTTGCTTTCGTTTTTAAATGAATTTCCTTTGTTTAACAAAAGGCAAAGTCCTTAGTTGGAAATTATGTAAAAACAGAGGCCTGAATCTGAGGGTCATGCTTTGCTGATTCAGATCCAGAAGTGAGTAGTTTGTTTCAGGGTAGATTGAGGATTTAAAGCATCTGGGAGAAAGCATTTAAGGAGAAACATTTAACAGCTGCTGAAACTGAGATATGAATACCATGTAAACAAGCTGAGAAAACATAACCTATTGTACATTAAAAAGCAAAATTTTTTCATCTGCAAGTTATGTGTTGTTTTTGTTTTGGTTGAGATATATATATTATATTTTATATGTGTGTGTGTGTATATATATATAAAAAAATCAATGACCAATGCTGCATAACTAAGCTATATTTTCCTGTAGATCCTTATTAATCAAAGTGTGATCCATTGATCAGCATCATCAGTATCTGCTGGAGCCTGTTAGGAATGCAGAATCTCAGGCTCCATCACAGACCAGTTACTGAATTGGAATCTGCATTGTAACAAACTTCTCAGGTGATTCATTTGCCCATTGTAAATTCTGAGAAGCCCCATTGTAAAAAACCCAAACTATTGGACTTCTCAATTCATTCAAGGTCCCCCTTCACACCTATACATCCTGTTCGAGGTAAGTATTATACTAAGAGCTTTACCTAGGGAGAAGTTTTAAAATAAGAATATGAGACCCTACTGCAAATAATATAATGTAATTCATCTCATACAGGGTCTGAGCAAGGTTTTTTTTAAAAGCTCCCCTGACAAATCAAATGTGAAGCCAAGGTTGAAAACAATTACATTATCTTATTTAATTCTTAACTTCAAACATCAAGGTTTGCATTATTACGTCACAGAGGAACTTGCTCATGGTAGCAAAACCTAGATTTAAAATCAGGTCTGTCTGACTTCAAAGATTTTCTCTTGCATTTTATACCCACCAATATGTTGGAGGCTTTTAGGCCAGTAGCTAGTTCCCAACTTCCCATTGTGTGATTACCCCAACATGCCACATTGTATGGGAAAGCCCAGAGGGGCAGGGCAAAAGAGTGACCATCAAGAACCTTAAGGCTAGGCAAGACTGGGATGGAAAGATGAAGAGCCATGAAACTGTTTCTCCAGAAAATCAGATCAGCCCCTGTCCTGAGCCAATTGCAATGATAAATGAGCAAACGGACTAATGAACCACAGGGGGATCTGCATGTCAGCCGACTTTGTCACAAACTGAATTAAGCGAATGGGCTTAGAAGAGACATGCAGGAGTGTTTACAAAAGTACTGTGGGCACAGCTCTCAGGCTAAGGAACCTAACATTTGTGGACTGCTCTATCACTACTGTCCCATCACCACATATGGTCACCATACTTGTGAGCAGGAGATATCCCAAAATCTGGTTTGCCTTACATAGGATGACCAGCCAGAGGCCGATGGGTGGAATGTTCCCACAGAGTCAGGGAGGATGTGAGTCATGCCTTCTTACATCATTTAAGCAAGGCTTGTGTAGATTTTTAAAGCATTTACCATAAATGGATCCCCTCATCACCATCTGTTCACTTTTGGTACAGGAAATATTATAAGACCATTCTTGTCATATGGATTTTCATTAGTAGTTTTGAAAAGGATTTCTCTGATCTTTTGAGATACATACAAATAAGTGAAAAAGAAACGGACATTTTCTTTTACAAATCATACTTGGAATAGTGTTAAGTTACTCTCTTTGACAGATGGCTCAATTCCAGGGACTAGCTCTCTCTCAGGGAGCACTGAAAATCCTAGTATAATCCTAAAATATGAGTGTTGACTTTAAAAGTCTGATTTAACTGACAGATGTATGAAATGGCACATAGAAAACTCGCCACTGGGGGCAATGAAAATGCTAGAGTAACAGTTACGTTATAGGAGAATGGCAATGATACAATCTCACCCGTTTTCTCGTTTTATGTGATCCATTTTCTGATGCTGAAATTTATTTTTGTGAAACATTAGATTGTACTCACATTTCTATATGCCTGTTTTTAAAATGCCAAAATTACACAGACTTCAGGGTCTGTCTTTTGAGAAAAACCGACATATAAATAAACCTTACTTCTGTGCAAAAAAAAAAAAAAAAAAAAAAAAAAAAAAAAGACATCTCTTTCAATCATAAACAGCAAGTGTTCTACCTTTGAACCATGGATATATCAACCTCAAACCAAAAAAAATTTGAAAAGAAAAACACAGTGATGAGAAAAATCATAATGGTTAAACATGTCTAAGTAACTGATTAGCTCCCTTTATTTTGAAATAGGTATATTGTCTCCTAACCTCTGATTCGCTCAGTTCCACATTAATAAAAGGTCACAATGTTTTTAAATGCTGAGATTTTAGTATTATATCAGGAGTAGAGATGAATTTTAAAAACTGAGTTTGCACATATGGAGAAAAACTTTAGGTTTGATTTGGGGATCCTCTGCCTGAATTTACAGCTCTGCAAAATCTGCTATTTCTAATCAGCGATAAACCTCCTCTCCCTTGGCTCATGGAACTTTGTTTTCACTGAGTCTAGAGGCGTTAATATCAGTTGCAAAATGTCCTGGAAGAGGGATTTAGAGATCCTGAGTGGTCTGTGCCTGCTTCTGCTAAACATCTCAGAGACACTCTGCCCCCTGGTGGACTGTTCCAGGGTGGGTTTCGATGAACAGTGCAGGCTTCCCTTCTCCCACCCTTCCTCTACTAACCTCTTTCCTTTAGAAGACTCGAGTAGACGCCCCAGTTGAAAGCTTTTATCCCCACCAATTACACATTCGTTTGGTTCAACAATTCCCTTTTATATAATGTGAAAACCCTTAGTTACCTAATCAGCCCTTCACAGCTAAAACAAGAACCACAGACATCATTATTGGTTATCATGATTTGATACAGGTAAGAAAAAAGCAGAGAAGTGAAAAACGAGGTGCTGCAAATTAAAAATGTGGATGTGGCCAGGGACTTTGGATTCTCTAAAGACAGCCAGAAATCTCTAGACAAGGAAGAGGAAGAGAGTTTAAAAGTGAATAAAAGGACGCTGTAAGAAATAATTAAACACTTGGCAATTTCTTCTTGGCCAATAGAGCCACTGCAAACCATCCTTCATGTTCCCTTTGGTTCTTTGGGTTGTATGTCACCTGCATAGGGGATTAGTTGTAAAAGGCTGTAAACTTCAGCCACTTCTAGTTTTTGCCAAATTTTTCCCATTCAGGCTAGTTTGATCTTCTCCAGTCCAACTTCTCCCAAGTACCCCTGTTCTGTGCTACAGGCACTCTGCATCCACAGAGGAGACAATGGGAAATAATGACTAAGAGGAAGTCCAATCTGCTGAGAGTCAAAAAAGTGTCACGCATCTCAATAAGTGCTTTACGTGTATAGGTTCTAAGACTTTACATCAACTTGTAGGTAGATGGTATTTGAGAAGAAGAACCACATAGTTCTAACATACTTTATTTGCAATTCAAACCTAGGACTGACTACAAAAGCTACCTTTCTGCCTACTTTACTGGTCTTAAGATAGGTCAGTCTACTTCTCTGAAGTCTTCTTCTAACCCAGTTCCTCCTTCTGTATTTTAAGCACCAGACAGCCCTTGGAATCTGACTGCCTAGCCTAGAGACTAAAGGTCTCCTCTGAAAACTAATCTGGAAAACTCTTGTGATAGTGGATCTAACCCTCTCTCTTTGCAGAATATGAAAGCACAATCCATTTCTTTCCTTTCAAATTCTTCCTTCAGATATAAACTAAATCCCCCAAGTCATGGCAGCACGTATCAGTCAGCCACAGTATCATTTACTATTAATCATTCTCTAGTGAAGGCTCAGACTCCTAAACACAACCCCAGAATCCAAGGAACCAATTTTTCCATAATAATAGAACTACTACCGGACACTTTTTAGAACACAAAAGGACTTTTATTTATTTTCCTAAATTTCATTTCCAATGATACATTTCCTGAAAGGTGGAATATCAAAGGCAATTTTCAGTCACAGCAACTCCATCAAATACACATAATCTGATATTTTACTGCTTCAGTGAATTATAATCTTCTCAGGGTTTCCTGGTTAAAGAAGACAAAACTAAGATAATAGAGACGAAAAATTAAGAATATTGTTCTTTAGAAAATTTGTTGAACTCAATAAACATTCATTCATAGGTGTAGTGTCCATTTTTCAAAGGAAACGCTAAAATTCCTAGAAACACAAGACAATATTGGTATTATTGAATGAGTATACATTCATATATTTCTGTGAAAATTTGTGCAATTAAACAATATGGAAAATGTTGTTTGTTACCATAGCCAATGAAAATATATTTTCATTGCTATGTAAGTTAAACATTTCCATCTCCCGCTTTATGTTCTGCAAAAAAGCCATGTGTCTAGTTTATGAAATAAACTATGCTATAGGCAGCAGTAACTGAAAAGGAGCTTAACAGTCTTAACTACATACCCCTGGGATGAATAATACACTTTGCATAATCATGTGCAATGCTGAATGATGATTCTATATCTCTTATAACTATAAGGGTTTGCAAGCTTCTATTTCATAAAATATGCCCCAAATCCAGGCAATACAGCCAAATAGTCAAGCAATAATTTAGGTGGTTAATCTACAAAATGGCAAACAACCCATTCAACTAAACTGATTGTGTTTTGTTAATGTGAGGACACCATCAATACAGGTACCCTACAAAGAAATCATTTGTAAGTGGCTATTTGTTTCAATTAATGTTTCCCCCTAAGGCTCTTAGAAGTTGACTTAATTGCCTTTTAGGACCAAAGAAAATACAGCTGTATAAACAGAAGACCACAGTATTAATAACATAAAAACAAACACCATGCTCTATGCACATTCCTCCATAGGAGAAATGTCACAAAAAACAAACAAACAAACTTGGGGATCCAGCAGAAGTACAGGCATATCTAATGCCTAAAATTTTCTCTCACACCAGTGACAGGTATAAATATTGATCAAAATTCCCCTTTTTAGTTAGCTTATGTGTGAATCTTTGAATAGTATATTTTCAAGAGTGATTACCCAAGGTGAAGGTCTGCACAGTAGGCAAGCAGTGTGCTTCAGTTCAATACATTTATTGTCTGACAAACAGGACTGGGGAGCTTCAAGCAAGGAGTGAATCCATTTCACAAAGACAATTTGCTTCTGCAGACAAAAGGTATCAACTGCAGAATGCCTTCTGAGAAAAGGAGTGTGAATTTTCTTTGGCATGTTAAATGCTGTGCATATACATTTTTTTTCATGCAGATAATCCCTCAGGGCTACTTCTTATTAAAATATACATTTTTTTCATATTTTATTGCATGACTTTATCCTGTATTAGGGAGCTCTCAGAGGAAATTTGAAATAACTAAGTATTCTTGAAATTTGAAAAGATTGATAAATTTAAAGTATTCCAGATATTACATTCATTGAGATATCAGGTTGGTAACGAATATACAAAGGTCAAAAGCTTGCCAGTTTCCTGATTGTTTAGTAAGTCTGAGGTTTGGTTCTGCAAGTTAAAAAAAAAAAAAAAAAAAAAAAAAAAAAAAAAAAAAGGCCTCAATTTTAGCTTCACTAAGCTTTTCTAAAGTTCTTGTATGTCATTTTCTAGCAATCTTTTCTCCTGCCCAAACTTCAATAACAGCAACAATGGAAAAAGAAACAAGTTTATTTTCTTTCCAATATCGTTTTTAGAGCCCTTACTGTATTTTAAAGGTTTCTGAAGAAGGGAGATAGTTCTCTTGGTTTCCTTATATGTTAGCACACAAGGAATCACAGATGGGAAGGAGAGTGCAAATGACTATCAGATAAAAGTCTCATGCATTTTAAGATTTTTTTACAAGTCAAAATATACATCCTTCTATTACCCCCACCCCATTCCTCAATTGTGTAAGAACTAGTCCCATGTCATCAGTCTCCTTCACATCTCACTCAATTGGATAAGAAATAAAGACACTTTTCTTGTTAAGGAACAATATATCTCCAATACTAATCGGTTTTACCAATTGCATTAGTAAGAAATATAGCAGCAGTGTGGGCTGAGTCACCCATCATACCCTTCATTTCTGGGGATTTAAATGTGTAAAGTGACAGGTACATGAAATTAGGAGAGAAAAAAAAGCAGTCTGCAGACTTTGGCACTAGCACACATAATGGTTTGTTTGTTAGAGCTGTGGTTTGACCATCGCTAAACAAGAATTACAAAATTACAAATCTGCAGAAAACAAACAATCATAGGTGTTGATTCTCAGTTTAACACTCTCATCTCCCATTCCCACCCACCCACCCCCATATAGTTTCAAGTATAATAAAAATAGAGATCTCAGCATCAGAATTTTGCTGTTAACTCTTCAAGGTTTCTCTGCGCCATCCAAGCCACACATAGGGTTTGAAGCACCAAATCCACAAGTTTCTCCAACCAAGTTTAAATAGACAAAAACTGAAGACTGAATGATGCCAAAGTAACTGTTCTTAAATTAAGCTGTAACACAAAGTTCTCCCCAAAAACACAGGGCATTTAGCGTCTAGTTCAAGTACTGCCAGGCTGTATGTAGATCTGTCTCAGACAAGCTTCAGACAACAATTACAAATACACTGGTTCTAGTGGTCATTATCCATGATACCAAAGCAGGGCAGGGATCCCCTTCCATAATCAATTTTTAAAAGTTGCAATCCCCTTTGGGATTGGCTGCCGCAGGGGTCAGTGCTGAGCCCGAGGCTTGAGGGGGAGGAAGTGAGCCTCCTCCTGGGCAGGGAAGCTCTACGTTTAGTTTCAACACTTCTCCTTTCAGAGCTCTCTCTCAGGACTATCCTGGCTTCTCAGGATCCATTGCCCTTGCCCAGGAGAGACAGCCTCGCTGGGACCCAGTAACCGCGAAAGAAGATTCGACCTACCTGTGGAACCAGACACAACTTGGTCCCCAAAGGTCGCTTAGGCGACCCCACTGCAATTGGCAAGTCAACTCGTGCACTTAAAACGTATCAGTTTATGGAACGCTTGTTTAAAGTCCTCATTGGACATGGTATAGATTATGGGGTTAATGAGGGAGTTGAGATAGCCCAGCCAGGTGAAGAAGTCAAAGATGGCTAGGTGGAACCAGCAGGCATCTTTGCAGATAGGCAGCACTAGGGAGATGATGAAGAAGGGCAGCCAGCACACAATAAAGGCTCCCAAAATGATCCCCAGGGTCTTGGTGGCTTTGCGCTCCCTAGCGGCCATGAGTTTCTTCCTTTCCAGCAGGGCGTCGGAGACTCGCACTTTGACTTGGTTCACGTACACAGGAGACCCGGATTCGCTGGGCACGTCGGGAACCCGCGAGTTAATAGAGGTGACCGAGGACGTGGACCCAGGAGAGTCCGTTATCAGCTGGGCTCGGGTCAAGCGCTTGCCGGTCCTGTTGGGCGTCTGTTTCAAAATCCGGGAGCGGGCTTCCACGTAGATGCGGCCATAGAGGGCGATGAGGAGCAGGGTGGGAAAGTAGAAAGCACCCACCGTGGAGTAGACCGTGTAGAGGATGTGGTCGGTGTTCACCACGCAGTCCGACACCTCCTCTTCGGCCTTGGCCTGACGCCAGAAGAAGGGCGGCAGCGAGATAGAGATGGAGAAGACCCACACCAGCGCGATCATGACCGCCGCCCTCTTGGGAGTCCTTTTAGCTGAGTACTCCACAGCGTCCGTGATGGCCCAGTAGCGGTCCAGGGCGATGACACAGAGGTGCAGGATGGAGGCAGTGCAACAGGTGATGTCCGACGACAGCCAGAAGTCACAGACCACCTGGCCCAGTGTCCAGCGGCCGGTGACAGTGTACATGGTGCTGACGGGCATCACCAGGATGGACACGAGCAGGTCGGTGACCGCCAGAGAGGCGATCAGGTAGTTAGCCGGGGTGTGCAGCTTCCGGGTCCGGTACACTGTGGCAATCACAAAGGCATTGGAGAGCGTGGTGGCCAAGGTGATGAGCGCCAGTAGCATAACCAGCAGTACTTTCCAGGGTAGGGCGATGGAGTCCTGGTAAATATAGTCCTTGGTGCTGCAGTTTTGGGAGGGAGCAGAGGATAGGTTGGCTTGAGGAGCCCAGGTCTCGGAGCCCGCGGGCGGCGGTGGAGCGCACTGAGCACCCGGTTCCTCCATGGTTCTCGTCCCAGCCCCAGAGCGCAGCTCTTTTGCATGGAGCGGACGAAGGAGAGGGCGGAAGGACCGTGGCGATCGCAGGTTTGTCCCCAGTTGATAGTTCCGTGAGTTCCTCAATTATTCCTCCGCCCAGGTTCACAGCTGAAACTAGAGGTCATGGGTGCGGCAGCCGAGGCAGGCGGGCGCGTCCCCTGCACTTCCAGAGCGCCTGGCAAAGCCGCCGCGTCTGTGGTTGTTCCTCTCCATACCGGGTCTTAGCCCTGGGTTGCTAAGAACTGGCCCACCAAGCCCTGCTCCGCTCCAGCTCCCTGGAGGCGTCTAGTGCCGGAGGGTGAAGTACTGCTTGAGGAGAAGGCTTTGACCAAATGGGATCTGGCTTACCCCAGTTGCTTGAGGCTGAGCGTCTCCTAACCTGGACGCTCTTGGATCTGCAGACTTTGCCCACAGGAGTTTCCTAGGTGTAGAGACCAAAGCTTGCAGGCCAGCGAGAGGTCCCGATCTTGCATTCCCGCCCCTCGCCCCAAGCTGGGGCACTTTTTTGAGGCTGCAGCGGCCGCCAGAGCTGGGTGCGGTGAAGTCTAGGAGCAGCGCTGAGCCGCGCCTCGCGCCGGAGCTCTGCCCTCCCTCTCTTTTCACTCTCTGGCCACTCGGACGAGCGGCCCCGCGGAGACGGAGCCATAAAAGGGGGGACAATGGGGCTGGAGTTGCGGCTGCTCGGGCCGCGCGGCCACCACCGCCACCTCGGTCCCACGGGAACCACTCGGAGCCATGCCACTGGGTGCGCGGGTCTGGAGGACCTGGCGCGGCACACGGGGAAGGGGCAGGTGTCTGGGGAAGCTGGAGGGACGCGGCGTGCGCCAGCCCGGGAGGAGCGTGCGAGCTACGGAGCAGATGGGCTCCTTATATAGAGTCCAGGTCCGGTCCGCCAGAGCAGTGCAACTCGTGCGGCGCGGCGAGTGCTGACGCCCGCTCGCGATCACCTTCTCTTTTTCTCTCTCCCTCCCTCTTTTCCCCCCGCCCCGTTCCCTTCCTGGCCACGGAAGCTCCCGCCGGGTCCTACCGCCCTATCTCCCCGCTTCCCACCCCGGGCCCCCTCCCAGCCCTGACAACCTGGAGCCGCATTTCTGGCCAGGGGAGGAGAGCGTCCTGTTCTCGCCTCTGCGGACATCGGAGCTTGCTGCGCTGACCTCCAGTGAGACCCATGTCCTTAGCCACGATCCCAGGCTTAGTCCAGGAGTCTGGTCCTAGGCTCCCGCCTACCACTCCCACCCTAGAAGGCCAGTTTTAGGCGGAGAAGCCCTGGTCTCTGACCTCTCCGCTCTAAAATCATATCCAGCCCTGAGGGCCACACCCAGATTAGGAGGCAGGCATCAGTAATATCTCGGTAGAGGACCCAATGTTTGCATTTTGTACTTTGAGCCTCTGGCTTCATGTCGTCCTCAACTCCTGATACAATAAAAACTATTTTTTCATCAAGTTTTAGCAATTTGTGTTTTTCACTCAACTGTGAGTCAACAGGGAAAAAGAAAAAGCTATCTGAGAAAATGTAGAAGTATCACAAACAGAAGCCAACTGTACGTGAAATTAAACCTTCTGCTCCACCCCTCCTGTTCCAGCTGCTCAGTGCTTCAGTGCCTCTGGAAAACAGTTGCCAGTGAGCATGTTCCTTCCAACAGCCCACCTAGAAAGGAGGCCATCAGAATTCAAGAAAAAAGGGGGATACCGCGGCGGGGAGGACTGGAACCATCAACAGCACCGTCTTGTGTGTCTCCTTTGCCTTCAACTAGTATGTGGGGATGTCAGCCATAAGCTGCAGCATGCAATACCAGTACCAAGGTCTCATGACCGGGGACCGATCCCCTGTCCTCAGTTTCTCCTCTAACCTCAACAGAAACAAATGTAGCGTAGAAATGCAAATCAGAAAGTGTGAAGAAAAGCTCCAGGAAAGGACAAGGTATTTTCAGCTCGAAGGATTAAATGATCCCCACTACGAATTCCTAGAGCCTAGATCCATCTTTGGCACCTAGAGTGTATCTAATAAAAACTGCATTGTAATTGAACTCATCTGATTAAGCGCACATATATTTTAAAGAGAATCATTCTGTGTCAGAACTTAAGGTTATCTGATCTGATCCCTCCACCCAGTTTTAGAGGAAGAGTAATTAAGATTCTTTGAAAGAAGAGCTTTTTCCCCAACGCAATAAAGCAGAAACCCAAGTTCCCTTAATTCCCGGTTCTCTAAACCAGGCAGGCAGGCAAAAAATAGAGTGCCTACTCTATGCTGAGTATTTTTGTAGGCTCCAGAGGTATGGAGGCCAGTGGGAGTAGACTCAGACCCTCTTTTCCAGCAGTTTACATTGTAGAAGAGACAGACAATAACTACATGAACAAGTAAATAATTAATAATTATACTTTTCTGTAGTGTAAGTGTTATGAAGACACACACACACACACACACACACACACATCTCCATGCATTGAGAGTGAGGGTACTCCTTTAACTAAGGTAGCAGCTCTTCAAGGACGTCCTCTAGATGCGTTCTGGGCTGCAGCAGCCATCCTGAGGATAAAAGCACTGCCTTCTCTCTTTTTCTCCTCCAGTCCTAGCACCTAGCATTTTGCCACTAACCTTAAGTCTCATTTTCACCACATTTTAGGGGATCCTTCCCATCCTCCCACCCCATCCACCTAGATAAACAATTATTTTTGCAAACTGCAGCGCTCACTTAGAAACCATAGGAGAGGGAAGCAAAGCCGGCGAGTTTAAACCGCTAGGTGGGGGCCTTGGCCAGGATGGATCAAAAGTGGGCACGATTGCGGGTGTGTCCTGTGGGAGTGCGGGGTGCCAGGAAACAATTTTCCCGTTATCCTAGGAGAACTGGAAACGATTAGAGAGAACTGTTAAACGGATGGGAAGCGGGGGAAGACCGATAGGAATGTAACCAGCTCCATGCGACCTTTCCTCTTTTAATTTCTGCTCAGGAGCATGGGAAGAGAAACAAAACAAAACAAAACTTGTTCCCCACACGGTTTTTGGCTTTAGCGGTTTGGGGACCTGTGGCTTTCTCCAGCCATGCCTCCACTGCTTCGCAGAGTCCCAGACTCCCAAAGGAATCCGCCACTTGTGGGCAGAGTTTGATTTTACCCTCTTTGGTAAAGAGCTGCATAAACACACACCGCCATCATATTGACCGGATCTTGGCAGAGTTCAGTGAAGAACCCAATTTCCTTAACCTGACTTCCGCATTTCAAGTATTCCCTTTTCACTTTAAAACACATAAAACATAGGTGTTTGCACAGAGGCGCATGTGTGTGAAACACCCAAGAGAGAAAGAGACCCTCTAAAGTCGCCTGTGCCTGGGTCACTCCTTCGGAGTAGGGGCCGCTGGGTAAGGTCCAAGCGCCAGCTCTGCAGTCCCCAGCGGCGCTAGAAGGAACCTCCCGGCAAGTTTTGGGGGGAAATTCAGCAGACAGGGGAGGAGCAGGGAGGGAATCAGTAGCGGAGGGAAATGGTGGAGATGGATTAAGCGCAGCAAAACTTATTTGAGTAGAAATAAGCTCCGGTTTGACTACCGGGCACTAAAACTGCGAATTAATGTGGTCCCCTTATCAATTCCACGCACGTGTACGTTCAGCAGAAGCTGAGTAAGTGGAGAATAAGTAAGTGGAGAATAACTCTGGAACTGAAATGAATTCTGTGAGCCGACACAAAGCCAGATCCTAGCGGTGAGCTGCTGCGGAGGAACCAAAGAAAAATGAATCCTCGAGGAGCCTTGTCCCATGCTAGAAAGATGTGGTCCTACTACTGCAGCAGCAAAATTCGAGGCGCAGGCTGGGAAGTTTAAAGCGCAGCGCTAACTAGACTGGACACTGTCTAGAGAAACATACTCTGCCTAGAGCAACCATAAGACACATCTCACAGAATTTATTGCAATTCAACTCTATGCAAGCTAGCAGTCAGCTAACCCTAGTCAGCCCTAGCCAGCTCTCTTGCCTGGGGCCTCTGAGTCTTGCTTTCAGCATCCCTAGAGTCTTCCATCCAGAGAGTAACTCTTAAAAGAGGTCCAGGCCCAGGAGCAAAGAAAGTCCTGATTTTATCTTTGCTTTGCTGAAATAAAAACGTTAGAACACTCATGCTTCTGTCACTTTTCTCCTTTGATACAGGAAAATACAACCCCACACTCGACATCCCACCGCTTGAGAAATCTGGTGTGGAGGTCTGCCATGTTGCTTCTTTCAAATTCTGCTTCCTCCATCTATGACCAGCCATATCCACCTCTGAAACGGGCAGCAGGAGACCACCAGCTCATGTGTGCACCATCCTAATGTGTGCTGGTAGCCCATTTCTAGGTTTATCTTATACTTCCTCCAGTAACTATTCCTTAAAGAATTGACTGGTGGCAATGAAAGTATCAGGTCCACCCAATGCCTTGGTTCTTACCATCCTTTGTGTCTTCCTTGATGAAACTATGAAAATGTTCAGATAAATGACCATTTACACACATAGATATACATGTAATTTTTGTGGACAAATTCTGAGGATTTCCAAACCATATGAGGCCCAGATCCCTTCCCATATTCATTGGCCCTCACATTAGGCCTTTCACCTGATATTTGTGTCATGGTATTTACATTGTCTGTTTTATTAGAAATTTTGAGGTCTTACCAAATAATGAAGGCAAGTGCTTTATTCCCTAAATGTTAGATTGGTGTAACTTAATCCTTAAGAATTGGTTAGTTCTGCTATGTGTCTATATATGGATACAAACATTATGTAAGTCATATTTCTATTTAATGAAGAATGCAAACAAAACTTAGAGCAAATATATACAACTTAGACATTTTTTAATACCTGTCTCCATATGAATAAACACTTTGCTACTTTGAACAGATACTTTCAACAAGTAATTTACTACTGGTTCAAAGATAGCCCGGTTCCAACTAGAAAAGCCAGCTCTCAATTAAGTTCTAATCACATATTTCCTGGCTGAAGACATAGGTCTTAAAAAAAAAAAAATCTTTCTTACAGCTACTATGAAGTAGTGTAAGTAGAGGTTACATAGAGTATGGTGTGCTGAATTATTTTTTTCTTGGACAGAGTGAGATTTGGCAATGAGAAATATCTGAATGAAAAAACAATGCCAATAAATCCACCAAACTTAGAAACAACTTGCTTTTTTAAGTTGGCAGTGCAATTAAGCAGCTCTGTTCAAAATGAAGTCTCTCTTGAAAAACCAAACCAAAGAATTTGATGGTGAAGTTGTCTTTCAGTCTAAGTGATGAAGCAATAGAAATGTGAAGTCTTTCTTTTCAAAGAAATAAAGAACAGGCAAAACTCTTACTTTGCCAAAGAAAAGCAAAATTCTTATTTTCAAACAGGAAAAATGACATCACTCTCTGGTGCTTTATTGCTTCTTTAGCTGTCATTCATGAATAAGAATCATCCTTTACTGAGCGCAGTGTACTAAGCCATATGCTATGTATTCCACATACATTCTTACATTTATTTCTTATATAACACTAGTTGTCATTATCATTCTCATTTTCTGGATAAAGAAGTTGAGGCTGGCCGGGCGCGGTGGCTCAAGCCTGGAATCCCAGCATTTTGGGAGGCTGAGACGGGCAGATCACAAGGTCAGGAGATCGAGACCATCCTGTCTAAACCCCCAGGACTAGTGAAACCCCATCTCTCCTAAAAAAACAAAACAAAAAAAGCTAGCCGGGCGCGGTCGCGGGCGCCTGTAGTCCCAGCCACTCGGGAGGCTGAGGCAGGAGAATGGCGTGAACCCGGGAGGTGGAGCTTGCAGTGAGCAGAGATCCGGCCACTGCACTCCAGCCTGGGCGACAGGGTGACAGAGCGAGACTCCGTCTCAAAAAAAAAAAAAAAAAAAAAAAAAAAAAAAAAAAAAAAAAAAAGAAGTTGAGGCTTAGAGAATTTAAGTAATTTTGCCAATGTCACACAGCTGGTAAGTGATAGAATCAATTTTCAAGTTCAAGTCTCTAATTTCAAGTTACAACCATTGACCAATATTCTACACTGGATCGCCATGCCACTCAGCATAGCCACCCATTTTACTCACCTGACCGTGACTTCGTTTCCTTCTGCCTGTGAGATGACGTCATTGCTCATCGCTATGTAAGTCTCCATAGTAATCTTCGTTTAGATGCCTTCAAATTTTTAGGTGGGGGTGAAGGTAAGGATTGGAGGTTGGGGGTGATTGTGGTAAAAATCAGGTAGAAAACTGGGCACCGTGATTATGTGTAGCTAGCTAATCATCATTCCAAAAGTATTGTTGATAGGTGATCATATTCTACACAGTTTGATGTCCACAGCCCAAAAAGAAATCAAGCTAAGCTGTTACCCAAATCAGTTTTGGCATAATTATATTCAGGGTGTGCTTTAATTTTTGCTATGTTAAATTCCATTCTTGTTTTTCTCCCTTCCTTCTCATTATCTTTTTCTTTATCATTAACAGTTTCCCCAGGCCCTGTCAGGCCCATAAATATACACGTTGAAATAAATAATGAATTAAACCTTTTTTAAAATTGTAAGAATGTAATGTATTAAATACAGCGATATCCCCTTTTCTCCATATTTAACCATGTTAGTTTCAATATCAGTTACAAAAATAACCTACACAAATTGAATTGCTTTTCTTTTTTCGTAGTGTGTTGAACTAACTGACTTTTCCCCCCTATGTATCAGGAACTCATCAAAGATAAAGAGACCTATCCCTGGTGATACAATTATTTGAATAAAGTTATTTAAAGAACATATTTGCCAAAAATCCCTGGTGTAGCATGTTCAGTTACTAAGAACAAGGCAAAAACCAAGAACATAAGCAAAAACAAATCTTAAGTTCCAATGTTCTAAAACTTTTGCACTTTATGTATGGCAGAGTTCCTCCTAAGCCTCATTCAGATCTTATTTCTTCTTGCCAAATATACAGTTCTAATATGTTTGGCTATATGTTTTCCAAGACCCCTGAAGATATAAGAAATGGATGAGAAACTATGTCAGATAAGCATGTTGAATGCGGCAAGATGCCACATTTATCATCTTTATTGCAAATTGAGCCGGGAAATCTAGAGTAAACAGTAAGCAGAAAAGCCTAAAAGAATGACAGTAACAACATTACGATTTGTGTTGACCTATTTAATAATATAATAATATTAACTAAGACTTTTATTACAAGTGATGGAAAACCAACTTAATCAACCTAAAAACAAAAGACAGGAATTTATTTCAAGGAGATTGGGGCTCCCTAGAGTCAAAAAAGGAATTGAACCACCAAGTTTTGGACAAAGTAGCAATGCAGCTGCACCTTGGGAAAAACCAGCATTCTGGAACCCAAGTAGAACTTTCTTCTTTTTCTGTTGGTTGCTGTCTGCAGGTAGATTTCTTTCATCTATTTCACTGTGGACGGGCTTTTCTCATGTTGTTAAAACATAGCCATTAACACCTTTTGACTTTACATCTTGCAGCTTCAATTATATCTTAGAAACTAATCTGAATGAGATCCACTTTAAGAAATTCTGAGAAATGGGTTCTGTTTCTGAGTAAATGTAGGATGTCGTGAAAGGTGAACATTACCAAAATAACAACTGAAAAAGCTATAAATGTAAAAAAATCATATTTTAAAAACTTTGAAGAGTGTGTAAGCAAGAATAATTGGATAAATAAAATTCTGCAAAAGGAAATGCATTTTTTAGTTGAGTAAATGATTACTGCCTGTTTTATTTCCTTAAGGTATTTGCTGATTCTGGGAACAGATTGTGGATTGGATTTGGTCCAGGCAAAGAGATTGTACTGGGGAAAAGGGAAACAAGCAGAGCTTTCAATGATTGTTGGGTCCAGTGTGATATGTGAACATTTGATCTGTGTTGCAACTAAACAGGAGACTAGGGGATTGGGTAAGGAAATTCTAATAGGCAAATCAAATCTTTCACAGTCTTGGAGTGGTTAGAAGAAAAAGTCCCCATAGAGAGAAGGAGCCTATGTCAAATATATGACTGGTCTTCCCTTCAAGCAATTTGCAAGATTTTCAACCTCAGTGGGGGAAATGTACAAGAGTAAAGCTCAAATTTCTGAAAGCAGTGAAGAATCTTCTGCAGTATTTCAGGATTGAGGAGACAGAGACCTTCCAGGCTGTCAATCAAAAGCAAGGCCCAAAGAACAGGATGAATCACAGATGGACTGAGTCTAATTACAAATCAACTTTGACTCAGCTCAATCTCTCACTGGTTGATATAGTCAGCTTTTCATACATTCTTCCTGACAGAGGAAACATTGAATACTGTCTGGGCAAAGTAATATTTGAAGTCTCTACAGCCCTTGTATATACAATATCTGATTACAATAAAAAGTATGATATATGCATTGTGGCAGTAAAATTGATCAATAATTTTAAAAACCTAACAATATAAATAAATCCATACATAATATAGATATTGGAGTTGGCATGAAAGGACTTTAAAATACAGACAGTCCGCTGGGCGCAGTGGCTCACGCCTGTAATCCCAGCACTTTGGGAGGCCGAGAAGGGGGAACAGGAGTCAGGAGATCGAGACCATCCTGGCTAACACGATGAAACCCCATCTCTACTAAAAATACAAAAAATTAGCCGGGCGTGGTGGTGGGCGCCTGTAGTCCCAGCTACTCAGGAGGCTGAGGCAGGAGAATGGCGTGAACCCGGGAGTCGGAGCTTGCAATGAGCAGAGATCGTGCCACAGCACTCCAGCCTGGGTGATAGAGACTCCGTCTCCAAAAAAAAAAAAAAAAAAATACAGACAGTCTCTGACTTATGGCGGGTCAACGTATGATTTTTCAACTTTAAATGGTGTGAAAGTAACATCCATTCAGTAGAAACTGTACTTTGAATTTTGAATTTTGATCTTTTCCTGAGCTAGCAACATGTGGCACTGTAAGTGTTCCAAGCATGTTTAAGGTGGGTAGGCTAGGCTAAGCTACAAGGTTTGGTAGGTTAGATGTATTAAATGTATTTTCAAGTTACGATATTTTACCAGTTTGTAACTCCATCCTAAGTCAGGAAGCATCTATAACTATTATTAATATGCTAAGGAAAATAAAGAAAAATAATCTAAATGGATAGAAAGGTAGAACATTTCAACAGTGAATGGAAATCTTTAAAAACAAAGTCAAATAAGCACTCTTGAAATAAACATATAGTATCTGATATTAAGTACTTACTGGATGGATGCATTAGCTCACCAGACAAAGAAAAAGACAAGATTAGTAACCTCACAAAGTAATGAAAATAATTACAAAATAATTTCAAAAAGTATAAACTGAAGCATTGAGAGAAGAAAAGTGGAAAGAAAAAAAAAAAGAATGTAAGAGTGAGACTGAATCAGATAATATAAAATACATGGACAGCAAGAGAATGGGAAAGAAAAAGTACTTGGAAAAATAATATCCAAAAATTTCCAGACATAGTGAATACATCAAACAAACAGCACTGAAGAAACTCCAAAAACTCTAGCCAGAATAAACACTCAGAAAGCCATAGCTAAGAACATAATGATAAAACTGGTAAAAAATTAAAAATTAAAAAAAATGACAAATTAAAAAATTCATAAAACTGCTAGAGAAAGAGACACTAACTTTTGGCCGGGCGCGGTGGCTCAAGCCTGTAATCCCAGCACTTTGGGAGGCCGAGACGGGCGGATCACGAGGTCAGGAGATCGAGACCATCCTGGCGAACACGGTGAAACCCTGTCTCCACTAAAAAATATACAAAAAATTAGCCGGCCGTGGTGGTGGGTTCCTATAGTCCCAGCTACTCGTGAGCTGAGATCTGGCCACTGCACTCCAGCCTGGGCGATAGAGCGAGACTCTGTCTCAAAAAAAAAAAAAAAAAGAAAAGAAAAGAGACACTAACTTTCAAAGGAAGCACCAGAAAGCAAGAGGTTGACTTATTGACAGAAATTATGGAAGTCAGGAGGCAATATAATGACATCTTATCATAGCTAAAAGTTTTTTTAAATCTGCCAACCTGTAATTCTGTACCTCGAGTTAATATCCTAAAAATTGGTGGTGAAATGCAGATGCTGTCAGTCAAACAACAGGTGAGGGATTTGTTGATGGCAGAACAGAACCATAAGAAATAATAAAGGAAACTGTTCAGGCTAAATGAAAATGGTACTAAATGAAAGCATAGATTTCAAGAAGGGATGAAAAGCAAAGGAGAGTGTAAGCCTATGAAAAAATATAAAAATAATGTTTTCCAGGTCCTATAAAATATGCAGAATTAAAATATATGCTCACAGTAGCACAAAGGGCTGCTGTCCAGTATGAACAGAGTGAATGCTAGAAAATACTTATGTTGTTAAATAAGTGATAAAGGTATTTAAGTTCAACAGAAAGACAAAAGAATCTTAAGACCATAGCTTCAAACTACACAAAACAAAATTTGATGGGACTAAAAGGAATACTAGACAAGGCCATAATCAGATTTAGTTTTTAACATAATTTTCTTATTAGCTAATAAAATAGTAAAATAGACAAAAATTTAATGAGGCCGTGAAAAATTTGAACAATATACTTAATCAAGGTCAACTAAATGGCATAGAAAACATTCTATTTCTACAACTGTACAACATATATTTCTTCAAAAGCAGTTGGAACACTTACAAATATAGAATATATGCCAGACACAAAGCACACCTCAAGTGATTGATTCTTCATCAAAAAAGGTAAATAGATGACATAAAAGCATATGAAACAATGTCAGTGTAACTAACCATCAGGTAAATGCAAATTAAGTCACTGTAAGATACCACTATTTACCCATTATAATGCCTGCCCCAAACACTGTCAATATTAAATGCTGACAAATATGCAGAGCAACTGGAAATCTTGTTGGTTGAAATGCAAAATGGCACAGCCACTTTGCTAAACTGTTTAGCAGGTTTATTATAAAATAAAATGTACATCTACAATCCAGCGATTCTATTCCAAGTTATCTACCCAAGAGAAATGAAACTTATGTTCACACAGAAAACTGCACATGGCTTATAGTAGCTATATTTGCAATTTCCAAAATTTAGAAACAACACAGATGGCTTTCAACCAATGAATAAAAAACAAACTGTAGTACATTCATACAATGGAATACTACTCAGCAATAAGAAAGAATGAACTATTGATTCATGCAACAATGTGGATCAAACTTGAATGCATTTTTCTGAGTGAAAGAAGGCAGATCCAAACTGTACAATTCCATTTATATGACACTCTGAAAAAGGCAAGACTGCAGAGAGCAAAACAGTTGTCAGTAGTTACCAGCGATTGGGGTTGGGGAGAAGTCATCTGTGGAATTGCACAGAACTTCTGGTATGATGGAATGGCTTTCTGTGGTACTATGGCGATGCATTTTAATATATAAAATATACATAAATAAATTTAAAGTAACCAATCAAGATATTGAGAGTAGCATGAGGCAGTCAATTGTCTAGAGAGATAGGGACGGGTCTCCAGAGAAACCCCACCTCCAAACTGGAGACAGTTTAAAGCTTGAAAGCCAAGCTGCAAGTTAAATCCTCAGACTGGATTGAGAACTTGTCTTCCCATTTGGCACAATTTCCTCTGATTGGTCCCCACCCTTCACCTATTTTACATATACCTACCCGTTCCCAGTTGGGTTTTCTACACTGTTCTGCTCTCCTTTGAGTGGTATCTTTGCTTTAATCTTTTTTGCATATTCACAAACCAATCAGCATGCACTCCCCATTCTGAGTTTATAAAAGGTCCCAGACCCAGCCACATGTGGGACTTTCCTGCTTTTGGGTAGGGGAACCATCCCCCATTTCCCCTCTTTGCTGAGAGCTTTCCTTTTGCTTAATAAATTCTACTCCACTCACACCCCAGTGTCGGGGCGCCTAATTCTTCCTAGTTGGGAGATAAGAACTTGGATCTAGCTGAGCTAAGGAGCAGAAACGCCACAACATTTTGGCGGCTTGTACAGGGATACCTGGAGGGTGAGTAAATAGGGACCCAAACCCTCTTTCACTTTCATTTTCAAGGCTTCTCCTCCTTAGACTTTTTTCTGAAGGCAGATGAAACACCAAACCTCGGGTGAGCCAATTAAAAACAAATAGCGGAGATACAGAAGACAGGATGGGACCCTACCACCTCTCTCTCTCTTTCAGGTAAAAGGGATGTTGGCTTTGTTTCCCTTCAGGGAGGTCTATCCATTGCATGAGACCAGAATACGGTCCTGGGGCAACTGAAAGCATCTGGCTCAGCCCACTTCTCATGTTGCCACAAGGTCCCTAGACTTGGCTTCCTTCCTGTCCACCCATTAGGGCATTGACCAAGACTCCCAGACTTTTCTAGGGTATTTTTTCTTCCTTCTTTCATGGTGTGAAATGGCTTCTATCTCTTCTTTTACAACGTTAAGGGTGTTGCTGCAAACTGCAGGGATATTACTCAGTAGAATGAGCATTTGGCCCAGCCATCACATATGCGATTCAGAAAAATGTGGTATCTGTCTGTTCTTAGAGGCCCATCCCCCACCCCACCCACCCTAATGGCCACAGGCACACGAGGCAGATGGATGGGTGAGTAGTGGCTGCCCACTTACCCCCCACTCTCATCTGGGGCGCATGGTCATGCCCGCGGTGTGCACATACTACGTCCAATGACCATGCAGGGCAGGAGTGTATTACAGCCACTGCCCAGGCCCCAGGGTGGTCTCAGGGCCCAGAGGCCCCACGCAGCTTGCTGGCCAGTGTTTCCCTCTAGCCACCCTCTCCTGCCACGCACCCGTGGAATCTTTCCTAACCTAGTGCAGCTCAGTCTGAACTAGAAGGAGGACACAGTAATTAAGAACTTCTCTTCCTGTTGCAGGAACCAGTTTGCACAGCACAAGAGGGTTTCTTCCCCAGGCACCTTATCTGCCCTGCACTTAAGCTGTTTTTTGTTTTTTGTTTTTTGTTTTTCCCTTCTCCACCATGTCAAGAGTTAACACAGCCCTGCAAATGCAAATACAGGGAGCTTTTCTATGTGAGACTTAATTTTTTTCTTTTGAACGGTGTTTTACCAGGGGCCAGGGCCCCAATTCATAGGACTCTCTTTTTTCTCTTTTGTTTGAGGAGGACGGGCCTCCACAGCTTTACATTAGCATTTGAATTATGATAAGGAAGCAGTGAAGGAGCAGCCCTGCCGACTGCTGGCTGCAATCTGGCAAGGGTCACCGGGGACTTAATGAGCTCATGAACCCTTGTGAGTTACCTTCTTGCCCCAAACTCAATTCCAAGCTCCGGGTTGAAGCCCTAGTAAGGAAAACTGGATCTGAGGGATCCAGAGGCAGATGGCAACAGAAGTCAAGGGGCACAGTGTAGGTGAGCAGGACTAATTACTGTTGATTAAGCCAAGCCCCTGTTTCAGGGATAGAGGTCATGCTAGTATCCATGGGATAAATGAGCTCTGGGGACCTCTGTGGTTATCTATAGCGGGGGGAAAGCATGTGGGTGAATGTGGATAATTCCCACCTCCTAGGCCACCCTGTTAACATGAGTGAAAGCTGCATTGGCACCCATGGGTAGCACCCTGCCGAGGTCACCAGGACTCTCATATCACTGGGATATAAGGATGGAAGAAAGAAAGGGGGACACCTCTTCTCTCTCTCCCTCAGATACTCCAGGAAGAGAAAGGACCTAGGGAGGCCTTGTTCCCCTCTTTCCAGATGGGTAACCAATCATCTTCAGTCTGTACTTCATTTAAATGCCTCCTGAATCACTGACACTCCTTTGAAAAAAAACACTTTCTCCTTTTCCTCCTCTGTCCTCTCTTTGCAGATGGGTAATTGTGTCCTCATAAGGGAGGAGACTATCCCTCATATCATCTTATGCCCAATTTCTGCCTCCAAAGAAAGAAGAAGTAAAAACTAAAAGGCAGAAATGAAATCCACAGGCAGACAGCCCAGCACTGCACCCTGGGCCTGATAGTAAAGATCGACCCCTGACCTAATTGGTTCTGTTATCTATAGATTACAGACATTGTATAGGAATGCACTGTGAAAATCCCTGTCTTATTTTGTTCCAATCTAATTACCGGTGCATGCAGCCCCCAGTCACATACCCCCTGCTTGCTCAATCAATCTCGACCCTCTCAGGTGCACCCCCTTAGAGTTGTGAGCCCTTAAAAGGGACAGGAATTGCTCACTTGGGGAGCTGGGCTCTTGAGACGGAAGTCTTGCGGATGCCCCCGGCCGAATAAACCCCTTCCTTCTTTAACTAAGTGTCTGAGGAGTTTTGTTTGCTGCTCATCCTGCTACACCCATACCATAGGACACTCCCCTTGGATGCATCCACCAAACTGGAAAAAGGTAATTTTCCCAGACCTTAAACTGCTTGACTTAGGGGAAGGGAACCTAGAAGCCTGACATGCCAGCAAAAGGGTAAAAGCTTTTTACCAGTGAGACTTCTGGCCTCCCTTTCCCTGTGCAAATCAGTCAATGGGTGATAAAATCATTGTTTATATCCTCCGTAAAGTTTTGATTAATGAAAAAAAATTGTGAGGCTAGTCTTAAGCTCTAGCCAATCTGGTGTGCTTTGTGTGTCTTTCTGTACAGTTCTGCCATACAGAGGGATACCTTAGGATAGAATGCAGGCCTTCATAATCCTACTGTTGAAGCCAGCCTGACAAACTGATCAGTAACAAACTTTGCTGCAAGTCTCCATCTTGTTTTAAATTTGGGGGAGTTTAACTTTGTTACCACGTGGCAGTACTTTCTTTTGGTCTCTGCCATTTTACAACGGTGCCCCAGGTTCAATCCCAGCTTAGGGAATGAGTACTTTCTGGTTAATATCTGTGTAACTTTTACCATTTGCTGATTCTCTTCCCCTCCATGAACAACTTCTAGCTCCCTTTTTTTTTTAATTTTTTTTTTGAGATGGAGTCTCACTTTGCTGCAAGGCTGGAGTACAGTGGCACAATCTTGGCTCACTGAAACCTCCCCCTCCGAGGTTCAAGCGATTCTCCTGCCTCAGCCTCCTGATTGGCTGGGACTATAGGCATGCTCCACCACTCTTGGCTAATTTTTTTTTTTTTGTACTTTTAGTAGAGACAGGGTTTCACCATGTTGGCCAGGATGGTCTAGATCTCTTGACCTCGTGGTCCGCCCACCTTGGCCTCCCAAAGTGCTGGGATTACAGGCGTGAGCCACGGAGCCCAGCCTCTACCTTCCTTTCTTAAATCTTCCTTTCTCTGAGCTACCATTAAAGAGTCTAGATTTTGTAAAAACTGCTTACCCCCTCTTTGAAAAATACCTCATACACTCCTAGTTAAGTCATAATCTTAGTTGAGGCTTGTTGGTTTCCTCTGTGAGGTTACTTTTGAAAAAGTTCGAAAGTCAGAAATATTGACCACTAAAATATTGATGACTAAAGTTGGGTAAAAAGGGACTTAAAAGGATTTTTCTTAAAGAGGGCTCAGTCTAATCAAAAGTAAACATCCAAGCTACAGGTATATTTAAAAGGTCTTTATATTTTTCTCTTCATGGATCTTGTTCTTCTGGAGAAGGTTTTTTTCTCAGTCAACTGAATTATTTTCCTCCATTTTGTTTTGCCATTCTTGGTGCAAACATGAAAGCCCCTAAGATAACTTCTGAGATCATGAGACTCCTGGGAAAAATAGAAAAGGTGCTATGGATCCCATCTTAAGATAAAACCTCTGTTTTCCTCATGGAACCCCAGGTATTGAAAGTGGATAAATCTCTCTCAAATCTGTTTTTGTCTTCCATCTATTACTGTTGATTAGGCTCTGGAAACTGCAGGCTTTCCTAGCCCTGCTTTTTGAAGGGCTCCACCCTGAGGCCAATAATCCACTTAAGAGACAGGCAAATGAAAAATCTTATAAACACTGGATCTTCTTCTGTCTGTATATATATTATGTATGTGATGCTTATATTTAAAAAGAGCTTTAATTAGTTGGTTTAAAGAAAATAAGCACTTAGAAGAAATGTTCTTGGAAGGAAAAATAAAGGCCATAATGTCTTTTAGTTCATGTGACTTTAATCTTTGAAAAATAAAAACGGTTTCAAAGATAATTGGTAAAATACAAATGTCTTCAAAATGTAAATATGGGGTCTAAATTATGTGGGTCACAAAACAGTGCACTCTGTCAGCAGAAGGCAGTTAAGATGAGTCTTTATCCCTATTGTAATGGCAGTTAGATGTACTCTGCAGAGGGGGGAAATGAGAGTGGCAGGAGGCAGCCAAATGCCTACAGAGATAGGGGAAGGTCCTCAGTGGAACCCCACCTCCAAGCCAAAGACAGTTTAAAGCCTGAAAGCCAAGCTACAAGTTAAATCCTCAGATTGGATTAAGAACTTGTCTTCCCATTTGGCATACTTTCCTCTGATTGGTCTTCACCCTTCACCTATTTTACATATAACTACCCTTTCCTAATTGGTTTTTCTACACTGTCATGCCCTCCTTTGAGTGGTGTTTTTGCTTTAACCTTTCTTGCATACTTACAAACCAATCAGCATGCACTCCCCATTCTGAGTCCATAAAAGGCCCCAGACCCAGCCATGCCAGGGACTTTCCCACTTTTGAGTAGGGGAACCACCCTCTGTGTCCCCTCTTTGCTGAGAGCTTTCCTTTTGCTTAATAAATTCTACTCCACTGTCTCTTCAGTGTCCATGTGCCTAATTCTTCCTGGTTGTGTGACAAGAACTCGGACCTAGCTGAGCTAAGGAGCAGAAAGACTGCAACAATATGAGGGAAAAGACAGAAGGCAGACTGTGACAAATGAATTTAACTGTATTACAGATGAATTAGATAACCACAATGAAGAAGATGGAAAGAAAGATGGTGATCTCCGTAACTTTAGAAAATGCTTTGGCTTAATAATGCAAGGCTAAGGACAAAAAAGAAGTATCTACAGACATAAACTTTAGTTGATAAATTTGTTTCTCACAGGGGAAGGAGCTAGAAATCTGAAACTACTCTGTGTATTAGGGTTGAGCAAGCAAGTAAATATATTACAATATAATGAGAACCAGGTTTCTCACTGTCAATGAAAGAAGTTACAAACAACAAAAAAGGAGGGATGAAATGAACCATGGTGTTGTATAGGAGTTCTACTTACCAATATGGCATTGTGGTTTCTTTAAAACACATCTATCTACATAAGTAGACTTAGAAACAAATACAGATGTGTATAAGCATGACTTTTTATACATAAGTATTTTTTATCTCTATCTACTGAGAAAGCCAAAAGCAGCAGCATCCCAGTAGTAACAAATATCAGTGGCATCCAGATTTAGATCTATGAATATTATTTTTCAATTAAAAAGACAGGGTTCCTTGGAGGTCTACTTGTCTCCAGGATGAGGGTAAGAAAAATTAAGGAGAAGTCTGAAGTATTTCTGATGACAGAAAAAAGAAAGCACTTAAAAAATAAGGGAGAGAAGAGGGGAAACAAAAGAATGGAGCATATAAAAAACACACAGGACCCAATCTATCTGGGCACAATGGTGTGCACCTGTAGTCCCAGATACTTAGAAGGCTGAAGTGGGAAGATCCCTTCAGCCCAGGAGTTCAAGACCAGCTTGGGCAACAAAGCGAGACCCCATCTTTTGAAAACAAAGAAGCCAATATGAATGGTCAAAGTTGAAACAAATTGAATAAGAAAATAAATAATGGTATTTTTAGATTATAATGAAATAATCAGATAATATTCATGAGCTTATACTAATATAAATAAATTAATGGATTAATAAAACAAATGGAGGAAAATACCAACTCTTCAGAAAAAAATACAATTAATAAAGATAGAAGGAATTATAGAAATATGATATTATTACTAGAATCTCAAAGGGATAACTGCTCCAGGTAAGATCTAGCAATGAATGTTAAAATTAGTGGACCAAAAGATATTTTCTGAAACAGGATATTTGCATAGACTCAAAGTGGCTCTCTCAAAATAATTAGGAACTACAAAGAGAAAAATAGTAAATGTACCATGGAGAAGCTAGTAGATACAACCTTAGTCAAGTGATCAAGGTGAGCCTCACCAGCAATGACTTATGTGACATGCCTCCTTCCCCTATATGATATTACCAAAGAGTACTTCACTTCTGTACTGTTCTTACCACATAATCCATAACCACTACCTGGACATGGGAAAACATCACACAAATCATTTGGTGGACACTCTAGAAAACATATAATCAATATTCTTCCAAATATGAGGGTCATGGATAAGGGAGCCTAAGGAATTGTCATAGAGTACTTAAGACCAAAGAGACATGTCACATAAATGCAATGTGGGATCCTAAATTGAATTCTGAAACAAAGGAAAGTTCATTAATGAAAGACAATATTTTACTAATGTTAATTTCTTAGTTGTGATCAATGTTCCATGTTAGATGTTAATGTAAGGGGAAACTAGGTAAGAGTATATAGGAATTATGTGTAGCATTTTTGTAACTCTTCTGTAATTCTGAAATTTTTTCAACTTTTAAAGGTTTTACCTATGAAAGGGATAAAGGATTTAGGATTACGGGTCAGGGACAACCATTAGATTATTTTAATGAATACATTTTGTATAATTATGATTTTTGAACTATATGAACCTATTCATAATTTAGAAATAAATTTAATGTTTTAAAATAAACACAAATAAAAGGAGGTTTTTAAAATAATTTATACTTTAGTTACTCTCTAAATTGTATACAGGTTTTTCACACGGAATATGGTACAATATGCACTATTAGAAAGAAAATATATATGTATTTCATCACACATATGTAAAAAGTAAAACAAAATTAAAAGATTTATGTGGAGTTGGTGGCAAAAACTATTCAAGCTTTGAGACCTCATAACATCAAAATGAAGTTTCCATTGCTATTGTTTGTGAAGCACGGAAGTACATTACCAGCTATGCCAGAAATAATTTAGAGATAATAGGAATACCCTGCCTTAATTCAACTCCTAGTACATATTCAATGAATGAGGCACTGTCATGTTTCTCTCAGAGGGACAGAGCATGGTTTTATGGCAGCCTTTCCCCAGAATGAAATATACTTTGAGCACATGAACTCATGAGCAGGAGAAAGTTGATTGAAAGACATGATGGCCATAAAAACCTTGTCCCATATATTTTCTAAAATTATATTTCCATGTTCAGCTGAAAATTCAATTTCAGATACAGGGTTTGGTGCTGCAGTTTTTCAGTTATTTAATTGTATGGAATATTTAAATATTCCTTAAATCTGCTGGTGTCATTGCATACTAATTGCACTCTATTGTGTAAATTCTAATTTTAAAATTTGACTAGATTTTTTAGTGAGGCTTTTCTATTGTCAAAGATGCTAAAGTGATTATATGCCTGGTGTCTCATCTGTGATGACAGCTGTTCTATGGTCCTGCCATCTAGCAGGCAATGATATCTTTAGGTTATATTATGCCTACTCTGATATTCTTAATTTACATGAATTAAAAATCAATTTGCTTCCAAACTCTAAAACAATGAACTAGGACACATGTTTCCTATTTTATGCAATTACTCCATGTGCTTAGGGAAAATGTAGTACAGTCAGCGCTTCATATCCATGGGTTCCTCATCCATGGATATAACCAATCATGGATTGAAAATAAAAATAAAAATAAGAATACAACAACCAACAATAATACAAATTTAAAAACAATACAATATGACAATTATTTACATAGCATGTACATTCTTACATATAATTAGGAATTATAAGGAACCTAGAGATGATTTAAAGTGTGCTGAAGGATATGCATAGGTTATATGTAAATACTATTCCATTTTGTAAAAGGGGCTTGAGTTTCCACCAATTTTGAATGCTGAGGGGTGACTATATTCACAAAAAAGGCTAAATTATATATTCTTTAGTGCCAGGATACTTTATAGTTACAGCATATAATGATTTGCTCCATGTATTTGCCAATTCCCAAATCTAACTCTGCTCTCCTCATCAAGTTTGAGAATAGAGCTCTATCACCTCTTTATAAAACTTCTCCAGCCTTCCTTCCATATAATTATAAAGAATGATTTCTGACACAAAGGCTGTGGAAATATCTAAATGTTTCTTCTTGATCAGTATTTCTTACACAGTAAAGGATATGTGATTGGATCATTCCCTCTGATATGTCCTTTTTCTCAATCTGAATGAAAAGTTCCAGTTTAAAGTGATTTCTCTTATTGGAAAACTGTGCTCCTCTGCCAAATTTTTGTTCTATCCTCAAACTCCTACTTTGTGTTAAACGACATTTTCATCATGTCTTGGTCTCTTTATGTCCCATGGAGAGGTTTTTTGGCTCCTGAATGTTTTTGCATGGTGTTTTCATTGTTACTGTTACTGTGTTTTCCTTTGTGTGTGTTAAATTACTTGTTTCACTGAGTAAGGATTTATGGATTAAGAATTCCTGAGTATGTTGAATCCCATATGCAAACTTGGTTGCCTTTTTGAAATGATATTTTATTAAGCGAATAGTAAGATCAAGCTATAACTGTAGGATTTGCAACAGAATCCCTAAGGAGGCACTTTCTTTTTTTTTCCTTTTTTTTTTTTTTGTTTTTTGTTTTTTGAGACAGAGTCTCACTCTGTCACCCAGACTGGAGTGTAGTGGTGCGATCTCAGCTTACTGCAGCCTCCATCTCCCAGGTTCAAGCGATTCTTTTGCCTCAGCCTCCTGAGTAACTTTGACTACAGGCGTGAGCTACCATGCCCGGCTAATTTTTTGTATTTTTAGTAGAGACGGGATTTCACCATGTTGGCCAGAATGGTCTCTGTCTCCTGACCTCATGATCTGCCCACCTCGGCCTCCCAAAGTGCTGGGATTACAGGCATGAACAACCGCATTTCATTTTATGTATTTGGGATGAAACAATGTACTACTATTATTTGATCTAGAGTCAGTGCTTAATGGAGTTCCAGGAGTTCTGGTCCTATACAGCCACCCAAGGGCTGAAGGATCACTGTCTTATGGGACATCTCTTCCCTACACAGCTGTAACCCTACCACAGCACACCTTTTCGGATGCTCTGGTCCTGTATCCCTGTTAGTTAATTTTCAAACACTCATGGAGGTTAGATATTACTATTTTCCCTGTTCAACATCTCAGGTTCACTTCAGATGCAGGAAACAGCCCCAATGAATCAGAGCAGAAAATCGTTTTGAGCAAGTCTTGCAGACTCACTGCTGCAATGTGGAGAGATCCCAGGAGGCTCTAGATGAGGTGGAAGTGACTGTGGTAGGAAAGAGGATCCCACTGAGTGGTTTTAGGTGAGAACTACCGATGAATGAGGAAGTATTAATATATCATATTTCATTCAACCTCAAAAGGCATCAATTGTAGAATGAATCATTATTTTGTTTACTCCTGGTAAAATGTCACTAACTACATTGTCACAATTTTTCTCAACACTGAGAATTGTTATGTTATTCCATTGAAAGAACTGTTTTCGGACATTGAAATGTATATTTATATCATGTATCATTTTTGTGCATACACAGACTAAGAAAATTAATTGGTTAAGATATTTCTAAAATTCCTTTACAGTAAGAATCTCAGTCTTCTGAATCACTTTTCAACATAGTCATTAATATTTGTATTTTTCCACACAACGTTATTATCTATCATCAAGACATAGCTAATATAATGTTTTCTAAAAAGAGTGCTTCACTATTAACTCTGGTGTTCTTTTCTCAAGGCAATATTCTGCCAGCTTTTTCTCAAGATGCACAGAAACGTGAAGCAAGTGACAGCCACATCACAAATTTTATCCATAATTATAGAATGCAGCCCTATTTCAGTGATGTTCAAAGGTAACAAAGAAAAGTTTATCTTAGACCTGATAAAATATGATATATTCAATATGTTTAACAGTTTGTATGACAGGTCTGCTGATGATCAGCTTTGCCTGCATATTCATTATAGCTTGTGTTTACATAGTTCATTTTGTATGAGGCTATCAGAATATTTTAAAAATATTAATAATGCATAGTCTATTCATAAATATTTAAAACCTATAAGTGACATTATGTTCATCTCAGAAATTTGGCAAAGATTAAAATTTCATTTTTTATCTGCCAAGAGCCAGAATGAATATTACTAATCAATAGAATTTAAGTTTAATTTGTGAATAAATTTTGTGAGTCTAATTCTGGTAATCTGACTGGATATGGTAAATGAAAAAAAATCAAAATTATAGGCAAAAGTTTAAAAACTATAACATAAGGAAAATAAAACTGTTGTTGTAAAAACTAATACAATAGCACAAAGTTGGAATTTTTTAAAGAGAAAAATTTTGAGAATTGTTAGATATATTTAGAAAGCTGTGTGAGGGCATGAAACTAAGGGGTCAGTGGAAGGAATTGTTTAATGTGGGACAGTGTTCTAAAGCAATTTCTGAATGATAAAACAATTCAAGGAAGTATTAAAGTATCAATATGCAAGCACATTCCAGAAATAAGAAAAAGTAATAATGATACAGAATTTTGAATCAGTAATAGAAAGTACAATATTAAGAATATCATGGAATGTGGGGAAAGAGAAGCAAGTGATTAAGTTGAAAGAGATAAACATGACAGATATAGGGAGCAAGAAACAAGAAGACACACAATCACCAATGATATTAATAAAGATGCTATACTGCATTGAGGAAAATATGTTTACTTACTGAAAATGCTTACAAATTCAAGACCAATTAATAACAAAAGATATACATATGATATAGCCTATCATGGTTGTCTTATTTCCAGGATAATTTGAAAAAAATCTTATAAAAACTGATGAAGAAAAACATAAAATAGATTGCCTTTAACAAGGGGACTGAAGTCAGTTAAATGTATCTTTCATCAGTACTCAATTATCAGATGATGGAGAAATGTTTGCTGAGTTTCAAGAAAATAAAGTTGTGAAATCAGATTCCTATATCTAGCCTATTTGTTATTCAGGTGTAAGGTAAAAAGGAAGATAGTCTTAGATGCGCAAAAATCTGTACATTAAAAAATACCAGAGTTCTAGTCAACTAAAAAGTTGGGAAGACTGCGTGCCAACATGTTTACCATTGATACTCTTTGGGTGGAGGGATTATAGATAACTGTAGCTGCTTCTGTTTTGAATTGTTATTTTCATTTGAAATTAAGTATGGATTGCTTTTATTTCAATAAATAAAAATAAAACTATTTTTATTTGTAGAAGAAATAAATTAGGTGCCTTATAGCAATGTAAAAATTATGATACTACACAGTTCTAAATTCAGAATTTAATATTGCATAATATGTGTATTAGTCACAAGGGAAACCAATTAGTTCAAATTTAACAGCTACTGAGATTGTACTCTAACTCTTAAAAATAAGATTCATCCTAGATAAGACCTGCATGCCAAAACATAACTGAAGGCCTATTTAAACAAAGATATCTCATGTATAGATTATGCTGAAGTATCTGATTTATAAGCTCTTTAACTGTCTCAAGGAAGTTTCCTCAATATCTGGAAATTATAGCAAGTTAATGGGCATAGACAAGAAAAACTAGTTTGAGCTTATCCTCAAATTTAGAAAATGTACCAAAATGACAACATATATTTTAGTCCTTAAAATAATGTTTAAACAGATTCAATATGCTAGATAATATGCTGATTTATAACCTGGCTCAAATTTTAATCTTTAAGAATTCATGTTGTGCATCTATGGCTTTGTGATACTTGTTTTAAAAAATTGTATTTAGTAACAGGAACAAATCTCCTATGTGCAGCCTAGAAAATGTTTCCAGATAGAGTGAAATAATTTACATACTACTAATTTCTCCAAAATTTTATGTTCATATTGACTACACATTTGAGAAAATTGTGCTATTATCTCACAATAAAAACTAATACTTCTGAAAAATGAAATATCAGCTTAATTTGAAATTCCAATTTTCTGAATACTGTATTTTAAAATTATAACATTATTGTATCTATATTTAAATGTCATATTTCAACACAAATATTTCATACTTTGTTCAGTCATGAACCTGAAAAATATTATTGTTTACATGAACATTTTTTCTCCAGGTCACTCTCTTAGCATGTTCTGGCCAATTTTACTGATTTAATAATGTAGTTCAAACATCAGCAAAACTGTATTATTCAATAGATACATTTAATATTTACAAAGAAAATAAAGCAGAAATTCTCATGCTCTATGGCTTTGTGAGGATGGGGTCATAATAGTTCATTTTCATGCAATAGATTTGAGGCCAAGCAGTGTGCTGGATTCATAGTAGGAAACTCAATAACTATTTGTACCATGAGTCAACAATAGTTATTCCAAAACAGAGCTAGGAGCATAAAATATATCATTGCTACTCTGAAGATCTTTATGAAAGTGCTTTAAAACTTAATATAACTTGCTTCAGTACAGTAAGCAACATGTAAATTTCGTTAAACTTATAAAATATTTGTCAACAGTCATTACAAATTTCCTCTGACATATAAAATTCATACACTACTTACTTTTTAAAGATCATTTTAAATGTTTTAATATAATGTTTCCACATAAGTCTAAAGTTTTCCTATAAAAATCTTTTTCTATAACTC
Organism: Macaca thibetana thibetana; assembly: GCF_024542745.1. Classification (NCBI taxonomy): domain Eukaryota; kingdom Metazoa; phylum Chordata; class Mammalia; order Primates; family Cercopithecidae; genus Macaca; species Macaca thibetana. The sequence continues at coordinate 74,704,273 of NC_065581.1, forward strand.
ATTGAAGTTATTTTGGTCTTATTTTGAAAATCATTGTTTTTATTCTCCACTTTAGATCAAAATATGCAGCTTTAATTGCAATATAGTAATGTCATTTATTCTGTTCAAGGGGACAGGTAGAACGCCAGGAATGAAAGCCAGAAAAAAGTCAAGATATTTGGTTTATATGTGATCTTAGGTATGCATAATTTATTAGCTAGTATCAGTTGATTATCTGCATAATATCTGTTCTTTCTTTTTCCTTATTAAGATAAAACTTAGGTGATGTGTCCACCTCAAAAAGTATATTTATTCATCTTCTTTGTAGGGAAATAGAGAAATATAAAAGCAGAAGTTCTTGGGCAGATCCTGTTTTGCAATTAAAATGGCTGGCGTTCCTGCAGCCATCTTGCCATCAAGGAAGACTTGAGCATGGAAGTCTCATGCTCAGGATGTTGGAGCAGAAAGACAGAAAGACTCTGTGAAACTGTCATTCTAAATCTGAACTGCCTACCTCCAGACTTCTTTAACTTTAGTAGGTCACTGCCATTTCCAGACTCTGAGTTAGCAGCTAAACACTGTTCCTAACTTTCTTAAAAGATAATATTGACACTTAGTGAGTACAGTATGATTATAGCCTGGTCATAAAATGCTTCCATTACCTTATTTTAAACATTAGTCATAAATGCTTACTGATATCCAAGACTTGATTAAGAAGTAACTGTGAACACATTTTCCTTAATTCTCCAAATAGTTTTGGAGCAGCCAGGCATTAGGGCTTAGAAATCAGCAGTATATACTTCAAAGCATTTATATTGAGCTAAACTACTAAACAATGTTTGATTAACCGTGACAGATAAATCAATAACTTTTTAAAATATAATTTTGAAACTTACATGTTTAATTTAATTACGTGGTAAAATAAGTGCACTAGAGTTACCTAGAATTTTCCTCTTTTCAATAAAAATGTGTATTTGACTGATTTTTTCTCATAATACACATTGTGTGGGGTTTTTTTTTTCCCCTTTGGAGAAAGTTATAAGTTTATCTCATCAATAAAATCTTCTTTGTTTTTGATTAAATAAGTATTTATTAAAAACCTCCACACAGACAATAGATATAAAAGGTCTGATCCTAGACTGAGAGAATTCATGAAACTGTCTCCTAATTGCGTGAGCAAAATGCATAAGATCTGTTCTAATTATGTTATAATTTTGTTAATGCTGTCAATTTTTTTCTAAGAGATGCCATTATAGATTGTGTCTGTTACTTTCTACCTGTAAAAATTTTGTGAAAATTGAAAACATGAGCTGATATTTTGGTGCTGTATGCAATGCAACAGCGTTATTCACCAACTAGAATCTTAGCTTTCTCTAGATACTAGTCAAGAGCACCAATCCAAAGTGCTCTTTGATAGATCAACTGGGATTTTCTTTTTAGGATTGAAAACAAAAATGCGAACACCAACTTCTTTCTCCTACTTCAATTCAAAACTTTGCCTAGAATTGAGTCTATTAAAAAGTGAGAGAGTAGTTTTGAATAAATAGTTAAAATTATTTATTTTTGAGATCTTATTGGGAATAAGTAACTTTTAAATTTTTGGCATAAAAGACAAGACAGTATTTCTAGCACATCCAGACATCTAAATCAATACATCAGATTTTTCCTGTTTTAAAAATGTAGGCCAAAAATAACACATGCATTAATGTTTTATACTTCCTCTCATGAAAAAGAATCAAGATATTAAGGTCAAAATCATCTTCCAAAATTTATCAGTTTGTTATTTCTACAACAGAAAATGGTTTTTGGATTAGTGTGACATCTGTCCTTTAAGTTTGGAATAATTTTAGTCTTCTACAATAAGCACACCATCACTTTGTATTAGAAAAATTTTCAATTTCAGATGATCAGGGTGATTGAATCATCTGGATTGAATAGGTTACCTATTGTCAAAAAATCATTGCTTTAATAAGACATTTTATTCTTAAGTCTTTTTGGTTTCGACTAAATATATAAGATATGTTCTGTGGACAATATTAAATAGCTGCTAGTAAACATTTCAAAGTTTGAAGATATGTTGACATTTTAAAAAAGAAAATAAAACTACCTCTAGTACTACTCTTTGGGTTTTTAGTAGACTCTTGACTAGTGCTCTGTAGATTCATATTTATATCTGTTGCATTTAACAGTGTTCACTAGGAGACTTTAACATATTCAGTTCTTGTTTTATTTTTAAAAAAGCACTCTTTGTACAAATAGCAAAGACATGTTGGTCAGATCAATTGATCAAAATAAAACATACATGTACGTATTATTAGTTCTTAAAGGAAAACAATCAAGCATCAGTTAAAAAGAAATATCAAAGAATAGAAGTAATTCCTGATATTTTTCTCTAACTTGTGTGAGAAAAGTATATGAAACCTGTTTCAATCAAAAGTTTTAACTTTGTTCATTGTACCAATTTTTTCTGTAAGAGAAGTCATTATAGATTGTACTTATTACTTTCTACCTGGGAAACCTATTTGAAAATTCTTTAAGTTTTAATTATAGAGTAAAAAATCATGGTAAAAGTTTAGAAGTTTGCTGATTATTTCATTTTTTATCGAAAGCTGATGGAAATTTATAGTCACTATATTCCCAGAGCAATGTGCAAATATTTTCCTTATGCTTATTCTTGGAAATATGTAAGTTCACGCTTTCTGAGGAAAACTTATTTTTTGCCATATGAAACTGCTCAATTTATCTGCAGAATATTTTTTACCTGACTGCTTTGCTCATCTTCATACACATTGCACTTGCCTCTTTATTGACAGCCTGAACATAAAATTAAGTCTATAATTTAAATAATTGTGTTTTTCTCTCTCATCTTTTAGTATTGGATTTAAAAGCTGTCATTGATCTTGTCTCCCTAAGCTATGAACAAAATTGTTAACCTACTTTTCAAAAACACCATGGGTTCTTTCTATCTTGTGTGGCTTTGGTTTTTAAAACTATTCACTGTGCAAACTGGGGTGGATATAGTCCTTCAGAATTCAGCTGAGCTATTACTAAGAAAACGTAAATGAGAGATGAATACTTGGGTTAGCAATCAGATTTTCAAGAAACTTTTACACCTAATCAGTAACCATGTCTCAGCTACTTTCTACTTTACTGGAGCCTGTGTTTCATGTTTACTCTTTCTACTAAGGCTTTTGCAGATTTTTCAATATTCCTATATACATTTATTTTCTTATACTTCAGATGTCATCCCAAAAGAATACAAATCCCATACTGATTTGTGAGAATAGTTTTGCTTTTATCTTGTTGAGTTTTTTTGCTCTGCTCTGTCTCATTTGGAATAAAATTAAGAAGAAAGAAAACCCCAAGTACTATCATATTCCCTTTTCTCTCATTTATATAATCTCAGGTTTTGTTTGTTTGCTTGTTTGTTTGCTGAGACAGAGTCTCATTCTGTTGCCCAGGCTGGAGTGCCGTGGCGTGACCTCCGCTCACTGCAACCTCTGCCTCCCAGGTTCGAGCAATTCTCCTGCCTCAGCCTTTTGAGTAGCTGGGGTTACAGGCATGTGCCATCACGCCCGGCTAATTTTTGTATTTTTAGTAGAGATGGAGTTTCACCATGTTGGCCAGACTGGTCTCGAACTTCTGACCTTATAATTCACCCGCCTCAGCCTCCCGATATAATCTCAGTTTTATTCCACTTGACAGAAAACATGCACCAAAAAAGGAACACTTTCAGTTCAGAACAAGCTCAAGGCCAAGATACATTCTACCCCTGGGGATTCTCCTGTTCCTCATTTACCAAGGGTCTGAAAATCACTGAGATAATATCCATACCTTTATTGATATGTAGGTTTCTGCAGCATGAATTTTATGTATACATAATAAGTATGTATACATAAAAGTTGGAACATTCATTAATGATGCAGAAAAGTCAATAACATTTCTGAAGGTCATTTTGCTTCTGTAAAAATTGTACACTGTTTATGGGAATGTAAATTAGTATAACCTCTGTGGAAAATGGTATGGAGATTACTCAAAGAACTAAAAATAGAACTACCATTCCATCTAGCAATCCCACTACTGGGTATCTATCCAGAAGAAAAGTAATCAACATATCAAACACATACCTACACTCATATTTTTATTGCAACACTATTCACTATTGTGAAACAAAGATATGGAATCAACCTAAGTGTCCATCAGTGGATGAAAGGATAAAGAATATGTGGTATATATTAGTCCATTCTCATGCTGCTAATAAAGACATACTCGAGACTGGGTAATTTATAAAGGAAAGTGGTTTAATGATGCACAGTTCCATGTGGCTCAGGAGGCCTCACGATCATGTTGGAAGGCAAAAGACATGTTTTACATGGTGGCAGACAAGAAAGAATGAGAGACAATCAAAACGGTAAACCTCTTACAAAACCGTCAGATCTTATGAGACTTATTCACTACCATGAGAACAGTATGGGGGAAACCACTTCTATGATTCAATTATCTCCCACCAGGTCCCTCTCACAACACGCGGGGATTATGGGAGCTACAATTCAACATGAGATTTGGGTGGGAACACAGCCAAACCATATCATTCAGGGCCTGGCCCCTCTCAAATCTCATGTCCTCACATTTCAAAACCAATTGTGCCTTCCCAACAGTCCTTCAAAGTCTTAAAAGATGCACATATTCTCAAACACTGAAAATCTTGAGAATTTGAAATGCTGGGAGTTGTATGGATTCCATGATAATAATTCACAGATTGACAGTGTCTAAATGTTTCTCAGAACTGCTTTTATCCAAAGCTCACGGCTCTAAGAAGGACCTTCTGCAGAAACAGAAATTCTGGGGAGAAGCTAATATGTCACTGGTAATTTTTGAGAATCCAACAAACTGGGAACAAAATTTTCTTAAGAAATTTAGGAACTTATTAGAATACTTAGGTGTTAGGTTTGTTCTGTAGCAAAAAACTGTTATTGTTTTCAAAGGTAATCTTTCTGATCTGTATTTGTGAAATGCATAAGTAAACTAGAAACTACCTCAAGACCTTGTTATTAAGATTAAATGAGTTAGCACAGGTAAAGTATTTACCTGGAATGTATACTCAGAAATGACAGTTGTTATAATAATTATCATCATTTTATCATTATCTTTATTATTCTCCTGAAAGATTAAATTTTGTATTAACAAGATACAAACTCTGCAGACCCAAAATTGGTATTATTTTTTCATATTCTTGCAATATTGTCTGAACCTCAGTGGGCTTTTTGTTGTAGTTCTCAGAATGTCCTGTGTCTGATTCGGATTCTGCCTTGCTCTAAATTTTGCTCTAAAGTTTGGCAAAGCCTGTGCCCTAGGAGAGCTCAGCTCTGGCTCACTTCAAATCTAGAGCGCTGGGATGGAATGACCTGGTTCAGAGCTCAGAACCGACACTAACTTGATCTGGGCTCTTAGTTCCTACACCATCTACTGAAGTCTGTTGATGATATGACATGGCTCTAGCAGCTCTAGACTATGCAGAGAAGACGGCTTCACACAACATAGAAACTGGTCTGGTTCTGGTATGCCAGAAGGGTTCACTTCTTTACCATCTTTTCTTCCACCTCTCCCTTCTTTTCTCTCTCTTTGTTCTCTGCTTTCTCTTTCAGCTTTGCCTCAGGACCTGGATCCCTGGGTCTAGTTATTTTGTAGGCTGCTGCACCCTAGTCAATGACCCCTCAAATCCCCCCATACACATACACCAAGTGTTCCCTCCACATTTACCATTTCCTGAGTCAAATCTCTATTCTGAAGACAAATCAACTCTAGGAATATGGAAGTGGACTTATTCTCACTTTACTCAAATGTTATACTTTGAAGGTCAAAGGGATTCACTAGCCCTTTGCTGTGTAAGAATGTTAGCTTGTTATAGATATAGTCACATAAGTCATAATAAAGGGTTATTTCTGAATGAGATGGTACAACATGTAGGAGAGTTGATGGCAGACAGGCCCTTAGATGACAAATATAAAAATGTTGCTTTGTTGCTCATCACACCCCTCAACACATATTTTCTAGCAAACCTCTTCAGATAAAAGAAACTCTTTAGAAGCTGCTGGCTTGGTGAAGCTGGTGAGTTATCTGATTTTTTAAAAATAATAACTTGACCTGAGTAGAATTAGATCAGACATGCAGGCTAGTTCATCACCTTCTCCTCTGGAGGCTGTTCAAGTGGCCAGATAGTTCAGATACTGCAGTCACAGCCCTTCCTTCATAATAGTATCATTTAGTTCTCTTTGACAAACTCCTTATATTCACCCCTCAGGTCTCGGCAGAACTTCTGTGGACTGTCAATTATGCTCTTCTAGCTTTCCCATAGACATGCGAAATGTTACAAAGGTTAGAGGAGCATATGACTCCAGAACAATGCACGACTCCAGACTGACTTTGTAAGGCCTATAGACTCCATGCTTCATCTGATTGTGTGAAGATGCAAACGTGGCAGACATGGGTGATGAAGCTAGCAGGTAAGCAGAAGCAGATATCATGTCATAAACACAGAAGTCCACTTCATTATCATGCTTGCTCTCAGGTCATTGGTTCTGCTATGGGTACTAAGTAATATGCTTAATACATCTACTCCAGGCTGAGTCCGCAAATGTGCAGGGCTCCTATTAAGCTGCAGTTCTAGGCCTTCCATGTGGGAACCCACCCAGGGAACTGTATACGTTCCACTCATCCACTTGGTTGACAGTTAGAACAAGAAAATTAACTCTGATTGTGAACCTACTATATACCAGGCACTACACTCTTTCCATATGCCATTAGGGAAACTCAACACAATTAACTAGTATCATCGCTGTAGAGATAAGATATAGGATGTGACTAAAGTAACACAGCTGGTAAGTAACAGGGCTGAGATGCCAACTCTCTCTGACTCCAAAGACTGAAGTTGTGTGTTTTATCTGCTTTGAAATACATTTAGCTGTTCTCTTAACTGCTCTGTGGGCACAAACGTCTAATTCTTGAGTCAATAACTGAACAAGACTTTAGAGAAATCAACAAGTAGTCAGAAGGCCCTAGATCCAGTGTTGATTTTTTAAACCAACTTTGCAAATCTCATTACACTAACCTGTGGGTGCAACTTCCCTCAGCCACTCTGGAATGCGATTAGCTCTCAATTAGTATGAACAATTAGAATTATCTTTGGTAGATCATTAAAAAATTCAACAAGATAGATGTATCTTATTCTATTACATAATATGTTGCAAGTAAAAAAATGACACATTCTTATATTATTCTAAAGGTTATATTGTTAAAAATTGATATAACAACTCTGAAGTACTGATTTTGTTTGTCAAGGACGTGGAAGGACATTTTATATAACATACTACAACTAAGAAATCAACCTGAAAACTTAATTCTGTTCTTTTACTCCTTGTCTAACAGACTGGAAAATGTACCCCCTGAATAATTGAGAGCTGACTATGAATATCTGTACCATTGTTCATCTCCTAGAAGTATGGTGAATTATAATGGGACAAGTTATAAAAAGCACATTGAACTAAATAAGAAATTGGTTCCATTGTTTCTTTTTCCCTTATTAACAATTGAGTCCATGAATTGAAATGTGTTAATGTAAATATATATGTAATAGAGTCACATCTTAATCCACCAGTTATAACATCAAACAGAGATCAGAGACATAACATTTAGAAACAAAAAATACCATATTCCATCCTCTAAGTATTTAAGAGTAACTCTTGCTCAGTTATCTACTAATATGGCACAAAACTATCCAGGAATTGAACAATGCCTTTAAAATTGTTTTAATAGAGTCAGTCTTTTTTTAAATTGGCTCACAGTTTTTAGTAGGGTTATATTAAATTTTTGCATAATTGTATTGCAAATATGAACACATATATTCCTCACTGGGTTGTCTATTAAGCTTAAAGATGTATTTTTTTCCTAACGAAGTTGAAGATGTAATTATCTACCTCATATTCAAAAGAGTATCTCAATATTGCATGCTAATTTTTTAGTAGTAACCAATATTTCTATTATATAAAATGTGGCTCATTGCTGAACTATTAAATAAATGCTCTCATATTATTTTTTACATTTACAAACATTTTACAATGGTATGAGATGACAACATTTTTCTTCCCCCAACATATTCAGTTGGAAAAAGCTTCATATACATACAACTTGAATCCAAACCTTGATTCTACCAGAGTGATCTAGGACACTTACTTAGCATTTCTGATCCCCTTCCATTCTCAGTAAATTGGTGAATACATACTATTTCAAAAAGCTGTTGAGGAGATCAAATGTGGTAACACAGTTAAAACACTTATTAAGTGCCTGGCATTTAGTAGGCACTTACTAAAGGTTATTTTCCTTTGCTTTTCCTGATTGGGCTTGCCCTTATATCTCTTTACATAGCAGGCTCTGCTGGCAGGCTCTGTAGACCACTGGAGTCTTGGCATTCTTTCTAGTTATTCCTCTTGTCTTTTATCCTCCACTGGTTCTATGAATATGAAATAAGCCTTAATCTTTTCTGATTTTTTTTAATCTTCTCAATGATAAGAAACTGATTTTTATTAAGACTGTATTTTATGTGCCATTTTCCAATAATGTGTGAAGTTAACATTTTCTACTTCTATCGTCAATAGATTTGTGATCCATTCAAGTCCATTTATTTGACTTAGCCTCACAGATACTTCCTCAATCTTCCCTTCCACCAAGTTAGCCAGGATTGATAGCATCTCCTGTGCATGGGGCTGCCTTGGCAGTCTCTGATCACTGAACTTTCTCAGGAAGTACTCTATCTTTTTGACCAGAAGGATTTTTTTTAAATTTTTTATTATTATACTTTAAGTTCTAGGGTACATGTGCATAACGTGCAGGATTGTTACATATGTATACTTGTGCCATGTTGGTGTGCTGCACCCATCAACTCGTCAGCACCCATCAACCCGTCATTTACATCAGGTATAACTCCCAATGCAATCCGTCCCCCCTCCCCCCTCCCCCCCCCCCCCTCCCTATGATAGGCCCTGGTGTGTGATGTTCCCCTTCCCGAGTCCAGGTGATCTCATTGTTCAGTTCCCACCTATGAGTGAGAACATGCGGTGTTTGGTTTTCTGTTCTTGCAATAGTTTGCTGAGAATGATGGTTTCCAGCTGCATCCATGTCCCTACAAAGGACACAAACTCATCCTTTTTTATGGCTGCATAGTATTCCATGGTGTATATGTGCCACATTTTCTTAATCCAGTCTGTCACTGATCTCACACCAGCTAGAATGGCAATCATTAAAAAGTCAGGAAACAGCAGGTACTGGAGAGGATGTGGAGAAATAGGAACACTTTTACACTGTTGGTGGGATTGTAAACCAGTTCAACCATTATGGAAAACAGTATGGCGATTCCGCAAGGATCTAGAACTAGAAGTACCGTATGACCCAGCCATCCCATTACTGGGTATATACCCAAAGGATTATAAATCATGCTGCTATAAAGACACATGTACACGTATGTTTATTGCGGCACTATTCACAATAGCAAAGACTTGGAATCAACCCAAGTGTCCATCAGAAGGATTTTTATATTAAGGTGAGTAGTCTAACTGGAATAAATCACTCTTTACTCACTTTTGAGGAAGCATATTTTGGAGGGGTTTTTTGGTCTTTACTTTTTTAAGTTTTTCAGATATTCTGCTTTATACACAAGAATACGTATTTCCCAGATTCTCTACTTAAGTAGGAGAAAAAAGAATGTGAGCAACATATTGTAATAATTAGGAATCTGTGTGTTGTCTACTGCCTAGCTTGTTATAAGGCTTAGGATACCACAACTAAATAGTTCTCATTTTTTAATTCCTTCTTCAGCATTCATTCATGATTATTGACCCTTACCTCTTATGCTTAAGAAAGAGTATGCCAGCTGGCCAGGCGGGGTGGTTCATACCTCTAATCCCAACACTTTGGGAGGTCGAGGCCGGCGGATCACTTGAGGTCAGGAGTTCAAGACCAGCCTGGCCAACATGGCGAAGCCCCATCTCTACTAAAAAAAAAAAGAAAGAAAAAATATCTGGACATGGTGGGTGTCTGTAATCCCAGCTACTCAGGAGGCTGAGGCATGAGAATTGCTTGAACCTGGGAGGCAGAGGTTGCAGGGAGCTGAAATTGGGCCACCACACTCCAGCCTGGGCAACAAGAGTGAAACTCCGTCACACACACACACACACACACACACAAACACACACACACACACACACACACACACACACGCCAATAGGAAAATTGATTAAAGTCCCAAAAGCCATGGTCAATTCTACCAATGCTGACATCAGGGATTGGCCAACTGTAACTCATAGGTCGATTCTAGCCCACTGACGGCTCTGTGAAAAAGTTTTATTGGAACACAACTATGCCCATTCATTTACAGATTGTATATAGCTACTTTTGTGCTACAGTGGCAGAACTGAGTAGGTGTGACTGAGAATGCAAAGACTTGAAAAGCCTAAAATATTTGTCATTTGAAATTTTAGGGAAAAAAATGTTTGCTGACCCGTAGTCTGCGAACTAAGATTGGTGAATGCTTCCTTTATAAGGTACCTGGAAATACAGAAGGCCTTTATCTGTTTTTGAATCCCCTTCTGGAAATAGTTGGAACTGTGGACTTCAAAGCTCTGGGGTGTGGTAGTGTTGACAGATCTGGGTGTATGAGCAAGTCACTCAGCCTCACCAAACAGTTTTACATAATGAGCAATCAGTAAATATGATTTTTCTTCTTTTCTCTACAAGGAAGCTTTATGTTGAAAATATTAATGTGTAAACCCCGCTGATGAGGGAAATTAGGTGCTTAAGATGTTAGAGAAATATCTTTACCTAGACTCACATAAACCATTTTCATAAGGTTTAGTGCTAATGTATGAGAGTATTTAACCAGTCTTCAGACATTTCCTCAATATTTAGCTTTCTGGTGTTGCCCTAGCTAAATTTGAAGTGTCAAGTTTTCTTTGCTGCTTCTACATCATCCATTGTTATCCTGAAATACTTGTTACCTTCTGTCTGTTTCTTGCTACCTTTATTGCATCTGTTTTCTAATACAATTTTCTTATAAAACAGACCTCCATTTACAAAATTAGAACACTGCCTCTTGAATTCATATTTCTTCACTAACTCTATCTTCATTTTGTCCTAAGGCAATGTAGATAAATGAAAAATAAATAAACTGTCACCAAAAATTTGAATTTCATGGTTTCCTTTTTCTAAAACAAATTGGCTTGAAAAATACTGAAATTGTCAGTTAATTCCTTAACTTAAACATATGTTTCTATGCCTTTAATTCTGAATTCAACTTGTAAAGTAGACTTCTCTGATGTATTTGGGTACAATATTTAACTTTGTAGATTCAAAGAGGTATATCTATCAATTTAACTGATTGATAAAATGTTGACTAATTGAGATAATTTTCCTATATATGAATCCTAAAATTTAGAAAAAAGTAGGAGAACACAGTTTTTAAAGAAACCTATTTGTTTTTGTTTTTCCCTGGTAAAAAGATGAATGAACCAATAGATAGTGACTATCCTTATTTCACATACTAGATGAAGGGCACAGTCACGTTCCAGTGGAATTCTCTACCCCCGGGAATGCACCTGAGCCATTTCTAATCTCTTTGATAAATGCTGCTGCAGTTCAAGTTTCAGAATCAATTGGGAAAAAAATTTGAAGTGGGACTTCTCCTGAAGCAGTGGCAGGTCTGTTCTAGACAGGCATACATAGTAAATCAGAGTTTTCACATTTCATTGCCTGAAACGAACTCAAACTGTCAATATGTGGCCAGGTGTAAATCGTGCAGTTAAGATAGAGGATAGCAAACAACCTGAGCTTCAGTATTAGATACTGGAAAATAATTTGAAGATCAGGCTCTTTGGGAAATAATCAATTGAGAAAAATCAAAGTTAACGCCACTATTAGGAAAGTTATAATGCCAAGTATACAAATTATAATATTAAAATGGAACCAAATAATTAGGTTGCATGAAAAATAATAATTATTATTAGAATGAATCTCTTTTAATGTATTAATTTGATTAAAAGAGTTACTGAGTATGTGAGTTACAAAGGCTTACATTTAGAGATAAAAATAATAAATATCATTTATGTGAACATAAAATAATCTAAATATCTACTGGTATCTGTAGGTCCTATTTTATTGCCACTGATTTTTAATAGACAGAAAATTTCTATTGGTACTAGCAATACAGAGGTCTCTGCAACCTAGTGCAGGATCCCTATTTATGCTCTTTCTTAAGGGAAGGCTTGTGAGTCCACCTGAGGGTAAGGACACACATATTTCTTTTCTCTCACCTAGATAGTGCTGAATATTTTCAAACTAAAGGACACATTTAGAGCTATAATGGGCCTTAGAATTCATCAGTTCAAGCTTTTTACTTTAGAGATGAAGAAACTGAGGCTGAATAATGATTTTAATAATTTACTGAGGAGGCAGCATATCTTCTGAAAAACTTGGGGATTGAATTCAGAGAGCTACGAGTTTGACTCCTACTCTACAAACTCCATTTTATTAATCTCCCTGGGCCTCAGTTTCTTCCTTTATATGTGGAAAAATAATATGAAATGTTCTCTCTCTCTCTCTTTTTTTCTGAGAGAGCTTTTCATTAATTTTAGCTCTGGACTCACCTCTTCACAATTTAAACCTTGGAACCTCCATTTGTCCTGGAGTTAGTTATCATATTAGACCAAGGTACAGATTCTTAGCTTTTCAGCTCAACAGGTAAGGTCTAAGAACAAGACTGAAAAAAATTAAAAGTGGAACTAGTTGGAGAATAAGTTGTTTCCTGGTTCTTCTCTAGTACTTCCCCTTGTATCCTGCCCATTTGATAAAGACCATATGATCTGAGGAGCGAAAAGAGAATTGGGGAGTAAGGAGTCCAGCAAGGAAGTTGGCCTACCTCTTCTCTCTGCCATCTTGTTATTTTAGGAGGACTTCTTCTGTCCTCTCTGAACTGAAGTGGGTAACAAACTTGCTGGTGTTCCTCTAGCCTTAATAGTGATAGAACAGAGATAGAGTAGGAATGTTAGGGGCAGAGTCAATGCTCACCAACAGCCCCAGGTCTCCCATGGCCAATATAATGAACGAGAGAACAACTAAATATTTCTTTGCCTTTCAAAAAGGATCGAAGGCCTGAAGAAGGGCTGTGCATAGGCCAGCACAACCAATGGAGACTAGAGATCAAAATGAGGAAGGACTACCTGAGCTATCTCCTGGCACGATGTCCCAAGGTCAGGCAGGAGACCTGACACCTCTGTAGATGTAGCAGAGTTAGAAGCTAAAGACCAAAATAATTAAAATCCCATCAGTTGATTGTTCTATATCTCTGTGCAGTCCAGTAGAAACAAGGTCACTCATGTACTCTTTGCCAATGCTTAGTGATATTTCTTAAACACCCTTTCACATCTTAGGTGAATATCAGAGCTAGTGGCTTGCAATGGGCAGGAGAACAAATTTAAATGCATGGAAAGTTACAGAATTTCACTACGCTTACCTGAAAAAGGACTAGCTTATGTTTACTTTATGTGACTGATTAAGAACTTTGAATCAGAAATTAGACTGATCAATAAAAAATAAAGTTACCTGTAATCTCAGCACTTTGGGAGGCTGAGATGGGCAGATCACCTGAGGTAGGAGTTCAAGACAAGACTGGCCAACATGATGAAACCTCTTCTCTACTAAAAATACAAAAAGTAGCTGCATAGTGGCAGGAGCCTGTAATCCCAGATACTCAGGAGGCTGAGGCAGGAGAATCACTTGAACCTGGGAGGTGGAGGTTGTAGTGAGCCAAGATCGCACCACTGCACTCCAGCCTGAGCAGCAGAGTGAGACTCTGTCAAAAAAAAAAAAACAAAACCCAAAAACACAGAGTTTTGCCTATGTGAGTACTTGAGTGTAAAATAGTTACCTGTATTAATTTCCCAGTACTGTTGCAAATAAATTATCACAATTTAGTGGCTTAAAAACAATATAAATACATTATTTTATAGTTCTGAAGATCAGAAGTACAAAATGGGTCACATGGGCTAAAATCAAGATGCTGCTTCAAGATGAAGCTGAATATCTTCTTCCCAGCCACTGGTTGCCAGAAATTCGTTGACTATGAACATAAACTTCATGGGTTTTCTTAGAAGTATATGCTGCTGATGCTCTGGATAAAGAATGAAAGGGTTATGTTGTCCAAATCAGTGGTGGGAACGACAAACAAGATTTCCCCATGAAGCCGGGTATCCTGACCCGTGGCCATATCTGCCTGTGACTAAGGGGTATTCCTGTTTTAGACCAAAGAGAGCTGAAGAAAGAAAATGCAAATCTGTTTATGGTTGCATTATGGATACCAATCTGAGCATTCTTAACATCGTTTTTATAAATAAAATAAAAAGAAAGAGAGGGAAGGATGTTCCTGGACTGACTGATACTACAGTGCCTCATTGCCTGAGGCCCCAAAGAGCTAGAAGAGTCTGAAAACTTTTCAGTCTGTCTGAAAAAGATGATGTCTGCCAATATGTTGTAAAAATAAAAATAAATTTAAAAAGCCCTTAGAAAAAAGAAGGTAAGAAACCTGGAGCCAAAGCACCCGAGATTTTTACTAGATGTCCTGAAGCATAAATGCTGGCATATTTCTCTGAAGGAACAGCTTACTAAGAAAAGTAAGGAAGAGGTTGTAGAATATGCTAAACTTTTGGTCAAGTAAATGAAAGAGGCTAAAAACAAAAACAAAACCAAAGCAAAACAAAAACCCACCAGGAACAGACTGTCCTCTCTGTGAGCTTCTACTTGTCTGAGTCTAGTCAAAAGCAAGTTTTTTTTAGTAACAAATAAATAGATCAGATTCCTTCACAAAATTATTAAATTAAATTAAATCAAGGTGTTGGCCGGCTGCATACTTTCTGAGGTTCCAGGAAAGAATAGGTTTCCAGAGATTCCTGCATTTCTTGGCAGAATACGCCTTTCTCCATCTTCAGAGACAGCAGTGTAACGACTTCAAAGCTCTGTCTCTGATCTTGTCCCTGCCTTTTCCATCTTTCCATGCACCCTTGACATTATGTTGGGTCCACCTGGATAATGCAGGATAATCTCCTCAGGATCCTTAATCTAATCACACCTGCAAAGTCCCCTTTGCCATGTAAGGTGACATCTTCACAGTTCCTGGTAATTAATTAAGATGAGGACATTTTGAGGAGCCATTGTTCTGCCTACCCAATATGTGTTTTTCTGTGTGTGTGTGTATGAGGGAGAGAGAAAAAAATAGTGTGTATCACAAACAAGTGGTCAATTTAAATATTCAAGCTTCTATCCTCCAGATTAGCAGCTGGTTATTAAAACCGTTTATTAAACCATAAGAATCCTGATTGCTTTCAAAGAAGCCTACTTTGGCTAGAAACATGAATGTAGAATAGCTTCGTTTGATCAAATATAAGAATTGGAGTATTATTCCTGAGAAAAATTTTGTTAGATCTTTATAGCAACTAAATCTTTTTTAAACACAAAATGAAAAACCAAGATTCACCATCTCATTAAAAAGAAATGCTTCTTCCTCTTCAGACTGACAGTTTCCTTCACTGCCTGGTCCTAGCCTGTTTACCTAACCTTCCTAATCCATATCTTTCTTTCATTTCTCCAGTTCAATGCAACATTTAACTTTATTAACTCACATGCCATTCTCCGAAAAACATCTCTTTTGGTTTTGTTTATGCCCTGCACTCCACTTGCAAGGAACATTAAAAGCTCTTAAAACTTAGCCATAAAACAGTATCCTCATCTTTTAAGACTATGGCAAGTTTTATGTCTCCCATGACAGTTTCTAAGTTGTATTATACCACAGGTTGAATTAATTTCTCCTTCCCCAGTTCACTCTGCAGTTTTTGTGCCCCTACTTTGGAATTTTTCTCCATATACCTTGATTCTGTGTATCACTTCCTTCTAAAGTTGTGAGACTTGGGAAGCCAGAAATACAGATTCAATCATCATGATATCCCTTACTGTGGGAGTGGATGATGTGAATAATTAAGACACATATTAGGTGCTCAATATTTCTTAAATTTAGATGGAAGAGGATGATCTTAGGTTACAAAAAGGAAGTCAGAAGAAATGCAAATTTCCTTGAAAATTTAAAGTCAATACATTTTAATGAACAGAGTATGTAAATATGATAGTTCTCTTACTTATACAGAAAGTATTGGAGAGAAGGATTTTCAACAGAAGTCACCTCTTTTCCAGTCCTTCAGTTCTCAAGAAGTGGAGTAAATGCTATCTTTATATGCTGGGAGATCCCAAATAAATAACTAAAACACCACTATTGTTCTGATGAAGATTTTTACTCCATGCTTCAAAAATTCATTTATATTGTTTCTCGAGTCACTATGCTCACAGTTTTGTATTGAAGGATGCAATTTAAAAGGAAACCAAAATACAAATAAACCAATAAGCCTACAATCAGCGTGTAACAGGAGACAGATTAAAAAAGAATTTGCGTTAGAGCTCCTGCTGGTATATATGTGCACAAAAGAGGAAAAATACTTTGAACTAGAGGGCAGAGAAACACAACAGTAGATATTAAAGGGGTGCATAAGCATGATATCAACCACCTCTGGTTGCTGATGATTGTTGCCTAGCCTATTCAATGGGATTCTGTCTAATTCATGGGAAAAATTAGGCCCCTCACTCATCCCTGGAACAATAGTTAAACCTCTAAAAATATCAGAAATAAAACAGATAGTGAAGATTACCTTTTTGAGAGCATAATAAGTAAGATTTATGCCAGTTCCTGCAGATTAGCTTCTTGATTCTCTGTGTTGGAAAGAATCCTGGAGCCCCATACAGGGTCAGTAAAGAGATATACTATGGGAAAGCTCATGTTTGGTAGGTTTATTAGTCTGTTCTCACACTGCTATAAAGAGATACCTGAGACAGGGTAATTTATAAAAAATTTAAAAAGAGATTTAATTTACTCACAGTTCTGCAGTCTGTAAAGGCTTCTGCTTCTGGGGAGGCCTCAGGAAACTTACAGTCACGGCTGAAGGGGAAAAGGAAGCCAGCACATCTTACACGGCAGAAGGAGGAGGAAGAGAGAGTGAAGGGGGAGGTGCTACACACTTCCAAACAACCAGATCTCCTGAGAACTCTATCACAAGACAGACTAGGGGATGGTGCTAAACCATTAGAAACCACCCCCATGATTAAAACACCTCCCACCAGGCCCTGTCTCCAACACTGGGGATTACAATTCAACAGGAAATTTTGGCGAGGACAGAGAGCCAAACCATATCAGTAGGAGTAACAGCACATAGGCCATCTATTTACTAGTAAGGATCTAGGAACCCGCAGATGGTCACATGGGTGTTTACGTTAAACTCAAGGCACTCATTTCTTAACTCTCACTTTGGATTTTTGATACCTACACTACGTTGAATCCAGGAACAACTAGGCAGTTCAATAGTAATTCATGATAGTGAGTCCTCAAAATATTCCATTCTAATCTGTGTCAAGGGGTTTATATCTCTGCTTTCCAAACAGAAACTCTGGCCTAGAGTGTGCAACTACTTACATGGTGTGAGGTACTACCTCCAAATGTGGCCTCTATGCAAACATTCAACAGTTTTTCATAGCTCGTTCTGCATTTTTCAATGACGGATACCAATAACAGTTTAATTTTGGAGTTACAAGTTGTCATTTTAATATGTATTTTGATATACTCTCAAATTTTATTCCCCTAAATTGTTTCCAGTGATGTTATAAAATAATTCTTCTGTCCCACTCTATAAACCTCACTAAGCTATACCCAAGGCTGCCTCCTCACACCACCATAGACAACCCCAATGCACATAGCTATTAAAATAATTACAGTTAATAAGTTATTCCTTCATTACAAGGCATTTTATAGTCTTCATTTTCAAAGATTTCACTAAGTAAAAGGTTATCTAGATGGCTAATAAGTCTGATTCTCAGAGATGGCATATATAACCACAAATTAAAATATTTGGTTTATATTTGTTATAGTAAGGCAAAAATTTACGCTAAAGAAAATAAGTAAATTATTATAAGACTAACAAGGTCTAGGACATATTAAATCTAAAAAGAAATCACTACTGGTTAGGAACTAACCCAGCGCATTGTTTTGTGAACTTAATATATGATATAATAAATACATCTTAATGTTTTGACAATGAGATTTTCAACTTAGGAATAGGAAAATAATTGATCAAACTTAGTCATGACTGCCATGACAAGAAGAGTTGTGAAAACACATTTTATGTAATCAGTTCATATATATTCTTTTTCTATTTCATTGGCACAGAGGGGAAAAAGCACTAATTAGTCATATTGTACTTTCCCAGGAGACAATATGTTGAGGTCAATGATTAATTACATTTGGGAAAAAATTGACAAACCCTTTGTTGCTTTCATGTTTATCAAATAATGGATATTGAAAAGACTGTATGTCAATGTCCATTTAAAACTACTAAATATCTAGGAAATGATTCTGTGTGAAAAACATAAGTATAAGCTATCGATTTCCCTCAAAGACATAATGAATTAGGGTAAAATAGAAAAGTGAAGACAATAGAACATATATAATATTACAGCTAATTTTATTTGGACAACAAAATTGATAATGTACACTGAAACTCTAGATCTCCAAAGAATAGCTCCAAGATTCCATCTTATTGACTAGAGCTTTGTGGTATATGTTAGAGCAAGTCAATTGTATTCTTGGATATAAATGCATTGACTTAGGTATTATTCACCATTGTACCTAAAACTTTAAAGGAATATTTAGGAACTTTGTGGCACCCAAGGACCTATTTCTCTCTCACTCCATACTGCTCTGTTTGGGACAACAAAAAGTACCTCGAGCATGCTTAACATAAAAAAAAATGACAATTTATTGTTAAAAGTCAATCAAACTGCTCATGTTAAAACTGAGCCTGGCACAGCTACATACCCCACACCCCATCCACATTTAAATGCTCAAATTGTCAATATGACATATCAAACTTACAGACTGTGATTCGACTTGAAAAGTAACCTCACCATCCAGAGGAACAAGGATGAGAAGACTGGTGGCAAGATTGGCCTAACCTGGCGGGAAAGAGGATTTTGTCACTGACATTACGTAAAACTGCTAGTACATGGTATTCTTGGAAAGCATTCTGATATGTTGTTAGTTTTATTATTGTTTTGTACTCTCTCATTGTTGCATACCCTGGTGGACTGCTCCCATTGCCACACTCCCGCCTCTTCAACCACTTAGCTTGCTCTTTTGTCATCTGTGTTCCACAAGCAGCATTCCTATTCTCAATACAGTTATGTTACATAGCTATCTTAATTTTAACTACTAGGGGAAAGGTGGCTTGTACATAGCCACGAAGCATAAGGAAAGGAGAAAAGCTAATATAAAAATGTTGAGGTCACTGCTATGGCAACAGAGGCTCAATTCCATTGACCTGCTGAGAAGTATACAAAAGGCCTCCCAGAACTGCTCACCTTAATGGTAGGAGGTGCAACATTTATTCACCAGCTTCCATACTGATTTGTGGAACTTTGCCCCAGGACAGTCTAATGGATTTCTTTTGCTTTACTCTCTTTATTTTATTCAAATTTGATATTAGTTATCACAGCAGCAGTAATAGTTGTTTGCCATTTTTATTCATGTAGCTAGAACTTGACACAGGATAAGGTGGTGTTATGTAAGCCACCACTTATCAGTCATCACTTTGATTTGACAATATTCACAATGCACTACAGTTTTAGAGTGACTTCTCAAATGTATTTATATTTAATTTTTACAATGACACTATGCTTTTTTCTATCATTATTGTCATCATCATGCTCACTTTAGAGATGAGAACTCCTTGCCTAAAATCAACACAATTAATAATTTGTACAGCAATAACTGAAACTCATTTGTACTACATTATTTGTATTTTCTTCTTTCTACATTATTTATATTTTCTTTTTTAAAAGAAATAAGTCACATATCTACCCATTTGACATTTTCACAATCTATAAGCATAGTAATTGGATTTTCAAAAATTTAATTTGATTTTATTTTTTTGAGGTGGAGTCTCACTCTGTCACCCAGGCTGGAGGGCAGTGGCATTATCTCGTCTCACGGCAACCTCCGCCTCCCGGGTTCAAGCAATTCTCCTGACTCAGCCCCCAAGTAGCTCGGATTACAGGTGCCCGCCACCACACCCAGCTAATTTTTGTATTTTTAGTAGAGACAGGGTTTCACCATGTTGGTCAGGCTGGTCTCAAACTCCTGACCTCAAATAATCCACCTGCTTTGGCCTCCTCAAATGCTGGATTACAGACATGAGCCACTTGCTCCTGGCCGGGAATATATATATATATAAAAAGAACCTGAAGAAACTAGGATTGTGTGAGTTCTGGGCATTAACTGTAATAAAAATGGAGGCAGAGAACATTTACATCATGATAGGAGCTTCAGCTAGGGCTAAACCATTCACCTGATTTGATTCCCATGGTCTATGTAGCCCTTTCAAGGGTAATGTGGTAGCCAGCCTTTAAAACAGGCCTCGAAGATTTTTGCATCCTGGTATTTAGTGCTTCCCTCTCACAGTGACTAGTCTGGTCCAGGTAATTAATAGAATATTGTGGAAAAAGCAGAGTATGACTCCTGAGGCAGGACTGTAGAAACACAGTGCCTTGCTGTCTATTAGATTACTGATCTGGAGCAAGTCACTGCCATGTGGTGAGGATACTCAACAAGCTCTGTGGCTAAGTTCTCATGGTAAGGAAATTACATCCTCAGCCAATTTAGTGCTGGCCAACAACCAGCACTAACTTGGCTGGGAATGCAAGACAGCTTGGAAATAAATCCCTCAGGCTCATTGATGCCTTGAGATGACTGCAGCTTTATGAGAGATCCTGAACCAGAACCACCCAACAAAGCCAATTCTGGATTCCTGAACTACAGAAACGGTGTGGGACAATAAATGTTATTGTCCTTTTAAGCTGCTAAGTTTTTAGTTGATTTGTTATACAGCAATGGACAGCTAAAATAAGGCCAGAATCTGGAAATACTAGTTCTGCACTGGTTTTCATTACTTTGGGAGTACTCAACTGTACTGTGTTCTTAGAACTAACAAATAGAAGTAAGATTCATGATGAATTCTGTTTTCTAAGATGCACTCTGTGAAACTCTTTCAGGTGAAATTTCCTAATAAGGATGTACATTTAGTATTAAAAAATTAAATGAATTTTTCTTATAATTCATAATGAAACTGCTCTGTATAAATCCTAATCTATTCGATAACAAATAGCACAAGTTTCCAATAACCTATATTTCTTTGTCTCCCTTTGTCATCCCAGCTCAAACACAGCACTTCAATAACAGTTTGAGTGTCCCAGGCTTGCAGCTGACATAGTGTCAAGGTGACTGCCAGCTAATCAAAGTGATGAAATTTATCAATCTGAAATAATTCACCTGAAGATGTACAGCTATAGTACATATTATGAAATTATTGGGAAGGTGGAAATTATTATATATTGTGGAAGTGATTGATCTAAATGACAAAAATGCTAAGTAAGTTAATATATGAAGTATTTTAAGTTAAGCAATTTTAAGATGTTGAATGAGAAATAAATTGTCTGTAAAAATAAAAGTAAGGGAATCTATAAAGACATAAAATACAATTATACTATAATAATTTGGGGAAAGATTATTATACAAAATACTAATACCTAGTTTCTATGTGGTATTCTATGTATTGTGCTAAGTGCTTTACACACATTATCAGAATTAATTCTCAAACTTAATTCTTAAATTTTTCTCCTACTCCTGAAATGGCTACATCATCTGGTATATATACCCTGGGGTTAGTCATCTCTTGCTGGGAAAATTTAGGACAGGGAGGAGTTTAGGACTGGAGGATTAATAGGCAGAAGAGAAGAGAAAGAAAAACAGCTCTCTCTCTAGAGAGAGAGGTCTTCTAAGTGGAAAAGCCTGGCTGGCCACAGATGCACTGGATTTTATAGTTCAGCTTGAGGAGTTGCTGTCTGATTTATGTAGAGCTCACAGATTGGTTCGATCTGATGTGATGTTTACATAGCACGAGGGAAAGCTGGTTGCCCCACCCTAATCTTATTATGCAAATGAATTCTCCTTGGCCACCATCATCTTGTCTGCCCCTTACTGTACAGGCGACTGGCAAATAAGGGATGGTGGATGCGCTATCTTGAACATGTCTAGTCCTTAGTTCCTGCTGACATTCACCCGTGCAAGCTTGCAGCTTGCTTGTGTATGTCTGCCGCTAGACTTTACAGTCAGCTCTTTGTTAGAAAATGATTTAGGACTGCTTTTCATTAAAAAGAAAAGACTTACCCAGGACTCTCATACCCGTACTATCTTCTTAACTCCTATATCATTCCACCTCTGGAGTGGTCACCCTAACTATTGTTAGGGGTTGTTGGGCAATGACTCTTTCTGGATACTTCCTGCTGAAAATGGGCATCATGCAGGGAACAGCAGCTAGGGCTCCTCTTGGGGTCAATTCAAGGGTCCTCAGAAAAAAGGTGTGTCCATGCCTGGTTCAGTCTGCAGCACCGTTTTAAGTTTCATTGCTTCTAGGTGAGAGGAAACAATTTGAGTTATAATATTGAGTAGACAAGGTTCAAACATTAATATAAAACATATGAGCAAGAGAGGACTTAATAATGGAGCTAATCAGTTCCACAAAGAAGACTGAAATTCATTAAAGAGGAATTGTAGCCATCCAGGGTTGGAGTCTGCATTTTCTCTTAACCTGTTAACGATTTTAACTTGATCTTTAAGGACCTGTAGGTTTTCTTCTACTTGACTGGAGGTGTTGATCTGGAAGCAGCATGTTTCATTTAAGACTGAACAGGTACCCCCTACCTCAGCTGTAAGAACATCCAGGGCTCATCTATTCTGTGCTACTACTGAGGCTAAAGAGTCTATGGATTGTTGTTGTACTTCTATGGATCCTACTGTTGCCTTCCATCCTCAGTACATCATAATGAATATATTAAGTACTGACCTTTCAGAGAAATACCAGCAAACCTGAAGAGGCCTCTTATTATAGAATTTCCCATCCATGATCTTTCTAAGATGGGATTGTCATGTGCATGCCCTCCCCAGTTTTCTCTTTTGGTTAAATCTCCATATGATGGCATGGAAATGATAAATCTCTTTGTTTCGTGTATCTGAGATAGTGCATTTTCTAAAAAGGAACCTAGATTTGGGTTGTCCCTAGATGATGCATCCTTGTCAGTGGAATTTAAAAGTAATAAGTTGGGGACCACTGCTACTGTAGTATAGGTTCCTTTCCAGTGCCTAGCGAGGATTAAGTGTAGCTAAGAGCCACAATGGAAATATAATCCTGTCCCTGAATGGATGGTTCTAAGTTGTGACCAGACAGATCTTTCTCATATCTTAGAAGCTTTTCCCCCTTACATATAATAGGAGCATCTTTGGGATGGGGATATCCATACTCAGAATAGTTATTCACAATGCCATTTAGAATCTTACATGCAAAATTAGAAGGGTCCACCTGACAAATGGAGTTTCAAAAAATGAACAACATAATATACCCTGGCCAGTGTCTCAGATGATCTTTGTGGAAAGGGCTGTTGGTCCAGAAGTCTCCAGTTTGCCCCAAAATTGGCATGCCATTACTATTAGCAAACATCATACAAGGGTCTGGAATTCCATGAGGGGACATGTTTGGAAAGGCCCATGCGTTATTCTTTACATTATAATCAAGGTGGTTACTTAGAGCATGCCATTCTCATTGGAACTTCCAACCAGATGGAGCGGCTAGACTCTGAAAGCCCCCCACAGGGTATCTCATCCTTTTAGGTCACCCTTATGGCACCTTCTTCCTCCAATCTTAGAGCTATCAGCAATTACAAGTGTGATGTTACAATATTTGAGATCGCTGAAGTATGGTTTTTCCCCACTGCTTTTAAAGCAGTGGTAGGCATTTGCCTTTACCCAGTCAACTTTTCCCAGCCAGAGGATATGAAGCTTATATTTGGAGAGAGTGTTCCTTGGCACTAGGGGTGGAGTGTTTTCCTGAGAGGAGTTAGTTATTCAGTGAAAGTGTTCCTATACCATGTCCCATTTATGCCTCATAAATCTTTTAGGATTAAAGGTAAGTCTAACAAAGGAAATCCTAAGACTGTAAGTTCTGGGTCATCAGGAGGTTCCTTCGTGTTATTAAACTGAGAAAACCACTTGGGACAGACCAAGCAATTAGTCTTATTGTACGAATGAGCCATGGCTGATATAGTAGGAGCTAAAGGGTGTGATGTATCACTAAACCCAATAAAAAGTCCTAGAAAACTCAGTGATAGTAAACCTTTCATGTTCCCTTCTTGTTGGTAACTATTATCCCTGCAATTATGAGTCAAAAAGAACCTCCGACATTTGACGGCAAATCTTGAGAGAAAAAGTAGATGATAAAAATGTAGAAAAAGTAGAATGATAGAGGTGGAATTGAGTAAGACAAGTGGCCCTTGCTCATTTACTTATCTGTTATGATTTTGAGCTTAAGGTCTCCTATTCCTTCACATTGGTATCCAGGACGTTCCTCTGGGCTGTCAGAGGTTGCTCTCTCAGCTTTCCAAGCTTTGACTTGAGTGTAATGTATCCAGGAATACATACCTGTAACTTTTACTGCCAAGGGGGTTGAAAGGAGAAGGGCATAAGACCCTTCCCATCTTGGGCTTAGGGAAGGAGAAAGAGAAGGGAGAGATTTTATCAATATCAAATCTCCTGGGTTAAATAAAAGGTGGTCCTACTTCTTGGGATTGGGCTTCTGCTAGTTGTGTTAAATCCTGTTGAAAGCGAGTCAGTCTACATGCTTAACCAATTCAGAGGTCTCTTAGTCTAATGAGAAATTGTTGGTGAGAAAAGGCCATCTGTACAGCATCTCAACAGGGCTTAGATCTAACTTTGAAGGGTGTTTTCTTATACATAGTAAAGCCATGGGAAGAAAAGTTACCCAAGGAGGGTGAGTTTCATGGGACAATGTCCTGAGATGTCTTTTGATGGTATCATTTGTCTTATCTAACTTTCCTGAGGACTGGGGTCTCCGAGTGCAATGGAGATGATATTGTATGTCTAGTGCCCTTGAGGCCCCCTGTGTGAGAGCTGCCTTAAGTGAGGGGAGTAATTTCATTAAGTAACACCTTTACTACCTCAGGAGACTTTTCTGTATGGCTTGGAAATGCTTCTACCCAGTTAATAAAAGTATCTACCCATACTAGGAGGTATTGGATGCCCTTCATCTTTGGCATGTGGGTAAAGTCTATCTGCCAGTCCTCCCCTGGATAACTTCCCATCCTTTGGGTTTGAGGAGGAAGAAGCCGTCTGTTCAGGGGATTATTTTTAAGACAGACTTCACAAGTATTAACAACCTATTTTACTATTTTTAGTGAGTTCTCTCTTGAAAACGATCTATGGACACATTAATAAGTTTTGTCCTTTCCCAAGTGAAAAGCTTGATGAAAGAATTTAAGGACTTTCCACTGGCGGATGCTGGCAAGTGAAGCTTGCCATGTTCTGACTACAGCCATCCTGAGGGCTGAAAAGTGTACCCTTGAGAAGTGGCCCATTCTATTTCTGCAGGGGAGTACTGAGGTTTGATTTCTCTTATGAAGCCTTCCGCAATTGGAGGTGCTTCAAATGTGTTGGTATCATGAGGCTTCCTTGTTGCTGACTTGGCCACCTAATCAGCTAGCTTGCTTCCTTCAGCTATTTCTGAATCTACTCCCTTCTGATGTCCCTTACAATGCATCACTGCTACCTCTCATGGAAGGAAAACTGAGGGTAATAACCTGTTAAATTCCTGAGGGTATTTTATAGCAGATCCATTGGTGGTAGGAAAGTGCCTTTCCTTCCAAATGGCAGCACGAGCATGGAGAACCAAGAAAGCATACTTGGCATCATTGTAAATGTTAGCTACCTTTCCCTTGCTTAACTCAACTACTCTTGTAAGAGCTTCCAGTTCAGCTAGTTGAGCGCCTGTGCCTGGAGAGACAGACGCACTTTCAATACAATTATTCAGAGTGACTACTGCATATCCTGCCTTTAGACTCCTTGCTCTACAAAGGAGCTTCCATCTGTGAAGAGGGTCCAATCTGGATTTTTTAGAAAGGTTCCCTGAGATCTTCCCTGGCTGCTTAGGTCTGTACCACAACTTGTTCACAGTCATGTTCAGGTTCACCAGTTCCCTCAGGGAGAAAAGTGGGTGAGTTTAAGAACAAGTTTTTAACTGGATGGTGGAACCCTCTAAGAGTAGAGCTTGATACTCTACTCTTAAGGAGCCTGCTGTCTGTTAACCAAAGGCTTCCCTTAGAGGACTGTAATTCTGCCACATTATGTGGGGTACAAACAGTTAAGTCATTTCCCAGGGTTAATTTGGAGGCTTCTGGGACCGTTAAGGCACTGCAGCAATGGCTCAGAGGCATGCTGGCCAGAGTTTAGCCACCAAATTAAGTTCCTTACTCAACCCACTGGCTGTTGAGCTGGTCCTTGGGCCTGCATTAAAACTCCCAGGGCCATTCCCTTCCTTTCTGATACATACAGATTGAAGGCTCTTCCTATGGGAAGGCTGAGAGCTGTTGCCTTAAGTAGGGCCTGCTTTAGCTGCTTAAAGGCCTTTTGAGCTTCCGGTTCCCAGGCTAGGATATGAGTTTTAGCTGCTTGAGTTTCTCTTATGAGGTGATACAGAGGATGAGCTATCTCACTATACCTAGGTTTCCATAGCCTGCAAAATCCTGAAATGCCCCCAAATCCTTAGTTGCTTAAGGCTTTTGTGGAGGGGGAAGGAGAAAATGGGCTAATCCTTTCTTCCCCTAATGCTCTGGTCCCTTCAGACAGCACTAAATCCAGATACTTCACTGAGGTTTTGCAAAGCTGGGTCTTCGATTTTGAAAGTTTATAGCCTCTGTTGGCTAAGAAATTAAGAAGAGCTTCAGTGCCTTCCTGAGAAGCTGCCTCAGTTGGGGTACAGAGCAGTATATCATCCACATATTGCAAAACCTTCACCTGAAGATGGGAGAACTTAGAGAGTTCTTTTGACAATGTCTGTCCAAAGAAATGAGGGTCATCTCAAAATCTCTGAGGCAGCACCATCCACGTTAACTGGCTGATTTGGCCAGAGAGATTGGCAAAGGCAAACAGATATTGAGAGTCAGGATATAGCAGTATACAGAAGAAAGTATCTTTTAAATCTAGGACTGTAAACCATTTTGTTCCCTCAGGTATTTGGGTCAGCAAGGTATAGGGTCAGCAAGGTATAGGGATTAGGTACTACCAGATAGATTGGGATTATGACCTCATTAATGAGGTGGAGGTCCTAAAACGTCTCTATTCCCCATTGGGTTTTACACTCTTAATATTGGAGTGTTGCAGGGGCTGTTACAGGGTTTGAGGAGGCCCTGCATCTTCAGTTATTAATAATAGCTTCCCTTTCCTAGCATCTTGCTTTAGGGGGTATTGTTTCTGGTTAGGAAAAATGGTGGGATCCTTAAGCTGGATCTGGACTAGCCTAGTGGTTACAGCTCGACCTTTCCTTCCTTGAGTTGCCCACACTTCTGGATTGATATTAGCTTCCACCAGGGGAAGACAAAGAGATTGTCCTGGGGCTATAAGAATGCTGGCCCCCATGTAAGCTAAACTGTCTCTACCTAATAAAGGAGTGGGACTTTCTGGCATGACTAAAAAGGCATGTGTAAATAGTAGCTTTCCCCATCTGCAACTAAGGGGTTGAGAAAAATATCAAATTAGAGTTTTTTCCTGACATGCCCCTCATGGTCATGCTATGGGAAAGGGGGAGGCCTGGATTAGAGAGGAGAAAAGAGAGGCTGGCCCCAAGGTCCAGAAGATCTACCTTTCTTCCTTCAATTTCCAAAATCACCTGGAGCTCCTGTGCTGTAATGGTAGTTTGAGCTGCTGGAGCCAGGGTTTTGAACACCAGAACCCACTAGTCCTGTTATATCATCTGTGAGACTCATTCTGAACCCAATCACCTTCATCTCCAGGGTCCGATTTCCAGTGATCCTTGCCACATGCTGGACAGGGTCATGTTGGTTTCTTCTTGCTTCCTGGGCACTCCCTTCTTAAAGTGCCCTGATTTGCCACACCAATAGCAACTAATAAATGCATCTCAGAGATCCTGGATTTTTCAAGCCTGCAGAGAAGCTACTAGGGCCTATGTCCTTCTCTGTTGCTTCCTCTCTTTCTCCTGGTCCTCTTCCTGGTATATATTATAAAAGACTGAGGTGGCCACCTTCAGGAGGTTCTCTAAGGTGTCATCTGGTCCTATAGTCTGATTCTGTAGTTTTCTTCTAATATTGGGAGCTGCCTGTGTAATAAATTGTCCTTTAGGATGAGCTGTCCCTCCACTGACTCAGGATAGGGAGCCATGCTTTATTAGTGCCTCTCTTAGTCTTCCCATAAAGGATGCAGGATTCTCAGCTGGCTTTTGTTCTATCATTGACAGTTTAGAGTAATTAAGAGGTTTGGCCTAATTTCTTCATTCTTCATAGGCTCTCCAAATATGCACATTAAAAATGTTTCCCTTTCCATTCATCTGCAGCATTATTGGGGTTCCAACTAGGGTTGTAAAGAGGAACTACTTTCCTTCATATTGGGAATGGTGCTTCCTTCATCTCTTTGCCTTCCCTATTTTCTCTTTTCCTTTTAGGTCTACTATAGGAGACATACTTATCATCTCTGAATTTCTCTGCTGGCTGCTTCTCAGCTGTGGTTAGGGTTTGGCTTAGGAGCAGCATAACATCCCTCCATGAGAGGTCAAATACCTGAGTTAAATTTCAAAAGGCTTCTATATATCTATCAAGGTTGTCAGAAAATTGGCCTAAGTCCCCCTTTACTTGCCTAAGTTCCTACAATGAGAAGGGAACTTGAACCTAGCGGCATCACCCCCACTTGGGCATTTTCTGTAGGGGTAAGAGCTAAGGTGGGGAAGTGGGAAATTTTGGCAATGGTGGAGGTGGAAGAGCTGGTGGCATGGACTTGAAGGGCTGGGACAGCCAATGGCTGCCTCAGATGGTTTGCCTGGAAGTTGCTTTTGTAGCCTTGGGGGATTATTCCCTTTAGGCCTGCCTGATATGATTGCTAAAGGGGCTGGGTCAATTGTGCCTTGTCTGCAAAGATCCAGATTGTCTCACAGGGTAGAGAAGGACTGTACATAAGGTATCCCTGACCATTTGCCCTTCTGTCTGCAGAAATGATCTAATTGTTGGATAATATTAACAATTAAGGCTTTCTTCTGCAGGCCAGGCTGGTTCAAGAGGGTAAGAAGGCCATGCTCTTGTGAAAAAGAAAATGAGCCACTTTTTCTTCAAAGTCTCAGGGTTAAAGGAGTTCCAGTGCTTCAGAATGCACTCTATAGGAGTACAGGCTAAAGACCATCTGTTACCCATCTAGAAAGAGAAGTGAGAAAAAGGCATCTCTTTAGTTTCCTTCCTTGTGTTGTGACTCAGGGTGGATTGGGAGACAGTGGGGCACCCCCCACTGCTGTTTTCCCTCTGTGGTTCCTGGGTCACGGCACCTTGTTGAATGTGCCACCCATGGTTGCAGGTGTGAACCCCAGCCATGAAACCAGAGGAACTAAGCGACTGGGATTAGTAGCACTCACCCATGCAATTCTACTCCTCTGCCTGTGATTTCCCTTTGACTTCCCAGACTTATGTGACCTGCCTGGCTCCGCCCCCCCCCAAAAAAAAATTGGATCTCAGAAAAGACTATGTGACAGTTGCATTTGGGCAACTGTCGCACTTCCCTTTTCAATAGAGGAAGTGTGCTGGTTGGAGCTGTATATCCTGCTATTATAGCCTGTGCTAAAGCATTTACCCTTAGAGAATGATTCCAGCTAACTTCCAAACTTAAAATCCCCTTACTAACTAAGTGACATTTTAATTAGAGGCAGAATAGTGCCTTAAAAGAATGTAGGGACCGAATGGTCATTTTCCTTCAGATGGAACAGTATTGAGACTAAAATTTGGCTTCAGAGGACATTTTACCCTTAGTTGTTGAAGGCAGAGTTTTCCTGTTTACAGAAGCAGCAGGAAGCCTGGTTTCTAGCAGAGAGGTGCAAAAAGAGAAGAGAATTGGGAAGCGAGGGTGTTTTGGTCAAGGACCCACAATGTGTCTCAAGGACAGGATCTGTATTCCACTAGGCGGCACTGTTGACCTTGAAATGCCTTGTACTCTCAAGACCAAGGGCAGAGTGACCTTGATATGCCATGTGCTCTCCAGACTAAGGGCCAAGAGAGAACTGGAAATGCCATGTGCTCTCTAGACCAAGGGCAGAGAGTGACCCTCACTCTGTGGGGGACCCTCTGTTTCTAGAAAATTACAAAGACACCTTCCCTTGGGCCATATCTCCAGTTACTTGCCAGACAGGATTACTTCCTTGACCTGTAAAATTTCCCACACATTGCATACACAGAGAGGAGAGGAGATATGATGATTGCAGACCGGAAAGGAGGAAATTATGATAGAAAAGTTGGAGATTTTGTTGCCGACACCCTATCAGGTGGTTGGAGACTGGGGTCAGTCCAGAAGTCTTTGGATAACACCAGGGATTGGTTCCAGCCAGAAATCCTCAGCTGCTCCAAAACCTCTTCCTGCCCCATGGGTTGTCCTTCGTGAAAGCTGGCTAAGTCCTTCATGAAAGAAAGCTGGTTTAAACATGGCCAATATGCCCAGCAACCCGTGGGTGCTGGGTGATTCTCCATGTCTCCCCAGCAAGCCTGTCTTCCAAGTCTTGTAAGGCTGACAGCCACATTAATCCTTTTTAAATGGCTGAAGGTAGCCCAGCATTTGGTTTGATTTAGTTCTAAAATGGAGACTGAGAGGCTTGAAATGAAAGGACAGAGTTAGAGTCTGCTCCTCTACTCACCATTTGGATTAATGTTGTACCTTGGTATCCCAGATGAGGTCTCCAATATGAAGCGGCTATGTCGTCTGGGTTATCTACCCTGGGGTTTCTCATCTCACGCCAGGAAAACTTAGGACACGGACACACATGAGTTTAGGAGCAGAGGTTTAATAGGCAGAAGAGAAGAGAAAGAAAAACAGCTCTCTTTCTATAGGGGTCTTCTGAGCAGAAAAGACCGGATGATGGCAGATGCACTGGATTTTACAGTCCAGCTTGAGGAGGCAGTGTCTGATTTATGTAAGGTTCACAGATTGGTTTGATCAGGTTTGATCCTAGCGTGCAGGCAGAGCTGGTTGCCCCACCCTAATCTTATCATGCAAATGAATTCTCCTTGGCTGGTGCCATCTTGTCTGCCCCTTACTGTACACATGGCTGGCAGAGAAGGGATGATTGAGCTGTCATCTTGAACATGTCTGGTCCCTACTAGTTCCTGCCAGCATTCACCCGTGCAAGCTTCTAGCTTGCTTGTCTATGTCTGCAGCTCAACCTTACCAGTTGTTCTTTGTTAGAAAATGATTTGGGACTGTTTTTCATTAAAAAGAAAAGCCTTACCAAGGACTCCCATACACTTACTATTTGCCTACATGATTTCTTCTTAACTCCTATATCACTACTAAGTCATTTTCAGCAACATACAAATATCTTATAATTTATTTTATTTTAAAAACAAACAAAAATACTTTTTGGACAACATATTCCCCAGCTACTACTTCATTTCTCAGTTTGCCCTTATATCAAATTTCTAGAAAATTACCTATTTTTAAATTCCACTATCTGGTCTCTCTCTCTGTCTCTTTCTCTATCTCTCTTGACACATTTTAAAAAGGGTTTCACCTTTACCACTCTGCCCGAACTGCTCATCTAGTCACTAATACCTCTTAATTGCCAAAATCCCTTACTAAATTCTCAATAATCATCTTATGTTTCAACAATACTTGATACAGCTGATCTCCCTCTCCTTCTTCAAACACTTTGTTCACTTGGTTCTGAAACCACCATTGCAAAATTATAACTAAGACAGTGAAAGAGATCTGACCTAACCAACTCCATCTTGCTTCTAACCTCCAACCTGTCTTGTTTTTTCCTGGGCAGAGGCTGAACTAACTTTGGGATAAACTTAGTTTATAGTTAACTGCCCTTTCCCAAAACAAATCCCCTTCTTGCCTGGGGACTCGACTGCTTTTGTAGAACTAACAAACAGTTAAATTTTAAGAGGAATGCAGCTGGAGGCTGCAAAATTCTGACCCTCCCCAAATTACTCCTGGGGATAAAATCACCATTAAAAAACCCAAGACTAGTGCTTGAGATATTTTGTAGACCCTGCACTTGATAGTTCAACTGGCACCACGCAGATTGTTAAACACTCATCTGATCTTGTGGCCCCCACCCAGGAACTGACTCAGTGCAAGAAGACAGCTTCAACTCCCTTTGATCTCATTTCTCAGCTAACCAGTCATCACTCCAAGCTCACTGGCTTCCTCTCACTCACCAAGTTGTCTTTAAAAGCTCTAATCCCCAGTGAGATTGATTTGAATAATAATAACATTCTGGTCTCCTGGATAGCGGGCTCTGTGAGAATTACCTTCTCCATTGCAGTTTCTTTCTCTTGATAAATAGGCTCTGTGTAGGCAGCAGGCAAGGTGAACCATGACGGTTACAGTTCCAGGATGCTTCACACTCTGGTTCCACTCTAGTCCTAAGGACTGCCCTCTATCTCAATATCCTTAGTTGGCTCTTCCACATTTTTCCAACATCTAAATACTGGAGTATCTCTGAACTCAGTCACAGAGTATCGTGTTTCCTCTCTATACCCACAATCTTGGTGATTTCATCCACTCTTCTTTCTATAAACACCATTTTTACACTGGGGACTCCCAAATTTGTGCTTGTAGTACAGACCTCACCTGTGAATTCTAGACTCTTATATCTCATTCCTACGTGCTGTCTTGTCTTAAACGCCTAATAAGCATTTCAGTCTCAATATGTTCAAAATTGAGTTCCTAATCCCTGCCAAATATTAGCCCTTCCCATTTCAGTTAATGACAACAGATTCAATTGCTTAGCTCAGAAACCTTTAAATTATTGTTGACTCTTGTTTTTTTGTTTTTGTTTGTGTTGGTTTGCTTTAGACAGGGTCTTACTCCCTTCGGCTAGGCTGGAGTGCAGTGGTGCAATCACAGCTCACTGCAGCCTCTATTTCCTGAGCTCTGGTGATTTTCACACTTTAGCCTCTCAAATAGCTGGGATTACAGGCACACACCACCAAGCCTTGCTAATTTTTTTTACTTTTGTAAAGACAGGGTTTTGCCCTGTTTCCCAGGCTGGTCTCAAACACCTGAGCTCAAGTGAACTGCCTGCCTCAGCCTCCCAAAGTGCCGAGATGCCGATTCTTTTCTTTCTCTCATATCCTTTATTCAATGTGTAAGCGTATCCTGTTGATACTACCTTCAAAATATATGCAAAATCTGACCCTTTTTAATAATTAGAAACTTTATTTATGACAAAACTACTACTTGGGAGGCTGAGGTAGGAGGATCACTTGAGCATAGGAGTACAAGGCTGCACTGCAGCCAGAGTAACAGGACAAGACCCTGTCTCTAACAAAAAATTTAAGAAAGAAACAATGAAAATACAACAGAGCTAATCTTGCAGATAACTGAAGACAGAAGTTTTAAAATCATGCTGAAATGATTATGCAGGTAAAAATATCAAAATTGAAGTTCTACCTCACATATACATTTCCTGTTGCTATGCAACAACTCACTCCAAAACGTAGGGCTCCAAACAATGATAAATATCTACTTCACATAGTTTCTGTGGGTCAGGAATTCAAGAGTGGATTATCTGGGCAGTTCTGACTCTGAGTAGCAACGACGAGGGTGCCTCATGATTATTTTCCATTACTCTATTGCTACCACCCTGGTCCATGCAACTGTTATCTCTCATCTAGATTTTTGCAATAGCTTCTTAACCGTGTACCTTTGTCCACGCTACAGTTTATTCCAACAGGGTAGCCTGTTTTTCCTTCTATATATAGGTGAGATCATGTTGCTCTTTTGCCCAAAATACTCAAAAAAGAAAAATGGAAAAGAAAATGGCTTTTGAGGCTGGCATGATCTGGCCATTAATTACCTCCTTGCCTCATCGGCTACTTTTCTCTCCCTCCCACAGAGCACTGCAGCCACACTGTCCTCTTTGTTCTGGGAACATGCCAACCCAGGCATGCCTCAGGGGATTTGCCCTTTCTGTGACCTCTTTTTGGACAACTCTTCTGTCATCTATCTGCCTGGTTCACTCCCTCATCCCTTCAGACCTTTGCTCGAATGTCTCTTTTTTAATGAGGAGTTTCCTGACTATAGTATTTAAAAGTGGAAATACACTTGCATTGCTTAGTACTCGCACACCTTTTCTAGCTATCATTTTCTCCATTATATTTCTCATTATCTCATAGACTGGATAGGTTACTTATCACTTTCCAGTAGAAAATAACCTCTATGAAGGCAGAAAAAAAAAGCTTTAATGTTTTGTTTGCTATTGTCTCCCCTTGGCCTCACTTTGTGCCTTATACACCATAAACACCCATTAAATAAATAAGTGAGTTAGGCATTACTAGTAACTGCATTTTAGTAGCTGAATTTTAGAGTAGAGGAAACAGAATTAATCAGTCAGATAGTAAGTTAGTTAAGTCACTAAGGAACTTTCCTAAGGTCTTACAGCTAGTCTGTTACAGAACTGGCTATGTCCTGATTCCAGAACCCACACTTTTTACCATCTTGTAGACACTATTCCACGAAGGTGAGGAGCAGGCATGACATTTGGAATCAGGCAGAGCTGAGTTCAAATGACGATTTTCCCACTTATTTTCTGTATGATTTAAAACAAGTTTCTTAGCCTCGACACTTTATTTTTCTTAGCTAAAAACAGATTAGCAATAAAACCTACCTCTTTGGGTTGCTGTGAAGACCAAGTCAGCTAGACCTTATCTATCAATCAGGGATTACATTTTATGCCAGCACATGTTACATAAAATTCAAATACAGTAGCTTAAAGAAGAAGTTTATTTTTCTCCTACAACAAGGGGCTTGGGGTTATGCCATCCAGGGCTGGTACAAATGCTTGGATAACTAAAACTTAATATGGATCCACAGTCTTGCATTGAAGTTAAAGTATAAAACAAACAAAAATAGAAATCTGTTTATATACCATGCCACAAAATGGCAAAAAAAAAAAAAAAAAAAGAAAAAAAGAAAAGAAAAATATTGTAATTAAAGGAAATAGGCATAGTTCTCTTCTTAATGTGACTATTCCTTCCTACATACTAAGATTTTGAGACTTTGAGTTTTAATTTTGTCATCCATTATTTATGGGTGCTCCTAGTTTTGTGTCACCAATGGGTGTGTTGTATGCATTCAATTTCTTCATTTGAGTCAGAAATCATTAAACAGGACAACTAAAAATGAGCCCAGTGTCAGGCTACTAGAGACCATTCTTTTTTTATATAACAACACTTTATTGGTGCAGTAATTCGACTAAGAATCAAAGTAGTTGTGATATTAGATTCCAGATTTCTAATTTTTTTCTAAGTAATCATGACAGATCTTGTCAAATACATTGTTGAAATTCTGGCACACAGAATTTTCCTGGCCAAGTTCTTTATCCTAAGCATAATGCCCCTCTGTCTCATCATATTCTTTCTGGTTTCCTTAAGCTCTTGTGCCTATGCTTTGAACTAAGAGATGAGCTTATATTTATCACAGACTTAATTAATTACTTTCACAAGAAAAACAGCCCAAACTGTGCATGTAACCAGAAAAGCACGCTTTGCTTTCACAACTTCTCAGCTTCACAACTTCTCAGTGATAACTGCAGATTCCAGAAACTGTTTTCACTGTCACGCTTGGGGTCTCATGCAAGCTCCCCAAAAGAGGCGTTCAGTTCACATCCTCCCCTTTCTATAAATGATTTTATCTACTTCCATGGTGTTACTGGCTGATGACCTTTAAATCACTGACATTGACCTTGTTTCAAGCACTAGTCTCCTATCAACAACTGCCTACGCAATCCTTCTCCCAGAATGTCCAATGCGACTTAGAATTACCATGTCCCAATCCAATGAACTGATTATTTGCCTCCTACTCTCACCCTCCCCACCAACGCATCCTGCTTTTCTCTGTTAATAGCACCAGCAATCTTCAGTTTATTACAACAAGCTTGTACAAATATTTCTTAGGTATTTATGTCCCAAGAACTGTCCTATGCACTCCATACAAAACCCTCAAGGCACTTGGTCTAGAGAGACAAACAGAGAACAACTTACTTCAATAACATGACACGGATTCCCAGGCAAGATGGCCGAATAGGAACAGCTCTGGTCTGCAGCTCCCAGCGAGATCAATGCAGAAGGTGGGTGATTTCTGCATTTCCAACTGAGGTGTCCGGCTCATCTCACTGGGACTGGTTAGACAGTGGGTGCAGCCCATGGAGGGTGAACAGAAGCAGGGTGGTGTGTCTCCTCACCCGGGAGGTGCAAGGGGTCAGGGAACTCTTCTCATAGCCAAGGGAAGCAGTGAGGGACTCTGCTGAAAGGGACGGTGCTATCTGGCCCAGATACTATGCTTTTCCCACTGTTCACAACCCACAGATCAGGCTATTCCCTTGGGTACCTACACCTCAAGGGCCCTGGGTTTCAAGCACAAAACTGGGCAGCTCTTTGGGCAGACACCAAGCTAGCTGCAGGAGTTTTTCTCATACCCCAGTGGCACCTGGAATGCCAGCGAGAGAGTACCATTCACTCCCCTGGAAAGGTGGCTGAAGCTAGGGAGACAAGTGGTCTTGCTCCGTGGATCCCACCACCATGGAGCCCAGCAAGCTAAAGCTGCCAGCGCAGCAGTCTGAAGTCGACCTGAAACACTGGAGCTTGGTCGAGGGAGGGGTGTCTGCCATTACTGAGGCTTGAGTAGGTGGTTTTCCCCTTACAGTGTAAATAAAGCCGCTTGGAAATTTTTACTGGGCAGAGCCCACCACTGCACCACAAAGCTGTGGTAGCCAGACTGGCTCTCTAGATTCCTCCTTTCTGGGCAGCGCATCTCTGAAAGAAAGGCAGCAGCCCCAGTCAGCAGCTTATAGACAAAACTTTCATCTCCCTAGGACAGAGCACCTGGGGGAAGGGGCAGCTGTGGGTGCAGCTTCAGCGGACTTAAACGTTCCTGCCTACCAGCTCTGAAGAGAGCAGTGGATCTCCCAGCACAGTACTTGAGGTCAGCTAAGGGACAGACTGCCTCCTCAAGTTGGTCCCTGACCCCCGTGCATCCTGACGGGAAAACACCTCCCAGCAGAGGTCGACAATCACCTCATACAGGAAAGCTCTGACTGGCATCTGGCAGGTGCCTCTCTGGGACAAAACTTCCAGAGGAAGGAGCAAGCAGCAATTTTTGCTGTTTTGTAGCCTTTGCTGCATCAATAGCATCAACAGCATCAACATTAACAAAAAGGACCACTATGCAAAAACTCCATCAAAAGGTCACCAACAGCAAAGACCAAAGATAGATAAATCCATGAAGATGAGGAAAAATCAACACAAAAAGCCTGAAAATTCCAGGAACCAGAATGCCTCTTCTCCTCCAAAGGATTATAACCCCTCACCAGCAAGGGAAGAAAACTGGATGGAGAATGAGTTTGATGAATTAACAGAAGTAGGCTTCAGAAAGTGGGTAATAACAAACTCCTCCAAGCTAAAGAGTATGCTCTAATCCAAGGCAAGGAAGCAAAGAAACTTAACTAAAGGTTAGAGGAATTGCTAACTAGAATAACCAGTTTAGAGAATAACATAAATGACCTGATGGAGCTGAAAAACTCAACACAATAACTTCATGAAGCACACACAAGTATCAAAAGCTGAATCGATCAAGCAGAGGAAGAGCTATCAGAGATGGAAGATCAACATAATGAAATAAATCCTGAAGATAAGATTAGAGAAAAAAGAATGAAAAGAAACAAACAAAGCCTCCAAGAAATATGAGACTATGTAAAAAGACCAAAGCCACGTTTGATTGATGTACCTGAAAGTGATAGGGACGCTGGAACCAAGTTGGAAAACACACTTCAGGATATTATCCAGGAGAACTTCCCAAACCTAGCAAGACAGGCCAACATTCAAATTCAGGAAATACAGAGAACACCACAAAGATACTCCTAGAGAAGAGCAACTCTAAGTCACATAATCATCAGATTCACCAAGGTTAAAACAAAGGAAAAAATGTTAAAGGCGGCCAGAGAGAAAGGTCAGGTTACCTGTAAAGGGAAGCCCACCAGACTAACAGTGGATCTATCTGCAGAAACTCTACAGGCCAGAAGAGAGTGGGGACCAATATTCAACATTCTTGAAGAAAAGAGTTTTCAACCCAGAATTCCATATCCAGCCAAACTAAGCTTCGTAAGTGAAGGAGAAATAAAATCCTTTACAGACAAGCAAATGTTGAGGGATTTAGTCACCACCAGGCCTGCCTCAGAAGAGCTCCTGAAAAAAGCACTAAATATGAAAAGGAAAAACTGGTACCAGCCACTATATAAACAAACCAAACTATAAAGACCATCGACACTATGAAGAAACTGCATCAACTAATGGGCAAAATAACCAGCTAGCAACATAATGACAGGATCAAATTCACACATAACAATATTTTCATCAAAAATAAATGGGCTAAATGTCCCAATTAAAAGGCACAGATTGGCAAATTGGATAAACAATGAAGATCCATTGGTGTGCTGTATTCAGGAGACCCATCACACACACAAAGACACATATGGGCTCAAAATGAAGAGATGGAGGAAGATTTACCAAGCAAATGGAAAACAAACAAACAAACAAAAAGCAGGGATTGCAAACCTAGTCTCTGATAAAACAAACTTTAAATCAACAGAGATCGAAAAAGACAAAGAAGGACATTACATAATGGTAAAGAGATCAATGCAACAAGAAGAACTAACTATCCTAAATTTATATGCACCCAATACAGGAGCACCCAGATTCATAAAGCAAGTTCTTAGAGACTACAAAGAGTCTTAGGTTCACACACAATAATAGTGGGAAACTTTAACACCCCACTGTCAATATTAGACAGATCAACAAGACAGAAAATTCACAAAGATATTTAGGACTTGAAATCAGCTCTGAACCAAGCAGAACTAACAGACATCTACAGAACTCTCCGTCCAATATCAACAAAATATACATTCTTCTCAGCACCACATAGTACTTATTCTAAAATCAACCACATAATTGGAAGTAAAACACTCCTTAGCAAATGCAAAAGAATGAAAATCATAACAAACAGTCTCTCAGACCACAATGCAATCAAATTAGAACTCAGGATTAAGAAACTCACTCAAAACCTCACAATGACATGGAAACTGAACAACCTGTTCCTGAATGACTACTGGGTAAATAACAAAATTGAGGAAGAAATAAATAAGTTCTTTGAAAACAAAGAGAACAAAGACACAATGTACCAGAATCTCTTGGACACAGTTAAAGCAGTGTTTAGAGGAAAATTTACAGCACCAATTTATGCCCACAGGATAAAGTGGGAAAGATCTAAAATCAATACCCTAACATCATGATTAAAAGAACTAGAGAAGCAAGAACAAACAAATTCAAAAGCTAGCAGAAGACAAGAAATAACTAAGATCAGAGCAGAACTGAAGGAGATAGAGACATGAAAAACCCTTTGAAACATCAATGAATCCGGGAGCTGGTTTTTAAAAAAAGATTGACAAAATAGATAGACTGCTAGCCAGACTAATAAAGGAGAAAAGAGAGAAGAATCAAATAGACACAATAAAAAATGACAAAGGGGAGATCACCACCAATCCCACAGAAATACAAACAACCATCAGAGAACATTATCAACATCTCTACACAAATAAACTAGAAAATCTAGAAGAAATGCATAAATTTTTAGAAACCTACACCCTCTCAAGACTAAACCAGGAAAAAGCCAATGTATTGAATAGACCACCAACAAGTTCTGAAATTGACACAGCAATTAATAACCTACCAACCAAAAAAAGCCCAGGACCAGATGGATTCATAGCCGAATTTTACCAGAGGTACAAAGAGGATTTGGTACCATTGCTTCTGAAACTATTCAAAACAACAGAAAAAGAGGCATTCCTCCCTACCT
The DNA here is from genome assembly GCF_024542745.1 of Macaca thibetana thibetana. Classification (NCBI taxonomy): domain Eukaryota; kingdom Metazoa; phylum Chordata; class Mammalia; order Primates; family Cercopithecidae; genus Macaca; species Macaca thibetana. Next base: position 74,744,456 of record NC_065581.1, read on the forward strand.
CTTTTATGGGGCCATCTTGATACCAAAACCTGGTAGAGACACACATATAAAAATTAATTCAGGCCAATATCCCTTATGAACATTGATATGAAAATCCTCAATAAAATACTGGCAAACCAAATCCAGCAGCACATTGAAAAGCTTATCCATCATGATCAAGTTGGCTTCATCCCCGGATGCAAGGCTGGTTCAACATATGCAAATCAATAAATGTAATCCATCATAAAAACAGAACCAATGACAAAAACCACATGATTATCTCAATAGATGCAGAAAAGACCATTGATAAAATTCAACATCCCTTCATGTTAAAAACACTCAATAAACTAGCTACTGATGGAACATATCTCAAAATAATAAGAGCCATTTATGACAAATCCACAGCCATTATCACACTGAATGGGCAAAAACTGGAAGCATTCCCTTTATAAACCGTCACAAGACAAGGATGCCCTCTCTCACTACTCCTATTCAACATAGTATTGGAAGTTCTGGCCAGGACAATCAGGCAAGAGAAAGAAATAAAGATATTCAAATAGGAAGAGAGGAAGTCAAATTATCTCTGTTTGCAGATGACATGATTGTATATTTAGAAAACCCCATTGTCTTAGCCCAAAATCTCCTTAAGCTGATAAGCAACTTCAGCAAAGTCTCAGGACACAAAATCAATGTGCAAAAATCACAAGCATTCTTATACATCAATAATAGACAGAAAGCCAAATCATGAGCAAACTCCCATTCACAATTGCTACTCAGAGAATAAAATACCTAGGAATACAACTTACAAGGGATGTGAAAAACCTCTTCAAGGGGAACTACAAACCACTGCTCGAGGAAATGATAGAGGACACTAACAAATGGAAAAACGTTCTATGCTCATGGATAGGAAGAATCAATATTGTGAAAATGTCCACACTGGCCCAAGTAATTTATAGATTCAATGCTATTTCCATCAAGCTACCATTGACTTTCTTCACATAATTATAAAAAACTACTTTAAATTTCATATGGAACCAAAAAAGAACCCATATAGACAAGACAATCCAAAGCAAAAAGAACAAACCTGGAGGCATCACGCTACCTGACTTCAAACTATACTACAAGCCTACAGTAACCAAAACAGCATGGTACTGGTACCAAAACAGATATATAGACCAATGGAACAGAACAGAGGTCTCAGAAATAACACCACACACCCACAACCACCTGATCTTTGACAAACCTGACAAGAACAAGCAGTGGAGATAAGATTCCCTATTCAATAAATGGTGCTAGGAAAACTGACTAGCCATATGTAGAAAACTGAAACTGGATCCCTTCCTTACAACTTATACAAAAATTAACTTAAGATGGATTAAAGATTTAAATGTAAGACCTAAAAATCATAAAAACCCTAGAAGAAAACCTAGGCAATACCATTCAGGACATAGGTATGGGCAAAGACATCATGGCTAAAACACCAAAAGCAATTGCAACAAAAAGTGAAGTTGACAAATGGGATCTAATTAAGCTAAAGAACTTCTGCATGGCAAAAGAAACTATCATCAGAGTGAACAGGCAACCTACAGAATGGGAGAATTTTTTTGCAATATATTCATCTGAAAAAGGGCTAATATCCAGATTCTAAAAGGAACTTAAACAAATTTACAAGAAAAAGACAACCCCACCAAAAAGTGTGTGAAGTATATGAACAGACACTTCTCAAAAGAAGACATTTAAGCAGTCAATAAACTATGAAAAAAAGCTCATCGTCACTGCTTATTAGAGAAATGCAAATTAAAACCACGAGATACCGTCTCCCAGTTAGAATGACAATCATTAAAAAGTCAGGAAACAACAGATGCTGGACAGGATGTGGAGAAATAGGAATGCTTTTACACTGTTGGTGGGAATGTAAATTAGTTTAACCATTGTGGAAGACAGTGTGGCGATTCTTCAAGGACCTAGAACTAGAAATACCATTTGACCCAGCAATCCCATTACTGGGCATATACCCAAAGATTATAAATAATTCTACTATAAAGACACATATACAAGTATGTTTGTTGCAGCATTATTCAAAATAGCAAAGACTTGGAATCAACCCAAATGCCCATCAATGACAGACTGGATAAAGAAAATGTGGCACATATACACCATGGAATACTATGCAGCCATAAAAAGAATGAGCCCATGTCCTTTGCAGGGACATGGATGAAGCTGGAAACCATCATTCTCAGCAAACTAGCACAGAAACAGAAAACCAAACACCACACACCGGGGCCTGTCAAGGGGTGGGAGGCAAGGGGAGGGACAGCATTAGGAGAAATACCTAACGTAGACGATGGGTTGATGGGTGGAGCAAACCACCATGTCACATTTATACCTATGTACCTTCTGCACATGTATCCCAGAGCTTAAAGTATAATAATAAAGAAAAAAATGATGTAAGTTATGGCTTGAATAAATTAAAGAAAAATAGATATTCATGTGTACGGATGAGAAATATCTGAAGTACTCTCCTTTTAAATGTACGTAGTCTGCATGGCTCTATAAATCAGGCCAAAGGAACTCAGCACCTGGAGACATTTTTTTCGGCATTTTACTCAGAATAAACATTTATGGGAGACCTGGATCACTACACCTGTGGTTGAATAACTTTATTCAAAACAAAAGTATATATGTAATGCATCTTGGGGATGCACAGGAGAGGTCAAGACAAGCAGCCAAAACTTTTTGACAATTTTAATGAACAGATTCAAATATCGTTGGGTGCTGAGAGGCTGAAAATAATGAAAAATGTATAAGTTTCTCACAAATGGCTTTGGGACTCATCAAGGTGACCTGGAAAATCCTATGCAAATAGCCTTAGCTTAGTGTTAAGGTGAAAGCTGTCGTGTATTTATGGATGTTAACTATATGTCCGGATCTGGACCACATGCTCTGGGGATGCTATGTAGAAGATAATGACAAGATTTTAATTTTTGAAAATGACCCATTCATTCACATAAACCTGCAAGATGTTATGCAATCTGCTATATTGTGACATATCTGCATATATGTCAGAAATAAAGTTAAAAAAACTACCAAGAGAGAAATAAAATACAAAGCATAAGTAAAATGCAATACTCTGTGGGATATAGGTTTTTAGAGCTGATCTGCAAGTTTACTATGATGAGATCCATTCAAGTGCTTTTTTAAAATGAGGAGGCCCTGCAAACACAAGGTCACAGCAAGGGAGGTAATAGCACATTTCTCTTATTCCTGTGTCCTTGATAATGCTTTTAACATCTCTAACTCTTTTAATTCATATTTTATATTTCTAACCTTTTGTTGTTGTCATGGGTCTACTGTAAGTTAAATGGAGAAAGGAAGATGTAAGAAATAGGGAAGATAAAAAGGGAAAAACAATGATAACAGAGAGACTCTGAAAATGTGGATATGAGGGCATTTAGCAGAAGGCAGGAAAGGTTTTAGAAAAGTGACATGGGTAGTGACTTCTTTAAATACATCTTTTAGCTATGTGTCCACAGAACCGTGGTCTGACAAAACAGTCAATGACTTAGAAGGTCCCAAACAGATGAGGAAGTCTTTAGAATTTCCTTAGATTACATCTCACCAGAGGTTGCCTTTCCCAAGCAACCATTATACACAGACTCAGCCAGGAGAAGATGCTCATTGACAGGTTGCTCTGCCATTGATATCATAAACAGAGACTGAGGCTCAGTAATAGGAGAAAATGGGGGCAGGATGAAACCTACATGGTCTTCAGGCCAAGAAACTTTCCTAAAACAAACTAAAACATATTACTTGCAATACTCAGCGTGTGTTAAAATGTGCAGGACTATTAATCCAAGCACTCAGCGCTGTCACAAGAGTGCTTTAATTACACCAGTGTCAGACAGGCTAGTTTCATTGATTCCTAAGACCTCTCATTTCCTAAACAATAGGGCTTCTAAAATTAACAGTTGACTGAAAAAAACTCAAAATAAAATTTTGACATAAGGTCTGACACACTCTGTAAGAGCCACTCTTGCAAAGTCACACGATAGTTCCTCAGAAAGGTGTGGCAGGATGTATTTTTCTTTGGGTCCTCATGAGTGAATGATGAACCACACACATTTGGTCTTCCACTAGTCTCATTTTGCTTCCCTCTTTGGAGCTGTATTCCCCTCGCCTGCTGTTCATAACTGAAGACAATCTCTTAATTTTTTACGTTAAAAACCTCCCAAAGGTTCAGGTCAGATTTAGGGGGTGGGAAGACTCCATGATGCTAAAGTTGCCACTCATGCCATGCTCCTCAAAGTAAATGATATAGCTAAAGTCTCATATTTTGTTTTACTGTGTTTTTCTTCAGAGACCTGTCTCCAAATTACCAGAGTATTTTTAGAAATTCAAACAAAAACTCTTAAATGTCACAATATTCTGCTAATTAGAGGTCATGTGTTAATTAGTCATGTGTTAGTACCATCCATTTTTGTCATGTTAATTTCCCTTCTTCTCCCTGTCAGCGAGCATCATCAATCTATTGTTTCCACTTTTCCTCTAAGCTCATGCTTTATATTTTGAAATATTTCATAACAAAGGCCCACCAGCAACTTTATTAACCACCAAAATATTAATAAACCATTTGATTCTATCTGATATGGACAGTCCCTTTAGTTTGGTTATTTTTGTTGAGGTTTTTGAACAAACATCAGATCACTCTACGTTCAGTATTTTGAAATTAAGTTCACACGAATCTTCTCAGTTAGAAAAAGCACATGGGAAAACATAGTATGGAACTCCAGCCTGGTCTTGTCCCACGATGGTCACAAGGCATCTCAAACTCATTCTTATTTTCTCCTTAGAAAAACTGCCACAAGAATCCACAGATGTCCATTGACTATTTTGTCTCAGGAGTGAAGTTCCAGCAGCACTGGGATGCGTGTAGGAGGGTGAAAGCAGAGCTGGGAGAGGCAGAGTATCCCGGGGCCTTCAGTATCTAACCAGGGCAGCCCATAGAACTACAGCCAGAGTCCAGAGCAGTGAATCAGCTACTGCAATGAACGTCACCCAAATCTGAGCAGAATAAGAACCTTGGAAGAGTTCAGAAGAAAAATCCAAGAGTCAAGGTATCATGAAGACAAAGACAACTGAGATGCCTTTGAGACATTCGAGAGTATATTACATAGCTGGGCCTGTGTAATGGATGAAGGCTAAGAAGAGATGTCTGAGCTGAAAGTATAAATGAATAGGACCTCTCTGCACCTGGATCCTATCTGAAGCAATGGGTACAGCTGAGAAAGTTAGAAGGCAGAGTCTGCAACAAGGAAATAATGTAGGGCTGAGCCCCTTCTCTTATATACACTGGTACACATTTGCACCTGGCTGATTCAAAGAAAAATGAGTGCCCTTGGCACACCAAATGCTGCCTTCTGTATGAAACACCAGCCAGTGGTTAATCACAGAACATAAAACATCAACTTCCTCCTCCTTAAAAATGAGCCTTCTGCCTCCCCTTGTTCCTTATTTCTGTTTTAATGAGATTGTTTATTATCTTTTGACTCATGTTTTGAGACTTTTCATCACAGGTTTATTGAAGAGTGAGCATCACAGTGTGCTTTCTGTGTTGTCCTTTGTAGTGACAGCATCTGGCAGAATGACCTGGCTCACCAGGATTTCCAAGATAAAGATTCCAAATTGATATCCCCACTATAACTAGAAAATGGTCAGGCTTCTAATCTTCTTTACAGAATAGAACAAGAGAAACAAAAGCTGAAAACGTTGAACAATTCACTGATTTTTTTAAAAAAAAGAAAGTTCAGTTGTACAACTGTATAGTTGTACAATTTACGGTTGTACTGGGGCGCTTTCAAGATAAATGCCAAGAATTATAAGGGAGAAATTATGGTTATAAGTTAAAAAAGGATGTGTAAGGGTAAACCAAAGCCAAATGTTAGGGTGTGCACCCAAAAGCCTGAGAGGGAAAGATGGTCTGTGGGTCTAAAGTATTCAGCGAAGGCCTCTTAGAAGTGTGGTTTAGACTGCACTTTGAAAAAAAATGTGTAACTGCAAAAATAATGGAGACTGTTTTAGATGAAAGAAATTGCATGAGAGAGGAATGACCACAATATTTGTGACTGAATTACAAAGCAAAACAAAACAAAACAAAAAACCCCACCCCTATTCTAATAGAAGTGATCTGAATTAATAAATAGGAGTTAAGTTCTCCATAGATTAGAGCAGATTTAACTTCTTTAAACACAAAGACTGTCAAAGGAAAAGAAAAAATGTCAATGACAAGCAAATTTCAATTTTTTTTTTTCTTACAGATGACAGATATATCCTTGGACATATCTCAGTATTTATTCAAAATATTTACATACAAATAGAGCTGGTACAATTATCAGGCACCCGAGGAAAGGATACTCTGCCAGACTGCAGTGGAAAACACCAAATCCTTATGCCTGGCAGCCCCCAGAAAGTTCTCTCCAGAATAAAGAACCAACCTAACTCTCAGGAACTTACTCAGGTGTCAGCTGGAGAGGAGAGGAGAGGAGAGGAGCTTCTTTTTTAATCAAAAGTAAACCGGATCGAGAATACTGTAGATAATGGAAAATTTAGATGTTCAGAAATAAGCCACAGATAGCTTCCATTGTTTCTCTGTAAGAACTAAAAGGCATGCCAGGATTTGGTAGAAAGCATGCTACACAAAACCGTTCCATCTAAAGAAGATGATAAGTCTTCTAGTCAGAAGAAAAGGAGTCAATAACTGTGCTTCATGTCACTCTAATGATTTTTTTAATTTCCTTTTTTATTTACAGCTTGAATATGTGAGACAGATGGTAGAGACTCTACTAGATATATTTTGATCTTTCTTTGCATTTGTTTTAAAAATGGAAAGCTCCCAGTTGTTATAACTCCCTGGATTTTGTAATTTAAATGATAAACGCTGAAAATAAGGACTTCCTAAGTCTAGACTGCCGTCATAGTTACTTAATTGAGCTTTTTCTCATGCTTCTGTAAGCTATACTATTACACTTAGCAAAAACCTTAGTAGCATAATTACAGTACTATAAAAGATGTTCTGCCTTTTTTTCTAAACATTCTCATCTGGGCCGGGCGCGGTGGCTCAAGCCTGTAATCCCAGCACTTTGGGAGGCCGAGATGGGCGGATCACGAGGTCAGGAGATCGAGACCATCCTGGCTAACACGGTGAAACCCCCTCTCTACTAAGAAATACAAAAAATAGCCGGGCGAGGTGGCAGCGCCTGTAGTCCCAGCTACTCGGGAGGCTGAGGCCGGAGAATGGCGTGAACCCGGGAGGCGGAGCTTGCAGTGAGCTGAGATCCGGCCACTGCACTCCAGCCTGGGCTACAGAGCGAGACTCCGTCTCAAAAAAAAAAAAAAAAAAAACATTCTCATCTGGTACATTTCAAGATATATCAGTAAATCACACAGCCTGATGACTACTAGGGCTTTTGCCATACTTCAGAAAATTTGAAAAAAATATGCATGATTTTTAGAATACACTACTTTGATTTTTCTAATGCTTAAAGGCGATATCTCTAAAATCTTTGAAGCTGTTGAAATTATTTTATAAAATCAGTTTTGAGATAATTATGAATTATACATAGATATTATATTACACATAATACATATATAATAAATAATAACTAAAATTACATCTTCATTTTCTGATACAAAACAAAAATATTTACCAAATTCAAAATTTATATCTGGCTCTTTGTATACAAAACTACAACCAAAAAATCCTCTACTGAAACATCACCAGATAATAACTTTTTATACTATTTTTGTGTTTTTAAAAAGTAAACTCTCTCTTTCTTAAGGGTTCTTCTTTCCTGCTAACAAATATGTTGTCAACAATTTTTAACTGCTTTTTGTTGTTATTGTTTAATCTTTTAAAAAGTACCTTCTCTCAAAATCTAACCGCTAAATTTGTCTTCTGTGTACCACCTATCCCATCCTTCTCCCTTCAATACCAAACACAAAATAGAGAGAATCTTTCCCAAGTACCCACTCATCTTCTTACTCTTCTACACAAATATTTTAGACTGAATTATGTCTTTTACTTCCTCAAATATAGGAGAACCTACAAAACTAATTCTACCAGATACTTGTTTTCAATGCAAAATGATAAGATTCTTTGTTACATCTATCATAGTACCTCCTTAACAAGTAACTTTTAATATCAATAGTTCAAAGAAGCTATCACTAAAAATAACTATTTGTTACATAGCCACTAGCCATAATAAAAAGTGTATGCAATGATAAAATATTTTAACTTTGTACAGCATTAGATAAATTCACTAGAAATCAAAAACAAGTAGTTGAGATCGGTTTCCTAGAACTTGAGAGGGGTGAAAATATGATAATATTTAACGGACTGTTTTAATGCATGATAAAGGTCCCAAATTGTAATTTACAATCAAAACAGTTGGTGGCACCTTTGAAGCAATTTTTTGTTTCACTGTAACTTTGCTGCCTTCAAATTGGTAGACAATTACATTAATATACAAAGCCTTCATAATTACATCGGTTGAGATAGAATTTTCTGACATTCAGATGACTATATTTTAATATAATTTATACTTATTATACACTGTGAGAGAAAAAACAAAACAAAATGAAATAAAATCAGAATGTGTCTCCAAATAATAGTATTTATTACTCAGATATTTTGCAAGAGTTTTAGCCTGATGAAAATTTTACTTTCTTCTAAAGGCAAGTCAGGAGTGCCTCGGAAACAGCATTACTCACCCAGACACAACATCAGACTCAATGGAGTTGACACAGCAGTGTGGGAAGGGTTGAGGAGTCTATTATCAGCTATTTAAATGTCTCCAATCCTCTTAGGTCCACTTTCCCACTAGGCTATTAAGATGGCTTAAATTTCTTACCTAAGAGAGTTATTCTTTCAGTCAAAATATTATAAACCCAGTGTAATTCCTTCAAAGGACAAATGTCCTTGAAAAGTGCAACACATTGAGGTTTATTCACTATTAGCACCAAGGCAGAAAGAGACTGAAATTTAGTTAGAATATAACCAGTGATTGATTATATAAATAGACTTTGGTGCAAGGTTTTATAGTTTTTGTTGGTGCTATTGAGGAATAATTAATATCACTACTTTTCTAAATGTGAATCCAAATGAGAGGTCTATGCAAGGATCACACAGATGAAGAACAGACTTGATAAATTTGGATTGAGAATGCAGCTTTGACCAGCAGCCAAATATATTTCCAAATGCTTTACACTAGGATTTTACCTACCCACTCTCAATTGTTCTGGAAGTTAAAACTAGGAGGAGTAGAAGGGAATGTAAGTTTCCCTTTAACTGTTTTTTTTTTTTTTTTTTTTACCATGAATTCTATATTGTATTTTCTTTTTTTTTTTTTTTTTTTTTTTTTAAATTTATTTATTATTATTATACTTTAAGTTGTAGGGTACATGTGCATAACGTGCAGGTTACAGATGTAACTTGTGCCATGTTGCTGTGCTGCACCCATCAACTCATCATTTACATCAGGTATAACTCCTGCAATTCCCCCCTCCCCCCTCCCCATGATAGGCCCAATATACACCATGGAATACTATGCAGCCATAAAAAAGGATGAGTTTGAGTCCTTTGTAGGGACTTGGATGCAGCTGGAATCCATCATTCTTAGAAACTATCACAAGAACAGAAAACCAAACACCGCATTTCACTCATAGGTGGGAACTGAACAATGAGATCACTCGGACTCAGGAAGGGGAACATCACACACCTTTAACTGTTAAATGTCAAAATAAACAAAGCCAGACACCGGTGAAAGTGATAAGGATAGATTTTAATCAGTAATATACTATTGCAATTGGGAAGAGAGTCCAGTGTGAACTAAACTCAACTTGAATTTGTACAGAGGTGACTGGGCATTTTAGAGGGAGAATGAGAGAACAGGAGAAAGGAGGGGGATTAACAGGGGCTTGAGCAGTGACAGGGAAGTTAAGAAGTATAAAGGGTTGGTCAATGTAAATGCTATTTAGGCCAGCTGTATATTTTACCTGGCAATTATTTTAAGTTATGATGCTATGCCCCCTAACAACCACCACCAGACTGGGAGACAGAGGCTCTGTCCTTCCTGATGATTACATTTCTAAGAATGGCTTCCTGGTCCTTGTGGACTCCTGAGATGTAGGAGATATGTATATATCTTAAAGAACAGAAACATATTTGCAATCATAAGCACTTTTTAGAAAATGCTCTAAATAAAGGAGGTCAGGAGCCTATCTCAGATGTTCGCTAAAACATCATTAATTACTTTGACAGTCTTGAGCTTTCCCAGACAAAAATTTGAAAGAGGGATGGGTCTTCCTAGGGATTAAATCTTTGGTTGCCAGAAGATGTGTTACAGTTTGATCAAGTCTCTTAGTGCAGGATTTTGAAGAAAGTTTATGGACCAAGAGAGTTTGGCAGTTCTCAGTGGCCCACATACAAAAAAAAAGCTCCTAAAGGTCAAGGTTTGTGTATGCCCTGTTACTAAGAGTTACCTTGCCAACACAACCAGGAGGGCAAATGCTTCTATTCTTTGGAGCTACACAGGGCTACTAGGAGAGGAGTTGGAATGGATCCTCCCAAAGCAGTGGTTCTCAACCAGGACATTTTGCCCCTGAGAGAATATCTGGCAATACCAAGAGACATTTTTGTTTGTCACATCTACAGGAAGGAGGTACTGATAGTGTCATCTAGTAGGAACATGTTAGGGATGCTGCTAAACATCCTATAATGCCAAGCCAGCCTTCTACAACAAAGAATTATCCAACCTGAAATGCAAGCCAGTAATGACAAATGACAAAGACTTTTTGCTTGACCAAACTTTAGTCAGGTTCCTGAACCTTCTTCTAACCCCATATGTACACTACTCTGTACATTGCTTTGTAAAATCCAGTTTTGGCAGGGATACTGCTAAGTCATTTTAGCAAGAACACTTCACCCTCAATATCTTATCCATTCCTCATCCTCTATCCCCCAGTGTCTGATGATCCTGACCTGTCTTCAGCAGAAATCCTGTTAGGTTGGTTTAGCCAAAATTCCCCTTCTCCTTGAGGTTTCCTCTAAGTAATTTTATAGCCACTGACCCCCAGCCTACTCCTTCGCTATAAATTACCACCTGGTGATGCTATATGCAGAGTTGAACCCAATCTCACACCCCCACCACAAAATCCCACTGTCGTCGTCATTATACCAATCACAGTGATCCTGAATAAGGTTTTTCTTACTTGAATAAGTATCACTGAATAATTGTTTTAAACAATAGAATAGGATTTTTTTAAATTAGGAAAAAACTATAAAATTTGTATATATTCAATAGAAATTGAAAAGAACATGTGACTAATTTGTGGATCAATATGCATTATATAACATGCTATTGTTATTACAAGAAGAGAACTGAGCTGGAATTGAGAAGACAAGTAAATACTCACAGTCTTCTAAATGAGTGGCACTGTGGTAGACCAGGTCATAAAAAATAGCCAAATTAAGTCCCTGAGGACTCCTCAGTTTAATTGGGCAGAGAGACATATAAACAATTGACTATAATAAAATATGATGAGAGATATATATCAATATAGTGATGTAATATGAAACATAAAAAGAAGAAAGGAACAATAAGTGGAGTATGAGGGGATTTGAAAAAATGTATTTCTCATATGGAGCCTGGCTCTGTCGCCCAGGCTGGAGTTCAATGGCACAATCTTGACTCACAGCAACCTCCACATCCTGGGTTCAAGCAATTCTCAGGCCTCAGCCTCCCAAGTAGCTGGGATTACACATGCACACCACCACGCCTGGCTATTTTTTTTTTTTTTTTTTTTTGTATTTTTAGTACAGACGGGGTTTCACCATGTTGGCCAGGCTGGTCTTGAACTCCTGACCTCAGGTGATTGCCCACCTTGGCCTCCCAAAGTGCTAGGATTACAAGTGTGAGCCACTGTGCCCAGCCTGTTTCAGATAAATCTTAAGTCAGATATACATTATGTTTTTAAAAGGTGAAAGAGGTAACTGGAGGATAGAAAAGCAAAAACAAAGGCATGGGAATCCTACTTGATAATGAGGTATATATATTCCTACAAAAGTAGCTTAACCTGAAAGGATGAGGACAGAGAAGGTATGAAGATATAAGGTGGGCCCTTTGTAATCTTCGAAGTTTGAACTCTAAGTAAGGAAGAAAATTGACACCAGAGAAACACATTATACAACCTGAACCAGCACAGTAAATGAGAAAGAAGGAATATAATCAAGAGTGATTCACAAAGCAGAATGATGGAATTTGTGACGCAATTGGTTACAGAAAAAGAAATTTGAAAAATCAAAAATATCCCTGGAAATTTCTTGTTGAGCACCTGGTGGATGAACAGCAGTATAGTTAAAAGATTCTGATGAGTTAAAGGATGAGAAAGAGATTGAAGAAATGAAAAAATGACATAGTATATAATAAATTATTTTGTGTACATGTTAATCAAGTACCTATGCACAAACATCCAGTAGTACTTCAATATACAGATCTGAATTTTAAGAGAACACTAATGACTGAAAATATTTATTTATTAAATATCTGTATGTTGGTGATTTAGTGAGCATTTCTCAGCCAAGTGTAGAAAGTATTGCCTAAAGGAGATTGCATCTAATGGGGACCTAAGACGAGTACACAGTTTTACAGTAAGCAATGCATATGAAATGCATAATTAAGTACCAAGATGTACACAACACTGAGTGTATAGTCAGAGAAGATCAGAAGGAAAGAGAAATCGAGTAGTGTAAAAAGGCTTTACAGAGTTGGTGGAAGTAGGTTAGGTCTGGTAGGCTGTGCAGAACTTAAATAAGCAGAGAAAAATAAAGGTATTCCACTCCAGGAAAAAAAAAAAAAAAAAAAAAAAAACACAGGTGACAGCAGAGTCGAACATGATGTATTCTCTGGACAGTGGGGAGACAGTTTTTTTTTTTTTTAAAAAATGAAATTTCATATTTAAGGGGCAGTGGAAAATTAAGTTGACTGAGTGCAGCAAGAACAAAATCATAAAGAGAATAATATATACATACATATGTATGTGTGTTTGTATATATATGTATATGTGTATATAGATGTGCACAAACATACATATTTATTTTGTGCAGCGGAATAATAATAAAAGGGATTTAATTTTTCAAATGAGTAGATAATTAAATCAATGTTTAAGTAATATTTGCTAGGCAGTAGAATGCAAAAAAAGAGAATTCAATTTTTACCTAAGCACAAACTAATGATAACTAATTTTCTTTCCTTTTTTCACCAAATATTACTGAAGGATAAATATCTGTGTGCCATGCCATGTTCTTGACCTTGGGATACAGAGGTGTACAACCCAGATCTCACATCCAACAGTTAGGAATCTAGCTGGGAGAGACAGACAACAGGCCAGAGAGTTTCCTAGTGCCATGCCAGATCAAGGAGCTGACTTTAGACTGAGACAAGGGCACTAGGAATAAAATGAAGGCTCAATAGATTACTACCAGCGGAAGGAAAAGAACAAAATTTCTAACTTTATAAATGGACAAATACTTCCATTGTTGAAAAAGAAGGAAAAGTGAGAAACCAGTCTGGTTCAAAATGAAAAATAAGTTCATCTTAGGACATATTTAATATGATGAGACAGCAACACAATTAATTCAGTGGAGAAAAAGATAAAAATAAGAAAAAAGAAAATTTTACCAGGACATATGCATGAGCTTCTGAGAAAAATGTAAAAACTTACCTTCAGTGAATAGATTCTCTGCTATAAAATAAGCAAGCTATGGTATTAAACACATTTGAATTTGTACTATAGCACAACTATAGATAGCAAGTTATTAAAACCCACAAACTACACTTAAGAATGAGCAAATATTGTCTGTTCTATACAACTCATTTTAAATCAACCAAATGATCACCTACTAAGAAGACAGAATAAACCGGAATCAACAATCTGTAGCAACAAACAGACAAAAAACAAACAAACAAAAAAAACCACACCATTTTAATAGTGAATGGGTTTACCAGGTAGGTGTTATGATTAAACCAAAGCCAGACATTGTGAAGCCTTCTTGTTTTCATGAGTTAAAAGTAATTTTCTTCCTGTTAGCTGACTTCTTACTGTAGGGAAGGAGAACTTGAAAGTCAAGGAGAGTATTTACTGTTAAGCCATATAAGATGTTCCTGCCCTCTAAAGGCTGGTGTTCCTTCCAATGTCTTTTTCTAACATCCAACACAAAGAAATGTTGGGCTCCATTCATAGTTTTACAAATATCATTCAGTTCTCATGCTGAGGTTGACTGCTAAAACCTCCATAGTGCCATCCTCGGTGATTACATAAGATGGGCTACATATTAGAGTTGCTTATTACAAGTGGTTGAATAAACTAATAGCAAAATCATATCTATTTTCTTTACTACCAAACAGGGTGTGTGTGTGTGTGTGTGTGTGTGTGTGTGTGTGTGTGTGTGTTTTAGTTTGCAATTATTGCTTTATTGCTCCATTCATAATCTTCTATGGCTAATCTTATCATAGTTTCCTGCATGATGAGCATCTTTCTATTAGCTATATGTCTGGTGAATTTACTTTATAATTATTCATGTTAGGATTGGATTAATCTATAATGTAATTAGCCACCTATAGAGTTTTGAGAAATAATATTCTGTTCTTTTTTAGTGAGAAAGATAAGTAACACAATGGAAACATATAATAATCTGCTTCCTGGCTTCAGGTCACTTACCTGATCTCCTCTTTGGAGGAAGAACAAGGCCATAGCCATACAGTTTTGTTGGAAGCCAATGTCGCTTTAAAACATACATGTTGTCTATAAAGAAACTCAATAGTAAGGAAGTCAAATATTCTTCATAATTGGTAAATAGAAGCAGCAAAACAGGTCTACTGTTAAATACGTTAACATCTGCCAGAATTTTGTCCTGAAAGATTGTCTCACTAGAGGCAAAACAGCTATTGCTGTCAGCTTTCAGCTAATAAATTTAAGGAGACAACTTGCAGTTAGTCATACAAATTGCAGCAGTGTGGGGATTTGAGTATATCTTCTAGATGCCACCAAGAAAGCCTCCAATTCTTTACAATCTAAAACGTGAAAAATATAAAATGTACATTTTAAATTACCGAGAGATATACATTGCTTAAAACATAATGGTACATATTGTGTACACAATGGTACACAAAAATATCAATTCTTCCAATTTCTTACATATATGTTTAACTAATCAAAAACTATTGTTTCCCAAAATTCACTTTTGGCATTATCAGAGAAATATAACAATATCCAATGATCCATATTTATCATATTTTGAAAAACATCAAAAAGTAGTTATTATATATCATTAAATGCAAGTGTTACCTTGAGTTGATGTTGTGAAAATAATCTTCTAAAAGAAGTCAAGAAGGACAATGGGTTTCACATCTCATCTCAACCCAAATTGATTGGTAGTGGCTTCTGGAACACTGTTTTTTAAAAGAATTTCACTGCTGCCACTGTGCTTAGTCAGCAATAGTGCCACAATTGATAAGTGATGAGTACTGTGGGATGGGTGAGACAATTACTGCTCTAATGTCATCAGTTCGCCACACCAAGTTAAGGTAATGGCTGACAAGTTTAGTAATTAGAGCAGTGTAATGGTAACATGAATGGGCAGCGATTACCAACAAATTATCAAAGTTCTAGAAGATTGCTTCGTGATATACAACCACCTCTCTGCTTCTGACACAAGACTATATGTCCTATGAAGCTTCTCAGAAACAGCTTAATGAGTCAGTTTTACTCTGATGAGAAGTTTGTGACTTTTATTGAGTACCTACCACGAATCAAGTATTCAGCTAGATAATGGAGACACACACACGCACACACACACACACACATTCTAGCTTTCATAATCAGTAGCTCACATATGGCTGTGTTCAGTGGGTTAGAAATATTTCCATAATTTTGTGGTGATGAAATTAGATCATGTGAGGTAAAAATTCAGAAAAAAAGCAATATGTAAACTAATCAGGAGTCTGAATATGGAGTATACTTCTACTCAACTCATCAATCTCCTTCAAATGGGAAGCCAGTTTCTACATCTAGAGATGTAGGGGTCACGAGTATAGAAGCAGACGGCATGCCACAGCAGGGGATGGGGTTTTATGTTGGGAAACAGCTGCCACTGATTTCTTAAACCTTCAGAGAAACATGAACTAAACCATCCCATGATATTAAGAATATGTCCAAGTTGCTCTGGTGCACAAATTAGAACTCAGGATTAAAACTCACTCAAAACCATACAATTATATGAAAATTGAAAAACATACTCCTGAATAAGCCCTGGGTAAATAACGAAATTAAGGCAGAAATCAAAAAGTTCTTTGAAATCAATGAGAACAAAGAGGCAACATACCAGAATTCCTAGGACACAGCTAAAGCAGTGTTAAGAGGGAAATGTATAGCACTAAATGCCCATATCAGAAAGCTAGAAAGATCTCAAATTGACACAGTAACATCACAATTAAAAGAGCTAAAGAAGCAAGAGCAAATAAATCCAAAAGCTAGCAGAAGACAAGAAATAACTATTATCAGAGCAGTACTGAAGAAGATACAGACATGAAAAACCCTCCAAAAATTAATGAATCCAGGAGCTGTTACTTTGAAAAAATTAATAAAATAGACTACTAGCTAGACTAATAAGGAAGAAAAGAGAGAAGAATCAAATAGACACAATAAACAGTGATAAAGGGGATATCGCCATTGACCCCACAGAAATACAAACTACCATCAAATAATACTATAAACAACTCTATGCAAATAAACTAGAAAATCTAAAAGAAAGGGATAAATTCTTGGACACATACACCCTCCCAAGACTAAACCGGGAAGAAATTGAATTTCTGAATAGACCAATAACAAGTTCTGAAATTGAGGCAGTAATTAATAGCCTACCAACCAAAACACACACACACACACACACACACACACACACAGAGAGAGAGAGAATCAATCAATTCAGATTGATTCCCAGCTGAATTCTATAAGAGGTACAAAGAGGAGCTGGTACCATTCCTTCTGAAACTATTTCTTTTTTTTTTAAATTTATTTATTATTATTATACTTTAAGTTGTAGGGTACATGTGCATAACGTGCAGGTTTGTTACATATGTATACTTGTGCCATGTTGGTGTGCTGCACCCATCAACTCGTCATTTACATCAGGTAAAACTCCCAATGCAATCCCTCCGAAACTATTTCAAACAATTAAAAGGAGGTACTCCTCCCTAATTCATTTTATGAAGGCAGCATCATCCAAACTTGGCAGAGACACAACAAAATAAGAAAACAGGCCAATATCCCTAATGAACATCCATGTGAAAATCCTCAATAATAATAAAGCAAATTCACCAGCACATCAAAAAGCTTATCTACCACAATCAAGTCAGCTTCATCCCTGGGATTCAAGGCTGGTTCAACATATGCAACTCAATTAACGTAATTCATCACATAAACAGAACCAAAGACAAAAACCACATGATTATCTCAATAGATACAGAAAAGGCCTTTGATAAAATTCAACATCACTTCATGTTAAAAACTCTCAATAAACTAGGTGCTGATGGAACATATCTCAAAATAATAAGAGCTATTTATGACAAACCCACAGCCAATATCATATTGAATGGGCAAAAGATGGAAGCATCCACTTTGAAAACTGGCACAAGACAAGGGTGCCCTCTCTCACCACTCCTATTCAACATAGTATTGGAAATTCTGGCCAGGGCAATCGGGCAAGGGAAAGAAATAAAGAGTATTTAAATAGGGAGAGAGGAAGTCAAATAGCCTCTGTTTGCAGATGACATGATTGCATATTTAGAAAACCCCATCATCTCAGCCCAACTACTTAAGTTGCTGAGCTCCCCAAGCTAACAAGAAACTTCAGCAAAGTCTCAGGACACAAAATCAATGTGCAAAAATCACAAACATTCCTTTACACCAACAATAGACAAGTGGAGAGTCAAATTATGAGTGAACTCCCACTCACAATTGCTACAAAGAGAATACAATAACTAGGAATATAGCTAAACAAGGGATATAAAGGACCTCTTCAAGGAGAACTACAAACCACTGCTCAGGGAAATAATAGAGGACACTAACAAATGGAAAAACATTCCATGCTCATGGATAGGAAGAATCAATATTGTGGATAGGAAGAATCAATACTGTGAAACTGGGCATACTGCCCAAAGTAATTTATAGACTCAATGCTATTCCCATTAAACTATCATTGACATTCTTCACAGAATTAGAAAAACTACTTTAAATTTCATATGGAATCAAAGAAGACCCCATATAGCCAAGACAATCCTAAGCAAAAGAACAAAGCTGTAGGCATCATGCTACCTGACTTCTAACTATACTACAAGTCTGCAGTAACCAAAACAGCATGGTACTGGTACCTAAACAGACATATAGACCAATAGAATAGAACAAAGACCCTAGAAATAACACCACACATCTACAACCATTTGATCTTCGACAAACCTGAAAAAAACAAGCAATGGGGAATGGATCTTCAATTCAATAAATGGTGCTGGGAAAACTGGCTAACATATGCAGAAAACTGAAACCGGACCTCTTCCTTACACCTTATTAAAAACATAAGATGGATTAAAGGCTTAAATGTAAAACCCAAAACCATAAAAACCCTAGAAGAAAACCAAGGCATACCTTTCAGGACATAGGCATGAGCAAAGATGAAAATGCCAAAAGCAATTGCAACAGAAGTCAAAATTGACAAATGGGATTTAAATAAACTAAAGAGCTTGTGACAGCAAAAGAAACTATCATAAGAGTGAACAGGTAACCTACAGAATAGGAGAAAATTTTGCAATCTACCCATCTGACAAAGGTCTAATATCCAGAATTTACAGGAAACTTAAACAAATTTACAAGAAAAAAAACAATTCCATCAAAAAGTGGGCAAAGGATATAATAGACACTTTTCAAAAGAAGACATTTATGCAGCTAACAAACATATAAAAATAAGCTCAACATCACTGATTATTAGAGAAATGCAAATCAAAACCACAATGAGATACCATCTCATAACAATCAGAATGATGATTATTAAAAAGTCAAGAAACAATAGATGCAGAAGAAGATGTGGAGAAATAGGAACACTTTTACATTGTTCGTGGGGATGTAAATTAGTTCAACCATTGTGGAAGACAGTATGGTGATTCCTCAAGGGTTTGACCCAGCTATCCCATTACTGGGTATATACCCAAACGAATATAAACCGTTTTACTATAAAGACACACACACTCTTATGTTTATTGCAGCACTATTTACAATAGCAAAGGCATATAACTAACCCAAATGCCCATCCATAATAGACTGAATAAAGAAAATGTGGTACATATATACCATGGAATACTATGCAGCCATAAAAAGAAATGAGGTCATGTCCTTTGCAGGGGCAGGGATGAAGCTGGAAGCCATCATGCTCAGAAAACTAACACAGGAACAGAAAACCAAACACTGCATGTTCTCATTCATAGGTGGGAGTTGAACAATGAGAACATGTGGACACAGGGAGGGTGTCCACACACCAGGACCTGTTGAGAGGTGGGGGACGAGGGGACGGAATTTACAGGTCGGGTCAATAGGTGCAGCAAACCACCATGGCATATACATACGTATGTAACAAATCTGCACATTCTGCACATGTATCCTGGAACATAAAATTTTAAAAAAACCGATAATATATGGGGCCAGGCATGGTGGCTCATGCCTATAATCCCAGCACTTTGGGACGCCAAGGTGGGTGGATTGCTTGAGCCCAGGAGTTCGAGACCAGTCTAGGCAACATGGGGAAACACAGTCTCTACAAAAGATACAAAAATTAGCTGGGCGTGATTGCATGCTCCTGTGGTTCCAGCTACTCAGAAGGCTGAGGGGAGTGGATAGCTTGAGCCCAGGAGATAGGGGTTTGGATGACCCGAGATTACATCACTGCACTACAACCTGGGTGACAGAGTGAGACCCTGTCTTACAAAAAAAAAAAAGAAAGAAAGAAAGAGAGAAAGAAGAAAGAAAGAAAGAGAGAAAGAAAAGAAAAGAAAAACAAAGGAAAAGAAAAGAAGAAAAAAGAAAAGAAAAGTATGTGGAGGGAAACTGTCAATATAATGGTCAAAATGGTTTCAGCATTAGGTTTATCAATCAAATGTAAAATGATATTTATATTGGCTAAATAGGTAAGTGGTTGATTTATAGATACTTTAGTGTTAGTCTAATTTCCTCGTAACAAAAATATTTATGAAACATCTCTAGTAGATTATTGGCACTGATGACAGCAATAATTTTTTTCTATTTATGCACCCTCTTTGAAATGTGGCTTTGTTGGCCCTCTAAGTAAGAGGCAGAACCCATTTCCTCACCCCTGGAATCTGGACAGGCCTCTTAGTTTGAATTAACCAAGAGAATATGGTAGAAGATCTATTAGGGAAGTTCTAAACCAAGGCCTCAGGAGGCATTGCAGCCTCTGTTCTCATCCTGGAGTGCTACTATTACCATGAAAAGAAGTTTTCCAGCCTTCTTATGAAAGCAAGACAACAAGGAATGGCCTAGCTGTCAGCCAGCAACAATTTCCAGGCGTATGACAAAGACCACCTTAGACTATTCTGTCCCAGTGGAGTGGCTAGATAATTCACTGCCTAAGTGATTCCAGATGAGACCAGTAGAATCACCTAGTTGAGCCAGCCCAAAGTAATGATCCAAAGAAATGTGAGAAAATAAAATGTTTGGCTATATTAACTCAGTAAATTTTAGGGTGACTTGTTACTGAGAGCGTGGTGCTTCCATAGGAAAAATCTAAAACTGGTGGCATTAACAAAAGAACTGTTAGTAGAGGGTGGAGATGCAATGAAGAGGCTGCTATATGTATCTCAAAAAAGAGTGACTTAGGTAGTGCCAGAAACTTCGGCAAAACTGTCACTTGGAGTAATTTGGAAGATAGAAAATGTAACTGATGTAGACTTCATATGGTTAAAATGGGCTTTTTACACAAATTGAGCTATAGAGTCATTGCAATATCAGTAAAAGTTCTAGCAGGTGTTTTGAAGAAATTGGCAAGCTAATTCTGAAATTGTGAGTAAAGGTAAAATAACTAAAATAATAAAACAATTTCAAAAAGAATAACAAGATTGGAAGATTTCAAGACATTGTATACAACTACATAGCAGGGTGGTGAACTATTGGAATAATGATATTCATTTAGATCAATGGAAAATCAAGGAATAGACCCACCCTTATAATGTCACCTGATTCGGCATAGGGATGTCAAGGTAACTCAGTGGAATTCTGGAAATGCTGGAGATGAGAGAGAGAGAGAATGTGTGTGTGTGTGTGTGTGTGTGTGTGTGTGTGTGTGTGTGTAATATATGTTATACATTTTACATGTATATTACATATATGAAAAATTTATCCTTGGCTATTAACTTATGTACACAAATTAAATAAAAATGGATCACGGACCTGATGGTTATGACTAAAATTATAAAACTTCTGGAAGAAAACATGAAAAATCTTTGTGATATTTGGTTAGGGCAAGAGTTCTTGAATAGGAAAGAGGAAATCATGAAGCAAAAATGGATAAAATAGACTTCATCAAAGTTAAAGACTTTGGTTCTTTTAAAGACCTGGTTAAAAACATAGATAGATAAGACAGCAAATGGGAGAAAATGTTTGTTACACATTTATCTGACAAAATACTTGCATGGAGAATATATAAAGCACTCTTATACTAATATAATCTCAAGAAAAATGGCCCAGATTTTTAAAAAGGCAAAATATTTTAAAACGTATTTTACAAAAAATGTGCAAACAAACAATAAATCCATAAACAGATGGTCAACATCACTCATTATCAGGGAAGTACAAATTACCACCACAGTGATGTATCAGTACATATTCACTATAATGTCTCAAATTTAAAAGACCAATAATACCAAGTGTTGAAAACTCTATGAGCAACTGCAACTCTCATACGTTTCTGATGGGCTTGAAACATGGAGAGGGAGGAAAGTTTGCAGCTTCTTATGAAGCTAAACATGTACTTGTCATTGACCAGGAATCTCACTCCTAGGTATGCACTCAAGAGGAATAAAAATATATGGCCACACATACCTATATGCAAATGTTCATAAGAGTTTTAGTGATAGTAGCCAAACATTAAAATGCCAAATGTACAACAGCTAGTGAATAAGCACATAATACCACAGTGTAGATTATGGCATATCTACACTGTGAAATGTTAACAGTAGAAAGAAGTGAACTATAGATACATGCAAAAATATGGATAAATATATAAAGCATTATGATAAATGAAAGAAGTCACAAACAAAATAATATAATCTATGATAATATTAACACAAAATCTAGAAAAGGCAAAAGTACAGTAATAGAAAGCAGGTCAATGGCTGCTTAAGCCCAGGAATTGGGAGAGAGATTTGTCTGCAAAGGATTATAAGAAATCATTTTTGAATGTGTGTGGGTTGGGGAAGGGGAGAGTGTAACTTGACGTTTTACTTCCCTTGTCTCTGGATTAAAAGAAGTCACACAGGAGAAGCTATAGCCTTATCTATGAGGAGTTTGGCTTCTGTCTAAAATCTATGTGTGATTTTTCAGATCTGACTGTGGTCAATTACAAAGGTTTTAACTGATAAGCCTTATGGAAAAAACTTGCCCTCTCCACATTAGACTTAGTGCTGAGCTAGTGCGTTACATCACTAAGGAGAGTTGCAGTCAAGGACTCAGCCTCCTCTGTTCAGTCATGCTTTTACATACATTCACATTCTTAGCCAAGGAACCTTCATTCCTACACATCTTTCTGGGGTCTTCAGCCAAGGTTGTCTTCAAGTACATCTACCAAGGCCTCTTTATTGGGGGAAGGAATGGGAAACTTTGAAGACATTTTTCTTCAGTTCAACTCAGTGCTCAGTATTTTTTCACTCCTAGCCTGACTTCCTTCTCCCAGCCCCTGAGTCCGTAAAGCTACAGAATTCTTCTGTTCAGGATGCTCTCAACAGTGAGATGACCCCACATTTGTGCAGATCCACCTGACCCTTGACCAGTGCACCATTCCATGGGGGAAAATGGAAAAGGGGAAGTCCGCTCTTTCCACTTTAGACTCTGGCTTTATGGTTACCTTCATTTTTAGCTTTTTACTTTATTCAGCTGCTCCAAAACATGGCAGCTCATTCCTCCCCACCTCTCTCTAGCTCAGCTCAGCTCCTGACAATCCACATCCAGGCCTCATTTAGTTTTCATATCCCTCAATTTTGGGCCTGACGTATTAGTGGGAAGAGACTTGGGAGAAGGGATAAATGTATTTGTGTGAGAAGGATGAGAAAAATTGTGGCCACAGGGAAGGCTGTTTGCAAAGACAGATATAATAATGCTTCACGTTCCTGTATCTCTGTAATGTGACTTTGCCACTCTTTCCACCAAAGGTTGGATTTAATATTCGCAGTCTTGGAATCTGATCTGGCTTTGTGTCTTGTTTTGAGCAACAGAATTCAGCAGAAGATGGAGTTGTGAGCCTAGACCTCAAAAGACCTTGCAGTTGGTACTTCTGCCCTCCTGAAATTTTGACAACTGATCTGAGGCTCTATTCTAAGTCTAACAAGGGAAATTTCCTGGTCTTTCCTGGTAGGGACTGAGCAGGGAGAAGTGAAAGGGGGGAAAGTAGCAAAGAGAAAGGGAAAAACTGGGTTAGTCGATAATCACAATGAACTTGAACATGTTTTAGTGAATGTGGATGCAAAGGATGTTGGGCTGAGGATGACTGATCAGAGCTCAGGCTTGCAAGATGTAGGGTAATACTGGTCATAATTTATGGCCCAGAAATCCAAGGCAGATAAATAGAAGGACAGATGGTAGAACAAGGACCAAAGTAGGAACCTGTAAAATAATCAAACTCAAACTTCATTACTGGAGCTGATAGCCAAATGCAGTCATGTCCTTAGTGAGTGATTGTGGTCTGGGAGTTGGGCAATCTGTAAGCAGAGGCTAATGACCCAGGAAGCCAAGGAGTGGTGCAGTTGATGTGGTGCTGTTCACTTCAGCAGTAGCAAAATCGCTTTCGTGCAAGCCATGTTGTACTGATAATACTTGTGAGTGATTCCATCCTTTCAACCAGGCTACACAGTCATGTGACCTCAAAGAGAGCAAGTCAATGTATAATTAGTCTTTCCACTATGGAATGCCCAGGAACCAGACCTTAAATTATGGAGAAACATTTAAAAACCCAGAGACTAGTTGAAAACTTGAAAATTTAATATCCTGGCAAGTAAATATATTGACTTCATGTTTACATTACAATTCCCTACCAAATGTTTTTTAAACTAAAAATATATTGCATATAATATGTAATACATTTAGTTTTTATTTAATTAGGGATTATTATTATTACATGTCTATAATAATCTCATATTAAATTAAACTGAAAATATTTGAGAGAAAGATGGATATAGTTATCCATCTTTAGATGGATCTATAGACACATATATTGGAGAAATATATTGTTTTATTCATTAGGTATTATTAGTTACTTTGCTTCTTAGGGATTATTAATGAAGGTAGATCTATAGAGATATTAATATATATTCATATGCATTATTTAATCTATAAATATTCTTGATACCAGTGCAAAAAAAGAGTGAGAATGATAATTGAGAAGAGCTTGAATTTTTCTCAGCGGGGACTTGGCATCTCTAGTGATCCAGCTGCTTCAGACTGTAAAGAGCAGTGAACTGTCACTTTTCATTTCTAGTCATTCAAAGGACCAGTCACTTGCAGGGCTGCCCAGCATCTTTTCCTCACCACATTCTTAGCGATTGCCAAATGAACCTTGATTCTCAAAGAAGAAGGAAAGTATTTTTACTCAAACCTATGCCACTGAGATTTACTGTCTGCCTAAAACATCAAACTGCTTTTCATGTCATTTGCAAGGACCAAATCAAACATGGGAAATGTAGAGATGTGTACTCTTAGGATCATATGAATATGAAAGACACAACGAATGAAGTTGTCCTTCCCCGAGAGAAATAAGACACTGAAGAATAAGAAGTGGCATCCATTCAACACACAAGGAAGGCATGTGTTATATCTAGAGTCTTCTAAAAGAGCACAGGCTGAATAGCACTGTTTTTCAGGGAGCAGCAGAAATTAAATGCACAGCAGAACTGTGATGAAATAGTGCTGCAGTTGTTTTTAATTTTAGTAGCTGAAAAAATGTCTTACAGAGACATGTACATTTTTATCTATTACAAACCAGAGCCATTTTTAACAGAAAACTTACTTTGTTGAAAATCTGCATAAACTGTCAGGGGAAAAGTCTCTCTTTTACAAGGTAGAAGTAGTTTGAAATATAAGAACTTCTCTTCATATGGTCAACTTGGACTGACTATTATTACTGAGACAACTTCTAGTTAGGCCTTAGGCATAAATAGCATAAATACAGAAGCCCACAGAGAATTGTGGGGAAATTCTATTTTATCTATATATATATATATATATATTTTTTTTTTTTTTTTTACCCAGACACTTCATTTACTTCTCTGTCTCTCCTAATAAATTCCTTGAGTGCGTGGAGCATAACTCAGCTTTTTTTAGAACGTGAGTGCCCAGCACAGTGTTTGACCACAAAGAGCAGATGTGTAGTAAAAATTTTAATAAAAGAATCTGTTAATTCTCTGATTTTCCAGTGCATATTGACTGATGGTTGTTTAACAGAAGGTATAATGCAACAACTAATTTTGATAGTTTTAGTAGAGCTTGAAAAATATTTTGTAATCAAGGAGATTGAAATGAATGGCTCTGTAATGTGATGGTTACACATTGCATTTTCCCAGGCATGAATATTAGTATAATTCAAATGAACTGGTTCAAGCAGAACATTGTTCTTGAGACCACAGTAATGGCCAATACAGTTTTGAATGAAGATATGGCTTTTTGTGGAAGAAGGAATTGAAAAGCTTTTTTAAAAATTAGCAGACTAGGCAATTCATATGAAGACAGGGTCCTATTAAGTTTTCTCATCAGTGTCTCCCTGATGCTTAACACAATGCTTAGTAAATAGTAGGTATTCAACGTATCTATGTGGAACAACTTTATTTGCCTGGGAAACATAAACATAACCAAGAATGAACTGGAAAATGGTAAACATAAGACATTGATCTAGATTTGTGTGGACAAAATGACTTATTGGGTAAGCTATTGGCTCCTAGAGAGCAAGGTGCAGATCTTATACATTTTGTATCTCTAGCATATAACACCGAGCCTAGCACTCAGGCTACTTAAATATTTCAGGAATTAATAAATAAGTCACTATTCCAGATAGTGTGAAGGCATAGTGTGATAATTTTTCTTCTCACGGTGCCCAAGGTATTGTTGCTACTATTGAAATATGTGGGCAAAGATAACACATATTTTCTATCTCACTCTGTTGAAGTTCTATTCTGTTTTTCTGCTCTCTCTTTTCTTTGAGACCACCACTGTGCATGACTTATTTAGAACTAAAAGTTTTGAACATAAAGGCATCCAACAAAGAAATCCAATTTCAAAGGTGTTTTGACCTTAAAGTTCTGTCCCGCAATATTTATTCCAAGGATATGTGTTGTTGCAGTGGTTGTAAGATGCCACCAACCTTGAAAGTCAAGAGGGCCAACAAGAATAGAATAAAACAAATGAAGTGAAATAAAAGGAAACCCAGATTTCCCCACTGGTTTTTACCTTTCACCTTCTGAGGCTTTATGCTTAGAAGTATTCCGTCTGCCAGGTAAGGTATGTCAGCCACCATTTCAAAACTATGACCCCGACAGTCAAAGTGATTTGATCTAAGTGACTTAGTTGAAAAGGTTGAAGGAATATCGAACTGATATCCAGTATTGTGTGACTTTAACACAGTGTCTGCATTCAAAAATAGAGACAATAAGTACTTCCCTGGGTGTTCATGAGAAACAAAAGAACTAAGAGTCAGGATTCTGGTCTCAAGTTAATTCTCCAGGTCAAAGATTGTTTCTTTCTTTCAAAAAATAGACAGATAGCAATGAACAGTCATACATGTTCTGTCCTAAAAATTGGTTATTCTTACTATTTCCAAGTAATAACCGATGACAGGACAGAGGTCAAGCTTGTGTAATTTCTCACAGCTGTGGTCTACACAGCTTGAATAATAGCAGCTCAATATGTTTGAAACTCTGGAGGAATGAGTCCCTTTTGCAGCCACAAGACAAATCTGTCAGAATGATTTCTTTTTTCTTGATATATTACCCTGGGCAACATCTGACCAGTAGTAGTGTGGGCTCTTGGGAAGCTGGGAAGCTAGAACAAGTTTCACCTGGCATTTAATGCTTATTTCTGAGGACAGAATGTTTTGGACATGAACACTTGTATATATTGAATTGACAGTTTTCCTTTCAGGTTAAGTTTATTAATAAAGTTGAGGTCAGTGGCACGAAAAGAAATCCTGTTTGAAGTCCATTAAAACTACCTTTTGTTCTATCTGTTTATCAAAATGTGTTTTTTCCTTATTTTGTTAAGTTTTATAATGTTTTTATCATAGAAACTTACATACATAGGTTTTTTTTTAAAGCAAATACTGCTGAAAGCAACAAAAAACATTATCACACCTGTCTTATCACTCCCCTTTCCTACCTCAATGTCAATTCCGTAGTCACAGTTTCTACTTTCAGGTCTTATGGCTATTTCTTCACACACTTGAAATTGTCAAGGCTTCTAACATTGCCTGCCAATGATGCCAATGTCTGGTAAAGGCAATACTTAGTTTTCACTTTAGACATTAGCTAGCCCAACTAGATAGGCTTCTGTGAATTTTCTGGGCTTCAGTATGTTTTAGCAGAGCTTTCAAGTGGAAAAAGTACTCTCTCTTTCTTTCTTTCGTTTCTTTCGTTTCTTTCTTTCTTTCTTCCTTTCTTTCTTTCTCTCTCTCTCTCTCTTTCTTTTCCTTTCCTTCCTTCTTTCCTTCCTTCCTTCCTTCCTTCCTTCCTTCCTTCCTTCCTTCCTTCCTTCCTTCCTTCCTTCCTCCCTCCCTCCCTCCCTCTCCTCCCTCTCTCTCTCTCTCTCCTCTCTCTCTCTCTCTCTTTCTTTCTTTCTTTCTCTCTCTCTTTCTTTCTTTCTTTCTTTCTTTCTTTCTTTCTTTCTTTCTTTCTTTCTTTCTTTCTTTCTTTCTTTCTTTCTTTCTTTCTTTCTTTCTTTCAGATCCTCTGCGTTGGCTTCCCAAAGTGCTGGGATTACAGGAGTGATCCACCACGTCCAGCCACCTTTACTTTCTTTTAAGGTAAGGATCAATTTGGTCGATGTTTATTATGTGTCATCTGACTTCCCAAGGAAGCACTTGGCCCCCAGTAGAGCATCATGAGAACCAGCTAGAGCCTAGTGCTTAAGTCAGTCTACCCTTATCTAGTGTGGTGGTAGGTCAGGGCTGGGAGCCACTAGACCAGCATATAATTGCAAATGTAAGGCTTGGAACCCTGTCTTCTGATCACTCTAGTGGGCGCTTTTACACTCCAACCAAGCAAGGCAAAGAGCAGAACAGGGAGAGAAGCCAAGATCCTGCCATGTCTTTCTTATGGAGATGGGGGAAACGTGTGTGGCTTTTGTCTAACGTATTATAAGGTTTCCCTATGCCATTCATTTTTCTATTTAGACTACTTCTCCAGACTGACATATTATTTCCAGGAGCCAAAACCCTACTGTGTTTTCAAAGTCCAGCTAAAATACCAGCAGGACCATTGCCTTCCCTGAATAACCAGTAACATTCTCTTTTTCTTGCTCTGAATTGTCGTAGGATTACCTTATAGCAGTTAAAACTTTCTTTTAGTATAATAATATTTTAATGTAATAATAATTAACATAATACTCTGTATACATTTCTTATCTCCTACATAAGCAGAAAACCATATGATGGCAGGGACCCTTTTTATAGGTACGTAATAATCATGCAGCTATAGTAAGTATTTCCATCTTTTGCCTTGTCAACAGTGTGATTATCTTTGTGATTTTTTATTTAATGCCAATCTACTCCATAGGCTATTACTTGTATTTCAGCAGAGAGAATACATGTCTTATCCTCAAGTATATTCTTATAATTTAGGAAAATACCAAGTATATAGTAGAAATTCAAGAATATGTGATGAGAGGATGAATAACAAAAAACATAAGGCATTGAAAGATTCTGGCATTCGTTTTGAAGTTAAAATTAAGTAAAGTTTAGTATGACTTTAGAATCACGAACATATTTTATATATTAATTGCTTGAAAAATGATAATCTCCTTATTATTTGCATAACTGGAATATTAAGCAAGCACAATTTGTATTTGTAGAGCATAAGAATCAGAAAGTATTTTTATTTTCATCTTCCATTATCTCTTTAAAATTTATTTATATGAGAATGGGAGAGAATTTTCCCTGATCCATGATGAAAATTCTGGCAATCTCATTATTTTTAAAAATCTTTCTGGCCAGGCTTGGTGGCTCACGCCTGTAATCCCAGCACTTTGGGAGGCTGAGGCAGGTGGATCATGAGATCAGGAAATGGAGACCATCCTGGTTAACACGGTGAAACTCTGTCTCTACTAAAAATACAAAAAAATTAGCCGGGTGTGGTGGCAGGCGCCTGTAGTCCCAGCTACTCGGGAGGCTGAGGCAGGAAAATGGCACGAACCTGGGAGGCAGAGCTTGCAGTGAGCCGAGATTGTGCCACTGCACTCCAGCCTGGGCAACAGAGTGAGACTCTTTCTCAAAAAAGATAAAAATAAATTTAAAAAAATCTTTCCTATCTAACACAAATACTTCTGCTCTTTTAAGTAGTAAAATTTACCCACACTCCTTCAGAAATTAGAATATCCAGTCAAACATATTAATCAACACTTCAATCTTCAATCACAGGTAAGACTTTTCCCCACTTCTCCAGGTCTGGCTATCTGTAGGCAAATTGCATGCCAACTGGATAGGGTTTGGCCTTTTCTTATATATAATGGCCCTGCCTTATTTTTCTACCCTTTCTCCCCCATTCAGCTCCCACTCCCAGGTTAAATCTGGGGAAGGAAAAATGGAAAAAGGAGCCAGAAGGTCTGGCTTGAAGACACTGTACATTTTAGTCTGGCAAATGTTTCCAGATATATTTATTTATTTGCTTATTCATTGCTCATGAGTGTTTTTAAGGATTCCTCAGTGATTCCTCACTGATATTCAGTGGTGCTACCCCTGACAAGGGAATAGTGACAAAGAAATGCTGCGACCTGTGTTTTCCTCTGACTGTCATTCCTATTAGTATCCTTGTTTTAAGGAATATACTCTAGGTTCTCTCAGTATAGGCCTTGTTACCCTTCCAGAGATCTTTGGAAAGTATACAAAATATCTCCAAGATGGCTTATATCTAGTCCATGAGAGAAACATACGTCCTTTGC
Organism: Macaca thibetana thibetana; assembly: GCF_024542745.1. Lineage (NCBI taxonomy): Eukaryota > Metazoa > Chordata > Mammalia > Primates > Cercopithecidae > Macaca > Macaca thibetana. Next base: position 74,774,954 of record NC_065581.1, read on the forward strand.
CTCTGCTAGAAATGGGAGTATAGCTGGTTTCCAATTGGCATGCCTTTTGCTCTGATAACTCAGAACAGTAGACAAAATCTCTCTCATAAATTTCCAAGTGTAAGTCAGACTCTAGTCTGTTGAGTTTATAAAATCAAGGAGATAGCTGTCACATTTAATTCATGATCCCTATCAAGCCTGTCTCTGTAGGCTTGAGAGGAAGGGAAAGCACGTCTTCACCCCTGCATTGAACAGAATAGATTGAGACACATAGCATAGATTTCTTCATAGAAATAATATTCCCCAAATCTCTTCTATATATTTTGTATGTCAGCTGTTTATCATCCCAATAGTGTTGTACAATATTTTACATGTTGTCCAACATGCTGCAACTCAATAATCTGGTTTGTACTTAGTTGAACTATCCAGTCGTATGTTAGCTAGATTTGTTTATCTGCCTACACTCAGCTGTGAGTTGGCCAATCTAGAATGGCCTTTGCTGAGGTGAACCAGATGTCTTAGTACTACTACTCAGGTATCATCCTCTAGCCAGCTAGTTTTGCCATGTTCTCATAGTAATGGCAGAGGAGGAAAAGAGAGCATGCCCACGCATCACGTTTTCCAACACCTTACACACCAAAACAAGTCACCTGGCCAAGTGCAGAACCTGAGTAGAAAAGAATTACAAAGCTATATGTCAAAGTACATGGAAGCAGAAAGGGGAAAACATTAGAGCCATTAATGCAAGCAATCTCCTGCATTCCATACAGTAAAGTCATCTCACCAATTCTTTGCTATAATGATATGTTGAAAAACTAACTTGGGAATATAGGCTTTGACGAATTTAGGCCTAAGTTGAAACTGAACCAGGAAAGGTTCGTTTTAATTTACTGTTACAAATACACGCTTTCAATTTAGAAAATTAAATAGCCAATTTCTAAAGAATATAATTAGGAGATTTTTAAAAGAATTAAAGAACTTATTGAGCTTAGCAGTAGAATGCATAGTAAAAACTAAATCACTCTACCAACATATAAATGGTTGATGAACTAATTACAACACATGGATGAAGATAAATGTAGTTTTATAGTATTATTGCAGTAAATTACATAACTGTGGCATTGTTAGAGTATTTCGCTGCATTCAAGAGAAATCATGATTTTTTTTTGGGAATAATATCAGAGGACCTACAAATCTGTGGCAACAGTAGGAAGCCAGGGTCAGAATTTGGGCAGAAAAATAATCAAGTCACTGTCCCAGGAACATTCTGGCTAGGATTCTACCATCAGAACTGGACTCTCAAAAATATAGCCACAGCGATTAATTTCACCATTTCCCTTCAAATTTGCCTCAGTCACCAAGTTGCAAAGTCCTAGTTGAAACCATGCAATTGCTGCATCTAAATCACATGTCTACATACTGGGTGTCAGAACTGGACAAGGGAAGAGCTGAGCCCTTAGACTCCTGTACTAGGAGGACTGACAGAAAAGATGTTCAAATGGTTAGAAGGTATAAAAGGAAAAAAAAATGCTCACTATTGAACCTCACCAAAAAGTAAGGTTGAGATTCAATAGTCAGTCTGGGAAGGTAAAAGCAGGTATAAACCATGGTGTACAGGGTGAGAAGAAAAACTGTTCAAGAAAGTATATAAAACATAAAAACACTTAGGGCCAAGCTAAAGAGATTTCAACTTAAAAATTGGTATTGCCATGTTATAAAACCACACACTAAAATTCTGGCTCAGTATTTATCAAATCTTAAACTCTGCGACTAGACATGAAACAATGAATCCTTTTTCATACCTTTTGAATAATTGATTTGTATTGGCATGTATGAATTGAGAAATGCTGGCACCAGTAAATATAAGAAAACAAAAACCAAAACCATAATATTTGCAGGAGTGTACATTTTAATTGGGTACAATAATGTCAAATTGTGATAATGCCTTTATGAATCTGTCACTCATTAGGTCAAGGAGATGAAGTATTCAAGATTAGTATTTGCTCTCTTTTAAATAAGCTAAGGCTCTTTAATTATCTAGATTAAGAAAGAAAATAAAATAAGCAAAGAAATGAACTCTGGATCTGCCCCACTGATATTCCTTTCTCACTTTATCCCTGCCCCCAAGATCTGAAAAATTAATAGATATAGCAGAGAAAGCATTAAAGAGGGAAAAATGGCAAAATATAATTATTTAATGTCTTTGAGCATTGCTCCATGACTGTCTGTTCATAATTCAGCTTATCTCTCTCACACCTGTATGGGGAAAAATTGGGTATGATGACATCTATTTAAACATTGTGTGGACTGCAATGTGTTCTATTCGAATTCATATATTTTCTTTGAGTTTACCTGTGGGGGTACGCATAGGATGGCCAATAAGCTTACCCTGAGGTATGGGAAATCAGATATTTTGCTTTTAAACAACAGTCTGTGAGAATATACTCTCGGGAGTGGGACAATGGGTAGTACTACTTAAATCTACTCTGACTCAAAAGTTTTAAACACAGAAAAAGTGTGAGGAGAAAAGGGAGGGAGGGAGGAGGAGAGTAAGAGGCAAAAAGAGGAGAAACACTAGCAACAGGGAAACTATAAACAGAAAGGACTGACCTATCCTTTATAAATGAGAACTACAAGTGGTTCTGGTAGGATGAAGGAGGAGAACATAAAGGATTAAAAAAAAAAATAGCTCAAAGCAACTGTGTGGTGGAGCAAGCATATATTAGCTTGCAAAGCTTTGTGCATTTCTTCCCATCTCTGCCTTCTGAGGTATCATATTGGTAGCTTGAAACTGGCCATAATGGGAGTATTTATATCATAAAAACTGGGAAATGCTACAGATCAGTATTTTTTCTCTTCCCTCCAGAAATTGTGAGGCCAGTGATGAAGCCAGAGGTGTTCAAGTTCATGTTTAAACCATCAGTAATTATGATCCCATATATGGTTTAGAATTTCAGTGAAATTTTGGTCAAACTGCTCTAAAGTGATGTAGAACCTGGGCCTGCTTTTTGAATATTTTCTCTTTTTTCTTTTTATTATTATTATACTTTAAGTTCTAGGGTACATGTGTGTAACGTGCAGGTTTGTTACATATGTATACTTGTGCCATGTTGGTGTGCTGCACCCATCAACTCGTCAACACCCATCAACTTGTCATTTACATCAGGTATCACTCCCAATGAGGACCAAGATGCCATGTGCTGCTCCCAGTGATGTGTCTTGGTCTCTGCATTTGAGAAGCCTCCGTGAACAGCGCTATTGTGCTGCATTGCCTCCAGAAGTCAAATATTATTTGGAGGTGAACAGAGGTAATGATGTTGTGTTTTGACAAATCCAAAATCCAGACAAATAGTGCTACAGAATAAAAAGTAATAAAAAGCCACTATAGTGGTCTTGGTTTACCTCTAGAGATTATTTACAATAGCTACACATGTGAAACTCTTTATGAATGAATCACAATTCTTAGTCTTTAGATCCACTTCTATTTATTTTGTTCACTCACTAAATTATCTTTTAGAAAATAATTTTAAGACTTACCCCCAATCAATAAAATTTTAATCTATTTCATCATATTTTTTCATTACTACATGGTTTATTTATTAAACACTATCATAGTTAAAGTTATAGGGATAATTGCATTTGCATTAAAAAACCTTGAGGAAATTATACAATTAGAACTATGTTAAGCTTTATTTTTAGTGCATTAGAGAGTCAGCCTGCTTTAACTACCACAAGTAGTTGGCTTCATCCATCTCTTCTATTTTCCCTGATTCACAATTAGAGAACAAAGTTTGTGTGTCCTTGCTGAAACACCTGCAGAAGAAATTAACCATGGTATGTATCACAGACAGTTTTAATGTTTTCTGACATTTACCCACTATTGTTGGGAAATTCCTGTATTTCTACACATAATTTAGATATATTTATATATATTTTTTCACCATATACCGGGGAAAACTAATGAATGCTTTAGGCAAAAACATAATGCATGTGGTAGAATCATATTTCCATAGTATAGGTATTCTAAAATCAGGTTTTAAGTCCCTATCATTAAACCTGTATTCTCAATTAGGTTTAAAGTCCCTATAATTAAATATATATTTTCTATTATATTCAAATGATTCTAAAATTTTAGCTATATAAGGCACTATGAATATTATAAAACCCAAACTCCTTATACTAAAGATAAACTGAGTTCCAGAGAAAAATGAGGACCACAGAAACACAAGCCATAGAAATATGAGTCATGAGTTCCCATTCTACAGAAAACATGAGCATTACATTTGGAAGAGAGAATAAAAACCTAAAACTGTTAATACAATATCATTATTGTTTGCTTACAAATAAAGTCAATCCCCTGACACAAACCTATAATTGACCTCAAATTCCTGGGCTCAAGCAATCCTTCTGCCTCAGTCTCCCAAGGAGCTGGGACTAGAAGCACACGCCATCATGCACATAGTTCAAAATACGTTTTTAAATTTTCATTCTGTTTTCTTCTTTGACATATACATTACATAGAAGTGCACTGTATTGTGGCTAGAGAATTGTTTCTTAAGGAAATTGAGATTCCAGTTTAATTGTGCCAATTGTGTTAAGAGAAATATATTAAAAATTTTAAGGCTTTATCAAATTCTTCCTAAGACTTTTAGACTATATATTTCCAAGTTTTGTGGTTAGTTGCATCAAGGTTCATGGTTATTACATCTTACTTATGCAGTGGAATTTTATTAATATGAAATGTCTTTTTTTTTCTTTGATACTTTTTGTGTTGAATCTATTTTGTCTAATTTGATGTACTAACACTTTCTTAGCTCTTTGGATACTGCATTATAATTTTTAAACATTTTGCTAAATGAGCCTTTTTTTATTCTGTAATTTGCAATTTCTCTGTGTCGGCAGTGTATGATTGAATTTTTTAGTTTAGCAATCTGAAGTTTGAGACATTTAATAGAAAAATAAGTACATTGATATTTAGTTTTGCTATTGACATTTTGTCATAATTCTTTCCATCTTATTTTGTTTTCTACTTTCAATTTTTTTTTGTTTTCTTTCTTGATATCTTTCTGATCATATTTGATATGCTAGAATATTTGATTTGCTAGAATATTTTATACTTTTAGTAGTATAGAAGATAAAAATAAATTTTTTGTATTATATATAGATATTTAGTCCAGTGATGAGTCCTAAGTAATATGCATATTTACAATTATTATTTTTTATGAATGGCTAAAACCAATTGATATATATATACACCCTTACTTTCATTCCTTTTTCTCATTTGGCTGCAGCTTACCTCTTCATAAGTACTTCAAAAATGTCATAAATGTTCTCAGTTATTACTTAAGGATTAATATCACTGTTTTGTGATTCTGTATTCAAATTTACTTTCTGTCAGAATGTTGAAACTATTAATTAAATGTCTTCCATTCTATAATGTTGCTGAAATAGTCATGTGGTTTTAGCTTTTTTTGTTTCCAGTTAACTTTTATTCTCTCTTCTCAGTTTTGTCTTCTTTATATTCATAGAGCTCTGAAATGTGAAACACACCATGAGGGGTTTATGTATGTCACTTTTTTTTTTTTTTTTTTTTTTTTTTTTTGACAGAGTTTCACTCTGTCACCCAGGCTGGAGTACAGTGGTATGATCTTGGCTCACTGCAATCTCTGCCTCTCTGTTTCAAGTGATTCTCCTACCTTAGCCTTTCGAGTAGTTGAGACTACAGGTGTCCACCACCACACCCAGCTAAGTTTTGTATTTTTAGTAGAGACAGGGTTTCGTCATGTTGGCCAGGCTGGTCTTGAACTCTTGACCTCAAGTGATCAGCCTGGGCCTCCCAAAGTACTGGGCTTAAAGGTATAAGGCATCACACCTGGTCTTATGTATATCCTTTTAAATTTACCTTATTCATCTTTTGGAATCTTTCAATCCAAGATTTTAGAATTACTTCAGCCCTGGAATATTGTTTCTATTTTTCCTTTGCTTCCAATACCTCATTAAACACACACCTATATATTATTTACTTGTGGGACTTCTTTTAGCAATTTCAGAAATTTTTATTATATTAATGATATCTTTTTAAATATAATTTTTTTTTATTTTAGACTAGGACAATCTTTCCACTCACTCTTCTAACTAATGTATTCATTCTTTAGCTTAGCCTATTCTTTATTCCATTTATACCTTACATTTTCATATTTTGAAGATCAGTTTTTATGTCATCTGTTTCCTAATCTTTTGTGAATGGGATATAATCCTTTGAAGCATATTAATCACACTCACCTTAAAACTTTCTTTTTGCTTACTTTACTTCGCTTGTCAAGTTGTTGATTTATTGCTGGGTTTGTTGCCTTTCATACATAAATTTATTTTTCAAAGTCTGGTAATTCTTGTTTTTCTTCATATCTTTGTATCTCATACTTCCTATTTGTCTGCTTGTGGATGCAAATTACAAACACTAGATTTTCTTTTTTCTTTTATAGCAGCAGAAGTATAAGGTGTGCAGAAGGAAAGATATGTAATTAACTTGTTTTCTATTTTCGTGGTTTCTATTTGCCTACTGAAGCTTGTAAATTGCCTTGGCTACTGTTCTGCATTTCAGGTTCTATCTCCTACTTAGCATGGACCAAACATTTCTGCTGTCTGCTTCTTTGCAAGAGAGTGAAGGTCCAGTGTGAAGGTGTCAAAGACATAGTCCACTCTCAGCACCGAATAGGTCTTTTAGGGAGCTTAATTTTAAATTTGCTTACCCATCTAGCCAATCCCAATTATTATTATTATTATTATTGTCAAAATGTGTTCTTACATTTTGTCTTCCAGCATGCTTACACATGCTTATAAAATGTTTTTGTTGTTGTTGTTGTTTTTTGTAATTTCAAGCTATTGAGGTGAGTGGGAGATACAGAATGTGTGCTCAGCCAGCCATCCTGATTGAAACCAAAGCACAAAAAGGGACAAAGTTGTAAGTCTAACCCAGTTATCTGACACAAACATTATTCTTGCCTCACTATGCTATGTAATAACACTCAAAATGCATGATAAACATAAATTTGGTAACCAGATGATAACATGACCCTCCTGTTCTCATTGGATTGATTAACTTTTTTAAGTTTACCCTTAGGCATGTGAAAAGAGAACTGTTTAAATCCTATGGACAGAAGCTCCTTATGTAAGATCAGATCAATTATGAATTCAGTTGGTGCCTGCAAATCTCCGTGGAGGCGGGATGGCTTAGTTGCTAGCTTTGCCTTTTAAGGTAAATAATAGAACCAATTAGCAATATTCTTGTTCAACATGGATAACAACATTTGTTTACTATACATAAAGCTTACTCAATATAAAATGAACTGCCTTTTATTTGGTGATTGAATTATTACCTCCATTGGCAGAGCAAAATTCCTATGCCATCAAAGTTTTATGAAGAACCTAACATTCTCATTTCCATCTGAAATCATTTATAATGATGTCATTTATTATTAGAATTATTGATTAGGTCAAAATTAGGAAAAACTTACAATTTAAATCTTTCTGTTTCATTTTATTCCCTCTCCTGGCTTCTCTTTATCACCTACCAAGGCTTACTAAGAGACAAGTAAAACCAGCACTAGGTTCACAGAATTAATTGTTCATACACCAACATTTGTGACATCTGTCTATTTTAGCTAATAAGATAGACTTATTTGTGTATTTCTCCTTGCTTGAATTAGCTCACACAAACACTTAACAGGCCTCTTTCCGAGAACAGTCTGATTCATTAGTATGAACGTGTACTGGGCTATCATGTTACCGCTAGCAGTCATTTCTAGTAACTTAAAAGATACGAATATGAAAATATTTTCCTCTCAAATTAGTTCTAGGTCACCCATAGAGATGTTATCTGTTACCTGAAAATTGCTTCTAGTGTGCGTTCATTCCTCTGCTTTCTCTGCTACATTTTTAGAAGTCAATGTCTAATAAATGACTAATTTTCCTAGGGAACCACTGGAACCAAATTTCCCTTGTAACACTTCTAGTCAACAAAATAAAACATCACATTGAGATTCTTTGTGAGCTCCATTATGGTGCTTGTAGCCAAATAGTCAAGTCATTAAAAGTATTTTACCATGCAGTTTCTCAAACAGTTTTTTTTTTTTGAGAACTGTTTGGATAATTATGCCACTATTCAACTTTCCAGGGGATCAGTTTGTCTACTTAAGAACTTTGTCATGATTTGACAGCAGGAAAATTTGCTCTGTAATTATTCAAGTTATACCATCCTGATATGAACCAAATAAATGTGAGAAATGTCCATCAAAACAAATGAAACTTTGCCTAACCAGAGGCATGCTCTAGGTAAAAGCTTTCTGGTACTCGTGTGCTAGAGATCGCATGAGTGGTAATACATCGATTTCCTCAACCTTTGGGGTTTTCGAGGTTAGCTTAAGAACCTTAAGAACTTATGCATTGAACTTGCAGTCATAGCATTCTTATACTCCATCATGCCTTACAAGTTGTTTTAATCCATGGGTTCATGACTGGAAAAACAGAGAATTATTCATCTGCATAACTACTAACAGGCAGAAATCAACTCAAATAACTTTCAGAAAATAATTTATTCACTTCTCAATGTCAAAAATAACCACCAGGCTGGGCGCAGTGGCTCACACCTGTAATCTCAGCACTTTGGTAGGCCCAGGAAGGCAGATCACCTGAGGTCAGGAGTTCAAGACCAGCCTGGCCTACATGGCGAAATCCCATTTCTACTAAAAATACAGAAAAATTAGCCGGCCGTGGTTGCATGTGCCTATAGTCCCAGCAACTTAGGAGGCCGAGGCACGAGAATCACTTCAACCCAGGCAACAGAGGTTGTAGTGAGCATAGATTGCACCACTGCACTCCAGCCTGGGCGACAGAGTGACACTCGGCCTCAATAAAAGAAAAAATCCCACCAATTTGGCCATAGATGCGCTGCATCCTCAGATGGTGATATTGTGTTACGGTAAAACAATTCAAGTATTACTGAGAGAACTAGGTTATTTTTATCTGACACTTTTCAAATGAAAATCATTAAATATACTAAAGAGTTACTCAAGTGAAAAATTCTTTATAAACAAGCTATCAATTTTCAAAAAAAGTTTAATAAAACTTGCTCCATTCTTACTAATACTTAACTTTTTAATTATCAGCTTTTAAACATATAATCTTATGCATTCTTATTAGAATTTTCCCTTATTACTTAATCTGCTTATAAATTGAATTCAGAACCCCATGGTTTGCCATTTACATATTCTTTTTCACTCATCATTAAAAACCTCCATTACATTTTGCTTATCTGCTGAGGGTAGATTTGGGAGCAAACTACACTGCCTAGAACATAGCAGGGATTCAATAAATTAATTGATTCACTGACTAATGTTAGTTTATTTTTTGCTTGTTCTCTTGAAGACTCATTTCTTCTCTCTTCAGTACAGAAAAAGAACTATACAACAAAGAAATAAAAACGCACTACTAGAGAATTGATACTAGAAAGATAATTTCCTTCCAGTCCAGCATCCTTTCTGGGATACCTTTTTACCCAACAAAAAACAACTTCTTTTTTAGTAGGTTTTTCGTTTGTTTGTTTATTTGTTTGTTTGTTTTTTGGCCTAATGTTATGCAACCAGAAGTTTGTTGGTCCATCAACTTGCCACTGAAGCAATGGGTTTAAATAAAACCTGCCTGAAATAAAGGAAACACATCTCTTACAACAAAGTAGAACATAACAAAGCAGAATATGTTCAAACAGAAAATTGATGTAGGATTTCAAATTATTTCATTGCAAGCTTCAGCAGAGAATTTCTTTGTGGTCAAGCTAGGTCACAACTGGGCTGTGAGGATTTATAAGGTGGAATCATCAGGGAGTGGAAGAACTAAGATGTAAATTACAATTCATTAACTGGGTCTCCAGCAATCTCAAGTGTTAAGAATTTTGAGCACACTTGGAAAATTTAGGAGAGTACTTTGAACAGAGCCAAGAGAAACACAATGTATAGGTCTGAATATAAAAGTAGTAATTAACCATAATGAATACCCTCAGTCTTTTAAGACAATAGAAAGTTATTATTACTGAATACACATAAGCTGACTTATTTTTCCCCTCAGTATCCTACCAATTGGAAGCATATGGAACATATAGGAGAACAAAGTCTTACTACAGCAATCTGCAATGATATCATGGTGAAGGAAAAAATGAAAATACCCTCTTCTAAAGGTGCGAGTAAAAACAACAAAATACAGCTGCCTTTGCACCTGTTGGTGATGCTCTTTAAAAGAGGGATACTATTAATATAAATGCCTTCCTTCTCCACACTTTTCTCAAGATCCTACAAGCAGTAGAGCCAGTATTTCGTGCAGAGAAGGAGGTCTGCTTACACAACTCAGTAGTGTCATTAACATCCATTGTGAGAACTAGACTGAGCCTTCTCACTACCCTGGGTGGCCCTGCCCAGTATCAGAGGATGAGATTTGGGTCTGTGAACAAGAGTTGGGAGTCATTGCTTGGTGTCAGAGAGAAAAAGGGCCATGTCAGAATGCAGCTTTCCAGGTATACACAGCATCTGAGAGGGTTGGCTTTCCTAAGGTCAGGGGTCAGACAGGATGTGATTTTTAAATATTTCCATAGTGTAGGAGTAGCGCTGCTGTATTAGTCCATTTTCATGCTGCTGACTAGGACATTCCTAAGACTGGGTGATGTATAAAGAAAAAGAGGTTTAATGGACTCACATTTCCACATGGCTGGGGAGGCCTCACAATCATGGCGGAAGGCGAAAGGCATGTCTTACATAGCAGCAGGCAAGACAGAATGAGAGCTAAGCAAAAGGGGAAACCCCTTATAAAATCATCAGATCTCGTGGGAATTATTCACTACCATGAGAGCACTATGGGGGAAAACACTCCCACGATTCAATTATTTCCCACCAGGGCCCTCCACAACAGGTGGTAATTATGGGAGCTACAATTCAAGATGAGATTTGGGTTGGGACACAGCCAAACCATATCAACTGCCTGTAAAACAGAAGCCTGAACTAGAGGAACTTTTGAGGACTGTTTTCAGTCTTCCTGCTTTTCTCTACTGAGTAAACATGAAAAAGACACAAATGTCTGTCACATTAAAAAAGCAAACGAATAAGAAAAAGTGGTTAAAATATAGAAAGAAGGAGAAAAAAATCCTAAGGGATGATTTTCCTAGGACACTTTGCCTGTGAAAATCTATGGGGCCAATTTTGGTATAAAAGGTATGGATGGAATTATGTCAGGATCTTTTAAAAGAAGTTCTGCAATGGAAAATAGGTCAGTTAATATATGAAAAGCAACATGTGATTAATCATGACTAAAGTATGAGGAGATAAAATATAAAATTTAATAGGAAAAGTTTCTGGAACGATTTAAAACAATAAAGTACTCGGAGGGAAAAAAATGCAAGCAATTTAAAAAACATATTTAAAGTATGCAAGTATATAGAAGCAATCCAGACAGCACATATCTAAGTGTGTTAATTGAATTAGTTGCAAAATGACTTTAATCATATGCTGGTGAAAAGAGAATAAAAGCAGTTTTGAAGTTAAAATGTGACAAATTATGCAAGTATAAATATAATCAGGAAGTAAATATAGAGAAAAAATGATGAAAATTAAATATAATGAAACGAAAATTATATATAAATACTTTTAAAGGTAACATAATAGGAAACAATTAAGATAATGGGCTCAAGAGCAGTCACATTTATAGGAAAAGTGGGTACTAGAGATGACACTCAAAAGAGGTAGCTCTTCTGGAACTCTTCAAACTGGGTATACATTTTGTCAGGCTTCCCACCTTTCCCTCTTTGTTTCTAGCTTACCCTTTCTTCTTCAAAGAACTCTTGGAGAGTAGTTGAGAATATTTGATTCAGGTAAAGAGAGAGGAGCCACAAATACTGAGAAAATATTTGCAAAAATGTTTTTTAAAGTAAGTGTACATTAAAAAACATTTTAAAAACATAAACAAGCAGATGTATACGTCTCAGATTCTTGGCATTCTGATCCTATAACCATCATTACCAGCTGTGTAATCTTGAACAAACCTCTTTGCCCCTGTGTGTTCCAAGTTTTGTTTTGTGGTTTTTGTCTTATAAAATGACTGGAGTTGGCAAGATACTCTCTGATGTCATTTGTTCTATGTTATGTATAGTGTTATAATTTTAAAATCAACCTTGTCACACAAACCTTTGATGAGACATTTAGAGAGGCATTATAAGGCATTTGCTAAAGCTTGTATGTATAACAAAAAGCTAGAAAATTAAGTTGAAGAGTCTCACTTTCTAAATGTACTTTTAAAATGCTGAAATAAGTGCTAAAATCATTCATTGTCAGAAGTAACTCTGCCAGTGGCCACAGAACATGTAATGTCTTGAATGTTTTCCACTTCTGGCTTTTATAATAAGACACCAATGTTAGATTTGGAAGACAGCAGATCTGGGAGAGAGTTGTAAGTATTAAAATCCTGTCTGTCCTGAGGAATAAGTAATCTGAAAAGGAAGAAAGAAAAGCATTTAAAACTAGCTCTTGTCAGGCAGTTAACATTGTGATTTATTATTTTTATAGGTTATTATGTAACTATTAACATGCTGCCTTTTCTTCAAAGTTTATCCTACATAATAAAAGCTGGAGAGCTAGAAATACTGAGCATGTATTTCTGCATGAAGGAATATGCTGCAGGCTTGAGCTAAAGCTTTTAGACATCTACATAAGAATTATTATTGAAGTTAGTTGATGAGATTTCAAAGAGAGACAAAGAAAGCAAAGAGAACATAAGACTGATCCTGGTGATACCTATCTTTAGAGCACAGGAAGGCACAGTTAGGTAAAAGGAATATCAAGGAGCCTAAATCTAGAGAAGCAGGACTTTAACAAGGGAATGCTTAAGAAAACGAAGAGCAGCGGCCAGGAGCTGACTGGACGCGGTGGCTCACGCCTGTAATCCCAGCACTTTGGGAGGCCAAGGCCAGAGGATCACCTGACATCAGAAGTGAAACCCATCTTTACTAAAAATACAAAAATTAGCTGAGGCAGGAGAATTGCTTGAGCCTGGGAGGTGGAGGCTGCAGTGAGCCGAGGTCAAACCACTGTACTCCAGCCTGGGCGACAGAGCAAGACACTGTCTCAAGAAAAAGAAAGAGCAGCACCAAGATAAAGGGAAAATTATCCACAGTATTTTCATGGCTATAATATACATAGTTTTAGAGAGACAGGGTCTTGTTATATTGCTAGGCTGGTCTCAAACCCTAGGCCTCAAGTGATCCTCCTATCTTGGCCTCCCAGACTGGGATTACAGGCATGATCCACAACTCCCAGGTGATTTCCATGGATATAGACAGAGATTTTCTTGCAGCCAAACCTTTACTGACAAAGAACTCCCTCTTGTCTAGTAGAGGAAGGGTGAGAGAGCTGCAGCCCACGCTCGACCTTCTCCCACATTCTCTCTAAACTATACCCATTACTCTTGTTCCTTTCTCTTTAAAAATCCAGAGAACTGATTTCAAAGCCTGAGACAGGCGAAGGTCACTTTTAAACAAGGTTTTATCAGTGGAAATAGCAGCGTTTACTAACTCAGAGAAGAGAATTCATGTAGAAGCTTCATGACACATCAGGCAGAAAGCAGCGGCACCAGAACAGAGGGCATGCTTCAGAGTCTAGATGAATGCTGGGTGCTCTGTGAGACTCAGTTGCTTCTCAGAACTTCACTGGCAGCACTGCCTTTACTTTTTCTGGTTTCCCCCCTTTTATGTAGCTTAGCCAGATCTCTCTGTCTCTGTTTCTCAATTTCTCCCTCTCTTCCTCTCCCCACAACACCCTTCTCTCTCTCTCTCTCTCTCTCTCACACACACACACACACACACACACACACACACACACACAAGCATCCTCATCAAAAAATGCCTTTTCTTTTCCAAGGAAGGGTTATAAGTGAGCCCCTACTTTTGATCTCTCTTGCGGGTCACCAAAGTTAATTAAAACTCATACATAAAGAAAAGTCCTAAAACTTTTTACCTACTCAGAAAAGTATCAAAATGTTGACAATTTCAAGGATCAAGCAAAGGCTTTAATATTAACAAAATTCACATTTAAATTTTAATAATTTTTAAATAACCACAAGGCTCATCTTCAAAGCAAAGACTATACCAGATGGTTCTTTGCCGGCACAAACTGTTCTCCATGTTTATAGTAGGTTTCTGTAAGTGCCTTTGATAGACAGCAACCAGTTGCGTTACAAAGCAGTGTGACATCAGGTCAATCATGATGAAACTTGATAATGCCACATCAATAATATGACATTTTATGCTGCAGTTTGGAACAAATTGCTGGAAGGGAAGAAAGTGATATCTAGTAATGAATGACTATTCTGAACAAATGTTAACTCATCATATTGTGGTCTTTGTTGATGAAGTTCAAGGCCAAAGGCATGATAACATTGACTCTCAGAATCCCTAATGACTCTTTTTTTTTTTTTTTTTCCCGAGACGAAGTCTCGCTCCGTCGCCCAGGCTGGAGTGCAATGGCGCGATCTCAGCTCACTGCAAGCTCCGCCTCCCGGGTTTACGCCATTCTCCTGCCTCAGCCTCCAGAGTAGCTGGGACTACAGGCGCCCACCACTATGGCCGGCTAGTTTTTCCTATTTTTTAGTAGAGGCGGGGTTTCACCGTGTTAGCCAGGATGGTCTCGATCTCCTGACCTCGTGATCCACCCATCTCGGCCTCCCAAAGTGCTGGGATTACAGGCTTGAGCCACCGCGCCCGGCCCCTAATGACTCTTACATCGAAAAATAAATACATCTCCTGATATTGAAAATAACATGTCCTGTTGTTCTCATAAAAAAAATTGCACTACATAATTTATCTAATTTCACATCAAATTATTAGGCACATTTGGATACATATTTCAGGGGTGTATACAACTCCTGAAGTACTACAGGCCCTAAAGCCACAATCACAGGATTGGCAGGTAGGAACAATTGGTTGATCTTCTGTAGGGCAGATTATTCAAATCAGCAAATCACCACATAAAATAAACAAAGCTGATCCACCCCGGCTCCATTAGTAAAGCCACTGTGCTCTGCTCCCCCTGTTTGTGATGGTCATGCCAGCAGCCCAAGCATAGTGGGGAGTGAGAGTTTAACTTAGCTTCAGGAAATTGAAGCAGACAAACAAATCATAAAGGGCCTAGAGTAATATAGGAACTATCTGGCTTGCAGGAAACTTGATCCAGAAGGAGTGGGGTGGGTGATGCAGAGAGCAGAAGAAATGAGGTTGTGTCAACTGATAGAGGTGAACTATGAAGGGAAACTCAGATACATCTATTGGGGAATTTCATCACTTTTCTGACTTGTGTGCTATGAAGACTTTTCCCCAGATAC
Organism: Macaca thibetana thibetana; assembly: GCF_024542745.1. NCBI lineage: Eukaryota > Metazoa > Chordata > Mammalia > Primates > Cercopithecidae > Macaca > Macaca thibetana. Next base: position 74,790,341 of record NC_065581.1, read on the forward strand.
CCACTAAATCTTTACATAATTTCATATTTTTAGTTCATGTGTTAATGGGTGGATCTGTTTGAAGGAGGGGGCATTGTGTGGTTTTGAGACACATGAAAGTAAGAAGTAAATCGTTAATGGAAGCTTCATGTAACCTAGTCTCCTGCTTCTTTGTAGGACTAGTTGACTTGCTATTCTCTAAATACATTGACAAAGATTCTATGCTTGACTAAATTTTAGTCAGGTTCCTTCAACCTTCTAGGCTCATCTGAGCCCTTCCTTATAAAATCCAGTTTTAGTAAGAAGTCCACTAAGTCAGTTTAGCCAAAATGGTCCATTCTTAATATTTCATAGAGTTTCTCATCCTCTACCATCCCTCAGGTAATATCTCATCTTTCTGGCCTGTTTTCAACAAGAATCCTGTTAGGTTGGTTTACCCAGAATCTTCCTCATCCCTGATGTTTCTTAGAAACACATCTGTAATCCCAGCACTTTGGGAGGCCAAGGCAGGTGGATCATGAGGTCAGGAGATCAAGACCATCCTGGCTAACACGGTGAAACTCCGTCTCTACTAAAAATACAAAAAATTAGCCAGGTGTGGTGGCAGGCGCCTGTAGTCCCAGCTACTCAGGAGAATGGCACGAACCCAGGAGGCAGAGTTTGCAGTGAGCCGAGATCGCCCCACTGCACTCCAGCCTGGGCTACAGAGGGAGACTTTGTCTCAAAAAAAAAAAAAAAAAGTGTCATTGATTTTTTTCTATCCTGCTTTAGTGTCATGGCTCTTCCCCTTCTCTTCCTATGAACTATATTCAGAATTTCTTCAAGATTTATCCCAAGTGCTGTATCCTTGATAAAGTAGGTTCTAATTTCCTAATTTAATTTTCACTCTTCCTCCTTAAAATATACATAGCATTTTGTAAATATATTTCTTACTATACTTAAAATAATCTGATTGTATTCTAGCCTGCTATGGAAATTAGCTGGAAGCGAGGAATTGTGTTTTACTTATCTTCATGGCCACTGAGGTAGCTAGTCCGGTACTCAACAAATGTTAGTTAAAGTACATTGAACTAAAATGCTAAATTGTCAATAATACTGAAATTAGTGTCTTTTTATCTGTCCTGGTCCAAATTTAAATATTTTAATATCTTAATTTAAATATTTAATCCAGATGGGTTCTTGCATATCCTTGCAAGGTAAATTTATTTTGATAATCCCTTTTAACTATGGTACGCAAGCAGACCTTTCTTCAAAAGAAGAGTGTGACTTTTAGCTGTAATCTGCCATCTTTTAGATGTCAAGAAGTGAAGTTCCCTGAAAACTTTCTATTGGAAGGCACAATTGAGTATTTACAGCAGACATTATGTGTGGCTGTATTCTGTGTTAGATTTTTGTTGGAATGCAGGTTATTTTATTCAGCAATTGATCAGAGAAATATATTCGAAAGATATATTGTCTTGACAAACGTTTTTTTAAAAGAAGACTTTTTATGCTTTGTCTATTTTTGTACTTTTAATTATTTCCTTTGGAAACAGTTAATTGGGAGCTACATTAAACTTGCCCCAATATCATTTATTTTGTAGCTCACTGTCTTGACAGAGACACAAAAAATGTATCTCACATGGTGTCCTATATATTATCCAGTGTCTTTTTCAGTCTCAGGTATCAGCAGGAGTCAAAAGTGATTGATTAGAGCCACAAAAGCCCTTGTATTCTTCTTTCACAAAATTAATATTTTTCTTTGCATTTGCAAACCCTGACTTATATTATTAATACATTCTTGCTATTACGTGAAGAAAAAAAAAAGCAGCCAAACAAGACTAGGTAAAATACCATATGCTGCAGACCAGGGCAAGAAAGCTTATGCCTTTCAGTTTGGGCCGTTTGTTATGAAGATAACACAATGTAGCAGCCATTCACAAAGAAAGCACAAGGGAAAAAAGATCATTTAAATGTAACATGCTTGGAATTGACTGCTTTTGCACACAAATAGAAAAAGGAGTCTTGTCTACTTCAAAATAAAACTATTACTACATCTTCACTGCCACAGTCCTTCAGATTTTGTTTACTGGTAGCTGTTGGAGATATTCTGACTTTCTGTAAATAGAATTCCAAGTATTCTAAGAGACAAAATAGAATGAAAGTGCACTGCTAAAGATATGGATTTATTTCTTTAACACATTAAATTCATAGTCAGCACTAATGTATATCCAGGTGTTTTATCTCAAACACAATATGGCAAATATTAAAAGCCTTCCAATTTTTGAAAATTTCTCCTTTTCATAAGGTTTTTTAGATTATTTTGGCCTTCAGAATTCCCTATTTCAAAGCACCTGGTCAAAAATGTCATAGCTATTCATTGAACATATATATACTGAGCATCAATGGTATGTCAGACAGTGTCCTAAGAACAAAAATAAATAAGAAAAAACTCTGTCACTCAAGGTGTTCAGAAAAAGAAAAAGAAGAAATAAAACATACTATTGAGTCCAGGAATGGTAAAGTAGCATATATTAGATGTGCACACTTACCTATATGAAATATTAACTCTTTTTGCAAAATTTTTATTTACTTTATACATTGCATATTTTTTATATATTTATTTATATTTATATATATAATTTCAATAGCTTTGGAGGTACAAGTGGCTTTTGGTTACATGGATAAATTGTGTAGCAGTGAAGTCTGACATTTTACTGTATCCATCATCTGAGTAATGTACATTGTACCCAAAATAAAATTTTATATCCTTCCCTCCTTTTCCTCCTTTCTGAATCTCCAATATCCATTATACCACTCTGTATGCTTTTGCGTACCCATAGCTTAGCTCCCACTTATAAGTGAGAACATGTGGTAGCAAATATTAACTCTTGATAAAATAGAAAAAGAACTGTTGATGACAGCATAGGTAAGAAAAAACAGTAGGAAAAATTGAGGGGAGTCCGTACTCAAATGAAGAGAATCATGCTGTGTTGTAGCTGGATTTATATTAACAGAGTAGCTGGAAATTGAAGGGGAAAAAAACTCAGAAAGGAGGCTGGGCGCAGTGGCTCACACCTGTAATCCCAGCTATTCATGCGGCTGAGGCAGGAGAATCCCTTGAACCTGGGAGGCGGAGGTTGCAGTGAGCAGAGATTGCGCCACTGCACCGCAGCCTGGGCGACAGAGTGAGATTCCCTCTCAAAAAAAAACAAACAAAAACTGGAGAAAGGAGGCTCCACAGACTAGAAAGCCCAAAATCTACATACACACTTTCTTCAGTTCTTGGCCAGTTGTTAACCTGTACATAGAAGGAGGAAACTACAGAAGCCCAGGAAGAAAATAAGAACTGGAAGGCTGAAAGAACTTAGCAGAGATTTCAGTACCAGTTGCAAAAGAAAAAAAGGTTGGAGTTCAAATTTCAATATACAGGTAGTCCCTGAATTACGATGGTTGGCTTTACGATTTTCTACTTTAAGATGCTGTAAAAGTGATATGCATTAAGTAAAAAACAGATTTTAAATTTTGAATCATGATTCAACATTCTTTAAAATGTCTTTATTGTAAAATAGGCTTTTTGTTAGATTATTTTGCCCAAATGTAGGCTAGTATAAGTTTAGGAGCACATTTAAGGTAGGTTAGGCTAAGCAATGATGTTTGGTAGATTAGGTATACTAAATGCATTTTCAACTTATGATATTTTCAAGTTATGATGGTTTGTTATGCCCAGACCGTTTATTCCCTGAAGAAGACCACCAGAGTCCAGAGTCAAAGCTAAGCAGCAAGGATCTTTATTACAGGTTCGAACCTGGAACTCTCCCTCGCTCGTGAAACGAGACGGGCAGGAGAGCTCCCCAACTCAGCTCCGAACAATGTTATATAGTCTAAGAAAAGTGGGCATAGAGTTATTATACAAATCAGATATATGATTGGCTAGTGTTTGAACAAGGCGATTTGGCTAACTATGATTGGTTCCTGCCATTTCTGATATTTTGGTTCAAACTTTGAGGCGGGAGAGCAGGTTTATGGCAGCAAGAGTTTATCTTACTTAAACACGTCTTGTGACCTTGCCTCAGAACTTACAAAATCTCTGGTATGTGCAAAACAAAATCTCTGGTACGTGCAGAAAACCAGGTACTCACAGAACTTACGAAATCTCTGGTATGTGCAAAGATTAGAGAGCAGAACAAGGGTGTAGCGGGTGGGGGGCGGGTACACATCTATCTTTGTGTCCTTTCATTCCCCCCTTCTCATAAGTAACTGGATGTCCAATCTTGGATTTCCAGAGTCTTATAATAGCCTCACTTTCTGGGTGTAGGAGAGGCTGGTGATGGCTACGGAGGACCATTAGTTGGATGGTATCAAACCTTTCTCTGACAAATTGTAAAATTTTATTTACCACACAGGGGCCTATAGTGAATAGAAGTAGTAAAGACATTAGGGGGCCTAAAAGGGGTGCCAGAAGGGAAAACATTGAAGAGCTCCACCAATTGTTAGCGGCTGTAGTGAATTGTTGCTTTTTCATTTCTAAGCTTAGTTCGTGTAGGCATTGGACTCTTTCCTCAACTAACCCTGACTCATTTATATAGAAACAGCATTCTTCTTTGAGGAACATACAGGTACCTCCTTTCTCAGCCGTGAGTAAGTCTAAGGCTCCACGGTTTTGAAGGGTGACCTGTGCTAGGGAGGTGAGCTGCCGCTGAAGGGAGGCTAGGGAATAGGCGGAGTCTTCCATAGCAACAGAGAATTGTTGTAACAGCTTGTCGTTTTCTATCATGGAGTGTTGTAGGGCCCCTCCTGCTAACCCCGCTGTGACAACAGAGGTGGTTAAGGATATTCCGGCAATTAGTGGTAGAAAAACTGCTCGTCTATGTCGCGCAGTTTTAGTTGGGGCGGTCCCTGCCCAGCCTATGAACTCTGCCGGGGTTAGCAGTGTCAGTCGGGGAACTAGGGTAACAGGGATACACAACTGTCCATCAGAGATGCTTTTGGACAGAGTTTTTAACAGAGTCATATTACACCAGAAGAACACACCAGGGGGAGCATATATGGGACTATTAGGGTATGTAGCCGATTGGTTACAGAGGCTGTTGCTAAATGCCGAATAACAATAGGGGTATTTCTCTTGGTATGGGTCACGGTACAGGGCCACATCGGGTATCGTGACTATCGATGAGTTAAAACCTGTATAGTTTGTGGGAGGGGAGGATAGAGGAACAGCCGTTAATGGTGGTCTTCCTAGGGTTGCACACATAAAGCAAGAGGACAGGTCGCCTAAACCAGTGAGGTTGGCGAATGCTAGCCCTTCCCGTAATAGAGTTAGCCAGGAGAAGGGCTGCAAGTCTTGTGATAGCTTGGTTTCTTGCCTGTGGATTTGTGTGTGGATTAAGGGTTGAATCTGGACTAGACTTCTCCACAGATATAAATGGCTACTGGGCCAGGTACTAGTTGATGAGTAATATACTCCCCCATGTTGTGGGGTTGTCCACCGAGAGTCCCATGGGTCTCTAATTATTCAAGTGTAAGTGACGGGAGACTCAGTTTTGTAAAAATACCACCCTTGTCGTTCTCTCCAGTATCGGACAGAGTGCGTCTTACAGTAGCTATATGGGCAACCTGCACTCCGGTGCCACCAATAATTTTTACAATTATATTCAGTTTGATCATATTCAAAACAGATCATGGGTATTGCTGGTTGGGCAATCTGGAACCTAGTGAAATTGAAGTAAACTATAGTATTACACCCTGGGGGGGGCAGTCTGCGCTAGCTAGCAGTTTACCCGCTTGGGGGGTTTCCCCGGGGTGAGTTTTTTGTTCTCATAGAGCCAGAACCTCCAGACATAGGGATTAGACGGCGCAGCAGTGAGGAGAGTCAGATGCATAAGGCATAAAAGCATAGATAAGCTAGACATGGTTACGGCTTTGGGGATGACGGCGCAGGGTTAGCTTTAAGGGATTGTTCTTAGCTTTGTCTACAGTCCATGTAACCGGTGCTCCAGACGGCTCGAGAAGGTCGGATGTTGGGTCCACTGGTTTGACGTGTGTGTAGTGGATCCACGAAGCGATGCCTTCTACTTTGAGAGCGGTGGGAGTAGTCAGGAGTACTTGCAGTGGTCCTTTCCACCTGGGTTGAAGAGTTTCTTGCCGGTGGCGCTTGACTAGGACCCAGTCTCCCGGCTGGAACGGATGAGGCGTCGGCGGAGGTCCTGCCTCGTACAGTTCTTGTAGTCTGGGCCAAATTTCCTGGTGAATTTTCTGTAAGGCTTGTAAGGAGAACAGGAGCTCAGAGACATTTTCAGTTTCAGGTTTGAGTAAGTCATCTTTTAGACTGGGGACCAGGGGTGGGGGTCTGCCATACATGATTTCATATGGTGTGAGGCCTAGTCTGTAAGGGGTATTTCGGGCCCGGAACAGAGCGTAGGGGAGAAGTACTACCCAATTAGCGCCAGTCTCCATGGTCAATTTAGTTAAGGTCTCCTTCAGAGTCCGATTCATCCTTTCTACCTGTCCTGAGCTTTGGGGCCTATAAGCACAATGTAATTTCCAATTTGCCCCCAGAATGGAAGCCAAATCCTGACTTACCTTAGCAACGAAGGCTGGTCCATTGTCTGACCCTATTTGGACGGGAAAGCCATACCTGGGGAGGATTTCTTCCAAAATTTTCTTTGCTACAACCTGAGCAGTTTCTCTCTTAGTTGGGAACGCTTCTGTCCATCCTGAAAAAGTATCTACAAAGACAAGTAAGTACTGATACCCATATTTTCCAGGCTTTATCTCAGTAAAGTCTATTTCCCAATAGATACCAGGCCTAGTTCCTCTACACCTAATTCCTGCGGTGGTCTGGGTTTGGGGGCAAGCGTTGTGTAGTTGGCAGGCTTTGCAATTTGTTGTGACATCGCTGGCCAGTTCAGCTATGCGCCTGATTCTAAACTTGGCGTGCCTGATTAAGTCCATCATTCGCCGGGCACCCAGGTGGGTTGTCCGGTGGATGTGTTCCAACACCTGCCGTCCTAATTTTTCTGGTAGGATGGTTTGGTCATTTATATCAGTCCACCACCCATTTTTAACCTGTTTTAGGGGAAGCGTGTTCATCCATTCGCGATCCTGTTCGGTATAGTCGGGAAAACATGGCAAATTTCGTGGGCCAGGATCGGGGAGCTGGAGCGCGAGGAGCTGACTGGGAGCTTTTGCTATGCTCCTTGCGGTTTGGTCGGCTAAGAAGTTGCCTCGAGCAATTGGCGTAGTTGGTTTCTGATGCCCAGGGCAATGTATGATAGCCAATTTCTTTGGTTTCCACAAAGCAGTTAATAGAGCTAGGATCTCTTGCTTGTTTTTTATTTCTTTGCCTTCGGCTGTTAATAGTCCCCTTTCTCTGTAGATGGCCCCATGTATGTGCGCAGTAGCGAAAGCATAGCAGCTATCCGTGTATACTGTTAGTTTTTTCTCTGCCCCTAGGGTGAGGGCCTGTGTAAGGGCTATCAGTTCGGCTCTTTGGGCCGATGTCCCTGGAGGCAAGGGTTCCGCCCAGATTACCTCAGTCTCTGACGTTACAGCCGCTCCTGCATACCGCTGGCCTTGGTGGACGTAGCTGCTGCCATCAGTGAACCAGGTGAGTTCTGTGTCGGGGAGCGGATGATCTTGCAGGTCCTCCCGCACCCCATGCACCTGAGCTGGTATCTCAGTGCACTCATGGGACGGGGCGTCCAAGTCTGGATTTGGCAGCAGTGAAGCAGGGTTTAAAGAGGTTGGGGGCAGAAAAGTTATTCTGAGGGGGTTTAACAGCAGTCCTTGATAGTGGGTGAGCCGGGCGTTACTCATCCATCGGTCCGGCGGCTGCCGGAGGACGCCTTCAATGGCATGCGGGGTTATAACGCGCAACTCTTGCCCCATGATAAGTTTATCAGCGTCTCGGACCATTAGGGCGGTCGCCGCGATTATCCGGAGGCAGGGTGGCCAGCCAGCAGCCACTGAATCTAATTTTTTTGACAAATAGGCAACTGGCCTCTGCCAGGGGCCTAGGTACTGTGTTAACACGGCTTTTGCAACACCCTTACTTTCATCCACGTATAAGTGGAAGGGCTTGGAGACATCAGGGAGCCCCAGCGCGGGGGCTGATAACAAGGCAGTTTTGATTTGCTGAAAGGCCAGCTCAGCCTCTTCCGTCCAATTGAAGGGCTGCCGTTCCTTTGTTGCCTGGTATAAGGGCTTGGCTAACTCAGCAAATCCGGGTATCCATAACCTACAGAACCCTGCCGACCCCAGGAATTCTCTCACTCGCCGTGTTGACTGGGGTCTAGGGATGCGTAGGACTGTTTCCTTTCGGGCTTTGGTTAGCCAGCGTTGCCCCCCTTTTAATAGGTACCCCAGATAAGTTACCTCCGACTTGCAGATCTGAGCCTTCGTTGCTGAGGCTCGGTGTCTTCAGGAGGTCCTCAGTCCCTTGAACACAAGTTTCCGGGGACCTGGCCGCTATTAAGAGATCATCAACATATTGCAAAAGAGTTATTTCAGGGTGTTGCCGCCGGTACTCACCCAGATCTTCATGAAGGGCTTCATCGAACAGGGTTGGCGAGTTCTTGAACCCTTGTGGCAGTCTGGTCCATGTTAGCTGACCGTTGATGCCCCTCTCAGGATCCGTCCATTGAAATGCAAAGAGTTCTTGACTTTTGGGAGCCAGAGGAAGGCTGAAGAAAGCGTCTTTTAGATCAAGAACGGTATACCACTGTTTTTTGGGATGTAAGGCACTCAGAAGGGTGTATGGATTGGGCACAGTGGGATGTATGTCCATGACCCTTTTATTAACTTCTCTTAAATCCTGTACTGGCCTGTAGTCCGTACTGTTGGGTTTACGAACAGGCAACAGTGGAGTATTCCAGGATGAGTGGCAAGCCCGTAGGACTCCCTGGTCTAGGAGTCGGCGGATATGGGGTGTAATTCCTTCTCTTGCCTCCAGGGGCATAGGATATTGCCGAACCCGAACCGGGTCCGTTCCTGGCTTAACTTCCACAAATATGGCAGGTCGATGTTTAGCTAGCCCCAAGCCCCCAGTTTCTGCCCACGCTTCAGGGAAACGCTGGAGCCAAGGGTCAATTCCCTGATCGGGGGGCTTTTGCTCTTGATGGAGTCGGTACTCATCTTCTAAGGTGACAGTCAGGATAGATATTGGCCTGTTTTGGGAATCAGTTATCTTGGGCCCTTCTGGCTCAAAGTGGATTTGGGCCCCCATCTTTGTCAGCAAGTCCCTCCCTAATAGAGGGCAGGGGCTCTCTGGGATAACTAGGAAGGAATGGGAGACTTTTCCCGTTCCTAAGTCTACAGTCCTCTGGGTTGTCCAGGGGTATTTTTTGATGCCTGTGGCCTCGTGCACCCAGGATGTTTTCTTAGACATTTTTCCAATTGGTTTGGTTAGGACTGAGCGTTCCGCCCCAGTATCGACCAAGAAGCGAACTGGGGACCCCTCCACTTGCAAAGTTACCCTGGGTTTGGGGAGGGGGTCCGAACCCCGTCCTCCCTAGTCAGAGTCCTGGGTAACGAGTATGGAGGTAGGGTTAGCTGGTCTCCGTTTCTTTGGGCAGTCCTTAATCCAGTGGCCACGTTCCTTGCAATAAGCACACTGATATTTTTCTAATCCTTGCCTAGGGCCTTGCTTTTTCTGCTTTCTGTTTTGGCCATTTCCTGCCTGGGGGAAAGCTGCTATTAAGACTTTGGTCATTTCTTTGGTTGCCTTGAACTGTTTTTCTTCTGGAGTATCCCTATTATTATAAACTCGCTGGGCCATCTGAAGGAGGTCCTGAATCTGCTTTCCCTCTAAACCTTCTAATTTCTGGAGTTTTCTTTTAATATCTGGTGTTGCCTGGTTTACAAAGGACATTACTACCGCTGCCTGATTTTCCGGTGCTTCCGGGTCCATAGGGGTAAACTGTCTGAAGGCTTCCATTAATCTCTCTAAATACACAGTGGGGCTTTCTGTCTTACCTTGTAACACAGAATATACTTTAGTCAAATTGGTGGGCTTGCGAGCTGCAGCCCGGAGACCCGCCATTAGAGTCTGGCGATAAATGAGCAGTCGTCCCCTATCTTCTGCCGTGTTGTAGTCCCATCTGGGCCGGGTCAAAGGGAAAGCCGCATTAATGAGGTCAGGATTTGCAGTTGGCTGGCCGTCATCTCCTGGAACCAGTTTTCTGGCCTCAACTTGGATTCTTTCCCGCTCCTCCGTTGTGAACAGGATTCGGAGGAGCTGTTGACAGTCATCCCAGGTTGGCTGGTGAGTAAACATGACACTGTCTAACAACAAGGTTAGATCTTTGGGATTATCTGAGAACCGAGCATTTTGGGACTTCCAATTGTATAAATCACTGGTGGAAAAAGGCCAATACATGAGACGGGAGAGCCCGGTATCATCGAGCGATCCTATTTCTCTGAGAGTCAGGGCTACAGTGGAGTCAGGGAGTCGGGAAGCTTGGTCCCGCTGTACGCGGCCTCGTGTTCGGCCGGCCAGCCCCCCCAGGTTACTTTTGCTCTCGGCTGCTTCCGCTTCTCGGTTTCCCTCTACGGAAGCACCACCCTGGGGGACTGGGTCCTGCGGGATAAGGTGCGGATATGGTGGGGGAAATGTGGGTTCTAACGTTAGGGGGTCCTGGCTGTCCGGCAGCACAGGGGCCGAGGGAGCAGAGGGAGTCTTTTGTCTTGTAGGTCGCGTTACTAGGACTTTGCAGGGCTCAGGGATGAATGGAGTTATCCAGGGTGGTGGGTTTTCCATAAGATCCTGCCACACTAGAATATAAGGAATTTGATTAGGATGTCCTGGCTGCCCTGGCAGGAAAATCTTAGTTTTTACCTTAGTAATAATAGAGAGACAGAAAGTTCCTTCGGAGGGCCACCCTACGCCGAAAGAGGGCCACTCCGAACGGCAGAAAGTAACTAGCTTTCCCTTCTTTAGTTCTACGCTTAAGTTACGCCCCCGAGCCTTCACATCCTTAAAATTGGTAACAAGGAGTGAGAGCGGCGTGCTCTGGTTGTTGCCCATCTTTGGACTGCTCCTACAAAGAGAAAGGGGGACGAAAATGAGTGTGAAGCAGAGGGGAGTATCCGACAGGTCCGGTCCTGGAAGGGGAAGAAAAGGTTTTATGTTTCGTTTTGGGCTTACACTTAACACTTAACAATAACGGACAGACAGTAATAATGATGAGCATTCGCGAGCGCGTGTCGGACTTCCGACCTGAGTCAGACGGGGCAACCAAGGATGGAGGCCCCCAGATGGGCACTGGGGAACGTCTCCCACCAGTCCCGAGTGGCTGTCTTCTAGCGCGTCCGCCAAGACCGTGCCACTTACAGAACAGACCAATACAGATTACAGATTACGGATTTCGCGAAATTTCAGGGAGACAGACAGAGACAAAGACAGAGACAGTGACAAAGCCGGCTTACCTACAGATTAAGATCCGTTGACTTGGGGGTCTGGTGGGCTTGGGGGAAATCCCGGACGAGCCCCCGTTTGTTATGCCCAGACCGTTTATTCCCCGAAGAAGACCACCAGAGTCCAGAGTCAAAGCTAAGCAGCAAGGATCTTTATTACAGGTTCGAACCTGGAACTCTCCCTCACTCGTGAAACGAGACGGGCAGCAGAGCTCCCCCACTCAGCTCCAAACAATGTTATATAGTCTAAGAAAAGTGGGCATAGAGTTATTATACAAATCAGATATATGATTGGCTAGTGTTTGAACAAGGCGATTTGGCTAACTATGATTGGTTCCTGCCATTTCTGATATTTTGGTTCAAACTTTGAGGCGGGAGAGCAGGTTTATGGCAGCAAGAGTTTATCTTACTTAAACACGTCTTGTGACCTTGCCTCAGAACTTACAAAATCTCTGGTATGTGCAAAACAAAATCTCTGGTACGTGCAGAAAACCAGGTACTCACAGAACTTACGAAATCTCTGGTATGTGCAAAGATTAGAGAGCAGAACAAGGGTGTAGCGGGTGGGGGGCGGGTACACATCTATCTTTGTGTCCTTTCAGGTTAACCAGGACATAAATGCATTGTAAATCGATGAGCATCTGCATTAGAATAGCTCGCATATTTTATTGAAATGCCACAAAAACATGGCTTAGGAGTAAGAAATGTGTTCCAGAACTAAGAAATTTGCCATAGACCTATTGACAAGACTGAAATAAGTCCGCTTAAAGCCAAAAGCAAGCCTCCGAAAGCTCTAAATGATCCATGAGTAATATAACAACATACTAGAGAAAAAGAAATAATTTTTGAAGGTTTTACACACATCATCCACAATGTCTAGTATATAAACAAGAAAAGCTAGGAGAGGACAAAAGATATTAATAACTAAAATCAGAGAAAAACTAAATGAAACCAAGATGCAAGAATCGACACTAAAGATTAATGAAACCAAAAGCTGGTTCTTTGAAAGAATAAATAAAATTTATAGACTGCTAACTAGATTATCCAAGAAAAAGAGTGAAGTTCCAAATAAGCACAAATCAGATGACAAAGATTACAACTGATCCCACAGAAATATAAAATATCCTCAGAGACTATTACGAATACCTCTATGCACAAAAATCAGAAAATCTAGAGGAAATTGATAATTTTTGGAAACACGCAACCTCCGAAGTTTGAGCCAGGAAGAAAGTGAAAACCTAAGCAGACCAATAACAAGTTCCAAAATTGAATCAGTAATAAAATACCTACCAAGTTAAAAAACAAAAAAAGGTGAATTTACAGCAGAATTTTATCAGAAGTACAAATAAGAACCTTTACTAATCCTAACAAAACTATTCTAGAAAGTCAATAGTATAGTTCTAAAAATTGAGAGCATGATATCCTACTGCGTATATCTCAAAACAGAAAGAGGATCCTCCTCATTCTGCCTGAAGGACCAAGTGGAACAGAAAATGCTTCATTGAAGAAATAATACTTAAGCTGAGGGTTGAATAGGAATTTGCCAATGATGTAATTTGGGAATGAAAATTGCCAAAAAAAAAAAAAAAGGCATAAAGCTATGTGAGATCTTGGCCCATTTGGGAAACACATCTTGGTTTAAAAGAGAATAGCATGGGCTAGAGACAGGAGATGAGTCTAAAAGAGTCGAAGTTGAGATTAGAAACCTCTCTGGGAGAGGAAGAGATAGTTGAAGAGGACGCTCTAAGATTTAAGAAGATATTCAAGAGACAATTAACATTTAACACTCTGAAAAGTAGCCAGGAAACCTGGATAGTACTCTAGAACCTCAGAAACGTAGGGTAAGACAAGCATCCAGTTAAGTACTATGTGACAATGAATAAATCTTACAGAAAAAACCTTGAGTTTCTTCCCTGCAACGGAGAAAGTTTCATCATCCTTCAGAATTTTCTTCTGATTGTGTCACTGCTGCTTCCCTTCTTCTTTTTTCTTTCTTTACATTTCAGGAGAGTTTTCACAGTTTAAAAGGTTCTGCTGCTTACAATTTCTCAGTTCAAGAATGGCTTTGCAATCCAGGCAGGACAGGTAGTGTTCATCTCATTTTATATTGAAAGAACAAATTATAACATAAATTTCATACTTCATCACATAACCGTATCAGTTATAATTAAACTTTTTAAGCTTTTTATTTTTTAAATCTCACCTTACCATACTTTGAACAAAACTGATGCTCCGGAAAGATGCTATATGTTTATTCTTTAACTTTCAGCCCACTTGGAACATCAGTGCCTATGCCAAAGAGTGAATAGTGGGCCAATGGAATCCAGTGTTCATATGCCCTTGTGCTCTGACTCCTCCTGACTTGTCCAGCCTTATTAACTGCCATGCTCATGCTGCCATGTACACTACCCAAATACAGCACTGCTTGTATCATCTTAAGCCAAGAGATTGATAAACTCCAGAAATCATCTCAGAAATAAATGTTAAATATTTCTAAATCTGACTGATTTTGCTGGTATATGACTGCTATGGAATTGACATCTGTATTCCCAAGCAGACTCAGTAAATAAAAATAAAAATTAAAAAAAAAACAGAAATAGTTTAATTGCCCATAGTAAAAATCTTCTAATGAACAGTCAATATCATAAATGGAACATGTGACTAAAATAACATGACAGGGGCTTCTAGTATTAAAATTCCCTTACCAATACAATAGGAGTTTCTATTAGGAAAACTCTTAGAACTCTCACTCATAATTTCATTTTGATTTATTCTCCTACTCTTCCTTTTCCTCCTCCTCTTCCTTCTCTTGTTTTCCACTCCTACTCCCCTCTCTTTATTTTAAATATTTTTAACAACTGTTATTGATTTCACAAAATAAACATATATTTTGATGAAATATTTGGCATCATGTTTATGTTGGTTGTCAAAATTCAGAGAGACTTAAAATTCAATTTTCCTGTTGTTTTGTCTGCTCTTTTATGAGACTTTATACATTGGTATCAAATTCACATTTAGTTATTGGGATAAAGTTTCATAAGGCTTATTACTGAGTTCATTATTCCATAGGGTTTCTAGAAAATGTTCTCCCCAAACATCTTTCCACACTGTCTCATATCAGAAAACAGCTAAAAGCTTCTTTACACTAGTAAAATTTTCTCAAATTTTTAAAGTTACCCAAAGTGCTCTAAGGGCATATTTCAGTGTTGAAAGAGAATCAGCTGGGCATGGTTTCCTACACCTGTAATCCCAGCATTTTGGGAGGCCAAGGTGGGTGAATCTCCTGAGCTCAGAACTTTGTGATCAGCCTGTGCAACATGGTGAAACCCCATCTCTACCAAAAATGCAAAAAAAAAAAAAAAAATTAACCAGTCATGGTGGTGTGCACTTGTCATTCCAGCTACATGGGAGGCTGAGGTGGGAGTATGGCTTGAGCTCAAAAGGTGGAGGTTGCAGTGAGTTGAGATCACACCATTGCATTCCAGCCTGGGTGACAGAGCCAGACCTTGTCTCCAAGAAAAAAAAAGAAAGAAAGAAGGAAAGAAAAAAAAGAGAGAAAGAATCAAAAGTCTTTGACAGATGTTGCAGTTATATTCTGCAAGAGCCAAACTTGTGGCAACCCATAACTTCCTTAGTATAAAGACAATCTGCTACCAGAATTCACAGCTGACACCCTTTACCCTTTTACCCTTTAGGGTAAAAGTTACCTACTTTCCATTACCAATAATTCTTCCAGTTTCTCAGGGCTCCCCACTAGAAAAGCGAAGAATTCTTAATGAATATTTTCTTTAGCAGAAAATACCACACGTTGTTATTATGTTTGAAAAAACAATAATTTTTTAAAGAGATGTGAACAATAATTTTAAAATGTTACATCTTTAACAGGTAGTTATCATTTCCAGAGCTCTTTATTTTTTTCTGCAAATTCATATTTTCAGGCGTTAGCATTTTCCTTCTCCATGAAGGATGAATTTTAACATTTCTTGTAGTGCATTGTTGTCTGCAATCATTTCAGGTGTTCTTTTCTCCAGCCATCAATAGGTTCTTCACACATATGTGCTGATCAGTATTCAGCTGAATACTCAAGGCGGATGTCTGCAGATTTCCAGGGTTTTCTCTTCATTCAGCTCTCTTCTCTTCAGCACTCGGTCCAGCCATGTTTGTCTCCCCAAACTCACGCCCTTCCCCATGTCTCACAGATGTATATCCTCATGTGACTTTCCCCTTTTTGATTTGTTTCTGAGCTCTATGAGGAGAGGGCCCCTACCTGCAAGTCCCATCCTCACAGGGCTCAGAAACAAATCAAAATGCTAAGCCAAGTGACCAATATCTGAGACTGACAACAAGCTATTTTCCTATATGGTAAATGCACCTGATAGCAGTAACTTAACCATACCCTGAGAATGACCCTGTATGGCAGACACATCTGACAGCAATAACTTAAGTATACTCTGAAAATTACCCTACGTTCTAAAAATAATGTGTGTTCAGAGTTCTGAGCTAAAAATCTGAGAGTGGCTCATCTGAATCCCTGACCCATCCCACATAATGTGGGCCATGCAGGGGATCAAGGCCTTTTGTTTTGGGTTAAGTGAAAGTTTCTGGGTGAAGTTTGCTAAGGGGATAGTACTACATGAAAATGCTATTAAGAACTGCATGCTTTTTGTAAATGGTAACACTTCTCCTGCCCAGCCTGCTGCCAATGTACTGCCCTATATATAAGTCCACTCAATAAACAGTTTGTCTTGTTCACTGGCTCCAGATCTTTTATTTGGCCTCTCTAACATGGTAAGTCAATAGGGGTCTGACACATTCTACATTTAGATTTTGACCCAGACTCTGTAACAAAACATACTTTTTCTTTTCTGCCTGTTATGAATGGAATTACATCCCCTCGAAAAGACATGCTGAAGTTTCAATCCCCATTATCTCAGAATATGACCTTTTCTGGAAATAAGGTTGTCACCAATATAACTATTTAAGGTAAGGTCACACCGAAATGGAGTAATCCATTAATCCGATATGACTGGTATTCTTATAAGGAGATGACCTGAAGACAAAGAAAGAACTCACTATGTGAAGAAGCAGAAAGACACAGGGAGAACATCATGTCATGAAGGAGAGAAGCAGAGATAGGAGTAATAAAAGTTGTCAAAGCTCAGTAACTGAGGCCCTAAAATATGGTACTTTGACATGCTGGACTGAAGAAGAGGCTTCAAGGTCTGCATGACCTTCCCCACCCCCACCCTCCTGTCTCTCAATCCTCTCTCTCCCAAAGCACAGGATGGAGTTTTCTCTGAAGTTCTCTTATCTGCCTAAAGTCCAGATCTACTAAAGAAGAAAACCTCTGGTCCTTATCCTGGTTTTTCAACAATTGAATGCATATTGCAGAAAGGAAGACTGAAGCTGTCAACACACCTGGGCTGACTTTTGTCACAAACCAGTGTCTGCTCTGCACACCCAACAGACTTGTTCCAGGCCATTGTGTATTCTTCCCCTAAAGAATTATAAGATGTTTAATCTGGCCATTAAGAAAACCCAAGCTTTCTCATTTTTTAGCTGGGGGCGATAGTCTCTCCAAGTAGACATTTTAGGGGAATTCATATTAATGAATTCATATTAATGAATTCCCCTAAAAATCATTTACTCCTCCCCAAAACCATCCACACTTCCCATCTCTCTTTCCCCTAAAATGTAGTGTATACAAGCAACCGTACCCCGTTGTTTTGCGAAGTTGCCACTCTGTGATCCCCCAACCCACCTCAGACACACTAATAAATAATTATGCTTTTATCGTATGAATATGCCATTTGTCAGTTGATGTTTGGTGAGGCTTCAGAAGACAAAGGAAACTTTTCTTTTGGCCCCTATGAGCTGCAAGCCAAGGAGTGCCAAGGATTTCTGGCCACCACCAGAAATGAGCAAAAGGCAAGAAAAGATTCTACCCAAAGTTACAGATGAAGCATGGCCCTGATGACACCTTAATTTTGAACTTCCAGCCTCTAGAACTGTGAAAGAAAGAATAACTGTGTTTTTCTAAGCCATCCAGCTTGTGGTACTTTGGTAGAGCAGCGTTAGGAATCCAATACACTGCTTAAAATGCTTAAGCAAAAGACATTATTTCATTACTTTTATGGCTGAGTAGTATTCTGTGGTGTATATATACCACATTTTCTTTATCCATTTGTTGGTTGATGGGCACTTAGATTGGTTCCATATCTTTCCAATTGCGAGTTGTGCTGCTGTAAACATGCATTTGTATGTGTCTTTTTCATATAATGACTTCTTTTCATAGGGTAGACACCCAGTAGTGGGATTGCTGGATCAAATGGTGGTTCCACTTTTAGATCTTTTTTTTATTTATTACTTTTTAAATAACAGACAAGCTTTATTTTATTCTTTTTTTTTCTTTTTTATTATACTTTAAGTTCTAGGGTACATGTGCACAATGTGCAGGTCATTAGTCTAAGTGAAATAACTCAGGAATGGAAAAACAAATATCATATGTTCTCACTTATAAATGGGAATTATGCTATGAGAGCACAAAGCCATAGAATGATGCACTGGACTTTGGGGACTTGGTAGGGAGAAAGTTGGGGGGAGCGAAAAAGGCTACATATTGGTACTGCTTAGGTGACAGGTGTGCTAAAATCTCAGTAATCACCACTGAAGAACTTATCCATGTGACCAAAACCCACCTGTACCCCCAAAACTATTGAAATAAAAAAATGAGCTCTTATTGAAAAAAAACGCTTAAGCAAACTTACTCTTCCAGTCCACACCCAAGACTTTATCAAATATTACCACAAATGTCTGAACCCTATTTGAGCCCAATCTGGATTCATGTAAAAGCAAAAAGAAAAACTGCCTGACTTTGCCTAGCGGATGTCAGGAAAATTCATAGAGGAACTTACTTTTAATCTGCACCTTATATTTTGGTCAGATTTTGCCAACCAAGAGTACCTAGAAAGGGATTTAAGGCAGAGGAAATAGCAAGCATATTTTTCCGATTTTTATGCCAGACAGTAATACATTTTAAAGGACTATATCAATAAACAGTTTTATCATTTTTTTCTTTTGCTTTCACAATTCTTATATCTGTCTTTCATTTGGAAATAGAGATGATTTTTCACATAAGAACTGTTGATCAGGTTGGATAATCACAGTTTAGATAATAGAACATTAAACACCATAACACTCCATATAAAAGCACAGATTGATCGTGCATCTGACAGAGCCTGCAATGAAACCAAATGGTAGTAAATTGTACACATTTGAAATATATACATAGATCTAAAACTAATAAAACCTCAAAATACAAAGAGATTCTGCATTTATAGCAGAGATTATTTTTACTATTCTTTTTTTTTTTTTTTTTTTTTTTGCTTTTCAGAGCAAGTACATTCACTAGTATACATCGGTATAATTTTTTAAATTTTATGCTGATATAACAAATCAAATCATACAAAAAAAACTGCTTACACTGTATCTATTGTAGTCCATAGACTCCTGTCCTTGGGAATAAAAGATTATTGATTATTGACCTTTTCTCTATCATTTCTTAGTAGGAAAATGAACCAAGTAGAGATTTTTTCCACATACAGAAATCTTATAAGTATAGGATATGAAGTTTATGGTAGGTGGATTGATAATGTTTCTCTGTGGAAATATCTAAGGCCACACTAACTGTGGAGTTATGCTGGTTTAATATGATCTTTTCAACATCATAGTTAGTGTCAAAACTTCTTTAGGATCCAACTTTGAAATCCACAGATGAGTTATCCTATCATCTCTCTCAAAATCAGTGTATTCTGCCTTTCTATAGACTGACTTCATATCTTTTAACAGTTATGGAATAATACCACATTTCAAATATACACTGATTAGAAACATATCAGTATAGAAGTAGATATTTACATGAACAATAACTTTTATTAATAAATGCAAAAGCTTTGAGTTTCACCTAGATCAGTTTACTAGCAATATTCTATAGAATTCTGGATTCCTCAGAGGATCTGAAATGGTTCCCCAAACACATTTGAATTAGGTAATAAAAGTGTACCTATAGCATTGTTCGAATTAAGATATCACAACATAGGAGAAGCACTTATTATGGACTGGGGAGAGCTATTTAAATGTGTGCTGCTGATACTGCAGCACACATAGATAAGACGAGCAGGCAGCTATAAAAACTTATTCAGTAACACTGATACTACAGTTCAAGCAGATTACAAAATCTCCATCTACCTTTCTTGATTGATCAGCTCAAAAACAGAGATTTTATGACATTTTTATAATTCTGGATATTTAATGAATCGTCTCATTTTGTTAATTTTTTATAACATTTTCAAGGAGATGAGTACAACAAAGAAGATTATCTATTTATTTATAAAACAGTGTAATATATTTTATAGATATATGTATATATATAAAATAATACACTGATAATTGAGCCATTTGTAATAAACCACATAACTTCACAAAAACAAAGCTACAGCAGAAGTAAATGAAGGATTTAGATTCCTGTAAAAGCTATTGCTGAAATGTCTTCAGTTTATCTGAATGTTGTATAGTACACAGAGCAATAATTAAGAACATGCCAACATCTTTCAAAAGTAACCATTTTATGAAGACATTTACCATTCTTTACAAGGATATGCTTTTCAATGACATTATTCATTGGCTATTCTGAAGAAAGATGCTGCCAAGGCTATTTAAAACAAAACAAAACAAATTCTCCTTTTTTTGATAAAGAAACTCCAATAGCTAAATAACTTTGAACAGTCACATGGCTATAGTAGGTAGCATATTGTTGTAATTGCAATAATGGAAGTGAACATGATAACGCAGGATTTGAAATGTTTTTGTGATTACAACAGAAGATAAAATGTCAGCAATAAAATTAAAAGTTCAATATGGCACTCAATAGCCAAAACTAAATAAATATGCCTACTTGGAGAGACTATCTGCCAGAGCTAAAAAATGAGAAAGCTGGAGTTTTTTAATGGCCAGATTAAACATCTTACAATGGTATAAGACCTTTTATTAATTTCTGTCAAACAATGAAGACTTAAACTTGTTGAGGAACAAGTTGTTATTACCTTCTAGTTTTATGTCTGATCCACTAAGAAATCACCAAATAATTGGACATGTTAATGTTCAAGTTCAAAACAATTATTTCCTTATATTCCTTACACGTCTTGCCCTCCTCCAAGTTTGCACACCAGCTTAATTGAGATCTTATTTTTTATTATTATTTTCTGTAGCCACATAGCTAGATGAAACAGGATATTCTTGATTTGAGGTTTTTTAAAATCATACGTAATTTTATTAAAAACTAGTTAATTAGAAAACAAAATTATTTACATGATATTTTACTTTTGATGCAATATAAAAGCACATAACTTCCCTAGACAGAAGAATATTCATATGCATATTAAAGGAATAGAGACAGTGTATCACAATGCTGAGAAATGTCTTTGAGTTCAAAGTAAATGAAATTTAAGATATTCTGTATAAATTGCTGTATTTTCCAAATTCCTAGAAATAAAACTTTACTATTTTTTCAGCCTTATGAGGTATAATTGGCAAATAAAATTATATATATTTCTGATGTGCAATGTGATGTTTTGATATATGTAAATGTTTTGAAATGATCAAGTTAAGCTATTAGCCTAGCTATGCTTTCAAGACAAACACATATACCCATTCACTCACACATTCACACAGAAAGCAGTTTGATTTTCAAGCTACTATAAACTTAATGTGTGCCACTGAGGAATTTGAATTCCTCAAAAAAGTCATATTGTTTTCATTGGTTGATAGGAACATTTGATAAATTTAAGCTCATAAAATTTATTTATACTTATAAAGTACTTTCAAAGGTAGACAAAAGGATAGATGCTGTGTATATTCAACTTCAAAATAATAACATTATTATATAACTATTTGCTCTGGGCCAGCAAAATAGTACTCCAACCTTCTCTAGAAAATGATTATTTGGGTACTGACATCTAATAAATGATTCCTAGTTACTCCCAAATCAAAATTCAAAAGTTTCTAATGTCTACCATACATTTGTCTTGTTCTTTAGCTCTATAATTTTTGCCCTGATCTTTAATGGAACTGAAAAACCACTTCATAGAATAGACTACAGAAAGAAATTATATCACTTTTCTAAGCTTTATCTTCTTAAGGCTAGACAAAGTAAATCTCTTTTAACTTCAATTATAGGGGTTATTTTACAATAAATAGTTCTACAATGAATAAAGGAAATCAAAATCTTTTGTCACCAATGACCTTTGGTAGAAGAGCTGGCCCAGCTCTGAAAATTAAACAGAAGCCTAGCGTCCTCACACCTGGCCTGATCAGCAGAGATAAGCTTGATAACCTGTTATCTTTATAAACTTGATGAAAGCGAAGGGACTGTAGCTTATTCTTACACCGCCCTATACAGGAAAGGGCAGAAAGACAGGACTGAAAATTGTGTTAAACTTAGTGTTTCCAGACCCATTAATTTTAAAAGTTTGGATTAGAATGCATGTTCTCACTCATAGGTGGGAACTGAACAATGAGATCACTTGGACTCCGGAAGGGGAACATCACACACCGGGGCCTATCATGGGGAGGGGGGAGGGGGGAGTGATTGCATTGGGAGTTATATTGATGTAAATGACGAGTTGATGGGTGCTGACGAGTTGCTGGGTGCAGCACAGCAACATGGCACAAGTATACATATGTATCAAACCTGCACGTTATGCACATGTACCCTAGAACTTAAAGTATAATAATAAAAAAAAAAAAAAAAAAAAAAAAAAAAGAATGTATTTCCTTCAACTGCATCCCAGGAACATTAAGCTTCATCTTTAAGGACATTTTAAAATTATCTTCAGAGGTTCTTCAAAGAATTTTCTCTTAAGCATTTTAGAGAAACTCAAGAGGTCTACATCTCAAAGCTAATAGAGCACCATAAAGTTTTCTATTCTCTCATGTATGCAAAATTGGAGAAAAAAATTCTTTTCAAGCCTTTTTTACAAATACGATACCCTCCATGTAAATCAGATGCAGTAATTTTTTTTCTCTTAGGTTTTATGTTTCACTTTTTGCTCAGCTGTTAGTCAAGTCTAATTATTGTAGTTTCAAGGAACCTGTTTTTCATAACCTCTTCTTTTCCACTGCTTGAACTTTTAACGGTTTCTCTGGTTTTTTACATATTTTTTCTTCTTTAATTTCTTTACATGGCTTTGATTGGCTCAATTAAAAGTCAGAGGTTTTAGTTGCTTATGCTTTCATTTACATTGTAGCAGATTTTCAAATTTCTAATTAGTACAGATGTAGTGAGTTGAGTTAAATCACTCCTAATCAATTTACATTTTTTGGTTGAAAACTCTCATATATAATCTAAGAACACATTGACATTTCATTTGTTGGAAACAGAGAACAGATTTTTCTCATCAATTTTAATTTTTTATTTTAATTACATAGCACATTCTCCCAATACACAGACAAAAATACTTTAAACTCATACATGTATGTATACATGTATAGAGGATTAGACAAGTATTGTAGTAAAATCTGATGCTGTCTGAAAAATTATTTGAATAATCACCCTTCAACTTTAAAAAAACATTTTTAGACTATACAGCATTTTGTATGCCTACCCAAGTAATTTAACATGTTGACAATAAAAATAGACATCACCATTCATTTTGTTACTCTACTTACTAGAATTAGTACTACTATATTGTCCAACCCTGATCATTATGAAAAATAAAATAGATTGTTATCAATAGTGTGGTAAGACAACAGAAATAAGCCAGAAGTATCCTAGAAGAAACCTGGAAAATTTTAAGTAAACACTAGAGTAACAAATAAAATTTTAATCTTCCTCATGTAAATAAACAGTTAAATTTTACCAGCCTAATGTATAAATATCTATAAACCCAGTTAGGTTTCAGGCATATATTGTTGGCCTTGATAACAGAACCCCAGTATTATTTATTCCAGGGGAGAGTAATGTCAGGGAAAGAAGTCTCTTTTTCCAGCCTCAAGGAATGAACCATGCTTCCTGTTTATACTAAGTATAATTTATCATCTAATACATCATCATCAAGTAAAATTTACAATGTCATAATTTGTCTGACATTGTATGTGTATTCTCTCTTTATATATATATATATTCTTTGTGTATATGTATATATTAGTTTTTCATATACTCTAGGGGCTGTTATCATTTGAAATATACATAATCTAGGTGTGAATAGTTAGAAGCTGAAAGATTCTATTCAGGTGCCAACATTTCAGAGCATCTACTGTAAGTGCTTCCACTACTATTATCTCTAATTAATAGTAGTGGGTTGGGCTTTTCATCATTTCATGGAAAGGGTAGAAAAATCTAGTGATCCCAGTAGTCTGTTGTCCTTAGAACTTGAGACTTACTCCTAACGTAGGCTTAATAACGGTATTAAAATATTTGTGGAGGATCTTCTCACCTGATCTGACTAGAAGGTTAGCAGAACCCTGTTATTACACAATGGTGAAACTGCCTCCATGGAACCTTGTCTTACTAAATGTTTTTGTCAAGTACTTACAAGAACAGAAACTGGGATTTCATTGAGTTACAGAATTGATTGTATGAGTATTTTCATTCCTACTGGCTAACAAATGCTGAAGAATATGGCAAAATTTGGTCTAAGACATGCTGTTATTGTAACGTACCTCCTGTTAAAAAAAAATGAAAAAGTTATGTAGTAGTCCTCACGTATCTCTTTCTTTTTGAGGATATCCATGTCTTCCAGAAAAAAAAAAAAATGTGAATGACACAAAATCAAGATGAAATCATTAAAACCAAAACCACTACAGCTATTTTAAAAGAGTGAATTTTATACACAGAATTGATAAACTGGAAGATGTTGGGAGACTACAAGGCAAAAAGGGAATAGGGAGGTTGCAATGATAGAAAATTACGGGCCTTCAACAGCAGGTCTTGAACAAACAAGGGAAGAGTTTGGGTTATGAGAACCTAGATGCTAGGAAAAGAGCTGTACTCAGACCTTGGAGAAGGGGCAAGTTCTATTTACTCTGAGGCTAGTCTGAAACTGTGGAAAACCACCTGAAAACTGAATCAATTGACTGTGGAGAGACCCATTGCCTGGGATGGTGACAGAAGGATACATAACAGGAAGTCACATATCTCTTCTCTCTCCTAAGGTTTTCTGGTTCCCTGTAGTGTCAGGGCCTAATAGGGGAGAAGCCGGACAAGCAGAAATGCTTGCAGAATCCCAGCCCAGTATCACAAAGCAAAGTATAGAAGAATGGGATTGCAGCTATGAAGAGAAAATGGTTTTGGTCATCTTGCAACACATAGAAATTCAATACAATTTTGGAACTGATTGGATTGGAGAAAGCCATGTAAACTGGTTTTGGCTAATGGAACCTATGAGGACATCAGCTTGGGGTTACTGGTCTTAAACGTTCTTTTGAATAATGTGCTTGCTTCCTTTATAATTTCACAACTTACCTATGAATTGTTTTTAAAATAAACTGTTTTAACTGGGCGAAGTGGCTCATGACTGGCATCCCAGCACTTTTTGTGGCAGAGATAAGAGGATCGCTTGATGCCATGTGTTCAAGACCAGCCTGGGCACCAGAGTGAGACTCTTGTAACTACAAAAAAAACTTTAAAATTATCCAGGAGTGGTGGCACATGCGTGTAGTCCTAGCTACTTGGGAGGCTGAGGTGGAAGGATCACCTGAGCCCAGGAGTTCAAAGTTACAGTGAGTTATGATCACACCACTGCACTCTAGCCTGGGTGACAGAGCTAAATGTTGTTCTAAAAAATAAAATAAAAAATTAAAATAAATTGTTTTAGAAAGAATAATCCTGAAATGAACCCACATGATAGGGACAACTGAGTTTTTGGCTGCAGTGCAAAGTACTATAGTAGAGAAAGGAGTCTTTTCAGCAAATGGCATTGGAATAATCGAATATTCAGATACAAAAAGAAACATGGACTTTTATTTATGCCTCATACATATTTTTAAAATTCAAAATAGAGCATAATAAAACCTAAAACCATAAAACTTCTAGAAGAAAACATAAGAGAAAGCCTTTGCAGGTTTGGGTTTCTCAACTTATTTTTTTATATATCATACCAAAATAGTAATTCCTAAAAGAATATATTGATAAACTTCATCAAAATCAAGAACTTCTGCTCCTTGAAGGACATAAGAGAATAAAAAGCCTAGAAATAAATATTTTTGCAGCTTACATCTGATAAAGCGCTTGTATCCAGAGTATGTAAAGAATTCTTAAAACACAATAAGAAATAAAGACACGCAAATTTTGAAAATGAGCAAAATATTTGAATAGATATTTCACCAAAGAACATACAGGGATGACAAACATACATATGAAGAGATGCTCCATATCATCACTCACCAAAGACATGCAAATTAAAATCACAGTGAAACAATACTACACACCTATCAGAATGCCTAAGATAAAATAGACTGAGCATACCAGGTGTTAGCAAAAATATGGAGGAACAAGAATGCTCACACTCTCCTAGTGAAAATGTAAAATGGTACAATCTCTTTGGAAAATAATTTGGTAGCCTCTTAAATAGTTAAGCATACATCTAGCATAGGTTTAACTGTTTCACTTGAAAAGAAAATACATGTTCCCTCAAAGACTTGTACAGGAATGTCCGTAGCAGGTTTACTTATAATAGCTAAAACCTGGAAACAATGAAAATGTCTACCAACAGGTACATGGATTAAAAAGATAATAATAATACAATGGAATACTACTCAGAAATAAAAAAAGAGATGTGCTATTGATACAGCAACATGGATGATCTCAAAATGGTTATGCTGAGTGAAAGAAACTAGACCAAAAGATTATATATACTGTATGATTTTATGTGTGCAAAACTGTAGAAAAGGGAAACTAATATATACCAAGAGAAAGCAGATCAGTAGTGACTTGGGAATAGAACAATGTGAAGCAGACAGAGATGGAGAGGAAGAATTACAAAAGGGTAGAAAGAAACTTCTTGGAGTGATGGTTATCTTCACTGTCTTGACTTGGTTATAGTTTAACAGATATATTCATACATCAAAACCTATTGTATTGATGTACAATTCATTGTATGTAAATTGTGCATTAATCATGTTTAAAATTGTTTTTATGTTTTTGATCTTTATATAATCAAATCACATTGAAATAAATATCTTGTGGTTTGCTTCTTTCATTCTAGATTTTTTTTGACATTAGCCCTGTTGATTATTAGTGGCAGTTTATGTGTACAATGTATTGAAATATATTTATCAATTACACTGTTGATGAACATTTAGGCTCCTCCTAGTCTTTGTCCATGGTGGCAATGCTGTTTCACACATTCGTATGTTTGTCCCCTGGGGCATTTGGAATTGTTTTCTTAGGATAAGTTTCTAAAGTGAACTGTAGGATTATTTGCATTTTCAATTTCTCTAGTGAATGCTAAACTATTTTCTAACATGATTGTTCCGATTTACACTCTTACCAGTAGTGAATATTCTTTTAGTTCACAAATTGACCAACACACATATAATAAAATCCAATTTTTCAACGGCTGCCTATCTGAAGTATACTATTGTCTTAGCTCATGCTGCCATAACAAAATACCATAGTCTCAGTGACTTAAAAACAGATATTTATTGTCTCAGAGTTATGTAAGCTGGAGTTTAAGATCAGAGTGCCAGTGTGGTCAGGTTCTGGTGAGGGCCTTCTTCCTAGCTTCTAGATGGCCACCATCTCGCTGTGTCTTTACCTGGCAAGGGTGTGCACTTAGAAAAAGAATTGCACTCTCTTTCTCTCATCGTAAAGGCCACTAATCCCATCATAAATGCCTCGCCCTCAAGACCTAATCTAACCCTAATTACCTCTCCAAGCTCCTATCTCCAAAGCATATATAACAATGGGTCAATAAGAAAAATACAAACATTTCAATAAAAAATTGACAAAAGGTATATTCGAACATTTTACACAGAGGCAAAAAAAAAAAAATCCTTAAGAGACATCCAACTTATTTAGTAATTGGGTCATTAATAATTAAAACTATAGTGTGATTTCATGGCTGTTATGAACTGAATGTTTTTGAACTCATAGTAACAGAGAATAGAATGGTGGTTACAAGGGAATGAGTGTGGGGAAAAAGGGAAGCTATTGATTAGAGGGTTCAAACCTTTAGTTATAAGATGATAAGTACTGGAAACCTAATATACAACATGGTAACTATATTGTATTATATACTTGAAATTAGCAGAGAGTAGGTCTCAAGTGTTCTCACCACACTCACACACACACATTCACACACACACACACAATGGTAAGTGAGCTACTCATGTCTGAGTATTCTTTTTTTTTTTAATTTATTTATTATTATTATACTTTAAGTTGTAGGGTACATGTGCATAACGTGCAGGTTTTTTACATATGTATACTTGTGCCATGTTGGTGTGCTGTACCCATCAACTCGTCATTTACATCAGGTATAACTCCCAATGCAATCCCTCCCCCCTCCCCCCTCCCCATGATAGGCCCCGGTGTGTGATGTTCCCCTTCCTGAGTCCAAGTGATCTCATTGTTCAGTTCCCACCTATGAGTGAGAACATGTGGTGTTTGGTTTACTGTTCTTGTGATAGTTTGCTAAGAATGATGGTTTCCAGCTGCATCCATGTCCCTACAAAGGACACAAACTCATCCTTTTTGATGGCTGCATAGTATTCCATGGTGTATATGTGCCACATTTTCTTAATCCAATCTGTCACTGATGGACATTTGGGTTGATTCCAAGTCTTTGCTATTGTGAATAGTGCTGCAATAAACATACGTGTGCATGTGTCTTTATAGCAGCATAATTTATAATCCTTTGGGTATATACCCAGTAATGGGATGGCTGGGTCATATGGTACATCTAGTTCTAGATCCTTGAGGAATCGCCATACTGTTTTCCATAATGGTTGAACTAGTTTACAATCCCACCAACAGTGTAAAAGCGTTCCTATTTCTCCACATCCTCTCCAGCACCTGTTGTTTCCTGACTTTTTAATGATCGCCATTCTAACTGGTGTGAGATGGTATCTCATTGTGGTTTTGATTTGCATTTCTCTGATGGCCAGTGATGATGAGCATTTTTTCATGTGTCTGTTGGCTGTATGAATGTCTTCTTTTGAGAAATGTCTGTTCATATCCTTTGCCCACTTTTTGATGGGGTTGTTTGTTTTTTTCTTGTAAATTTGTTTGAGTTCTTTGTAGATTCTGGATAATTAGCCCTTTGTCAGATGAGTAGATGGCAAAAATTTTCTCCCATTCTGTAGGTTGCCTGTTCACTCTGATGGTAGTTTCTTTTGCTGTGCAGAAGCTCTTTAGTTTAATTAGATCCCATTTGTCAATTTTGGCTTTTGCTGCTGTTGCTTTTGGTGTTTTAGACATGAAGTCTTTGCCCATACCTATGTCTTGAATGGTACTACCTAGGTTTTCCTCTAGGATTTTTATAGTATTAGGTCTAACATTTAAGTCTCTAATCCATCTTGAATTAATTTTCGTATAAGGAGTAAGGAAAGGATCCAGTTTCAGCTTTCTACTTATGGCTAGCCAATTTTCCCAGTACCATTTATTAAATAGGGAATCCTTTCCCCATTTCTTGTTTCTCTCAGGCTTGTCAAAGATCAGATGGCTGTAGATGTGTGGTATTCTTTCTGAGGACTCTGTTCTGTTCCGTTGGTCTATATCTCTGTTTTGGTACCAGTACCAAGCTGTTTTGGTTACTGTAGCCTTGTAGTATAGTTTGAAGTCAGGTAGCGTGATGCCTCCAGCTTTGTTCTTTTGACTTAGGATTGTCTTGGCGATGCGGGCTCTTTTTTGGTTCCATATGAACTTTAAAGCAGTTTTTTCCAAGTCTGTGAAGAAACTCATTGGTAGCTTGATGGGGATGGCATTGAATCTATAAATTACCTTGGGCAGTATGGCCATTTTCACGATATTGATTCTTCCTATCCATGAGCATGGTATGTTCTTCCATTTGTTTGTGTCCTCTTTTATTTCACTGAGCAGTGGTTTGTAGTTCTCCTTGAAGAGGTCCTTTACATCCCTTGTAAGTTGGATTCCTAGGTATTTTATTCTCTTTGAAGCAATTGTGAATGGAAGTTCATTCCTGATTTGGCTCTCGGTTTGTCTGTTACTGGTATATAAGAATGCTACTGATTTTTGCACATTAATTTTGTATCCTGAGACTTTGCTGAAGTTGCTTATCAGCTTAAGGAGATTTTGGGCTGAGACAATGGGGTTTTCTAAATATACAATCATGTCATCTGCAAACAGGGACAGTTTGACTTCTTCTTTTCCTAACTGAATACCCTTGATTTCTTTCTCTTGCCTAATTGCCCTAACCAGAACTTCCAACACTATGTTGAATAGGAGTGGTGAGAGAGGGCATCCCTGTCTTGTGCCAGTTTTCAAAGGGAATTTTTCCAGTTTTTGCCCATTCAGTATGATATTGGCTGTGGGTTTGTCATAAATAGCTCTTATTATTTTGAGGTACGTTCCATCAATACCGAATTTATTGAGCGTTTTTAGCATGAAGGGCTGTTGAATTTTGTCAAAAGCCTTTTCTGCATCAATTGAGATAATCATGTGGTTCTTGTCTTTGGTTCTGTTTATATGCTGGATTATGTTTATTGATTTGCGAATGTTGAACCAGCCTTGCATCCCAGGGATGAAGCCCACTTGATCATGGTGGATAAGCTTTTTGATGTGTTGCTGAATCCGGTTTGCCAGTATTTTATTGAGGATTTTTGCATCGATGTTCATCAGGGATATTGGTCTAAAATTCTCTTTTTTAGTTGTGTCTCTGCCAGGCTTTGGTATCAGGATGATGTTGGCCTCATAAAATGAGTTAGGGAGGATTCCCTCTTTTTCTATTCATTGGAATAGTTTCAGAAGGAATGGTACCAACTCCTCCTTGTACCTCTGGTAGAATTGAGCTGTGAATCCATCTGGTCCTGGACTTTTTTTGGTTGGTAGGCTATTAATTATTGCCTCAATTTCAGAGCCTGCTATTGGTCTATTCAGGGATTCAACTTCTTCCTGGTTTAGTCTTGGAAGAGTGTAAGTGTCCAGGAAATTATCCATTTCTTCCAGATTTTCCAGTTTATTTGCGTAGAGGTGTTTATAGTATTCTCTGATGGTAGTTTGTATTTCTGTGGGGTCGGTGGTGATATCCCCTTTATCATTTTTAATTGCATCGATTTGATTCTTCTCTCTTTTCTTCTTTATTAGTCTTGCTAGTGGTCTGTCAATTTTGTTGATCTTTTCAAAAAACCAACTCCTGGATTCATTGATTTTTTGGAGGGTTTTTTGTGTCTCTATCTCCTTCAGTTCTGCTCTGATCTTAGTTATTTCTTGCCTTCTGCTAGCTTTTGAATGTGTTTGCTCTTGCTTCTCTAGTTCTTTTAATTGCGATGTTAGAGTGTCAATTTTAGTTCTTTCCTGCTTTCTCTTGTGGGCATTTAGTACTATAAATTTCCCTCTACACACTGCTTTAAATGTGTCCCAGATATTCTGGTATGTTGTATCTTTGTTCTCATTGGTTTCAAAGAACATCTTTATTTCTGCCTTCATTTCGTCATGTACCCAGTAGTCATTCAGGAGCAGGTTGTTCAGTTTCCATGTAGTTGAGCGGTTTTGATTGAGTTTCTTAGTCCTGAGTTCTAGTTTGATTGCACTGTGGTCTGAGAGACAGTTTGTTATAATTTCTGTTCTTGTACATTTGCTGAGGAGTGATTTACTTCCAATTACATGGTCAATTTTGGAGTAAGTACGATGTGGTGCTGAGAAGAATGTATATTCTGTTGATTTGGGGTGGAGAGTTCTATAGATGTCTATTAGGTCTGCTTGCTGCAGAGATGAGTTTAATTCCTGGATATCCTTGTTAACTTTCTGTCTCGTTGATCTGTCTAATGTTGACAATGGAGTGTTGAAGTCTCCCATTATTATTGTATGGGAGTCTAAGTCTCTTTGTAAGTCTCTAAGGACTTGCTTGATGAATCTGGGTGCTCCTGTATTGGGTGCATATATATTTAGGATAGTTAGCTCTTCCTGTTGAATTGATCCCTTTACCATTATGTAATGGCCTTCTTTGTCTCTTTTGATCTTTGATGGTTTAAAGTCTGTTTTATCAGAGACTAGTATTGCAACCCCCGCTTTTTTTTGTTCTCCATTTGCTTGGTAAATCTTCCTCCATCCCTTTATTTTGAGCCTATGTATGTCTCTGCATGTGAGATGGGTCTCCTGAATACAGCAGACTGATGGGTCTTGACTCTTTATCCAGTTTGCCAGTCTGTGTCTTTTAATTGGAGCATTTAGTCCATTTACATTTAAGGTTAAGATTGTTATGTGTGAACTTGATCCTGCCATTATGATATTAACTGGTTATTTTGCTCGTTAGTTGATGCAGTTTCTTCCTAGCCTCGATGGTCTTTACATTTTGGCATGTTTTTGCAATGGCTGGTACCGGTTGTTCCTTTCCATGTTTAGTGCTTCCTTCAGGGTCTCTTGTAAGGCAGGCCTAGTGGTGACAAAATCTCTAAGCATTTGCTTATCTGTAAAGGATTTTATTTCTCCTTCACTTATGAAACTTAGTTTGGCTGGATATGAAATTCTGGGTTTCAAATTCTTTTCTTTAAGAATGTTGAATATTGGCCCCCACTCTCTTCTGGCTTGTAGAGTTTCTGCCAAGAGATCTGCTGTTAGTCTGATGGGCTCCCCTTTGTGGGTAACCCGACCTTTCTCTCTGGCTGCCCTTAAGATTTTTTCCTTCATTTCAACTTTGGTGAATCTGGCAATTATGTGTCTTGGAGTTGCTCTTCTCGAGGAGTATCTTTGTGGCGTTCTCTGTATTTCCTGGATTTGAATGTTGGCCTGCCCTACTAGGTTGGGGAAGTTCTCCTGGATGATATCCTGAAGAGTGTTTTCCAACTTGGTTCCATTTTCCCCCTCACTTTCAGGCACCCCAATCAGACGTAGATTTGGTCTTTTTACATAATCCCATACTTCTTGCAGGCTTTGTTCATTTCTTTTTCTTCTTTTTTCTTTTGGTTTCTCTTCTCGCTTCATTTCATTCATTTGATCCTCAATCGCTGATACTCTTTCTTCCAGTTGATCGAGTTGGTTACTGAAGCTTGAGCATTTGTCACGTATTTCTCGTGTCATGGTTTTCATCTCTTTCATTTCATTTATGACCTTCTCTGCATTAATTACTCTCGCCATCAATTCTTCCACTTTTTTTTCAACATTTTTAGTTTCTTTACGCTGGGTACGTAATTCCTCCTTCAGCTCTGAGAAATTTGATGGACTGAAGCCTTCTTCTCTCATCTCGTCAAAGTCATTCTCCGTCCAGCTTTGATCTGTTGCTGGCGATGAGCTGCGCTCCTTTGCCGGGGGAGATGCACTCTTATTTTTTGAATTTCCAGCTTTTCTGCCCTGCTTTTTCCTCATCTTTGTGGTTTTATCTGCCTCTAGTCTTTGATGATGGTGATGTACTCATGGGGTTTTGGTGTAGGTGTCCTTCCTGTTTGATAGTTTTCCTTCTAACAGTCAAGACCCTCAGCTGTAGGTCTGTTGGAGATTGCTTGAGGTCCACTCCAGACCCTGTTTGCCTGGGTATCAGCAGCAGAGGCTGCAGAAGATAGAATATTTCTGAACAGCGAGTGTACCTGTCTGATTCTTGCTTTGGAAGCTTCCTCTCAGGGGTGTACTCCACCCTGTGAGGTTTGGGGTGTCAGACTGCCCCTAGTGGGGGATGTCTCCCAGTTAGGCTACTCGGGGGTCAGGGACCCACTTGAGCAGGGAGTCTGTCCCTTCTCAGATCTCAACCTCCGTGTTGGGAGATCCACTGCTCTCTTCAAAGCTGTCAGACAGAATCGTTTGCATCTGCAGAGGCTTCTGCTGTGTTTGTTATTGTTTACTGTGCCCTGTCCCCAGAGGTGGAGTCTACAGAGACAGGCAGGTTTCCTTGAGCTGCTGTGAGCTCCACCCAGTTCGAGCTTCCCAGCAGCTTTGTTTACCTACTTAAGCCTCAGCAATGGCAGGCGCCCCTCCCCCAGCCTGGCTGCTGCCTTGCAGGTAGATCACAGACTGCTGTGCTAGCAATGAGGGAGGCTCCCTGGGGGTGGGACCCTCCCGGCCAGGTGTGGGATATGATCTCCTGGTGTGCCTGTTTGCTTAAAGCGCAGTATTGGGGTGGGAGTTACCTGATTTTCCAGGTGTTGTGTGTCTCAGTTCCCCTGGCTAGGAAAAGGGATTCCCTTCCCCCTTGCGCTTCCCAGGTGAGGCAATGCCTCGCCCTGCTTCAGCTCTCGCTGGTCGGGCTGCAGCAGCTGACCAGCACCGATCGTCCGGCACTCCCCAGTGAGATGAACCCAGTACCTCAGTTGAAAATGCAGAAATCACCGGTCTTCTGTGTCGCTCGCGCTGGGAGTTGGAGACTGGAGCTGTTCCTATTCGGCCATCTTGCTCCGCCCCCTCCGTCTGAGTATTCTTTTACTTACTCTTAAACATTTGCTGTTTGATAAAAGGTATTACAACTACCTGGGCACGTTTTCCTAAGCAAGAGGCACATTTTCCTAAGTAAGACTGGGAAACAGAACAAAAAAGTCCAGACAAGCTAGCACAACCCTGACCCAATTATTAGATTGGTGCAAAAGTAATTGCAGTTTTTGCATTGTTTAAATTTGCCACTTGATATTGGAACACATTCTTAAATAAATGTGGTTATGTTATTCATCATTTTAGTGCATATTTCTCACTTTTTTTGTGAATGACATTACTTGCTGTATATTTTGTATTTATTTTAGACTATGGAAATGATGTTAGGCAAAAAGCAAATTAGAGGGATTTTCTTATTCGAGTTCAAAATGGATTGTAAAGCAGAGGAAACAACTCAAAACATCAACAGCACATTTGGCCCAGGAGCTGCTAATGAACATACAGTGCAGTGGTGGTTCAAGAAGTTTTGCAAAGGAGACTAGAGCCTTGAAGATGAGGAGTATGGTGGCTAGCCATCAGACGTTGACAACCACCAATTGAGAGCAATCATCAAAGCTGATCCTCTTACAACTACAGAAGTTCCTGGCCAGGCACGTTGGCTCATGCCTGTAATCCCAGCACTTTGGGAGTCCTAGGGGTGGATCACTTAAGGTCAGGAGTTCGAGACCAGTCTGGCCAACATGGTGAAAATGGATTGTAAAGCAATCCGTTAATAGAGACGGTGAAACACTTTCTCTATTAAAAATACAAAAATTAATTGGGTGTGGTGGTGGGTCCCTGTAATCCCAGCTACTTGGGAGGCTGAGGCAGGAGAATCACTTGACCTCGCGAGGCAGAGGTTTCAGTGAACTGAGATTGCACCACTGCACCCTGGTCTGGGCAGCAGAGGGAGACTCTGTCTCAGAAAGCAAACAAACAAAAAACAAAACAGGGGTTGTCAATGAACTCAATGTCAACCATTCTACAGCATTTGAAGCAAACTGGAAAGGTGAAAAAGCTTGATAATGTGCTCCTCATGAGCTGACTAAAAATCAGAAAAATTCTCATTTTGAGGTGTTGTCTTTTATTCTATGCAACAACAATGAACCATTTCTCAATCAGATTGTGATGTGTGACAAAAAGTGGATTTTATACGACAACTGGCAATGACCAGGTCAGTGGTTAGACCAAGAAGAAGTTCCAAAGCACTTCCCAAAGCCAAACTTACACCAAAAAAAAAGGCATGGTCACTGTTTGGTGGTCTGCTGCCCGGCTGAGCCACTACAGCTTTCTGAATCCTGGAGAAGTCATTACATCTGAGAAGTACGTTCAGTAATTCAGTGAGATGTACCAAAACTGAAATGTCTGTAGTCAACAGAAAGGGCCCAGTTCTTCTCTACTATAATGCCTGACCACAAGTTGCACAACTAGTGCTTCAAAAGTTGAACAAATTGGGTTACGAAGTTTTGTCTCATCAGCCATATTCACCTAACCTCTCGCCAACCGACTACCACTTCTTCAAGTATCTCGACATCTTTTTAAAGGAAAAACACTTCCACAACCAGCAGGATGCAGAAAATGCTTTCCAAGAGTTCACTGAATCCTGAAGTGCAATTTTTACACTACAGGAATAAACAAATTTATTTGTCATTGGAAAAATGTTTTGATTATAATGGTTCCTATTTTGATTAATAAGATGTGTTTGAGCCTAGTTATAATGCTTTAGAATTCACAGTCCAAAACCACAACTACATTTGCACCAACATA
Source organism: Macaca thibetana thibetana (assembly GCF_024542745.1). Taxonomy (NCBI): domain Eukaryota; kingdom Metazoa; phylum Chordata; class Mammalia; order Primates; family Cercopithecidae; genus Macaca; species Macaca thibetana. The sequence continues at coordinate 74,826,048 of NC_065581.1, forward strand.
GTTGGTGCAAAATAGTGGATTTGTTTTTAAAATATTAAAATACACTAATAGTTTTCATCTTTGTTACTGGAGTTGACATGATGCCTTTATTGTTACCTAATTGTACCAGTTACCTTCTCTCTTTTGAGGATCCTACTCAGGTTATCAGTTTCTGTTGCAAAAAAGGACACAGTTTCAGTCTTGAAAACAGCCCTCTCTCTTGGCTTCTTGTTATTGATACTAAGAATCAGCAACCTCTTGAAACAGCTCTCCTGAAACAACCTTGATGCTAGTGACTAGCGGGGCCTGAGAGAGATCTGACGTACTTTTAATAGTACACGTGGTGCCATTTTGAGAACACTGCACTTGACGGAACATTATTGCAACGAAAGAGCCATATTAATGTCTTATGAGACCGTAAACTTGTTGAAAATACACCTGAATTCTCAGATGTAAGGACAGGAAGATGTAAGTAAGCCTGGGGCAAGTGTTTAGCTTATTTTCTGCTTAACAATAATCGGGAAAAGAGTAGCAAACTCCTATTACTTATGATTCATGCAGCGATCCACTTATACCTCAGGTGGACAACTTAGGGAAGATGAAGCTGTTTGCATCATTATACCCAAGAGAGTGATTCTCAAGATCTGGACTGTGAAGATCTGACAGTGTGAAACACCAGACCATTTAGAAAAACCCATTATGTGCAATTTGTTCCAATTAATATGAAAGCCTAGCATTTCCCCGAAAACACCTCCTAGGGTAAGCAGTGAATGGATTGATATTTTGCAGATTCTGTTGATTAGGTTAACCAGAACATAAGGCATTATGGCTCTCAGTCACCAATTATTATGCTTTATTGGTATAACAAAGTCTCTCATTTTCCAGCAAAATGACCTCCTTAGTTTGACCTTTCAAACCCCAAATCACTTTATATCTGTTCAATTTCTTTTGTAGAATATGACCTCCAAATAAAATTTATTAGTTAGTAAAGATTCGTGGAAAAGTCCTGTACAAAAGAGACACTCACTTCAGAAATAAGGGTGCAGAGCAGAACACAAGTGACAGAGGGAAGTCAGGAGACCATGGAACTGGGCCGGACAATGCCTCTAATGCATCAGGGTGAATTTAGGTAAAGTTTTTCTATGCCTAATTTTTCTCATCTGTTTCTTAATAGGAGAAGTTGAGCTAGATTTCCTTAATAAAAGTAGATGTCTTCACTTCCTTATTTCTGGATTCTTCTAACTCATATTTTATTCTGCCTTTGTCACTGCTCAGGACATTCCCTGTCATCATCACCTTTAAAAACTCCCATTAAACAACCAACAGAATCCTATGCTTCTTAGAAAATGTCTTAGTTTTCTAAGAAACGTTAGAGCTCATAACCTTGTAACAATTGAAAGTCTTAAGGTGTTTGTGTATGTGTTTGTTTTTCTCAAATAATCAAGAAAGAGATGGAGCCTGTGACTGGCTTCTAAAGTGAGAAATTGGTGATGAAGCATATCTTCACACCCATGTACACAATATTATGTTGGAGTAATGTGGTAGAAAATGAGTGAGAGGAAGGGTTCTGTCAAGATTTCACAATAATGAAAGCAAGGAAGCCATGGTCACATGGTGTGGCAACCTGGAGATATACTACTTATAGCTCCCTACCAGAGAGAACTTTCAGAAGGACTGAGCACAGAGTGGTTTCAACACAAGACTTATTTAATGGGAAGCATTTTCTCTACAGGAAGTTCATTCATACTCAGTCATATTCGTTCATATCCTGTGAATATACCTGTGATAGTTATGTACACCAAAGACTGATCAATGTGAATATCTGCCACTATTGGTCTAAAGGCTTTATTTAGTCACAAAAGCATACTCAGACATGCATACAGCAAAGCAGAAGTTTCAAAGAATCAATGTCCCCCAAATCAGCAATAACAGACAAGGAGCTGGTGGATAAAATCTAGGTTTTTCACCCTGGGACAGGGGTAAGGTAGGTAACTCAGTCATATACCACTTTTCTCAGAGTTCCCCAGAGTGTACACATTCTAACTGCCCACAGTAATTGGCTTAATGATATACACTTTATATTGACTTCCCACTTCTCCCTGTCTTACTTCCACACTCATCTACTAGTTTACCAAACAAACTACTTTCACTTACATCCTTGTCTCAGTGTCAATTTCTAGGTAAATACAAACCAAGACAACTGGCTTGGGTTTGTTATAGCAGGCAAGACTCTAAATAATGCAGAAAGCTTCCCTGAATCTTCATGCCTGTTCATCTTCCAGAGCCTCTTATGTAAACCTCAGCACTTTGTACTTACCTGACATAAAGTAGCAGTTCAACAAATATTTGTTGAACAAAAGAATGAATGAAGAACAAGAAGAAATGAATTATGAGAGAGGAAATATTCTCAATACTATATTCTCAGCACAATGCCTGTATTAGTCAGGGTTCTCTAGAGGGACAGATATATACATATACACACACACACACATTCATGACAATTACACATATATATACACATATACATATATGTATATACACATATATACACATATACATATATGTATATACACATATACATATATGTATATACACATATATACACATATACATATATGTATATACACATATACATATATGTATATACACATATATACACATATATGTATATACACATATACATATATGTATATACACACGTATATGTATATACACATATACATATATGTATATACACACGTATATGTATATATACACATATACATATATGCATATACACACGTATATGTATATACACATATACATATATGCATATACACACGTATATGTATATACACATATACATATATGCATATACACACGTATATGTATATACACATATACATATATGCATATACACACGTATATGTATATACACATATACATATATGCATATACACACGTATATACACATATACATATATGCATATACACACGTATATACACATATACATATATGCATATACACACGTATATACACATATACATATATGCATATACACACGTATATACACATATACATATATGCATATACACACGTATATACACATATACATATATGCATATACACACGTATATACACATATACATATATGCATATACACACGTATATACACATATACATATATGCATATACACATGTATATACACATATACATATATGCATATACACACGTATATACACATATACATATATGCATATACACACGTATATACACATATACATATATGCATATACACACGTATATACACATATACATATATGCATATACACACGTATATACACATATACATATATGCATATACACACATATATACACATATACATATATGTATATACACATATATACACATATACATATATGTATATATACACATATATACACATATACATATATGTATATACACATATGGGAGTTTATTAAGGAGTATTAAACTACATGATCACAAGGTCCCACAACAGGCCATCTGCAAGCTGAGGAGCAAGGAAGCCAGTATGAGTCCCAAAGCCAAAGAACTTAAAGTCTGATGTTTGAGGGCAGGAAGCATCCAGCATGGGAGAAAGATGTAGGCTGGGAGGCTAAGCAAGTCTATCCTTTTCATGTTTTTCTGCCTGCTTTATATCCTGGCCTCACTGGCAGCTGATTAGATTGTGCCCACCCAGATTAAGGGTGCGTCTGCCTTTCCCAGCCAACTGACTCAAATGTTAATCTCCTTTGGCAACACCCTCACAGACACACTCAGGATCAATACTTTGTATCCTCCAATCCAAACAAGTTGACACTCAGTATGAACCATCACAAATCTACCCTTGTCAACTTGAACCCATATACATCTCTTACTCTTCAAATAAAGACAATAATAAGGTCATAATTATGCCTAATATAATACAACTATACTTTGTACAACCAGAAACACGCCAATCCCTAACCCAAATACTATTTCATAAAGTTAACAGTACTTAAATGCTGATATAAAGTCAATAAATCTTATGTCACATGATAAAGGAAAAAGGAAATAAAATGAAGATATTTTCTTAGTACAAGTGTATATATGCACAAATATGTTTTTAACAAAGGAGGAGGAAATACTCATGACAATTACAGTCTTCGTTTCTGCAGCTGGTCACGTAGTCGTAGCTGATATTGATGACTACCTTCTTCTACTACCCATTCTGTATTCCGTTTGCTTTCAGCAAGCACTTCAGCAGGTTGTGTTTTTTTCCCTGGTGGAGTGACCCAAACCTTCATTCCTGAGAGGTATAGGCTATTTGTAGTCCTGCCTGGATTGGGCTGTTGTAGTTTCCCATGGACCTTAATCACAGGGCATGGTAATACTAAAAGATACCCTAATGGATCTCCTGTATTCCATTCATACTCTTCCTTACCTCCATTGTGGAGTAGACTAATTTTTGATAGTCTGGGTCAGTCACCCCAGTCAACACTGTAACTCACTTCTTAGCCTGTTGACTTAAAGGCAGGAGAAGCCCAAAGCATCCAGGTGGCAATATTAACTTCCAGTTTAATGGAATCGTTGTTGTGTCTCCTGGTGGCTGTATTCCTCCCTCTGGAACTAAGACCTCTAGACCAGCAGAATGTAATGTTGCGGGAACAGAAAGCAAAAAATTTGCTAGTGGATCACTAGCGGTGATGGTGAGTGGTGCCACTTCCAATTCCACCCCTTGATTCCTGGACCCATGGATCCTGGCTATGGGAGAAATGGTACCATATATTGGATGCTGATTCAGAGTGTACATGGCCTTCTGGAGAATTTGCCCCAGTCCTGCAATGTATTGACAGCTAGTTGGCATTGTAATTGTGACTTTAAAAGGTCATTCCACCATTCTATCAATCCAGCTGCTTCAGGATGATGGAGAACATGGTAAGACCAGTGAATTCCATGAGCATGAGCCCACTGCCACACTTCTTTAGCCATAAAGGGAGTTCTTTGATCAAAGGCAATGCTGTTGGAATACCATGACAGTGGATAAGGCATTCCATGAGTGCATGAATGGTAGTTTTGACAGAAGCATTTTGTGCAAGATGGGCAAACCAATATCCAGAATGTCTATTCCAGTGAGGACAGACTTCTGCTGAGGTCATCCGTTGGTTAGCATTCACATGGGATACAAATACCTTCATAGTTTTTGACAACTCAGAGAGGTTCATCCAACCTACCTCTTCCCCAAAGTTTTTGTCACTAATTTTCCAATCATGCTTCTTCCAAGTTCCTGACCATCCAACCAAACCACTGGCTACAGCCCATGAATCAGTATATAATTGCACATCTGGCCATTTCTTCTTCCATGAGAAGTGCATAACCAGGTGCACTAATCAAAGTTCTGTCCACTGGGAAGATTTCCCTTTACTGCTGTCCTTCAGGGATGTTCTAGAAAGTGGCTCTTAGTGAAGCAGCTGTCCACTTTTGGGTGGTGCCTTGGTATCGTACAGAACCATCTGTCAACCAGGCCCTAGTACTCTCTGCCTCTGTCGACTGATCATAGGGAACTCCCCATAAGGCCATCAGTGCAGCCTGGGGGAGAAGGCAGGGTGGCAGGAGTGGGGACCACAGGCATTTGAGCCACTTCCTCATGTAACTTACTTGTGCCTTCAGGACCTGCTCAAGCCCAATTACATATATACCACTTGCATTTGATGATGAAATGCTGCTGTGCACTACCTACTTTATGGCTAGATGGGTCAGTTCATGATAGTCAGTTCAGGTCACATGGTAACTTGATGACATAACATTCAGTTTCCGCCAAAGCCCAGTAACAGGCCAAGAGCTGTCTCTCGAAAGGAGAGTAGTTATCTGCAGAAGATGGCAGGGCCTTGCTTCAAAATCCTGGAGGCCTCTGCTGTGATTCATATATGAGGGCCTGCCAAAGGCTCCAAATAGCATCCCTATATGCCACTGACACCTCAAGCACCATCGGATCTGCTGGGTCATATGGCCCAAGTGGTAGAGCGGCTTGCACGGCAGTCTGGACCTGCTACAGAGCCTTCTGTTCTGGACCCCATACACCATGGAATACTATGCAGCCATAAAAAAGGATGAGTTTGTGTCCTTTGTAGGGACATGGATGCAGCTGGAAACCATCATTCTTAGCAAACTATCACAAGAACAGAAAACCAAACACCACATGTTCTCACTCATAGGTGGGAACTGAACAATGAGATCACTTGGACTCGGGAAGGGGAACATCACACACCGGGGCCTATCATGGGGAGGGATTGTATTGGGAGTTATACCTGATGTAAATGACGAGTTGATGGGTGCTGATGAGTTGATGGGTGCAACACAGCAACATGGCACAAGTATACATATGTAACAAACCTGCACGTTATGCACATGTACCCTAGAACTTAAAGTATAATAATAATAAAAAATTTTAAAAATTTTTAAAAAATTAAAAATTTCAAAAATAAAAAAAAATAATAAAAAAAAATTGGCAGCTGTTTGAGTTACTCAATAAATGGGCCAGAGTAACACACCCAAATGAGGAATTTGTTGCCTCCAAAATCCAAATAGGCCCACTAGGCATTGTGCCCTTTTTTTGGTTTTGGGAGGGGCTAAATGCAGCAACTTATCCTTCACCTTAAAAGGAATATCTCAACAGGCCCCCACACGTTTGGACCTCTACAAATTTCACTGAAGTAGAAGGTCCTTGAATTTTAGTCAGATTTATTTCCCATCCTCTGACATGCAAATGTCTCCCCAGTAAGTCCAGTGTGTTTGCTACTTCTTGCTCACTGGATCCAATTAGCATAATGTCATCAGTGTAATGGACCAGTGTTATATTTTGTGAAAGTGAAAAGCAATCAAGGTCTCTCAAATAAGATTATGACACAAAGCTGGGAAGTTGATATACTCCAACGTAGGACAGTAAAGGCTGGCCTTGTCAGTTGAAGGAAAATTGCTCCTGGTGGGCCTTATGGACAGGAATGGAGAAAAAGGCATATGCCAAGTCAATGGCTGCATACCAGATACCAGGAGATGTGTTAATTTGTTCAAGCAATGAAACCACATCTGGTACAGCAGCTGCAATTGGAGTCACCACTTGATTAAGCTTATTATAATCCACTCTCCTTCTCCAAGATCCATCTGTCTTCTGCACAGGCCAAATGGGAGAATTGAACAGGGGTGTGGTGGGAATCACCACCCCTGTATCTTTCAAGACCTTGATGGTGGCACTAATCTCCACAGTCCCTCCAGGAATGCAATATTGTTTTTGATTCACAATTTTTCTAGGTAGAGGCAGCCCTGATGACTTCCATATGTCATTTTCCGCCATAATAGTCCTCACCCTGCCAGTCAGAGCTAATGAGGGGGTTCTGCCAGCTGCTAAGGATATCAGTGTCAGCTCAGAGCCAGTGTCCAGTAGTCTCCAAAATGTCTGATCATTTCCTTTTCCCCAGTACACAGTTACCCTGGTAAAAGGCCAGAGGTCTCCCTAGGGAAGGATGGGAGAAAGATGAACAGCATAAACTGTCGGTAGTATAGCAGGATCCTTCCTTAAGGGGGCCTGGCCTCACCTTCATTCAAGGGGTTTTGAGTCTGTAAACTGGCTCACTTCTGGAAATTGATTGAGGGACAGTGATTCTCTGTTTTTACAATTCAAATTAGTCTTTTGTCCACTCAACCTTGAAGCTATCTGCTTATATAAATTAAGTAGGAATGCAGTAGGCCTCCTATCAATTTCTTGGAACTTCTAGGAACACCATGATTAATTAGTCAATGCCAAAGTTCTACATGAGTCAGACTATTCTGATTGCTGCTTTGCCTCTGCTGGTCCATTATGGTAGCCATGCCCACCTTGCCTTTGATGGTTGAGTGTCACCACTTGACCCCTACCACCTCAGGATCCAATTACTCCTAATGTATTTAAATTCTGTAGTTGAGCGACTGTGGTTCCCACTGTTAGATCTGACATACAGAGAAGAGCAATTAAAGGGCTCTTCAAAGATGCAGGTGCTGTCCTCACAAATCTATTTCAAAAGACATTGCTCAAGGATATATCTTCTGGACCTTCACAGCTGGGATAAGTAGTTCTAAAGTGATTAATCCACTCCACCATCCCAGTCTCCCTAAGCCTTTAGATTCATTCCTCTACATTAAACCAAGGGAGACTAGGTATTTCCAGCTTCCTTACAGTGTGCCATCTTTTAATCCATATTTCAGTTAACCAAGCAAACAAACTATTAGAACCTTTTTAATTCCCCAAGCTGCAACATTAAATGCGGAATCCCTATTTAGGGGGCCCACATCAATAAATTCAGCCTGGTCCAAATCTATGTTCTTTCCACAATTATCTCACACCATTAATATCCATTCCCATGCCTGGTCTCCAGATATCTGCTTACATAAATTAGAAAACCCAAGCAGTTCTTTTCGAGTGTAGTACACTGCCTCATGGGTCATACTCGCAACCTCACCTCTAGGGTCCTGCTGGGACTTTAGTCTAGTTATAGGTTTAGCAGCAAACAGGGTTGGGGTGGCCCCTGAGTAGAATCAACATTATCTCGCCTGGCTGTTGCCTCAGGCAGTGCAGGGTTTATCTGCTCAGGCAAATGCAGAAAGGCTGATGTCAGCACGGGTTGGGAAGGGGATGTTGTCACTAGTGGGGATGGGGAAGCTGTTTCTTCTGGCAAAAAGATTCATCAGCGTTTACAGACTCAGTGTCCCCAGCTCCATCAGGGTCCTCCTAAAAAAATCCATATTCCAAGTTGCAGGATCCCATTCTTTTCCAAACAATGCCCTCACTTTAATAGTAGACATCTGGAAAGGCTTTGCATGCACCTTTCATTGAAGGTCAGCTACTCCTTGATAAGAGCTTGTATCTGTTTTTCCACAGTTTCAGCTCTTTCTCTGCAGGAAAGAAGACTCTCACTCAGGGCAAGTTTAGCAGATTTGAGGCCCAGTATCTGCTTCTGAAGCCAGGAGATAGAATTCCTGAGCCTATCACTTTCTTTCATTGCTCTGTCCAGTGAACTTAGGAGCCACCAACCTTGGTTCTCCAGATGTTGTCAAAAGTATTATGTATGAGTCAATAAACTCCTTGCCTGTCATGAGTGGTGAATCAGGAGTGACAAATGGATATATTTTATATAAATCTCTAAACAGTTAATGCCAAGGACTATCAGTGTTGTCCATACTATTAGAAGTACAGTCCTTAGCATTTTGGGGCTTAATTATAGTAAGCAACCAACTCCAGAAACCCCAAAACCAATGAAAAAGCTTCATCCTTAATATTCTGTTCCTCTAGAACAACTACTGGTACCAAAATCTGTATGTCAGGGTTCTCTAGAAGGAGAGTTGATAGGATAGATAAGTAGATACAAGGGGAATTTATTAAGGAGTATTAAACTTACGTGATCACAAGATCCCATAATAGGCCATCTGCAAGCTGAGGAGCAAAGAAGCCAGTCCAAGTCCCAAAGCTGAAGCACTTAAAGTCTGATGTTTGGGGGTAGGAAGCTTCCAGCATGGGAGAAGAATGTAGGCTGGGAAGCTAAGCCAGTCTATCCTTTTCAAGTTTTTCTGCCTGCTTTATTTCCTGGCCATGCTGACAGCTAATTAGATTGTATCCACTCAGATTAAGGGTGGGTCTGCTTTCCCAGTCCACTGACTCAAATATTAATCTCCTTTGGCAACACCTTCACAGACATATCCAGGATCGATACTTTGCATCCTTCAATCCAATAAAGTCGGCACTCAGTATTAACTGTCACAATGTCCAACACATAATAAGACACTGAAAAAAATCTATAGATGGAATTAATAGCTGAATGAATTTGGTGATAACTAGCTGAGAAGTTAAAGTTGAAGATCTAAGGACTGGGTGTACTCTTTGGAGAACTGTATAAATAGAAAGGAGAATTTTGCTATTGAATAAGGTGCCCTTTTTTAGCAAGACAACTATAGTTGAAGCATTTGAATTGAAGAAATATAAAATATAAACTCTAATAAAATCATTTCCTATAATTTCCTTGAAATGACATGAATCAAAAATCAGGGAGATGTCTAAAGAAATCAATATGCAGTATGAGTATTCAAACTCACATCAAAATCAAGCATTTAGACAATGGAGGCTAGGTTCAGATACAAAGTTGGAAAATTAACTAGAATTAGCTTCAAGAAGAATATGATGCACTTGAAATTTATTTAAAATTTTATTTTAAAATTAGTTTCACTCTAGTTATGTGACTTACTAATCATAGGCTTTTTCTTCAAAAATAGGTGTCCTGAATTTTTTGAGAGGTCATTTTTTTTTAGTCATACACTTTTTATTTCATCCCTTAAAAAAGGATTTAGAAGAATTATACAAATCACCTAATTTCCTTAACCAGCCCAAAGTATAATGAATCAAAGTCATTTCCTTCTTAAAAGTTTCTACTGAAAATCCAAACATAAATCTTTATAATCTGTTGTGGATTTTGGTAACCATCTAAAATTGAAACAATTCAAGCAGAATATATAATTTTGAATTTAAGTTAACTTTATGTACCCCTAAAACATATTTACAGAATCAGATCCTTTAAAAAGTTACAGTCAGATACATAACTATGAAATGTATAAATAATATGCTTAGTGCTACATTGCCAGAATCACATGAGAAGAACACACAGAAGAATACTTTCTGTTTGTTTATTTTTACAAAGATTTCTTAAGATAGAGATTTCATGTCATGAATCCTGGGGAAAGCCAGACATCAGTGACACTGACTGTTGATATGAGCCAAAATAAAATCAATCTGAAAAGATCGCTTACTGTTTACGCTTCTTATCTGTCTATTTCAGACTCCAGAGTAAATCTTTGTTTTTGTCCAAGGTTTCTCATTCCCACTGAAAGCTTCTAATAGCTGTATATTTGATAAACAGCAATTGCAGACTTCCCCAATGCAATCCTCAATAACGTGAGCTATGTGTTTTGCAAGTATTAATTCTCAAGAGGACTGAGCACAGAAAGAAACTAAATATCACTGCTATTTATTTTATGGTTTTAAAGGCATTGTTCTACCCATTTATTGAAATTTATCAGAAATTAATTATATATTAATATAAGTAATATATCTACTAAGATTTGTCACTATTAAAATATAAGTAATAGAGCTGGTATCTGTTAGAAATGCGAAATTCTAAAAGAGATTTTTCAGAAAAGAAAGTCAGTTTTCCTGAATCAATCTATGTTCATCTAAGCTTCTTCCTGATATTGATAACCTAAATTCAATTGCATCATATAAGAGGGAGACAAAAAAGCATCAGCTTATTTCATTCCTACTTTCCCACCCCTTAGCTATGTGTTTTATTTTCATTTTTAGTTAAAGTCTCATGTGGAAACGGTTTTTCCTTAAGTTAACATTGCTGTTTGTCTTACTGCTTGCTCGTCTACCACCCTCATTCCAGTATGAGACATTAATCGAATTAGAACATGAGGAAATGGCTCATAACTTATTGAGATAGCCTATAGAACAGTTCAGTTAAGCTTTATATAACTCCAACCAGGTACCGTTCTTTTTAGACTAAACAATCATTTAGATTTAAAACTGATGTTGGAAGAAAGTTTAAAATCTATTTTAACATCTTAATTCACATATGAGAAACCTGAGGCTCATAAAGTTTAAAAAGATCAGACATAGGTCATATTGCAAGTTAGTGGCAAAGCACTCAGATCCCAACTACTCTACCTTTTAACTCAAGAGATAGTTTAATTATAAAATTATCCTTGGCCGGGTGCGGTGGCTCAAGCCTGTAATCTCAGCACTTTGGGAGGCCGAGACGGGAGGATCACGAGGTCAGGAGATCGAGACCATCCTGGCTAACACGATGAAACCCCGTCTCTACTAAAAAATACAAAAAAATAGCCGGGCGAGGTGGCAGACGCCTATAGTCCCAGCTACTCGGGAGGCTGAGGCAGGAGAATGGCGTAAACCCGGGAGGTGGAGCTTGCAGTGAGCTGAGATTCGGCCACTGCACTCCAGCCTGGGCGACAGAGCGAGACTCCGTCTCAAAAAAAAAAAAAAAAAAAAAAAACAAAACAAATAAATAACTTATTCCAATCTGAGTAAAATATAAGAAAACATTTCAGTGAGGATCCTTTTAGTCTTCTTTCTCTATACTTATGGTAATTTTAAAATTTTGAATCAATTGTTTTTATTTTATTTATTCATCTCAATTACACACCTGGAACCTTAGGGGAGATGATTCTACATCCTCTATTTCAAGAAGCTTAACATTAAGACAAGGTAAGGAGGAGACACCACATATTATAATCCAAAAGCTTACAAAAAATATGTTACTTTATCAAATGAGTTGTCATAAGGCAGTTTTATGCAAGTTCCAAAGGAGAATAAACCACAAGTTTACAGAAATTCAGAGAAGGGAGAGTTCTCAGTGGACTAGATGAATGATGAGACATTGATTTAATATTAGGATGAATAGAGAGGGAAGGTATACAACAACAGGGGGACAGAAGAGTAAGAGAAGAGAGGATGCATAGTAGACAGTACTGGATGCTGGACTGAGCAGCTTAAACTTCAGTGGTGGGCAGTAAGGAAGGCTCCCAATTATGTATTATTAAAAATAATACATAATTTTATTATGTAGTCATTTTACATAATAAAATTGGTCATAAAAATTAATCTGACATTAAAATGCAGAAGGAAGTGGAGGAGGAGTTGTTGGAGGCAGGAGGAAGAGTTGGGAACATTTCTGTAAAGAGCCACACATGAGACAATAAGGGCCTAGACCAGGATGATGCAGATGTCAAGAAAAGGGACAATGGGAGGAACTTCCTGAAATTGATGTCACTTTACATCATTAATATTATCTGACTTTTAAAATTTATTACAATATTACAAAGGTTATGGATAGCATTCTATTATTTTTATTTTCATATCAATATGACAGTCAAAAAGCTTTAAGTGACAGCGACAACTTAAAGGCAAATTTAATGAGTAACACAATTATTGAAAATCAAATTTCAATCCTTATTCTCCTGATAATTAAAAAATATGAATTTTCATATTTCATAATAGGACAGGTATAGAAAGCAAAATATCACAATTCTTCCCTTGAATTATCTAAAATAAGAGGAAAAACAGTCACAAAATTATTTACTGAAGGTATTAAATTTGCCTCAAATAGACCCTGAAATTTATAAATTACTAAAATATAAAACGAATAAACTTGTATGTATGTATTTCCTGCCCTGAAATATAGCTTAAAATGTGACCTAATCCTGGGAAAATTGAATAAAAAGTATAGATTAGTTTTAAATCAACAAACTGTGTAGCAACTCTCCTTAATACTTGCTTTGTATCAGAATGTTAAAAATTCCAGTAAAAATGACTAGCATACACTATTGCTCTATAAAGTCTTTATTCTTATGAAGTTCTTATGAAATAAATTATCATTTGACTTTAGAGCAATACTTACAATAGAATTAGAACTTAAACTGAGAACGGTTTGAGGTCCAGAGTATGAGGAAAAGATGGCCATTCTATTTATCACCTTGATTAGTCTCACTTGTTTTACCCATACTTTGAAGATACATGAGCACCAAAAATGACATATCACATATGCTGACTTTTTTAGTTGTGCTATGTTTTTGCCCAACATGAGCCTGTGGAGATGATTGAGAAATGAGACATTACCTTATATGGGGACAAAGAAGAGGGTCACTTTGTTACAGGGAAGTCTAGACATTGCCAGTCTAAGTTTGAACAATCTTTAGGAAAGAAGAATGACTCTTGAGTTTTGTATGTGGTTCCGGACTATATATTTTACGAAACTATAAAAACCTCGACTGAAATATGCAAAATGAAGAATGCCATTAATTTTTCAGGTATTGGTTTGTTTTCAGCTGGACCTAAAAAGAACTCAAACTATAGTCACAAATCATACAGTCTATATTTGGGGTACCAAGATGAGGCAATACTGCAAAAAATTTGTCTACAAGCTACCAATTCTATAGCTGGTCCCTCAGGCATGGATTTTACACTGTACTGTTTAGGTAAAAAACAATCTTCATCTTTATGTCTCCCATATTGTCCTGAGAAGAAAGTCTGATTTGATTGGCCACCTACGAATTGCCAGAACCTATGTTAAACACCTTTACGTATGTAATCTCAAATAATACTAGGCATTCACTGGGAGAGCAAAACAGTCATGTAGGAAGTAAACATAGTCAGTTGATTGTATTATATGACTTCAAGATGTATTTTTTTGCAGTACAATTTTTTTGCAGTACTTACATTGAATAAAACTTCAGTATTACAAAAATTACCACATATTTAGGAAAAACATTTTTCATTTTATACACTTGCTTTGTTTTGAAATATTACTGATATCTATCTGTCCAGGACTATTTAAATCCCATTTTATTTAGAGACAGATTAAATATGAGACGTTCTTACTTTTAGGATATTCGAATTTTAGAGCTCCAGAGATCCACAGAAATTATATGATCCAATGATCTGATTGGAAACTGAGGTCCCTAGATGTTAAGTGGCTTGTCCAAGGTCATATAGCTGACTGGTAGCAAAGTCAGACTAAAATACTTCAATCTTGTAGGAACAAATTATTATATCATCAACTTTCTTTTTCTTTTTTAAAAATCAGTATCAACTATGAATATGTAACCAAAGTAATTACTTAGCTTTTATCTTAATAAATATGCATATATAAAATAAAATCATTTTCAATCTTAAATGATCTGATATTCTAATATGATATATGTCTGAGTAATCACTAAAATTTGTGGACTCTTAACACTTTGTTGATTATAAAATCAATTAACCTCTATAAAAAGTCTTTCATAAAGTTCTGTATCAATAATACAACATATGACATAAATATTTGATTTTGTTCCCTAAGTACAATAAAAATAACTTTAAAATTTACTTAAAAATCTATGTATTTACTCTTCATATACCCTAGCAAGATGAAACAAGAGCCTGATAATATGTAAACAAGATACTGCTTTCTCTTTTTCTCTATGGCTTTCAAGACTTTCAAAACAGGGTAGTAGAAAATGTCCATGATCTGGGGGAATGAACTTCTGGCTTTGTTAGAACTCCTAATTTTCTTCTCATTGTATTGTTTTCGGTAAAATTAAAGTAGTACATTTTTATATGTGTGAGAAATCTACACAAACATGTACAGACTGGTAGAGTGGTGGACTTCAATCTCAGAAAAAGGGCTATTTTTTTTTAAAAAAAAGAACATAAAATTTTACTTAAAAGAAGATAACATACTGCTGCAAGCAAACTAAAGCCAATGCTCTCCAAAACTTTCATTTAGTCAGCCTGTAGAAGACTGCTGCATGCCTGTAATCACTATACAATGCAACCAACCGACCATGTGTACTTCCTACATGACTCTGTTTTGCTCTCCCAGTGAATGCCTAGTGTTCTTTGAGATTATACATGTAAAGGTGTTTAACATAGGTTCTGGCAATTTGTAGGTGGCCAATCAAATCAGACTTTCTTCTCAGGATAATATGGGAACCATAAAGATGAAGATTACTTTTTACCTAAACAGTACAAAATAAAAATTAAGGAAATACTTTCTAGACCATAAAGTTGAAAGCAATGACTTACATATTCTGGAAAGTTTCAGAGTGAAGGAAGCTCACATAACTGGACTAACATTCATTTTTCCCTCTTGAAGTGCTGGTAATCATTGGAAGAGGTGAAATCCATGTTTAACTCCCACATTAAAAGTATACAAAATGATGTAGAAAGTCATTTCTATGAGAACTTCTCTCCCTCTCTTCTTGTTGCTGAACTGATATCACCCTACCTTCCCTGGCAACTCCTGCCCATTGTACTAGAAAGTCTAGATTTTCTCTCTCATCATTTTTCTTTTACTGTTATCTTTCCAATCCTTTTTTCAAAAAAAAATCTCTGCTCTTTCTAAATGTGAAACAATGTTAAAGGAATGTAGTGGACACATGATGGTTTTCACCTGCCCATTTCTCCTTGGTCTTCTTTGCAAACTGTCTCTTTTCCACACTTAGTCCTTATCATTTAGATTGGCATGACCCTATACCCCACTCTTTCTAAGTAAAGTCCCTTCTCCAGCCCTGACTGCAGGAATGGACATGTGGCACAAATTCGCCAATCAGCATATTTTATCTCTTTGGAAACAATGAAGAGGTCACTGACACATATGTGGCTTACCTTGGCTGAAATTATTGAGTGAAAGGGGCCCACACTTTGTTTCGGTGGGGTGCAATTGTGGAAATGTCAGCATGTAGTTGCTAGTAGACATGTCACAATAATGGAACAGCTTTTCTTCGTGAGAGTGAAGCTACATGCAGGAAGTCATAATTAAGAGAGGGGAGAAGAATACTAGTTACATAATTTGAGCACCTGGAACCCTGCATTTATTTCAGTTATGTCAGAAAATAGAACTTGGTTTTGCTTTAACTTATTTGAATTGGGCCTCTGTTATTTGGAAAAGAGTAAGGTTTGAGAACTACACTTTCCTTCTCCATATTCCACCTTAGAAGCAATTTGGTTCTCCTGTTGATAGAAAATTCAGAGCCATGTCACAGCCACTCCTCAGGTGGGAATTAATTATTCAAGGGTATCTATCTTAAAACACATCTTATTCTAAATCTTGTGAGGTCAACAATGTTTTGTACCAAAGTATTCTGAAAAAGAACGTGTCTAATCACTGAGTAGCAAATAATACATAACTAATGATTTTCCTAGTCTAACCATGTTGTATCATTATTTGGTCCATATATTGATATCATCTAAATACGAACCTACAAATCAGTCACCTAAAAAAACCCTAATTTAGGCTGACAAAGACCTGAGATGAAGTTGGTATATAAATCTAGTCAAATGGACTAATGGCACATAGGTTTTCCATATAATATTCTAGAAATTGCTGAAGATAAAGAGGAAGAAGGATATTATAAGTCAGGTATTATAATTATAGTATTTATTCATTTCCATATTCAGTGCTAGGAGAAGATTTTGTGACTTGAAAAATCTGAGAAAAATTTATGCCCTAGACTATTGTGCTTAGGAAAATAAAAGATACAAAAAATGTTGAATATACCCACAATGTAAATATACAGTTATTTTGTGTTTGCTTGGAAAAAATGAAAAAAAAGTATTCACGCAATAGAAATCGAAATTGTAATAAATTTTTTATTTCTCTGAAAATGAAAACCTGATTTTCTTGTTATTCTTTTATACAAGAAATTTATAAAAGATATATTTAAGAGCAATGTGATACATAGTGTACCTAGAAAAAATAAAATTTTGTTTTGTTAGATATGTTGTTTTTTTTAGGCACAAGCTTTTTAAAAATGTCTGTAACAAAGACCACAGGATTCATGATTCTCTATCACTTTAAGGGAGTTCTCTCTCTGTCTCTCTCTCTCTCTCTCTCTCTCCTCTCTTTCTTTCTCTCTCTCAAGCCAACAGGAAGATTTATTTATTGAATACATACTCTGGGATAAAAATTAAACATGCTTTATATATACACAGAAACTTACATAAAACATTATAAAACATATATATTTTGTATAATCTTCACCTCTTGGGAACTGAGAAATTGTATTGCCCTCAACTGGATTTTTTTCTCTGTTGCACACACGACAGTCATTGATGACTGTGGTCAAGTAGTTTCAGCGGCGTATAATAGAATGCATAGCAGTCTGTTATGCACTCAGCAAATATTTGTAGAGAACGTACTATATCCCAGGCACTGTTCTGTACTATGGATACACAGCAGTGAAAAATTAACTAAGTCCCTATCCTAAAGAAACTTACGTGTTAGCTTCTTTCTAAGAAGCAAATAGCAATTATATAAAATCAGATACTAAGTGCTATGGAGAAGCATAAAACTAAATAAGAGATGTGATAGTTAATTTTACATGTTAACTTGTTTATGCCATGTTACCTAATTTTTGGTGAAACACCGGTCTATATGAGGCTGTGAAGGTATTTTTTAGATGTGATTAACATTTAAGTCAGTAGATTTTGAATAAAGCAGATGATTCTTCAAAATATGCGTGTGCCTTATCCAATCAATTGATGGCCATAAGAGAAAAAACTGAGGTCCTCACAAGAATTAATCTTGCCTCTAGACTGCATTTGGATTAATCACTGCAACAGTTCTGCCCTGGATCTTCCTGACTGCCAGCCTACCTTCCGGACTCAGACTTGCCAGCCCCTACAATCACATGAGCTGATTCCTTAAAATCTTTCCCAAGACAACAGAGGTGGGGGTTGAGGTGGGGGAAATCCTGTTGGTTCTGTTTCTCCAGAGAACGCTGACTAATAATACAAGAAGGATGGTAAAGGCAATTGTGAGAAAGAGATTGCGATTTTACATAGGGTAGTGAAAAAAATTGATGAGCTTGTATTTGAGTAAAGGCCTGCAGGAAATGAGAGAGCTAGCCACATAGTCACCTGAAGAAATTAGTCCAAAAAATGGGAACAGCTAGTGCACAGGCCTTGAGGCAGGAGCATATTCAGCATGATCAAGGAACAGCAAAGTAGCCAGTGTAGCTGAAGAGGAATAAAAAATAGGTAGAGAGAATGGTCAGAGTGGTGAGGGAAGGGGCCAATCTTACAGGTCTTAAAATATAATGGCTTTTATTTTGAAGAAAATAGTAAGTTGCTAGTGGGGGTTTTCAGCAGAGAGGTAACATGGTCTGACTTCTGTGATTAAAGAACAAACATGACCACATGGTGAGGGTAGAATCTAGGAGAAAATTGCACTAAATCAAGTAAGAGATAATGGTGTATTGCATTTGGATGGTATTAGTGGAGGTGGTGGCAGGTATTAGTTTCTGGACAAATTCTGTAAAAGATGTAGCATGTAAGAGAAAGAGGTCAAAGTTTCTGAGCTGAATAATGGAGTAGGAATAGTGGATTGGCTACTGACTGAGATTAGTAGCATCGGGGGAAGAAAAGTAATCATGAGTGGAGAGATCCACAATTTCTTTGGTCATGTTCAAGTTTTCAATGCTGATTTCTCATCAAGGGGCTGTGTGGAGCAGGCCGTTGGAGGTCGTCTGGCTTGGGGGATAATGGTTTGTGAATAATTTGCTTAGAAACCTTAACTCTAAACCTGAGTGTTACTACCTCTTAGAGGGTATTTTGAAAAATGATGAGGGAATTTTTGTGTCATAATGACTGGAGAGAGTTAGCTGGCATTTAAGGAGCAAAGACTAAGGATTGTGGGATTCTCACAATGCACGGAATAGTCCTGAACAACTAAACTTCCCTGAGTTTTACATTATCCTTGACTGTCCTACTGGCGTTAATTCCAGTAAGGTTAACAATTTGTTTTCTGATATATTGTGAAATTTTCAGGAATGTGACTGCTGTGCAAATCAGCATTCCTTTGCACTTTGTTTGGTTCTGAATTTTCAGAGTTTTAGTTTCATAAAATCATATGACCAACAGCATCATCACTGCTGATGATACTTGAGATAACAACATACTAGTTCCCAAATACTGGTCTGTCTTTACAGTTGTCTTATTCAATTGCATAGTAGAGATAGTTGAGACTCTTTTTTTAAACATACTTTGAAACAAATACTATTAAATTAATGGATACATGAAATTCAAGAATCTTATTAAATATTATTAGTAAATCTTAAAATATTTCATCTTGCTGCTAGTCTTTCTATTTTCTAATTTTATAGCACCATACTAAGAAATCATGTTGTGAAATTGTTGAAACTTTTTAAATTTCTGCTTCTTTTTTTTTCAATTTATGTGCTATTCTCAGTTGTCTATCAAATAATGCCATTAAATTTTAGAGATATTTAGTAGAATTCTAGGTAAAGATGTATTTTGTGTGATAACATATGTATTTTGTGTGATAACATAGATAACATATATATATAGCATAGAGAATTTTTTGCTTTTTTGAGATGGAGTCTTGCTCTATCACCCAGGCTGGAGTGCAGTGGCACAATCTCAGCTCACTGCAACCTCTGCCTCCCAGGTTCAAGTGATGCTCCTGCCTCAGCCTCCCGAGTAGCTGGGACTATAAATGCACACCACCACACCCTGCTAATTTTTGTATTTTTAGTAGAGACAGGGTTTCACCATGTTGGTCAGGCTCATCTCAAACTCCTGACCTCAAGTGATCTACTTGCCTCTGCCTCCCAAAGTGCTGGGATTACAGGCATGAGCCATCAGGCCTTTGAGACAATGCATGTAAATATACACCAGCCCATTTACTATAGTATCAGAGTTTTATATTTTACCGTTTCTATCAATCATTTCAATAGTCTACAGTTTGAGTTGGAACATTATTCTTACTTCAAAGTTATTTTTCTCTCTCCTTATCAGAGAACAATACTGGTCTTTATAATTGTCTTCTAACTGTAGTTTTTACTTTAGTGTGCACCAAAAACCTTTATTTGCTGGTACTTCTGGTAGAGAATAACTTCTGATCTTTTTTCTCATATTATAGCTAAAGTTCTTATAAATTATTGAAAGTTTTATTATGTATTTTAGCATAGTCAAGCCTGTGCATTTGCATAATAAAATATGTATTATTTTTGTAGATATATATTTTATTTTACTATGCATCACAGTGACAGCATTATATTGACTTTTATGAATTATTTGGTAGGTTATATTATCTATAAGCTAAATTTTAGGGTGAAATTTTTGAGCTATTAGCATATAATTGTTATAAAATGCAACATCATTTTTGATAAAAATAAAAATACTCAATCTAAGAAAAAAGTTGCTGTTCTAGTCAGGGTTCTCCAGAGAAACAGACCCAATAGGGCAAGTATATACACAGAGAGAAAACTATTTAAAGAAATTGGTTCATGTGATTTTGCAAGTTCAAAATATGCAGGCTGGGCAATCACGCTGGAGGTAAGAGAATGAATCCTACATTTTGCAGTTCAAGTCTGAAGGCTATCTGCAACAGAATGACTTTCTGTTTGGGAAAGTCAATCTTTGGCTCAATTCAGGCCTTTAGATGATTGAATGAGGCCCACCCATATTAGAGAGGGCTCTCTGCTTTATCCAACATTCACCAATTTAAATCTCATCCAAAAATGTCATCACAGAAACATCCAAAATAATGTTTGACTAAATATCTGAGCACTATGACTCACCTAGGTTGACATATAAAATTAATCATCACAATAGCATACGTTAGCTGCAGGGTAAGACAGACAAATATCTATATGGCTTGATAAATAGGGCTCCACTGAACAAGTGTCTTCCATATAGAAGTGTTCAAATTGGTGAAATACCACAATTAGAGGAATAATTATGTTGAAGAATTTATTATAAAAATGAATAGAACATATAAAAGTAATATTTGGAATTTTTAAGAAAGGACTTTGGTTCTGTTACCATAACATAGCCATTTTTTAAGTTTTAGATTTTCTTCAAAATATTTTATATTTTGTCTTTGTAAATAAATAAATACTTATACATATAATCAAAGATCTTTCTAAGGCACTCTGATCTTATTTACTTCCATCCCCTCAAATATTCATATTTATCTTTTCAAAATACTCAATTTGAGATGGTTTTAAACTACATGGGAATATGAAAATACAATAGAAATTCTTCTATAATTTAACTTTTAATTCACATAATTTTTAATTTAAATGATAAAAATTCTATATATTCATAATATAAAACATGATGTGTTGATGGATATATATATTGCAAAATGGCTAAATCAAGAAAATTAACATACGCATTACCTCACAAATGCATTATTTTTGTGTGTGTTGAGAACACCTAAAATTTAACCTCTTAGCAACTTTCAAGTATATAACACATTGTTATTAACTACATTCATCATGTTGTAAATAGATTTTTTAAACCTATTCCTCCTATCTAATTTAAACTTTCTATTCTTTTGACATCTCCACAATTCCCTCCGACCCCAAAGCAGCCCTTGACGACCACCACTCTATACTCTGCTTCTATAAGTTCCTCTGTTTTTAGATTCCACAAATAAATGAGATCATGAGGTATTTGTCTTTCTGTGTCTGACTTATTTCACTTAATATCATGTCCTCCAAGTTCATCCATGTTGTCACAAATGATAAGACTTCCTTCTTTTTTAATGCTGAATAGTATTTCATTGTGTATATATACCAAATTTTCCTTATTCATTCACTAACGGATGCCATATCTTGATTGTTGTGAATAATGCTGCAGTGAACAGGGAAGTGCAGAGATCTCTTCGACATACTAAGTTCATTCATTTGGATATACACCCAGTAGTGGGCTTGGTGAATCATATTGTAAGTCTATTTTTGATTTTTGGGAGAGCCTCCAAACTGTTTTTCATAATGGCTGTACTATTCCCTCCTATAAGAATTTGAGAAGAATTGGTATTAATTCTTTTTTAAATGTTTAGTAGAACTCAGCTGAGAAACCATCAGGTCCCGGGCTTTGAGCTTAGTTTGTTCTTTACCTAATTCCTTCAGTTTTTGTTTTTCTGGGAAAGTCTTTATCTCTTCATTTCTGAAACACAGCTATTTCAGCTAAAGTATTCTTGGTTAACAGTTTTCTGGTTTTGTTTTTTGCTAAAGGAGTTTGAATATACCATCCTACTCTCTCCTGGCCTGTGTGGTTTCTGCTGATAAATGAGATGATATTAAAATTTCCTTGTATGTGATATTCTTCTTTTCTCTTGCTGCTTTCGGAAGCCTATTTTTGTCTTTAATTTTTGACAGTTTGATATATGCCTTGTTGTAATCCTATTTGCACTGAATCTGATTGGAGACCTTTGACCTTCCTGTATCTAAATATTTACATCTATCCTCAGATTTTGGTAATTTTTAGCTGTTATTTCTTTAAATTAGCTCACTTCCCCTTTTTGTTTCTCTTTTCTTTATTTAACTCCTATAATGCAAAAGTTCGCTCTCCTGATGGAGTTCCATAAATTCTGTGTTTTTCTTTTTTGCATTTGTTTCCTTTTTCTTCTTTGTATATTTCAAATAACACTTTTTTGAGTTCACATATTCTCTTTAGTGCTTGATCAATTCTGATGTTGATGTTTTCTGTTGCATTTTTAATTTTATTCATTGTAGTCCTCAGCTATAAATATTTTTGTTTTTTATTATTTCAATCTCTGCCAAATTTCTAGTTTTGTTCATTTATTATTTTACTGATTTAATCATATTGTTTCTCTATATTTTATTGATGTTTATTGAGCTTCCTTTAAACAATTATTTTTAATTATTTGTCAGGCAGTCTAGAGATCTCCATTTCTTTGGTCTCAGCTACAAGGAAGTTATTATGTTCTGTGAATGCTGAAATATGTTGTTGGTTTTTCATGTTTCTTGTTGCCTCATGTTGGTGTTGGCACATATGGTGGAGCAGACTCCTTTTCCAAACTTCATAGGCTGGTATGGAGGTGAAAAACCTTGCCCTATGGGAATCTGAGGTGGTGTTGCCTGAGTGGAGAGCATTGGTTCTGGCAGCAGTTAGGGTACAGAGCCATAGTTTCTGTGCAGCTCCAAATAAAGTTTGACATTGAAGATTTCAGGGATCCATAATGATCACTTCAGTGGGGGTCACAGTGGCAGCAAGGTCTGTTAAGGCTTTTGGTGTTGATGGTTGCTAAGATCTTCCTAACCTCTTTTTATCCCACTGGAAAAAGTTGTGTCTGAGGGAATCCCTATTGTCACTAGGTTTGGTTTGTGGGTCCACTTGTGATAGTGGTGGTACAAATGTCTTATGAGTTGCACCCATGGGGCAGTCACAGAGCTGAGGTCTAAAACATGGGCATGTACTTAGGGACTATAGCTCTGTAGACTGGAGTGGTGATGGCACTAGTGCCTGGAGTGCAGGCATTCCTGCTTTTGGGTTGTTAAAGGTGTGTAAGATTTAGTGCTTGTGAAGTATGGGAGCTGGGCTTGGGAACAGGAGCATGTGTACAGCTGCAGTGACTATAGATTCAGGGTTTAGGGCATAGATCTCTATAACAGCTCAGCTGGTGACTGAAGTTCAGGCCCCTATACATTATGTGGTCTGAATGTGTCCCTCAAAATTCATGCCCTAAAAACTTATTTCTCAATGCAACATTGTTGATAGGTGGGACTTTTTGGGAAGTGAATAGGTCATGAGGCCCTTGCTTTCATAAATGAATTAATGCCACTATTAAAAAGGCCTATGAGAATCAGTTCACTCTTTTTGTCTTTCCACCTTCTGCCATGGGAAGATACAGCAAGAAGGCCCACACAAGATGCCAATGCCATGATTTTGGACTTTCCACCTCCTAGAACTATGAGAAAAAAAAAATCATATTCTGTAGAAATTACCCAGTCTATGTTATGTTGCTGTAGCTGCACAAATGGACTAAGACATAAAGAAAGACCTTGGTTTCAGGATCCACAGTGTGAGCTACAGTAACAGCATAAATTTATTTTTATCATTTTTAGATGTTTAATAGGTTTTTAATTAATTGTTCTTAAGGTCAAATTTTACTTTCAAGTATTACTTAATGTACACCTAATATGTTTTACTATGTTATTCAGGTATGACTGTTCATAGTTTTCTCTATAATTTTCTCATGAATTAGCTATTTATAAGTGAACTTTATATGAAAAAATTATATGAATAAATTTTACATATAAATTTTACATTTTATATGAAAAATTGTAGTGAAAATCATTGTTAGACTGGATCAAAAAGAAAATGGAATGTCTGTTCAAAGATTACAATACTTGTAGCTAGACTGGAGAAAATGACTCCTCTTTACATTAACAGCTATCTAGGTGAGGTTCCCATAAGGGGCTCTTAAACTCATTAAGTCTTATATCAGAAATAATTTTTAACCAGAGGAACAGCTGATACTATCAAACTCAAAGCTATATCCCAGTTTATGTTTGATACATTATCATCTATCTTA
This sequence comes from Macaca thibetana thibetana, assembly GCF_024542745.1. NCBI lineage: Eukaryota > Metazoa > Chordata > Mammalia > Primates > Cercopithecidae > Macaca > Macaca thibetana. The sequence goes on from NC_065581.1 coordinate 74,850,953, forward strand.
CTATGTACACAGCAAACTACTAAAATTGCAGGGTTTTTTAAACTTAATATGTATTTAATTTAGCCTATTCCTGTTCTCCCTCCATCCCTTCTCCCACTCCCACCAATACTGGCTAATTGGGAATCCAGATGGAAAAAGGCATTAATTAAATATCTAATCTAATTGTAGCTTTTTTAGATTAAAAAATAGTCAATAGTCTCTTCAGGCAGTGTTTAGTCTCTGTTGAATAAAGGTTTTGTTTTTGTTTTTCGGATAGCTTCCTTCCTCTTTCTTCTTATAATAATACCATGTGGTGTTTTTAAAATAATTATGCAAATTCTGAAATATTCTTCCCATCATTGAGATAGAGTTTATGTTACCTCTACTTGAACTTGGCTCAACTATTGTGGCTAAATAAATAGACAAATACAACTCAGGTCAAAGCAATGCTATGTGACTTTTGAGGCTAGGATTTAAAAGGTCAGGCAATTTGTCTGTTTACCTAAACCGATTTACTTTTAGCTGCCATGTAACAAGTGCAGTTACCCTGAGGCCATCATGGAAAGAGACCACATGAAGAAGAGTTCAAGATGATTTCGGCCACCCCTGATTATAATTGCATGAAAGACTCCAAGTAAGAACTCCCTCGGTCCAGATTCTTGAGGAAAGCAAATAATTGTTATGGTTTAATTGATGTGGTTTATTTTAAAGTGATAGATAACCAGAACAGATAGCATAGGGTTAAATGGAGAGACATGACTATTATGTGGCTTAAGTGTCTTGGAGCTTTTTGGGAGAAAGGGTGCCACTGTTATGATGCTCTTCCTTTGGCATGTAATATCTGGAATTGACTTCATTCTCCTCCTCCTTACACAGTATATATCTTCCCCCATCTCCCTTCATGTACCAAATACTTGGAGATGGAAAATTGGGATATGGCATAATTGTATAATTTGGAATATTCTTTCTTAAGATAATAAGCTTGCCTGCAAGGCTACTTTTTTATTGGATAAAACTACTTTGAGTTACAGAAGCTATTACCTCTTTTTCATAGCAATCCTCCCGAACAAATTCTAATCTCTAACCACTTCCATCACCATTTCCCCAGCTTGAACAAAATGATTCCTGGGATAAACTGATAGGAGGTCATTACTCAGAAAGGGAAAAACACATTAAAGTTTTAAATTATATCTCTCCTTCCACAGAACTTATATTGTTGGGCCAGGGCAACCACCAGTAATGACATTGGGGTTACTGCCAATCAATCACCAAGCTGGTGGAATAACAACCCAGTGCATGCCTCAAGTAATGTCTACTTCTTCCTGCACCACCACATCCTGGCTTTACTCTGGCCTCCACAGATCAGCAGCTTTATTTTAATTACTGCAGCAGGCAAATTCAACTGTAGTCTTTTTCTGACTTCAAGAATATAAGAATACCAATCAACTCTGTTTTACAGGAAGTAAAACTGACTTAGGTCCTCAGCTTTGCATGGGAATTTTAATAATTTAAGTTTAGGTATAAACACACCATAAAATGCACAGGTTTCAAACCTACAGCTCAGTAAATATTTACATATGTTGATACCCTGCAACCACTACCTAGATCTAGATGTCACTCATTTCCAGCCACTAGGAGGCTCCCTCATACCCCTTGTCAGTCAATAGCTGCCACAAAGGTAAGCATTATTCTAATTTCTACTACAACTGTAGATTGGTTTTGCCTGATCTTCTTCACATAAATGGAATCCTACTCTTTGGCTTCTTTAATTCAACATTATGTCTGAAATCTCTTCAGGCTGTTGCTTTGTAGCTGTATGGTATTCCACTGTATGAATATACCACAATTTATTGATCCATTTGAGTGTTGATAGATATTTTGTTTGTTTCCCGTTGGACTGGAAACCTTTTTATGATAAAATATGTGTACCATAAAATGTGCCACTTTAACTATTTTAAGTACAGTTCAGTGGCATTAAGTACATTCACATTATAGTTAAACCATTACCACTATCCATCTCCAGAACTTTTTCATACTCTCAAACTGAAATTCTATACACATTGACAACAATTTTCTGTTTCCCCTTCCCACTAACCCCTGGTAACTGCCATTTCACTTTATCTATATGAATTTGTCTATTCTACATACCTTATAAAAGTGTAATCATGCAGTATTTGCCTCTTTGTGACTGGCTTATTTAACTTAGCACGATGTCTTCAAGGTTCATTCACATTGTAACATATGTTAGAATTTTCTTATTTTTAAGCATGAATAATACTCATTACATATGTATATACTGCATTTTGTCTATCTATTCATTGACAGACACTTGGGTTGCTTCTACCTTTTGGCTATTCTGAATAATGCTGCTATGAATATGGTTGTACAACTATCTGTTGGAGTCCCCACTTTCAATTATTTTGTGCCTATAGCCATAAAGATCATATAGTAATTTTATGTTTAATTTTTGAGGAACTACACTACTGTTTTCCACAGTGGCTATACCATTTTACAGTCCCACCAGCAATGCACAAAGATTCTGATTTCTTCATATACTTGCCAACATTTGTAATTTTTTGTTTATTTGTTGTTGATACATATATATGGTCATTTTAATGGGTGTGAGGTGGTATCTTATTATAGTTTTAATTTGCATTACCCTAATTACCTCTGATGTTGAGCATCTTTTCATGTGTTTATTGGCCATTCCTATATCTTCTTTGAAGAAATATCTCCTCAGGTCTTTTGCCAATATTTTCATTGGGTTGTTTGGTGGTTGTTGTTGCTGAGGCTGGAAACTTTTTACCTCTGTTTTTCTGCAAGGGTAGAATTCTTCTTTACCTTTGCTTGTTTTTGTACTTGATATGGTTTGGCTGTATCCCCACCCAAATCTCATATTGTAGCTACCATAATTCCCATGTGTTGTGGGAGCGACCCAGTGGGAGGTAACTGAATCATGAAGGCGGGTCTTTCCTGTGCTGTTCTTGTAATAGTGAATAAGTCTCAGAGGTCTGATGGTTTTACAAAGGGGAGTTCTGCTGCACATGCTCTCTCTCTTGTCTGCTGCCATGTAAGATGTGACTTTGCTCCTACTTTGCCTTCCACCATGATAGTGAGGCCTCCTCAGCAATGTGGAACTGTGAGTCCATTAAACCTCTTTTTCTTTATAAATTACCCAGTCTCTAGTATGTCTTCATCAGTAGCATGAAAACAAACTAATACAGTATGCTGTCCATATACTTCTGTATGTTTCTTCTCATTTTTCATCTCTAAAAGTAGTTTTCTTATGTTAAACACAGAAATGCACTTTTGTGATTTCTTTTTATGTGTTACAAGTTATTGTTACATGTTTAAAGTACGTGAACAGCTTCAGATTTTATACTGACAAAAATGAGTTGAATCAGAATTCTCACCCCCCCCCCCCACCCGCTCCATATAATTCTTGAGGGCTTTGGGAAATAAATTTGTAATCATGTAATTATTTAGGGTGCTCACTTTTAAAAATATTTGAATAACTAAAGACTAAAGGAATAAACATTCAATACATGAAGGTGAATACTTTTAAATGAGCATCCTCTAACAGTTTCAGAGAAATCAGTAAATGAGACAGCATAGTGCATGTAGCAGAGATGTCCAGATGGACAGGTGGGGAGTGGTCAGAGATAAAGCACACCTGTCTTCCAAATAGTCAAAGTATTGTACTATTTCACAGAGAACCAATGAGCTTAAAGTAGCATTCATCAACCTTGATATTATTGATATTTTGGTTTATTGATATATCTTTGTTGTGAGGGGCTATTCTGTGTATTGTAGGAGGTTTAGCAACATCTCTAGTCTTGATCCACTAGTTTCCAGTAGCATCCTCACCCCTGCAAGTCATAACAATCAAATAATGTTTCTAGATTTTGCCAGTGTGCCCCAGGGATTAAAAATTTTATCTTATTCAACTATTGGTTCAGTGCTGTGAGTGTTCGTTTAGAATGTGATGCATTACTTAGAATGATCCCTTAGTTTCCATGGCCAGTGTCATATCTCATTGGGGTCATAATAAAATGTAGGGTATATTGTATTTAAAACACACAGACCTGTGTTTGGATGCTAGATGGCACTGTAACTTTACTCAACCATGTTCCCCTTCAGTGTCTTTTTCCTTTAATTAATGAAAAAGGAATAGTAATGATCTGTGACCACTCTATAAACACATGGTGAAAGTAAGTTCAGATCAATGGAAAGACCTAGGGAAAACATTTGGGCAAATCATATAAGATGTTCTTATCTAAAGGATATAGAAGGAAGTCAATATGGTGAGGATACAAGGCAGATAAACATCATTCAGGGTAGAAGAAGAGCTTCACCCCAGAGGTAGGATGGGAGACAAAGTGGAGTTGGTGGAATTGGTGGTAGGGTGCATATTTATGGTTGATTATACAGTGAGGAAGTGAGGTAGCATCAAAAATTCATGAAGCCTAAATGTTACTGAAGATATGCAGCTTTATGTATGTAAGACTAGGTCACCCTTCAAGTAGCCTTGCCTAAAAACACGCTGGCAACCCTTTTACTTGAGCCAGGTGCTCCCTGTTGATCACAGAATTATTTAATTTATGATATACGTTAAGTTTAAATGAAATTCTTATGATTTATTATCAGCCTCCCTAGACTAACAGAGCCAGGTGGAAGTAGATATAAAAACCCCTAGGTGTGAATCCACAATGATGAAAATGTACCCAGAAGTCTCTAGGAGTCCTGCTAACAGGTCTTAGACCAGCGTAGGACCTATCCTGCAATTTTATTGCTGAGAGGTTTACTTTGAAGATTAAATGGAATTAGGAGAAACAATATAAGGAAAATTACTGATACACAGGGACTCATTGAAAAAGTAGTGTTTGAGTCAATTTTCTGTTGCTTATAACAGAATATCTAAAACTTGGTAACTTACAAAGAAAAGAAATTTATTTCTTGCAGTGATGTAGGCTGAGAAGTCCTATGTAAAGGTGAGAGCCTTCTTGCTGGTGGGGATTCTCAGAAGAGTCCTGAGGTGGTGCAGGGTATCACTTGGTAAGGAGGCCGAGTATGCTAACACACTAGCCTAGGTCTCTCTTTGTCTTCCTTTAAAGCAACAAGTTTACCTCCCATTATAATCCTTTAATTCATTAACCCGTGAATCCATTCATTCATGAATTGAATGGATTAATCAGTTCATGAAGGCAGTGCCCTCACGATCTAATCACCCCTAAAGGCTCTGACCTTTCAATATGGCCACATTAGGGATTAAATTTCAACATGAGTTTTGGAGGGGACAAATATTCAAACATTGTTATTGGCATCATTTCTGTCATAATTATATTACTATTCTTAAGGTAGCACAGTGTAAACACTTAATATTGAGGACACTGGTAGAAATGGAGCCCAACTGACTTCTAGCTTTACTTATAACAATTGGTTTATAGAAGATCAGAAATTAGGACTCCTGGTGGCCTCTAGATGAGTATATTCAATATATTATTTCCGTTTAACAATCTTTTAGCATCTATCTAGGAAAGAAATAGTTGAAGTATAAGAAAATCTGGATAGATTTAAGCATCAGAGTAAGATTAAGACTAACAGAAAAGTCCTTTCAACTTTTTCAAAAGACTTTAAAAATACGTGTACTGATAAGATTGGTGACTTCATTTTTTGCATATTCCTATGGCAACTAAATGTCTTAAAGTGGATTTTTGAAAATACTTTGGATAGAACTTGCTTGAGAAACTGAGGAAAAAAATCAGTTTTTCTTGACTCAGCATTTTAGTTCTACAATTTGTAAAACTCAAACGATAAATGTTGTATAAATAATCACACTTCATTTAAAAATGATTACAGCTATAGTTAAAAGTACTGCATATTTACTTTGCGTAAGCCAAGCTAATTAACGGGACATGATTTGTTCTTTAGCTAAAACTAAAGCTAAAAGTTTAGTTAAAAGTCCTGTGTGTCACTGCCTGAAGAGGGAAGGAGAAGGTTTTCCATAGCACTGGCCCCAGGACAGGGACCCCCTGGGCATGTATCTAAGAGCATTAATATCGTTGGAATAGAACATGTAATTCCTAATCTTCTATACATATTATCAGATTTGCATGCAGGCAACCTTAGTAAATATTTACTGAGTTAAAATTAAGTATATAATAGTATTTTGCCATATTTTTAATTCCTGGAATAAAGTTTATACAATCATTAAAATGTTAAAATATCATTCTATTAAATGCACCAATGTTTTATTAAATATCCAAGCTAAAATTCTTCATTCTCTGAGAAAAAATAATAAACTTGTAAGGTAATTCAGATGAATAAATAACTTTTAAGATTTTTTTTAAAAAAAGTACTGTGTGTTTACTTTGTGTAAACTCGGCTAATAAGCAGTAAGCTATGACTTGCAAATTTTCTCTACAAGTTGCTGATAAATGTTAAAGAAAACCATTTAACTTAATCTTCGTATATCACTTGTAAATTTTAAGATATTCTTATCACCTTTCTTTTCATAAATTGGTCACAAACTAAAAATAACGAACTTATAAAATCAGGGGAAAACTAAGAAATTCTGGTATTTCTTAATTCTATTGTGTTAATGAAGTATCTGAACATAAACTAATTTTGTTAAAGTGTAGATAAGATTGATATGATTTGGCAATCTATTTCAAAAACATGGAAAGAATACTTAAGATTGTCATGAGGAAATTAATTATGAATTTGCCTGTAATGAAATAAAGCAGAGATATGTGAAGGCACTGAATGTAACTTAATGGGTCCCAGGCCAACATAAGCCTATAGAAAAAAACAAGTCATGTGTTAGGAGAGTGAAAAAAAGAGATGAAGAAAGCTAAAAAAGAGATGAGGTAGAGTCCCTGCATTGGCTGTACACAGCCTATCACTGCCCAAAAATAAGGTGTCCGGGCCCAATGTATCTGACATCTCTGTCCACCTAGCTAAAAACTGTTTTTAAGGCTATTATATATTCTGTGTAATCAAGTGTATAATTTCTTTACTAATTCCCTTCGCTTTAATTTCATGTTTATAAAACCACTATTTCATTATAATCTAGTGTTCGGGGCATTGAGAAAAAAGTGAGAATCATGCTAGTGTGGGCATTGTAATTCTACAAAGAATTATAAATTAATAAATTGCCATTGTGATTTTAAGTTACTGGTTGTCAATAATTGTAAAATAATAAATTTTCAGTCATTAATAAATTTTCATACACATTATGTCTTATGAGTCTGAGTAACATAGATTTGCCCCTAAAAGATGACCTTTCAGAGTCTGATAGATCAGAGTTCTAATTCTGCTTAGCAGTGATCCAGCCTCTAATGTGTGGTGGATTCACCAAGGCCAATGCCATGTTGTAATGTAATGTCCCCAGCAGCCACCAGCTGACTGCCCTAGATGACAACCACATCTCCAGCTTCTTTATCAATATATTGGCAATCTACATAAGAGCAACATATTAAACTAGCAAGCATATTATTATTATCCTAAATTTTTGATTATCAATTGCAGTTTGGCCCCCAAGACTGCCAGATTCTCTTCCATGCTTCTCTAGTCAGGTCATTCTCCTAATCTCTATGGAAAATATTTCCCATCCTCTTCACTCCCCAGAGAAATCATGCCTCACCCCCATCAATTCACTTTCAGTGAAGATCTTCCCATTTATTTCCAGCAAAAACAGAAGGCATCAACAATTTACTCTTCTATTTTCTCATCACTTAACCCACAAATTTATTTGTACTAGAAAGTATTTCAGGGGAAGATAACCTATTTTAATCTCAGAGGTGAAAGTCTTTCTACCAGGAATCAGGTTTATCATATATCCTTAGAATATATGATAAATTTCATCCCAATCTATATTCTTAGAGATTTCATCCCAATTTATATTCTTAGAGATTTTGTTTCATTGAGTGTGCTGTTTCCCCATCTCTGATAAAGCTGTAATGGGACTCTCCTATTAACATTAAAATATGCTCTCTTTCAATTTAAAAATAATACAAATTAATAAACAAATTAATGAAGCAGCAAATCTATCTTTGCACATCATAACACTGTCGAGCAACCATCCTGTTTCTTTTATTGCCTTCACGGCCATGCTTCTCTCCAAAGAGTTGACCTAATTTGCCATTCCTCTCTTTCTCATCCTCCATTTATGCCTCAGTGCTTTCTTTGGCAACATCTCCATTAAAGGCCCATTTGATAAAGCAAGCTTGTCCAACCCACAGCCCACAGGCCACATGCAGCCCAGGATGGTTTCAAATGAGGCCCAACACAAATTTGTAGACGTTCTTAAAACATTATAAATTTTTTTTGCCTTTTTTTTTTTTTTTTTTCAGCTCATCAGGTATCACTTCTGTTAGTGTATTTTATGTGTAGCCCCAAACAATTCTTCTTCTTCCAATGTGGCCCAGGGAAGACAGAAGATTGGACACCACTGTCCTAAAGTCATCAGTGAATTTGATGTTGTTCTGTTTAATGGAAACTATATTTTTCATTGTAAGAAATGTGTCACCTTTTAAACCACTGGCAAAGCTCTTCTTAAGACATTTTTTCCCTTTGCTCCTGTGACTCTCCATCCTCTTACTCCTTGGCCCCTGTTTTCAGTCTCCTTTGGGAGTTTTTTTTTTTTTTTTTTTTTTTTTTTCCCACTAATATTTGGGAGCAAATCAAGGGAAATGGGCTTAAAATCTAAATTATTTGAGATAAATCACTACCATCAGCAACTGAATAAAGTTAGGGCCATTCCTGAGATGAGAAACACTAAAGGAAAGATTCTCTTAGGAGTGGGAGGAAGAGCTCTTTGCAATGAATTCTGGGCATGTTTATTTTGAGATGCCTGTGAGATATCAAATGGAGAGGATCTATAGGCATGTGGGAAAAGGGATTAGAGTTCAGAAAATAGGAAGGAGATTGCCAGCTAGAAAAATTTTCTACTTGTAAATAATATTTGAAAGCCTAAAGTGAATAATACCACCCAAAGAATGAGTGCATAGTAAAGAGATGCATAGTAAGTGCACTGGAGTGTGTAGTAAGATGGCCTGGTACCAAGGCCCAAGGAATTCCAAAATACAAGAGTTTGTACATGGTATTTAGAGCCTGGAAATTGATTCAATAACCTAGGGAAAATGTAACGATTATAAAGGCATACAAGCCCAGGATCAAGTACTGGGCTTAGTAAACTTTACAGGTTGAACAAAAAAGGAGGAGCCAGCAAGGAGACTGACAGGGAGTGGCCAATGCTGTGTAAATACATCTTGAGATCATAGCCTCAAGGACAAGAGAAGAAAGTGTTTCATTTGTTGAAGGAAGGAAAGAAAGAAGAAAGGGAAGAGAAAAAGAAGGAAGAAAAGACAAAAGAGAGAGTGTGTTGTGCTTTGATTGTGTCTCTCCTCAAAAAATATGTTGAAGTTAAAATCCCTGGTAGAGTGGGAACAAATCCAATGATGTCCTTACAAGAGATGTTCATGTAAGAAGAAATAAATTTAGACAGACAGTCACAGAGGGAAGATAGCCACGCGAAAAAGGAGGCAGAAATTAAAGTGATGAAGGTGTTGCTAGTAACAATTGGAAACTAGTAAGAGGCAAGGTAAGATTCTTCCCTAGAGCCTAAAGAGGAATCCTGGTGCTGCCAACAACTCGATTAAACTTCTAGCCTCCCAGAACTGTGAGAAAATAAATTTCTGTTATTTTAATCCATCATGTTTGTGGTAATTTGTATGTCAGCATTACAAAACTAATCTTGAGGAATCTTGATATATAATTAAGACATTCTCAAGTCGACATTCATAATGAATCCACAATAATATAAAATTTATTCCTCTTTTGCAGAGAGGAATATAGACTTTTTACTCAATTTCTTATATACACTCAGGTATCCTATGTTTTCTAATCATTGACATTGTCCCAAAGACTTTGAAATCTCTTTCATTGTGTGAATTTTTTTTATCATACTTCAAGTTCTGGGAGACATGTGCAGAACGTGCAGTTTTGTTACATAGATATACACGTGGCATGGTGGTTTGCTGCACCCATCAACCCGTCACTGACATTAGGTATTTCTCCTAATGCTATCCCGCCCCTAGCTCACCAACCCCTGACAGTCCCTGGTATGTGATGTTCCCCTCCTTATGTCCATGTGTTCTCATTGTTCAACTCCCACTTATGGGTGAGAACATGCGGTGTTTAGTTTTCTGTTCTTGTGACGGTTTGCTGACAAAGATGGTTTCCAGCTTCATCCATATCCCTGCAAAGGACATGAACTCATCCATTTTTATGACTGCATGGTATTCCATGGTGTATATGTGCCACATTTTCTTTGTCCAGTCTATTATTGATGGACGTTTGGGTTGGTTCCAAATATTTGCTATTGTGAACAGTGCCGCAATAAACATACCTGTGCATGTGTCTTTATAGTAGAATGATTTATAATCCTTTGGGTATATACCCAGTAATGGGATTGCTAGGTCAAATGGTATTTCTACTTCTAGATCCTTGAGGAATCACCACACTGTCTTCCCCAATGGTTGAACTGATTTACACTCCCACCAACAGTATAAAAGCATTGCCATTTCTCCACATCCTCTCCAGTATCCATTGTCGCCTGAAATTTTAGTGATCATCATTCTAACTGGCATGAGATGGTATCTCATTGTGGTTTTGATTTGCATTTATCTAATGACCAGTGATGATGAGCATTTTTTCATATATCTGTTGGCTTCATAAATGTCTTCTTTTGAGAAGTGTCTGTTCATATCCTTTGCCCACTTTTTGATGGGATTGTTTTTTTTTTTCTTGTAAATTTGTTTAAGTTATTTGTAGATTCTGGATATTAGCCCTTTATCAGATGGATAGATTGCAAAACTTTTCTCCCATTCTATAGGTTGCCTGTTCACTCTGATGATAGTTTCTTTTGCTGGGCAGAAGCTCTTTAGTTTAATTAGATCCCATTTGTCAATTTTGGCTTTTGTTTTCATTGCTTTTGGTGTTTTAGACATGAAGTATTTGCCCATGCCTAAGTCCTGAATGGTATTGCCCAGATTTCCTTCTAGGGTTTTTATGGTGCTAGGTCTTAAGTTTAAGTCTTTGATCCATCTTGAGTTAATTTTTGTATAAGGTGTAAGGAAGGGGTCCAGTTTCAGCTTTCTGCATATGGCTAGCCAGTTTTCCCAACACCATTTATTAAATAGGGAATCTTTTTCCCATTTCTTGTTTGTGTCAGGTTTGTCGAAGATCAGTTGGTTGTAGATATATGGTGTTATTTCTGAGACCTCTGTTCTGTTCCATTGGTCTAATTTTAAAGCAGAAATTCCTGCCTTGTTTACTTGAAACAAGACTCATATTTCAAGGTGTACCATGTAAGAAACTCCAGGTAATGAGAGCATGAACAATTTCTGTATTCTCTGGGTACTAAACACATTTCAGTTTCTGTTTGCACATCACTCATGCCATGTTTCACGGACTTTATAAAGACCCATGCTTTTTGAAAGTACCCAAGAAGCATTAAAGTATAAGATGATTTTATAGAAAATAACAACAATTATGGCTTCCTTTGATATCACCTTTCAATTTCCACAGTCAGGAGGAATTGAAATTATGTATAGTTACAGAAATGACTTATTCCAAATATAATTACTAGTAAAATTTACATCAAGAGCAATAGTCATTTTTAAAAGTATTATGTATTTTTAATTATAAATCAAATGTGTGCCCATTAGATGCAATTTGGAAATCAAGACAAATACGGATACGAAAGTGATGATTATCCATAATTGCTGCTGATAAATAAGCTACCATTAACATTGGAATGTGTTTCTATTATTATCTATGCATGTAAATTTTAACATGATTTAGGTCATGTTGTATGTCTACTTTGTAGTCCTACTTTTCACTTAAAATATTTCATTCTAATAGATTTTTTCATGTAAAAAAAGATGTTTAAATCATCTTAAATTGTACAATAATAAGCCATGGTTTAGATATCATAATGTATTTAACCATTCTCTGTTTTTTGTTTTGTTTTGTTTGTTTGTTTTTTGAGACAGTCTCTCGCTCTGTTGCCCATGCTGGAGTGCAGTGGTGCAATCTCGGGTCACGGCAACCTCTGCCTCCTAGATTCAAATGATTGTCCTGCCTCAGCCTCTGGAGTAGCTGGGATTACAGACATAAGCCATCACACCCGGCTATTTTTTGGTATTTTTAGTAGAGACAAGGTTTTGTCATGTTGGCTAGGCTGGTTTCAAACTCCTTTCTTCAAGAGATCCACCTGCCTCGGCCTCCTAAAGTGCTGGGATTGCAGGCATGAGTCACTGCGTGTGGCCTTAAACATTCTCTATCGTAGCACTTTCAAGTTTTTATACAACCTTAAAAATGCAGTTATAAGCATACATAGATATGTTGGCGCTCATCAGGACACTGTGACCTTCCATTAATTTAGGAAATGCTATTACAAATGGAATTTCTCAGGAGCATGCTGTTAAAATGACAATTGAAAATGGCTCTCAGTTTTCTTACTTTCGGAGTAACCACTCTGATGAGGTGACTAAATAATTTGTGTAGAAGCAGCTATGGATATGTGTATATAATTAAACTGTGAACTTTCATGTCTATTGAGGTATGTTTTTTTTTTTTTTTCGAGACGGAGTCTCGCTCTGTCGCCCCGGCTGGAGTGCAGTGGCTGGATCTCAGCTCACTGCAAGCTCTGCCTCCCGGGTTTACGCCATTCTCCTGCCTCAGCCTCCCGAGTAGCTGGGACTACCGGCGCCCGCCACCTCGCCCGGCTAGTTTTTTGTATTTTTTAGTAGAGACGGGGTTTCACCGTGTTAGCCAGGATGGTCTCAATCTCCTGACCTCGTGATCCGCCCATCTCGGCCTCCCTGAGGTGTGTTTTTAATTTATTCCCTGAGCAGATAGTTTTGCAAACCATATTGGTTGTTCAATTTGAACATGAATGAATGACCTTGGGCAAATTAATTCACAGTTAATTTCCTATGTGTAAAACAAGTAAGATAATAATTTGGGGGAAAGAGGGCCAATATGAAAAATGGAAAGTACAGATTTATTTTTAAAAAGTTATCACCAATGGCTCATGCTTGTAATTCCAACATTTTAGAAGGCTGAAGTGGGAAGATTGCTTGAGGCTAGGAGTTCGGGACCAGCCTGGGCAACACAGCAAGATCTCATTTCTAAAACTGAGATTGATCTGTCTGTCTATCTATCTATCTATCTATCTATCTATCTATCTATCTATCTCTAGCTATTTAACTAGAGAGATATGTATCTCATATATATATGAATATGAATACTATTATATGAGATCTCTCTATGTATTTAAAAAGTAAAGTTATAATTATTACCATTATAAACAAATAACTGATTCTAACCAATTATTCAGTATCTCTAGTTCTTGCAAATTTTAGCTATTGTAATACTACATTTAAATTGTGTTTTCTGATATTCCCCTCCCCAAATTCCTACATTAATGTTGAGAAAGAGCCGATAAAGTATCATTTTTACTTTACAGTTCATAAAATTATATGAAAAAAATCACTGAAGCAGTACTTTGGCAATATTACATATTACATTCTAGGCTTCTGTTAATAACTTGTGTGGAATATTGGAATATGCAACCAATATGACATATCAAATCCATAATCATTTCTGGAAGGTTTGTCAGAGTATATTTTCCTATCAATCTAATAAAGTTGACCATTAAAGGCTAAACTCATAAAATACCATAGACCTGAGTTTCCATTTCCCTGTAAAAATATATTTTAGACCATTTTAGTACTATGTTTTCAATCTGAAATGATGTAATATTTATCTGATCTTTGAAAATTTTATTTAAGATGACAAGATTTAATACAAACTAGATGCCATAAGCAATAACTTTCAAAGAAAATTTTAACTGATGCAACTTGATTGACTTAAATGTAAAGAATCTATACACTGGGGCACAGGTATAACATCTTCTTTCTTCAAAGAAAAATTTTATTGAGCAAGAAAGAAGTTTTCTTTATTTTAATAGTAAATATTATATTACTATTACTTTTAAAGATGCTACTCTGCACAAGTTCTGTGTTGTTATAGAAAGGGCTTTAGAAACAAATTTAATAAATAATAACCTCAACTATTCTGATTTAAAATATTTGGACTAAAATTCTCACAGAATTTTAGAGTTATTTTTTAGTACCTTTGTATTTTTTCTTAAATATAAAGATAAAAAACTTCTGTAGTTTTTGTCATCTCTACTATTCTCCTATTGTCTTCTTTCTCTGATATTCTTTAATCTGGTTTCCTATTTTTGACAGCTGATTTTTCACTCTGAAGTTTTTAAATTGAATCTTTTAAACTGAAGATTGTAATTTTCCATCATTTGATTTGCTTTAATCACCATTTTACATGGCCTACATTAATTCTATCCTTATAGATTTGACCTGTTTTTCCTCAGCTGTCATATGAACAAGGTGGTATTTCTGAATGTCCACGAATGGAAAAAAAATTCCACTCAGTTTCTCTTCTCATCTTTCCCACCCTTTATTGTAATTTCCTTTAAGCAAGCAAATCAGGGGCAACCTTTGATCATTTTTCTTTCATCTTACTTGGCTAAAAATTTACTTTGCCCTTCAGGAAATTTCTGTAATTTATCCCTTTCTCCCTGAAGCTATTACTAGACAAATTTCATCCTTGTTTTAATGTTACCATTTTGGTTCTTGTAAATTCCTTTCTCATGCTATCCTATCAAAATTCAGTGTGGACACAATATCTGTAAAAATATTTTTTCTCATTAAAATAATTACTTAATTCATTTGTCAATCAGTCTTTTAGACTGCATAACTATTGCATTTCTTTTTAATTGTACTCCTGCCATTCTTTTTTTGTAATTAATTTCTTTATTGGTTTTGTTTTTCACTCAGTGTGTATCCCACTTACTCTCTTTATAGCTACTTGTCTTCAAATACATTCTAAAATTTAAAAAGGTGGATAAACTCTTCCCGCCAATTTTTGTTATCAAATAACCAATAATTCACCTAAATATGACCAACAATGAACCAGATAGTTTTTTAAGTCCATGTATTTTTTAGTTACCTTTAAGCAATTTCAATTTTTTTTCAACCTAGTGTGTAGTTTTTTAACCTCTGACATCACACTTTATTCCATGTTCTCTCTTTTTGAACATAAGAATGTGCTTTCTCATAGAAAAGATATTTTGAAAGAATGTTTAGCTTCCATAAGGTGGATTCAAAAAAAACTCCTTGTGTCATATGTAATGCAGCTAAGCAATAGTACTACTATTACTACTGTATCTGTTTATGACATTATTTTTTGGAAAATAATGTCAGTTATTCAGTAAAAAAACTACATGTTTTTAGTTTCAATTTGTATGCAAGAATCCGTCTCCATTTGTCGTGTTTTGGTGTTGGGACTTCCTTTCCGGTACTGGCTAGGCAACCTTAAACAAGATACTTAACCTCTTTAGCCTCAGTGTCCTCATTTGCAAGATGAAGAATAGAAATAATACCTATTTAATAGGCTAGTTGTGGAAATAAATGAGGGAGTTCGTGTAAAGGGCTAAGCACAGATGCAAGAAGTTTTCTGAAGGCATCTGGGAAAATTCTTCATCATTCTTAAATGGAAGGAAGTCTACTTCTCCCTCACTGGCCTTGAATAAGAAACTATGTAGTGGTTGCTGCTCACGGCCAACTTCTAACCACAAGCTGTTTGAATTTGACTCTGGGGATAAGAGAATGGAGAGATGAAAAGAACCTGGGTTCTCGAAGACGTTGTTCAGCTGCTGAATCAAACCTGAAATCCAACCTAGTTGGGGCATCTTGTTATGTATATTTATATATTTCATCCAGTTTGAATTGAGGTTTCTGTTTATTTCAGATGAACACTAACAGAGAATTTGGTGAGTTATAGAACTTCTGAGGAGCAGAAGTGCCACAGGCTACAAATGCAGGAGTCAAAGAAAGTTCAAGTCAAATGTGAGCTTCACTGATACCTATATTCCTGCCAAGTCTGTGGATCCCTGGAGGCTAGTGAAGTCAGCCTCACCTCTGGATCTGGCCGTGTTGTTCTCAGGGGGGGATTAATGAAATACTTAAAAAATTAAGAAAAGAATGTAGTAATGTCAGAGGTGTTTAAACCAGAGCGACTCCATGTTTGAATAGGGGCTGGGTAAAATAAGGCAAAGACCTACTGGTTTGTATTCACAGGAGGTTAGGCATTCTTAGTCACAGGGTGATATAAAAAGTCAGCACAAAATACAGATCACAAAGACCTTGCTGATAAAACACATTGTAGTAAAAAAAAAAAAAGAAAGAAAGAAAAAAAGCTGGCCAAAACCCACCAAAACCAAGATGGTGATGAAAGTGACCTCTGGTCTTCCTCACTGCTCATTATACGCTAATTATAATGCATTAGCATGATAAAAGACACTCCCACCAGTGCCACGAAAGTTTACAAACACCATGACAATGTCCAGGAGTTACTCCATATGGTCCAAAAAGGAGAGGACCCCTCAGTTCCTTGAATTGCCCACCCCTTTCCTGGAAAACTCACAAATAATCCACCCTTTGTTTAGCATATAATCAAGAAATAACCATAAAAATAAGTAGCTGAGCAGCTCACATTACTGCTCTGCCTATGGAGTAGCCATTCTTTTATTCCTTTACTTTCTTAATAAACTTGCTTTCCCTTTACTCTATGGATTTGACTGGAATTCTTTCTGGCGTGAGATCTGAGAACCCTGTCTTGGGGTCTGGATCAGGACACCTTTCCGGTAACAGTAATATAAGAATACATCATTTTACTAAAAGTAGTCTAAACTTAATGCACTCTATGGTTCTGTGAGGTGATGGGGCTGGGGAAGAAGAGTCTGAGGACTAGTTTCTCCTTGTTCTTAGAAATGAGAAAACTTTGTTGCTGGAGTTACGAATTGGCAGAAAAATGATTAGAGGATTTGGGGCATGTATGTCAAGAGAGAATTATTATAGTTTTAGTGCGTGCATGAAGCTCCGCATTTTAGCTTTTATCAATAAGCTGCAGAGAAATGGACATCATCTTCAAAGAACGAATGTTCCTTAATTTTAAAATAATTGGCTATTAATCTTCATGCTAGGGAATAGGAGGATAAATACTTGAAGACTTTTTTTGCAAAATCTTTATTAACAAAATAACTTTTTAAAAATATGCAGTTTAAAATCCATAGACCTTTACAAATGTATTAAATATCTGCTAAATAACAGAGCTTTCAGAGAATGCAAACATTATAATTCTTTCATCATCTGTTAAGTTGAAGGTTTGTATCTTTGGAGTTCAGTAGCTCTTCACAACCTTTTCATCTCAAAGCATGAGTTTGAATATGACTATTGGTGGCATGAATAAATAAGGTGGATTATTCTGAATAATGTCCAGAAAACTAGGTATTGTATCATTTTAAGAATTTAAAACATTGTGAGAGGAGATAAATGATTATATAAATTTTGTAAGACAATATCCTTTATTATTGGGATTATTAACAGAGTCAGTGCTTACTCGGTGGTCACAGAGCTGTGAACCAAAATTTTTTACCCCAGTATTTTACCTTTCAGACAACACAATATCCCCCACTCATGTTCAATCAAGAAAAAACTTGGTCAGTTTTGAACCTTGGTTCAGCTTAATTTTTGAGCTGCTCTGTTTTTCTTGGCTTTCCCTGACTCCTTATCCTCTGCTGCTTCTCCTTGTCAAGACCCCCTCCTGCTTTTAGCCACTGATGCTCCATGACTTTGACCCTTACTTTGAGTAGGAGGACTTGTGTTCAAAAGATCCTCTTAGCATTTCTGGTTCCTGGTATAATCAGGTAGGTCCTCCAGGTGGTTTAAGCCCATTCAGACCTTTATGTTTGCCATAACCTGCCATAGTCAGGAAATCTATATTTTCCCTTTATTCTTTAAGCATAATTTTTTTTCAAAATTTGGTGAAAATCCTAAGCTCCTATAATGAACCTTTAATTCTTATTATCATTAACTTTAAAATAGCAGTATTTTAACTGATGAAATATTAGCCCAAGCAAGAGACTAATAGCATATATAATAAACTTTTATAGATCACTAAAAATATTTGGTCATATTAATTACATGTAAACACTGCAAAGAAATAGGCATTGGGTTATAGTTTATTTTACTAATAGTAGCTCAGAAATTGCAAGTAAGGAGCACTGACTGCTTTTGAGACATTTTCTCACCAAAAAATAAGGGCAATATTTGGATAAAGTAATTAATTTCAATGCATGTGAGATATGTACACATAGGGTATAGTTATACATGAGATTGGTGCTAGGAATAAAATCAGCAGGCACCAGAATTTGATAGTATCTTCCTTGAACTTGATTGGGACTTTGCTTTAGATAAAACTAACTCTAGAAATTTGGGGGTATTGAGAGTCCAATATTTTGAAGGGGTGGAGCATGTCCCTTTTTTTTTTCTATTACCTACTAAGTCTAACATAGTACCATATGTTAAGTTTATAATCATTTATTAAATCAGTGAATAAAGAGAATTATAAAGTGATGATCAAAAGAGCCAATACACTTGTGAGACAGTAGAACTGGAAGAAAAACCCGTCTCTACTAAAAGGTGGGGGCTGGTTTGCAGACTCTGGTTTAGTGTCATGTCAATTTGAGCATCAGGAGCTGCTTACATGCAAGCTTGTCTCTGATAAAATGATTACAGACATATACACTGAAATTTTGAAAAATCAAATATATTTTGATTATAATGAGACTTAGGAAACACTTGCCAGCCGAAAAATCATTTGACCTAATTTAAAACTTTAATGTATTTTTTTTCCATTTTCAAGTTTTCATGCTTTGCTTAAAAGTAGTCAGATTCCCTACAAAGTGTGCAGTGTTTTTGGTAGCTATGTCCAAGGCCTTTGCTACATTGAGTAAAAGTGATTCTCCTTTATCTTTTCTGGAGCTGAGTCAGTGGTAACAATATATTCCGTTTTGCAAAGAAAAAAATGTAAAAATCTTGGATAGAGTCATTATTCAAATAATTTATTATTGAAAATACAGAAACATTAAAAGATTCCAGCAATATTTTTTTTGTTTCTGCTAGAAAATGCATTCTGAGATGAATACTGTCTGAATTACTTTTCCCTGGTATCTTTGGCTTCCTTTTCTACATATAATAGATAAATTCTGTGTGAGCCTTTTCAATTTTACCGTTAAAAGGCAGCCAAATAGCCAAATAGAATCAATTCAAACAGAATAGCACTCTTTTGCTCACATTCCAATTTTGAAGAGGAAATCTGTGTGAAGAAAGTACATTTCCTATTAATTCTTCTTTTGATAAGCCAGTATGAACGTGTGCTGGAAATGGAAACTCATATAATAGCAAAAAAGCTGCATATCTGCATGATTATTAAATGTATTAAAATGTGTAAAGTGCTTATAACAATTGCCTAGCCACAGATTTTGTGCTCTGTATGGATTTGAAAACTAAAAATATAGACATAATAGGCAAGTTATACATGTATGGTAAGCCTAGGCCTAAGTTCTAAGAAAAACTGTAATTTCTAAGCCCGTGATACATTATTCACATAAAAAATATTGTTTTTCATTATTGTTTGCTTGATTCTGGAGGCAGTAAATAACAATTTAGTACACGATATCATTTATTTTTACTTCTATGTAAATAAATATTTTTTTCTTATTCTGTTTTATAATTTTTAGAAAATTGTTAGATATCTACATTCTGTTCCTAGAAGAGACAATACATCAGCTCAACTCATTCATTGATGCTAAGTAGTAACTCCTTTCCTTCAATCAGTCATACATGGGAACTTTGAGGAACAGCGGTTCTCAAAGGTCGGTTGCATAAGAACCACATAGGGGTTCCTTTCAGTGTAGCTTCCCAAGCCTGGGCACTGAGATTTTTACTCAAAAGGCTAAAAATTAGCCCTGGAATATGCTAGTTTGGCAAGCCTTGTCAGCTGTTCCTGATTCGGGCTGTTTCCAACAACACAGGACATTATCGACATCCTTTTACAGTTGAAGCAATGTAGAAACCAGGAAAGGTTAAATTACATGATCAAAGGCACACAGCTAATTGTTTAAAAGCTAAAATAGGCATGTTGAATACAGCTAGCTTTGGTTGCAAAATTAGACGTTTAATTAGAATTCACTAGTCGGCCAGGCGCAGTGGCTCCTGCCGGGGACGGTGGCTCATGCCTGTAATCATAGCACTTTGGGAGGCTGAGGTGGGCGGATTACTGAGTTTAGGAGTTGGAGACGAGCCTGGTCAACATGGCAAAAACTCGTCTCTACTAAAAATACAAAAAAATTAGCCAGTCGTGGTGGCGCACGCCTGTAGTTCCAGCTACTCAGTAGGCTGAGACACGAGAATCGCCTGAATCCGGGTGACCCGGAACTTGCAGTGAGCCGAGATGGTGCCACTGCACTCCAGTCTATTCAACAGAGTGAGGCTCTGTCAAAAAAAAAAAAAAAAAAAAAAAAAAAAAAAAAAAAAAAAAAAAAAAGGCCGGGCGCGGTGGCTCACGCCTGTAATCCCAGCACTTTGGGAGGCCGAGGCGGGCGGATCACGAGGTCAGGAGATCGAGACCATCCTGGCGAGCACGGTGAAACCCTGTCTCTACTGAAAAAAACAATCTAAAAAAATTAGCCGGGTGTGGTGGCGGGCGCCTGTAGTCTCAGCTTCTCGGGAGGCTGAGGCAGGAGAATGGCGTGAACCCGGGAGGCGGAGCTTGCAGTGAGCAGAGATCGCGCCACTGCACTCCAGCCTGGGCGACAGAATGAGACTCTGTCTCAAAAAAAAAAAAAAAAAAAAAAAAAAAAATTCAAATCTCTTGACAAGACAAGGACTGATATGAGTTCAGTTTTAAACCTTCCCTAAGCAGCCTCTCAATCTTAAACAGGATGCTAGTATTATTCTGTTTTGTTATTCAATCTACTCTACGTATTTTTTTTTTTTTTTTTTTTTTTTTTTTTTTTTTTTTTTTTTTTTTTGAGACGGAGTCTCGCTGTGTCGCCCAGGCTGGAGTGCAGTGGCCGGATCTCAGCTCACTGCAAGCTCTGCCTCCCGGGTTTTTACGCCATTCTCCTGCCTCAGCCTCCCGAGTAGCCGGGACTACAGGCGCCGGCCACCTCGCCCGGCTAGTTTTTTTTTTGTATTTTTTAGTAGAGACGGGGTTTCACCGTGTTAGCCAGGATGGTCTCGAACTCCTGACCTCGTGATCCGCCCGTCTCGGCCTCCCAAAGTGCTGGGATTACAGGCTTGAGCCACCGCGCCCGGCCTACTCTACGTATTTTGTATATTTCAGTTCAAGTTAGCAACTATTTACTAAGTACATACAATATGCAAGGCATTGCCTAAAACATACAGATTAAAACAAATGAGAAAATTGTAACTTTTCAAATTTGATTTTAATAAATTAATGACTAATCATATTTTATATTTAACAATTTTGGTATTTTTAGATTGATTCAGTAAATTAATTAACTACTTAGGCAATGTAGAACCTTACCGTGTTGAGTTATAAATTTTTAATATGCAATTTTTCTTTTCATAGTTATAATATGCTCCTGGCAATAATTTGTGAAGTACAAAACATTTGTACCTAATTTTCTCTTCTGTTGTTCTGTTCTAAATTTGGAAATAATATCTCAAATCTAAACTTCTAAATTAAGTTTGGACTTATAGACATAAACATCTTAAACAAAAACACAATTGAATGTATTTCTCAGAAAAAATGTTGAATATAAAATCATAGAAATGATTTAAAAATAGGGATGATACTGTCTACTTTTTCCTCTAATACACATACTCTCACCCTGACACATAGTCATACAATGCTGATGGCTTTAATGGGCAAGCAGCATGGTCATTCTGTAGAAAATCTTGAGTATAGTAAGAAAATTAGTATGTCTATTTATCTTTTAATAATAATTAACATATTGGACATTTTCCATGTGTCATACCCTGCTATGCACTTGAAATACTCTCATTTAATTTTCACAATCCTATTATAATCCTCATTTTATAGATAGGAAAATTGAGGCTTGGAGAAGTTAAGTAACTTTTCTGAAGTTAGCATTCGAGTTGAAGAAATCTGATTCTAGAATTTGCAGTTTTAGCCACAATGCTGACACATGTGCCTCAAGCTTACAACAGGATGGGATTTCAGAAAGGATTTTTCTATACTTCCCTTACCATTCTTATAAAACATTTCTGGCCTATCACTCATGTTTGAAAGACATTTGGACAAGAATTAATATGATCAGCAAATGGGCCTGCTGTGCAGGCCCAGCAGCAGCAGCCAGGTGGGGTGCCTTAATATCACAGCTTTCTCCTACCAGCTTTCTTAACCTTCACTGCTATTTTGTATATTCTTCTAACAAAAAACTCGATTGGCTTTCTTAACTTTATATGAGAAATCATTGCATTTTATTTCATCAAAATATTTCAAATAGAAATTATATGCTTTAAAACAAAGAAAGCTTATTTGGAGCAATGTATTCAAATATTAATATCTTCATGGGTTTGACTTGAAAAGTAGTTTCCAGAATATTATTACCCTAAGAATATTAGAGTATTATCTAATATTAATTCTAAAACACATGCATAAATATTTCAATTAATATTTTCCTGTTTTTAATTCCTTTCATCTACAGGGAGGCTGAAGGAAAGCTGTGTAACAGAGATCACAGCTAAGGGTGGTACACCATGTGGCTCAAAGCTGGAAATGATCATTATGGATGTCAGAGGCTTCTTTTGGTAATGCATGGAGATAAAGCAACTATGTGATGTGTTAGGACAGGAACAATTCATAAATGAAGTTTTAGCTCTTCCAAATATATTGACAGGCTGTTGCTGCATCTGTCTCATTAATATGCCCTATCAAACCAAAAAACAAACAAAAGGAAAGGATTTGCTTAAGGATGGATTCAAAAGCAAGAGCAAGAAAAGAATGAAGACAATAAGCTCCTGATGAGTTTACCATGAAGGCAAACACTCACCTCCAGCTGAGATTTTGAAATTTGTTTTTCTAGAGGAGGCATTAGATAGTATAAAAGCAGTGCTCAACAGAGTAGCATTTATAAAAGTTAATCAAATAGTGAAATCATTGAGGACAAAGAGCTTTAGTTATCTGAAGATACAGTATCAGATATTCACTTTTAACTCTTAAAATGAATTATTATTCATGTACAAAAGCTACTGATTTTCAGCCTGAGGAAAATAATTTGAAAGAACAGGTAAGAATTAGAATAGGTAAGAATACTATAATTTCTGATGAGCACACAGGTGCCAAAGATTCTTTCACAATAAATAACTGGAAATAACTTTTCCAGCAGAGAGTTGAGTAGAATGTAAGGAAATGAGAATTTAGGTATCATTAATTTATCAGCACAGCCAAGCTTATTTTGATAACATATATGAGGAATATGAATTTAAAAGATTTATTTTCAAAGAGATAACAATTTACAATTACCAATAGATGTACTTTGATATTCATCCTGGTGAAGTAGGATATTTCCCTGACCCCTTCATGAAACCTGTGACAGGAGTGCCTTGTTTACTCAGCCCACCACTCTCAACTCCTCGTGGAAGGGAGTGCCCAATTGAATAAGGTGGGAACTGGAGCGCGTGCGCTCTCGAACCGTTTCAGCCCTGGCAGGATCAGACTCCACTCACTTGGACCCCCTGCATTCCACCTCTTGTGGGAGGGAACGCTCAGGGGAGTGGGTACTGGCTCAGGTGAGTGAGCCAGAGTGAATGCTTTTGGGTGCCGGCAGGAGTGAACTCTGTGCAGGCCCAGCAGCAGCAGCCAGGTGGGGTGCTTGCAACTCGGGAAGTCCCAGAGGACATGTTACAGTACTCTTTTAGCTCTGCTGACCGCTGATGGCTTAAGTGTTAACAGTTCAGTGGGCCCTTTGCCTTTCCATGCAAGGCGGCTGCCCTCCACCAGCAAGGGCAAAGGGCCAGTGTGACAGCCTTTTTTATCTGCACTGGTGACTCCCAAACTCTTGTCCAGCGCCCAGGAAAAATGAGGTCACACAAACGAATTGAAGGATGGTAATGTGGGGGGTTTTATTGAAGGATGGTAATGTGGGGGGTTTTATTGAAGGATGGTAATGAGTGGGGTTTTATTAAAGGATGGTAAATGTGGGGGTTTTATTGCAAGTGAAAGTGGCTCTCAGTGGGAAGGAGTGCTGAAAAGGGGATGGGGTGGGTAGGTAATCTCCTCCTGGGTTTGGCTGTCTCTGGCTGTATTCTTCTCTGAAGTTATCCCATCAAACTGTTTCTTTGAAGTCAAGCCACTTCTCTCTCTAACGTGCAACTGTAGTCCCTGACATGCAGATGCTTCTCCCTTCTGCTGGCTCAGTCTAGGGTCTTTATAGGCACAGGCTGGTGGGTGGGGAGGGCCATGGGTAGTTTAGGAAAAGGCAGCATTCAAACAGGAAAACAGGGATAGAAGTTCTCACTTTGGGCCACGGGTTTCAGGTTTTTCAGCTTAAAGGTGGAGTTTCTATCGGGGACCTGCCCTTTTCTGCCTAGAATTTCTCTGCTGCCTGTCCTTGTCACTGGTACTCCAGGCCCTTTGGCCTACGATCTAGGCTAGGCACTTTCTCCCCAAAACACTGTTACTTGTCTTGTTAGAATTCAGCTTCTCATTACCTCTTCAAAAAGCCACTCCTAACTACCTTCCCCCTAAAATCTGGTATCCATTACTCTGTTTCCCATGGCACTCAGTGTTGGCTCCCATTAAAACACAGCTATAATATTTTTTAACTCTTCTGCATTCCCCAAGAGACTCTGAAGTCCTTACTGTCAATCCCTACAATGTTTACTCAATGTTCTGAGTAGCACGTCACAGGTGTCTAACCAGCATTCCAGTATGGGCCATCAATAAATTAATACAGTATTTTCAGAGTCTTCAAGACCCAATGGTGCAACATTTTCATGGTGCAATTCTAGAAACAACTGAGGCAGCCTGATTTTTGCCATCGATAAACGCAAACACTTAAAGATCAGCAACTGAATGCACTTAAATAACACATACAACCAGCATTATACATTTATCAATTTTTTTCTTAATATTGCTACATCTGTCATGTTTAAAAAATAGGGAGTGTGGAAATTGTAGACCAAAAAGTACCCGAGACAAGTCTCAGTTTAGAAGTTTATTTGGCCAACATTACGGACATGTCCCTGACATAGCTTCAGGAGGTTCTGACATGTGTCCAGGTGATCTGGCTGCAGCTTGTTTTTTCACATTTTAGGGAGACATAAGATATCAATCAATACCTGTAAGATGTACATTGGTTCGGTCTGGAAAGATGAGGCAACTCACAGGGAGGTGGGCAAGGTTGGGTTCCAAGTCATAGATGGATTGAAAGGTTTTCTGATTGTCAAGTAGTTGAAAGAGTTCATCTGAAGACCTGGAATTAACAGGATGGAGTTTCTGGGTTAAGATAAGGGGCTGTGGAGAGCAAGGTTCTTATTGTTCAGATGAAACCTCAAGATAGCGAGTTTCAGAGAGAATAGATCAAATGTTTCTGATTAGGCTTACCGAGTAGTCTGTTCTGTTAGTCTTAAGGTCTCAGTTTTAGTGTTAATACTGGTCAGCTGTGCCTGAATTCCAACAGGAGGAAGGTATAATGAGGCATTTCCTTTTTTTTTTTTTTTTGAGACAGAGTCTTGCTCTGTCTCCGAGGCTGGAGTACAGTGGCATGATCTTGGCTCACTATAACCTCTGCCTCCCAGGTTCAAGCAGTTCTTCCTGCCTCAGCCTCCTGAGTAGCTGGGATTACAGGCACCCACTACCATGCCAGGCTACTTTTTGTATTGTTTAGTAGAGACAGTTTTTTGCCATGTTGGCCAGGCTGTCTTGATCTCCTGACCTCAGTTGATCTGCCTGCCTCTGCTTCCCAAATTGTTAGGATTACAGGCGTGAAAAAGTTTAAGGAAAATGGCTACTACTCCATAGGCAGAGCAGTTGAGGTATTTCCAGTCACCCATTCCCATCATGGCCTGAACCAGCACTTCAAGTTTACTTTAGAATGCCCTTGGCTGAGAGGAGGGTTCCATTCATTTGGTTGGGGGTGGGTTACAATTTTATTTTTGGTTTATAAAATACTTTTTTCCCTTGAATAATAATAGAAACGTAGGGGTTATGCAGAAGGATAAAGGGACAACTTCAGTAATTTGAAGCAAGTTGAAAATTAATAATAGAGTCCCGGGCATAATTATTTAATCTAATTTAAGAGTAGAAAGGTGTTTCCAAAGTCATCTTGCCCAAATCCTTTCCTTTACACAGAGGGAAGCTGATTTTCTCAGGGTCACAGTGCAATAAATGGCAGAATACAGATTAAATCCCAAGTGTTCTGACTCTAAATCCAATCTTTTTCAGGATATCACAGCCCCTTCAATAGTGCAAGTAGAAAGGGCATGTTTCTGGCTTTAAGCTAGCAATGGGAGAAAGATATGTTTATTGTTAATGTAACATAAATGGGGAAGAAAATGTTATCATTTGTGATGCAAATTTATTCCACTGTAATAAGGCAGTACACTAGCATCAAAGTAATAATTCTTTGCATAATATCATCTGGAAGAGGATATGTAAATGAATGCTGGCTAACTAGCAGAATACACAGCAATACAGTTTTAGTGTACAATTGGTCCCCATAGTTTGTCATGATTTACAACTGTGTTTCAGTTAGCCCTGAAGGTGAATCATCAGAGTCTCACATGTGTTAGGTTTTCTGACCCAGATCAAAGCCACCTATTTTCAGTGTGTGTCAAGGGAGTGGTGGGGGTTGAAGGGTTGAAGGGTTGAAGGAAGGGTGGGATTTTGCTTTAGTTGGAGAAAATAACCCTGAGGCCAGGAAGTCACTACTTAGGATTAAGGGGTGTCAGAGCCTTGACTTTGCTACTTAAAATGTCTGAGTGACTTTGGAAATGTTAACTGCTGTAAATTGTTAATGGAGGGGAATATAAAATAAGAATACTTTATAGATTTGTGAGGTTTGTATGCATGAGGTCTGCAAAGTTCTAGGCAAGGGGTGCGATATTAATAAACAATAGA
This sequence comes from Macaca thibetana thibetana, assembly GCF_024542745.1. Lineage (NCBI taxonomy): Eukaryota > Metazoa > Chordata > Mammalia > Primates > Cercopithecidae > Macaca > Macaca thibetana. The sequence goes on from NC_065581.1 coordinate 74,878,040, forward strand.
CATTGTTGTTACTTGTGATTGTCTTGACATATCAGGTTTGTACCTTAAACAGTCTATGTTAATTTTTGTACCCACATAAAAATACCTAACAAATAGAAGATGAAGCAGAGAAAAATGTATGAAACTGAACATCATAACTGTCAATGACAATGTGACTATTAAAGTTAAGATTGTATTAAATTAATTAATTGATTCTTTTTTCTCTTCCTTCAGGTTGTATGTCATATACAGAAAAAAAAAAAGATACTACTGTTGCTAGGTCAGTCTTCTCTCTGAATAAAAATGATCTTTTAGATAATCTTAAAACAGCTCTTTAAAATTTACATTTTGAGGATACAATCAAGTAAGAAGGTTATTTTGGATGCTTATGATAAGTTATCTATATTACACCAAATACAATATGTTTGGTTTGGAAAACGTTGTGCTCAAAGGCAATGATCTTCTATGTAATTTTTGGGTTGCAGTGCATGACAAAGTAATGGGGAACTGAGGAGGTTGTGTTTCTTTGGGAGATCCAAATTCACTCATAAATTATTACTACTAAGATTAATAATAATTGAGGGTTTCGTTATGAAAAAAATCATCCATACTCATTTGCTAATGGGCAAAGAAAACTGCAATATCTACTACAGCAATCTATTTACTTTTACACTTGGATTTGCTAAAAAAAAAATCACTAGGCAAAGGGAGGTAGGAATTCAGGCAGTAATAATAGCAAATATTTATTTAAAATTTAGTATGGTCCAGACACTCTTTAAGGTGCTATATACATGAATTATATCACTTGATGTAAGTGCAATTCTTATCTTCTCCATTTTATAGATTAGGAAATTGAAGTTATAAAAGCAAAGCAATTTATACTGGGTCAACTGACTAGTAAGGAGCAAAACTAGGAGTATAATCCAGGCAGTCTTTATTCAGAGCTCACGCTCATATTTACTATACTATATGCCTGCTATTCAGAGCTCATGCTCATATTTACTATACTATATGTCTCCTATCAAGGTCAAAAACAAAACAAGTAAAGCAACAAACTCATCTCAATTGAAGATAAAACAGATATATTGCTAGATAACAGAAGATGATGAGAGTTTGTTTTTTCTGTATCCCTAAGCATTTTTAGTACCAACCTTTCTATTTTTGACAGTTTGCATGCCATACTGAGCTATAAGCTGTGGTGTCTACACAGTCAGAACCACACTCTTCCACTAATGGATTTTCCACCACTCTGCTTTTTCTTCCTCTCCTGAAAATAATTGGTGAGTTTCTTTTCCCCAACTAATCTTAATAGTCCTTCATTTAACATTATATTTTACCCTGAATGTTTATACCGATTAATATTTCCATTATGAAATAAGACCTAACAATTGTGACTTTAAAAACTTCCCTATCATTAAATAAACTTTTACTTTTAACGTTGATCTTGGCAGCATTTAGTTCTGAATATTTCTTAATATTTCTGCCTAATTCTCGTATTTCTTTAATGCAAATGGAATGCTTTAAAAGTATATCTTCTTCAGAGAACCTCTTTTGCCTTACCTTTCTTTGTTATCCGTTCTTTCAGAAAGTCACAATGGCTCCAATAGTAACTGAACAAGCTCTTTTGTCTCCATGGAAGGTTTCGCCATATGCACCTCTAAAGTCCCTTTTCCAAATTGTTAATGTGCCTCAGTGATTTGCTTTTTTACTTGATATCTTAATAGAGTGCCTTTCTTCTTTCCTAGTAGACCTAAAATGGCTTCTATGGTGCTTATAATTTTAGTAGTTTAGTCTCATTTGTTTTGCATGTCTTTTCATCAATTCAGTTGGTAAAACCGTGGAACTTCTCATTCGTTCCAAGAAGATAAAATAGCACGAAAAACTGAGCTCATAAACACATAAATTAGAGTGCAATATTCATACAACAAAGACTTATTTACTTTAGAAACAGATTTTTGTTTGCAGTGTTTCTTTTCAAAGCCTAAACATTCTCTGTATATTCAAAATAGAAATTTCAGTGAAAACACTTTTGAACATTCTTCACAAATATAAGTAGACAAATAAAATACTTCAATTCGGGGAATAGTTCTTTTTACAATGTGTGATTTAGGTATATTAAAATGAGATATTATTCATAGTTATAAACACTGCCTCTGCTCAGCTGTATTCTCAATCTTTCCACTTTTCTACAATTCTACACTTTATGCTTCAAATTTAAGTATTTTTAAAATACATTTTTTCTTATGTCTTTCATAGTTTAATAGATTTAAACACTATAAACTCTTACGGACTTTGCTCTTTTAAAGCAAAGATAGCAACTATATTGACAAAGATTGGGAAAAAGTTGCAAGATATGCTAATAATTATGTAAATGACATTATAAATTACAAATTTTGTGTTAATAGCAATTGAATTCTTAAAGATAATGATATGTGGGATTCTGTGAAATAATGTTAAATCAAATAACCATAGGTTTATTATCTATTGAAGATTACGCTAGGCTGTTAGACCAATTTGAAGGAAGTACAGCCAATAGTTAAGTGATGACCAATATGAATATGAAGCAAAAGCAGGTGTGAAAGTTATCAGGTAAAATATTAGCCAAAATTCCGAGAAACAGTTAAAAGACATGAAAGAGTTGTGAAGGTAGCTGCCTCAGATACCATGGAGAATGTTAAAGACATTAATGGATGAAACACTCTGAACAGGAAGCTTGTAAGACAAATTAAAGGGGGGCAGCTAAAGAGAGACTGAGCTGGCCTCCTGGATGTGCTGGAGTGAAGGGTTAAGTTTATGCACTTTAAGTTTATGCACCTTGAAGTAAGATAGGGTGGGTGGAGGTCTTAGCTCTACCATCTACTAGCTGAATGTCCTTGGATGAATTAATCAATCAGAGTTAGCTTATTGTAAACTAAGGATTAAAAACATTACATGACCCGTAAGGATTTTGTGAGGATTAATCAAATCAGATAGTCCATGATTACCTGGTATAGTATGTGTAATATTTGCTAGTTATTATTAATCATTATACTTGACTTTAAAATTTGGTTCTCTTACTAGGCTGCTAGAACATTGTAAACAGGGGTTTTATTATTTCTAAGTAGTACCTAAGATGATAAATGTTTCCTAAACTGCTTAACTGAACACAAAGCTAATTTTTTTCTGTGTAAGGCATGTTGGCTTATGAATTATTGATGACATTTCTATTTTGTGATAGAGCAGTTTATATCATTTTTATAATTGTATATAATAAAATAATGCAAAATGTCATTCTTTAATGTTTTTAAACAATAGGTATTTTTAAAGTAACTCACATCTTTATTTGAGATTTTATTAGATATTCTGCTGTTTTTGATTAAACTAACCATCTTACAATTAATATTCAAATAACACACAACAGCAACTAAGGTGTTATTTGTGTTACTGTGTGTTATTTGATTACATTTTTGTACTCATTTTATCCATTTCAATAATTTTGTTTTATAGTAAACCGACTAATAATAATTTAGTGTTCTCTTCATCTAAGGTTTTATATTTTGCAAACAGAGAAACCATTTTCTTTTGTGTTTTTGTTCAAACTCTGAAAATTTATACATCATTACCATTAATAGTTTCCTTTGCTAATTTATAGACTGACTTTTAATAACCTTGCTCTCTTGAAACTGTTACATGTGAGAAGCATGATTTTTGAAAATATTCTGTTCTGACTGTCTGCTCAAGCCCCATTCAGATCCTCTGTATTTAAATGCAATGAATAACAGGAAGAGGTAAAAGACCTTACACATATCTTTTCACATTTTCACCTTCTGTTATTTATAAACTCCTTTAGAAAAGTGGCTTGGGTCAAAGCAAATGATGTTTTTAGAAAAGTAGTTCCTAAAAGGCACAGAATTAAATACTTCAAGTACCTGGAGTCCATTAATTTCTTTTTACAACAAAAATGTACTTATTACCTATTATGTATTCTCATTAAAAATGAGAGAGGCCAAAATCAGTACAAAAACGTACAATTTTCCTGAAAGTTATTCTATGTTATATACTTTTGGAAAATTCATAACCACATTATTTTCAGAAGCTCAAAGAAAATTATAAATTTTACTTAGATTAAGAGATACCTACCTAAGGCTTAATGTGAAAGGGTACGATTTCATTAAAATTCAGTTTGCAGTTTTCCCGTGGATTTCAGTGATTGCACTGTATTTTGGTTGTTTACCCATTTGGTTTAATTATCAGACTGTGCACTTGTATAGGGCAATAATCATGACTCACCCTGTGAGTTCAACAGGATTGAACTCCAGTTATGTGCTGGCAATGAATGTGAAGCAAGTACAGTCCGTAAGTGATGACCAATAGGAATACAAGGCAAAAGCAGGTATGAAAGTGATCACGTAAAGATTAGCCAGAAGACTGAGAAACAGTTAAATGACATGAAAGAGTTGTGAAGGTAGCTGCCTCAGACACCATGGAGAATGTTAAGACATTAGTGGATGGAACACTCTGAACAGGAAGCTTGTGAGACAAATTAAAGGGAGGCAGCTAAAGAGAGACTGAGCTGGCCTCCTGGATGTGCTGGCATAACACGAGTTCATTCCAGTATGTTTCAATGAATGAATGAGTGGAATTGAAACGGAATTTCACACATGCAGGGACACAGGCAACTTTTCTACATTTCCCCTACTTGACCCTTGTTTATCTCTCTGAGAAACGAATTGTGATGATTGGATTTTACATTTGTTAATAAGAACAGCAAATACAGTAAGCCATTAATTTACTGTTCATTACTTTGGAGTTCAAGATAATTCAATCTTGGTTTATCTTAAATTTATCTTTGCAGGATTTAAAGATGAATGGTATCAAACAAATTACAGTAGACTTAAAATCCTTGAATTTCTTTAATGGGCAGATGGCTAAAGCAATCATGCTTAACATTGTATAGAAATTTAAAATAACTGATTGGATGCAAATGAATGTCTTAATAAAATAAAATCCATTTAGTAAAATAAGTTTAATAAATCTCTATTTAAAAATACTTGATATTTTATTCTATAAATAACACATTAAGATTTCTACTTAACAGCAACTAAGCATTGTGTGTAATACTACATACTACAGAGAATCTGCCTTCAGGATGTTTAGAATCCAGCTGAGATTCTAGCACATGAAAGAATTATAAAACAACATATAAGGCAAAAATATATGATTAAGAATAAAGGCAAAAATACAATGTGAAAAATAGGAAGGTGAGAAAAATCACTCTACAATCATAATTTCTTGCAAGAAATAAAAATTTAATTTCACTTTTGGAAAAAGAAAAATCGTTTTATAATTCATCTTTTCATCAGGTCCCGAAGTCCCCCTTTCCCATCCTGCTCCCTCATTAGAATCAATGCACTTATTTCCGTGATATGTCTCTCTAGCGATTTTTTTTTTCTTCAAGGCCTTAATCTCACTTTCAGGCGAGCAAGCTCGAGGGGGCGCTCTCCGGAGGAAAAATACTGGGCCTGCGCCATTTCCGGCCCCGAGCCCAAATTACAGAACGCCTGGTCCGTAGAGCCGAGGGCCCCAGTTGACTAGGCTCCTGCTCAAAGCTAGAGTTATTTTCTCTAGACTCGCTGTGGAGCCCTGGGCTCCTCCTGGGAACAAGCCGCCTAGAGGGGCAGTAGGGGCCGAGTCGGCCGCACGGGCTTCTGGGGCTTGTGGTCTCCGGAACCGGCTCCCGCCTCACTTCCCCGAGGAGTGGAAGGCCTTGGGCGGGCCAGCGTTTCCGGGCTAGCGCTGGTGACCACCTGCTGGGCAGCACGTGGAACCCCGCCCCTGGGGATGGCGCAGAGCGCCTGCTCCAGGGCGCCTGTGCCCGCTTGAGGGCGCCTTCCCCCGCTACAGGAACCCAGAAGGTAGGTGGGGCGGGTCCTGCACAGATTTCCAAGACGCCCTCCCACCGCGCGAGGCCTGGCTTTCTGTGCCTGTGGACCACTTGTCCCTTCCACGTGCCCTGGATTTGGACGTGAGCTCGCAATATTCGCAGGTGTGTATGGAGCTCCGCACACGTTTGGACATTTCTGTTTGCCTAATTGATTATAGACTGCATCTGCTGTGGAGCTACTGAAGCATCGGCCCACACCTGTGTGGATTTCTGTGGTATATTCCGGAGTCTGAGCATGTTGTAGTCTGGCTTGACCACCAAAATGGTTCTTGAGCTTGGAAGAGAGGCCTGTGTTTTGAGGTCTTTGGTGGAGTTGTCAAATCCATTCACTGAGCAGATCTTTTATTAAGCACCCATTCTATTGGACAAAATAGGTGAAGTGCTGTAGGTGTCAAAGGTGGGACAGCCGTGGTCTCTTGTCTCAAGGACCTCACAGGCTTCAGTTAGCAAGGGATTTATAGATCCATAGCAAGCATTGAGGGTAAAGGGTGAACTTGTATAAGAAGGATTTGATAAAGTAGTGTGGGACATGGGGGCTTGATGGAGAAGCTTCATGGAGGAGGTGGCCCTTTAAGGAGGGATAAAAAACATTTGAAAAAGGCAGAAGTGAGGAGTACAGTACAAATGAAGGGCTTGTTAAGAATAAAGGCAGGAAGCCACATATGTATGGAGAAAACACAATGTCTTGGTAAGTCTAGATTGTTTGAAGAGGCAGGAATTAAGTCTGCCTCTTGGACTGAAAAGCTTTGAATGGTTTTAAAGTCTGGAATTGCAGACACATTTGGACTTGAATTCCATCAGGAACCATAGATAAGGCAATGTGCAGTTGTTTAATATTCATAGCATGCACATAATGTAGAAAAATATGAATAGAATATATTGTTCAATAGCAACATTTGTGTCAAATTGATTACACACATTGATCACTTTTGGAAGACTTGTTTGTATTTTTGTTGTCTATTTAAAATCGAGAGATTTACAGCATGTCATATGACTGCAAAGAGACTCAGTCACTTGACGGGGATTTGTGAGTTGGTATCCATTATTCTGTTTATTTTTATATGTGAGGACTTAGTCCTTCAGAAGAGTTTCAGATCAAATGCAATAAAGGGCATGTGTAATTTGAAACATGTATGGATGATTTTGAGGACATGATAATGGACCATAAATGACATAATTCAGATGTAAAATTTGAAAATGGTCACACAAAAATTGAAAACCATGAGTATGTTTTTTATTCTTTTTTTGTGAATGTGTCTGGATGCCAGTATTTGGAATCAGCTTTGCAAAAAGTGTTTTGTAGGCCTTGTTAAAGCTTAGAAAATGTTACGTTATACCATGTCTTTAGTGTGTATGAGGATGTTAACGGTCCATTGGATATTGTGGTGAAGATCAAAGAGAATATTTTAATTCTTTCGTAAGGCATGTGTACATTAAACTGTGCCATACCAAGGTGCTTGAAGCTGAAGATCAGGGTGACAATTTATTATAACAAAGCTAGCTAAATTAGGCTAGGTCACTTAGGAGCATTGTTGAGGCAAACATACGTATGACTACATTGTGGAGAATAGATTGGAGGGAGTTAGAGATCAGTTAGAAGGCTGATACAATCATAATGACAAGATACTAAGGGTTTGAGGAAAAAATGTAGACACATTTTAAAATACAGGACAATAATCATGGGAGTAAGGCTGCTGAAGTCAGAGAACAAAGTGTTTTAAGAGTAGAGGAGAGTGGTTGTCAGGGTCAAATACTGTAGAGAAATAGAATGGGGGTTTGCAAGTGGTCTTAAGGTTTGGCAGTTGTGATGTCATTTGCGACCTTGGTAAGAACACCTAGGTCGGGTGGGGGTGATTGGATAATTTTTTTTTTTCTTTTTTTAAAACTGGGAGCAACCTAAACATGATTATGTATTGAAAGGTAGAAGTCAATTCAGGAAACGACATTGAAAGAGCTGAGAGGAGAGGATTGATGGAAAAGGTATAAGGGTTTGGTATGCAATTAGTGCACTTTCTTAGAATATAACTTATGTTAAAGGATAGGAAGGAAGATATTGGCTATTTTTGAGGAGATTATTATCGAGTAATCATAGCTTCCTTATGTGTCAGCAGAGTGCCTAGAATCCAGCTGGCTTATCTATCCATTCATGTTAAGTTATTCAGCTAAGATTTTCAGAGCTTATCATGTGTTAGCCACAGAGATTTCTGCTCTGAACAGATAGGCAGTGGGCTCAGTGGAGCTCTCTTACGACTAAGGCCAATAGACATCAAACAACTGACTACATACGGATTATCCAACTGTAATTGTGATAACTGAGAGAAACAGTATAGAATTTTAAGAGCACCTGTAATCAGAAGGAATTGACATGGCCTGAGGGTATCAAGGAAGGAATATTCAAGAATAGAATGTTTAAGCTGGTGCCTAAAAGGGATCTCTCTTGTTACCAAGTCAGCCCTCCCACCCCTAATGTGGCCTTCTCTTGCCCTGTTATCATCCCATTTCCTCTTCTCTGTTTACTGGTGAGCTGGTTCTCCACTCTTGAGCACTTGAAATGTATTTTGCCAATAGGTTGATAAAGTGGGAAAACTTTCAAAAACCAAGGCTTTGTAAGGATCTTTCTCAAGCCAGTTATTTCTGCATTATGGTGGCTAAATATGAACTAAGTAGCCATTAAATTTTATTCATGCTACATTAATTCCCATTAGGGAAAGAAACGGTTTTGGGTTTGGCAAATCGATTTTCAGCCACAGCCTTAGCGTCTTAACATCCTTTGGTGGAACCACAGTGAGCACAGGGCCTGTCACTTCTTATTAGGACTTTTTGGTAACAGCCAGTGAAGGTTAGTCTTCTTTTCTTTCATTTAAAATTTTAACGCTCTCTGGATCAAGTGATTGGGGATTAAGTATCCACTCATGTATCTTCAGGGAAACGAAGGTACTATTGCTGCTATGATTTTGCATTTATATAGCACTTGAGTGTTGGCTAAGTGCTTTTACAATCAATTTTATTGTTCAATTTAAAAGATAGCCTAAAATCACCCCTGTCAAAATTTATTTGATTTGATTCAGAGAAAAGAATCTTTTCTGAAAAATGGGCCTTCTATGATGTGAAGAACTCTGATCTATCAAAAGATTAGACGTAAGACAATGTTAACATCATCTAAGGAGAGTAAGCTGTTAATAGAAGATAGTAGCCACATAATGCTTTTGTTGTTACCTGCCTTTACAAGGAAAGAAAGTGAAAATAAACATTATAGTGGTAGAAATACATCCCTGTAGGAAGTCAACCCCCCATCATATAGTTTGTAACTAAGGAATTCAGAGCTGTTTTATGAGTGACAGTCTGTATCTTTTAATATACATCCTTAAAGCATTAGGTTTTATTTAGAGCAAGGCTTGGCAAACTATTTCTGAACAGTGCCAGAAAAAAATAAATATTTATTCAATAGAGTAAATATTTCAGGCTTCGCAGGCCATACTGTTTCTGTTGCAACTACTAAACTGCAAAGCTGTAGTGCAAAAGTAATGATACATGAATGAATGAGCATGTCTGTTTGGATGAAATGTGGTTTATAGAAGCAGGCCAGCCAGATTTAGCCTGTGGGCCAGTTTTCCAATCTTTGATTTACAGCATTTCTGAGATTCCTTACTGAACAGGGAGTGTTATAGATTGGAATGATTGATAGCCAAAAGCTCCATGAAGGCAGAGATAGACTTGTTTTGTTGACTGTTATATCCTTGTGTCTACCACAGTGCCTGACAGATTGGGGATAATTAAATATATCTGTTGAATAAGAGAGTAAGAACAGAATATTTGATGGAAAATTACCTGAGGTAGGCTAAATGGTTCTATATTCAGATTTTCAGGTTCTATGACATGCTATGGTACTGCCATTTTGGGTAGAGCAAATTCAGTAGACCTTCCTTATCTGTGGGTTCTTTATCCATAGATTCAAACCAGCCACAGATTGAATATGTTTAAAACATTGAAAACAATAATACAACACTAAAAAACAATGTAAATAAAAAAATAGTACTACTACTATTTGTTTTTTATGTTCATTATTGTTCCCCTCGCATTTTGGAAATACAGCAAGATATATTGAAATCCAGTAATTTTTCATTGATAATCCAGTTCAATTTAGATGCATCTGGTTGATGGAATATTGTATACACAACTTCTCTCCACTGTCCTTGTTCTTTACATTGGGATTTTGTAAATGAGTCAAATTCACATTTTAATCCTCTGTTCTTCAGACAGTAAGTTTTTGAGTACTTTACCATTTCTATCTGTTTAAAACAGGGGGGCTAGAAGAGAAGCTCTTTTTCTTTTTCTTTTTTTTTTGTTTGTTTTATTTTATTTTTAATTTTTATTTTTTATTATACTTCAAATTTTGGTATACATGTGCAGAACGTGCAGGTTTGTTACATAGGTGTAACAAATGTAAGTTTTTGAGTACCTTACCATTTCTATCTGTTTAAAACAGGGGGGCTAGAAGAGAAGCTCTTTTTCTTTTTCTTTTTTTTGTTTATTTCATTTTTTATTTTTATTTTTTATTATACTTCAAGTTTTGGTATACATGTGCAGAACGTGCAGGTTTGTTACATAGGTGTACACATGCCATGGTGGTTTGCTGCAACCATCAACCCGTCATCTACATTAGGTATTTCTTCTAGTGCTATCCTTCCCCACCCTCTGACAGGCCCTGGTGTGTGATGTTCCCCTCCCTGTGTCCATGTGTTCTCATTGTTCAACTCCCACTTATGAGTGAGAACATGCAGTGTTTGGTTTTTTGTTCCTGTGTTAGTTTGCTGAGAATGATGGTTTCCAGGTTCATCCATGTCCCTGCAGAGGACATGAACTCAACCTTTTTTATGGCTGCATAGTATTCCATGGTGTATATGTGCCACATTTTCTTTATCCAGTTTATCACTGATGGGCATTTGGGTTGGTTCCAAGCCTTTGCTATTGTGAACAGTGCTGCAATAAGCTCTGTTTCTGTGTTGTCCGATAGAGCTTAGTTAAGCATGAGCCCTCCAATGACTATGAGAAGAACCAACATTTCCTCTTCCCTTATTTGCAAATTTAAGGGAGAATATAATCTTAACCCTTTTTATACTTCCTCCTCTGCTGTTAAAATATGAACAGTTGTCTTGGATGAGGGCTTTTTTCTTTCTGTTATTAGACTTACATATATTTCAAGGCTTTCTATCAAGGAGATAAAATAGTTTACAAACTGTAGATATTTAGAGGGCTGTGTATACTATCCCATTTTTCTTTAGGTTTTCCTTAAAATAACAAAAGTACAGGAATCATTCTTTTATTACTATTGGGAGCACTATTTAAAGTAATTTGTTGAACTTTTTATTATTTAGGTTTCAGATTTAAACGACAGACATCAGTAGACTCAGAGACTTTTAGTATCTTGTTCTGGGATTTTTTGTTTGGACATTTCACTCTGTTCTTATGTCCATTATTATACTCCTTAGATTTTGGAAATATGGTAAAATATATTAAAATACAATATTTTCAGTTGATAATCAAATTGTCTTTAAGGAAATGTTCTGAAGTAGGTTCTTAAGTATATCCTTCATTTAAGTCAATTTTTATAATGAAAGTCCAATTTACTTTTTAACAGGCTTTCCAAGTATCTGTCAGCTCTTTAATTCTTCCTTCCGATTTATTCAGTGAGCTCATTCTTCATTTCATTTTTGATTAGATTGCTTTCACCATGGCAGAACTCCGGAAAATAAATCCTCTTGTATTTAACATGTGCTTTAGTTTAATCTGGATGAGTAGAAGAATGAAAACAACACATTAAGATGTAATTTTGATTGTTGGAGAGAGAGAGATATGGCTTTGTTAATCTTTAAGATAATTGTTAGAAAATATATTTCAGAGACTGCTGATTGATTGCTTGCTTCTTTTCTTATGACTTCCTATTTTCATGAATGTCTGTCTCTTGCAAGATTAAAAAATAAAACAGAGCATATTTTAAAAATTCTCAAAAATAGGTTTTACAATACCTGATTGTTTATGATCCATTCCTTTTTATTTCCTGGCAGGAGAAAGCTGCTTTCTTTCTTGTCTGAACTGTTGTGTACTTTATCTATGCTCTATTATTCATGCATTAGTTGGTATTTTATGTATTTATTTATTTTTCTATTTTCACAGTAGATTAAATGTTCCTAAGGGGAAGGATATCCTTAACTCTAGTGCCTGGCACAACCAATAAGTGGTTCTGAACATTTACTGAAAGAATATTAGTTTCTTATGATAATCTGCCTTTTCATAACGGTGCATAAAACACTTAGGTAGTTCTCAAGAGATTGTTGTTTCCTAAATAATTATTTCTCTTATAGATATGGCTCTAAATAATTTACTCTTAATTAATAATCCACTCTTAATAATTTAGTTTCCTATTCTTATAAAGATTATCTTTTAATTAAAAAATTCACCCACTGTCCATCATCCATCATTTATTTGATGATTACTAGACAGTATTTAAACTATGTAACAAATAGGTTTTAAAAATTACAAATATTTCTGGTAAACCCTCTTCATCAAAATCAGTTTCCAAAAACCAAAATTGTGTTACCTTATTGCTGTGTGAATACAAGTAACTACAGCATAATCGCAGACACCAAATGAAGCAACTGTTTCAGCTCAAAGACTTTGGCAGTATGTTTCATGCTGAATTGCTGCTGTAAAAATATAGTGGCAAATAATAGACAAATTCCCAGTTTCTCAGCCTTTTTTCAAAAATATAGCTACTGCATAAGATCACTGAGAAACTTACTGATTCAAACTACTTGGCTGGAACTAGATTCCTTAATTATTAATGTACTTACCTCGTTTTCATTACTCATTGATCTAAAAGCTGAAGTTCAGTAAAGAATTAAAGAAACAACTTCAGAGAATAGTTCAAGTGGGCTGAGTAAATATTATATCAGTATTATTTTGTACATGTTGTACTTTCCAGTAATTTTAGTAGGATTTCCAACTGGGATCCATCACTTCACCGACCTAAGATTGGAATCATACTCCAGTCTTCAGTCACCTGCCCTCTCTTTTAACAATCTGGAAGCAAGCCCTTCAATTTCACAAACATCTTTTAGAGCTTCCTGTATTCTTTGTGCACACTGTTAGCATCCTGGCTTAGTTCTTCCAGCCCTTCTTTACTGTGTGGTGTCAACAATCCCTCAGCTCCTTCTGTCCCTGCTTAATCCTCCTAAAACACCGCTTGGAATTTTTTTTTTTTTTTTTTTTTTTAACTCATCCACTCTGAAGGCTGCATTGGTTTCCAGCTGTCTACTTTAAGAAGTCAAGACCCCTCTGACTGACTTTCAAGACCCCAACTTCCCTATGCTATTTTATTTTATTCCTTAATACCATATTCTTTAGTCAAGGAGCTTATGCATTCTTCCAAGAACACCTATGCCATTATATGCTGTCTGCTCTGTTGACCCAATTTGAAGTGCTCTTTTGCCCCTCTTTTGCCTCTCTGAATTCCTCCCATCTTCAAACATTCCAGGTACACTTCAGAAGTCCCTCCTCCTCCTGTTCACACTAACCCACACTAGTTTGTTTCTTTGAGTCCTTCATAAATGTATAGTCAGGTCCATGTGGAGACACAGGATTTGGAGGCAGTGGGCCTGGGATTGAATCATGGCTGTATATTAGTCTCAAGTGGATCAAGCATTGCAATGAGTGTTTACAGTGTGATTGATAGAGTTCATAGGGATCACATGTCAATGAACTAATTTTGTCTCCTCAGCAACTTTTTAAGGTAGGTGCTATTTTGATTCCCATTTTACAGTGAGTAAACTGAGGCACAGAGCGGTTGCATAATCTCTGTCTGAGGTCACATAGCTAGTAAGGGGCAAAGCTAGGAAGTCAAATTCTCCTCCTCTTCTAGCCTTTATGTTAGTCTTGCCTCTTTACGATATATTTGAAATGATTTTTATGGTGATTTTTAGAATTGATTGATATGCAGTATTACTTCCTCCTGTCTCACTGGGGAAGTCTTTAGAAAAAAACACATGACTCCTTTATCCGTAAGTGCTTTTGGAGTTAATGTTTCTACATGCCTTTGTGTGTGCATGTGTGTGTGTGTGTGCATGCACACATGTGTTGCTGTGTTAGTAGGCTGAGATGGTGGTCATCAGGACAGGCACGAGATGACCACTGGTAGTTCAGGGAAGTGCATTCCTATCAAGCTTACATTTATTTCCTACTCCCAAGCCCATAAATTGTAATATGGAAATAATATGTACAGAAAGATGAATATTATAAACACAGTTTTACCGCTTGTTAACTGCATAGCCTTGAGAAAGCCACCTTCTCTGAATTTTAATTTCCTTAGCTCTAAACAGTGATACTAAATTTCACATTACATAATTCTAAATGAGGTAATAAAATGAAGTAATTAAATGAGTAAATGAATATAAAGTGAATTCAGGTATCCAATTTTCAGAGGTATCCAACAGACATTTGTTACATTTCCCTTTGAGGCTCACCATGCCCCATACTCCAGCCAGTCTCATGGCTTTTCTCATCTCTGTTGATGCCTTTTCCATTGCCTGTATGATCTCATTTCCATATCAATAAATTTCCCTAATTTATCCTGTCTTTCCCTAAGTACCATCTACTTCCTGAAACTTTCTGTGATTCTTTACCTGGAATTAATCACTCCTTTCTGTGAACTATTTCACTCACAACCCTTTATCATTTAGCATTCATATATAATATGGCTTAATCTTTCCCACTGAGCTGTGTGCTAGAAACAACACAAAGAAGACATAGTGCTTGATTGGCTCTAATGGGCTCCCTCGCTCTCAGGGGAGAAAGACCCGCAGATGGCTGTAGATACTACCTTGCGATAAAAAACATGGATGCAGCTGGAAACCATCATTCTTAGCAAACTATCACAAGAACAGAAAACTAAACACCGCATGTTCTCACTCATAGGTGGGAACTGAACAATGATATCACTTGGACTTCGGAAGGGGAACATCACACACCGGGGCCTATCATGGGGAGGGGGGAGGGGGGAGGGATTGCACTGGGAGTTATACCTGATGTAAATGACGAGTTGATGGGTGCTGACGAGTTGATGGGTGCAGCACACCAACATAGCACAAGTATACATATGTAACAAACCTGCACGTTATGCACATGTACCCTAGAACTTAAAGTATAATAAAAAATAAAATAAAAATAAAAAATAAAAAATAAAAAAAATAAAAAAAAAGTAAAGGGATGATGGAAACATTCTATATTATGGTAATGATAGTGGTTACATGACTATACATTTGTCATACTTAATTGAATTATTCACTTAAAATTGGTGAATTTTATTATATTTAAATTGTACTTCAATAAAGGTTGATTAAGAACAAACAAAAAAAAAGCATCCCAGAGTGCTGTGGTAATGCAGATAAGAGAGCAGTTAATTTCAGAAGGGGCAGTTGAACTAGACCATGAGGGGTGAGTGGAGAACCTGTAGGCAGGAAAACGGGGGAAGGATGTATTCCTCAGAAAGTATCAGTGACAAAGATTCACAATCATGAGAGCAAATGGTTTGTTAGGGAGGCAGCAAGAATCCTGTGTAGCCAGACTGTCCACAGGCAGTGGAGAAAAGTGAAGCTGGAAGAGTAGCAGTGTTTTTGGTCCTCAGCAGAATCAGTTGTGTGGTTAGAAATCTAGCTTAAAAATAAAAATTAAAAAAAAAAAAAAAGACTTGTAATTTGTTTCTCCATTGTGACAGTCTGAATCACCACTGAGACCTGACAGTTCCACAACCTAGTGGCATCTTGGGTGGAATTGAGAAAAAGGTTGAATTTGTAACTGATTATGTCCACCACCAAACTGAATACTGGGTGTTACTGGAGAGGGATTTTGACGAATCAAGGACTCATTAGAGGGGCTGCCAGAATGAAAAGGAAACTTAATATTATGATGTTATGAGAAATGAGGAATTTTGCAGGGGGAGAGCATGATGGTTTGCTTTAGATCCTTGGAGGGTGATTTGAGAAAGTGAACATTATACTCTTTTGCTTTCTAGGGCAAACCTGAGATTAATAAGCAGAAGTTACAGAGTGTCTGGGAGTAATTTCTAAGAGCTGATTGTTAGGTATTTTCAGTACTGTTCATGCCCATGGAGGCTGGGTAGGATTCCTGACCCTATCCTTGGGCAACAGACTGTATCATTTCTTTTAGTGGAAAGCTCCTTAGTGTCCGTGATATACATTATATTCAGCATAGTATTGATGTTAAGTATATTTTATTGTATTTGAAATATACTGAAATAGATTATCTGTGTCTAACTATGCTAATTTAGTGTGTTCACTTGGCAGTCAATGAAGAGAGATTAAAAGTTTTGGAGTCAAACTATATCTTCGTCTTTTACTGTCTGAGCCTCTATTGATAAAGCAGAGATGATAAAAGGTACATCACAGGATTATGAGGAGGATTAAATAAGATGATAGATATAAATCCATACATACACTATTATATCATAAAAATGTTATTGTTTTGAAAGTAATCATTTTCTTTTCTATGATCTATCATACCATGACTTTCTAAAAGCAGTGAGCTTCCCACGGCGGAAATAAAGCATAGTAATATTTTCTGTGTTTTTTCTAAACTGCAGGCTTTCTTTGATCATTCAGGTCCATTCCTGAATGTCTTCTTTATGAATAATAAATGTTACCATTTCCAGAGTGACAAAAGAGTGATGGTGAATTAATCTAAAATTGTGAACTCACTTTCCATCATCTAGAAGCATCTCCAGACTTCAGCATACAGATGCAACTTTCTATATTTATTTGTCCTTCATTTTCTGTTAATACAGACATGGATACATAAAATACTTGCCCCCATTAATAAATGTCTGTAATCATTTTATTTATTAAGATTTAAATAAAAATATTCTTTGGCTTTCTAGGTTAGCACCCTTATTTTGAAAGAGGAAGCATGTGTGTGTGTCTATGTGCATATATGCACATGTACACTTGAGTTCTTGCACACACACATCGAAAACACAGATGAAGATTGTTAAATATCATTTCTCATACTGAAAGACTGGATTTTTAATTGTTGTTTCAATTAAGAAAATTATGATTTTTCTTTCATAAGTTTTAAATTAGTGCCTAAAAGGTTTAAAAGATAAACTTTTCTGCACCATCTTTTGTAGAATAATGCAGATGATAAAGAGAGATGTAATATGAAATGATTAGGCTAAGAAGCTGACTTTTTAAGGGTTTAATTATTACTGTTATTGTTAGTGTCCTCATGTAATTGTGCTTCAGTTTTGGATACTGAACTAGTCTTACTGCTGAATGAAAGAGTAAAAGCAGAGAGAGGAAAACAAATTTTCACATGTTTTACATATTATGTATACATTTTATATACATCCTCCTAAATATACATGTTTGTATCATAACAGCTAAACTTTGCAAGTTCTTACTATGTACCAGGCACTGTGTTAAATCCTTTACCTGGAATATCTCATTTAATGCTCACAACAATTCTATGATGTAGCTTTTGTTATTAGCCTCATTTCAGGTAAGGCAACTGAGACTTACAAAGGTAAAGTCTGTAATTGGTGGAGCCAGCATTTTAACTAAGCTGTCTGACTTCACAGCTGGAACTTTTAACTGCCACACGACTCTGTCCAGGGGCTTGTGTAGTCACAGAATCAGAATTGGAAAAGACATTGGTCAATCCTTGTAGTCTTCATATCAGTGGATGTTAAGTTTGTTCTCATCTCAGACAGATGGCCACGCAGCCTAAGCTTGAGTAACTTAGTAATTGGCATTTCATACCTTCACCAGACAGACCATTTCATTATTGGACAGCTCCCATTACTAGAAAACTTTTTCAACTATTTATGGGAAATTTGTCTCCCTGCAATTTGCACATACTGGTTTGAGTTCTGCTTTTGGAGAAATATTGAACATCTCTCTTCCCTCTTCTCCTTGTGGGAATCTTTCAAATGTTGTATTCCTCTAAGTCTTCTCTTTTTTCAGCAGCTCTATGTGGTTTGTAGACTCATCACTATTATGTTCACCCTTTCTGACAGTATAGTTCATTGGTTATTTATGACAAGATTTAATACACAGAACTGAACACAGCTAGGAGGCAGTCATTGAGGCAGAAAAATTTTTGGACTGAACCATAACACCTAGGTTAGAATGTTAGCACTAATGCCTACTGTGTGACATTGGGCAAGTGGCAACATGGCCAAGTCTCTGATCTTCATCTGTGATAGGGCCATAATGACAACCCTGATGCACAGGATTATGTTGTGACTAAATAAGATGTTGCTTGGAAAAGTGCTCTATGTATCACAGCCGCTGACTCAGGCTTTGCAGCTTCCCTCTCCTTGGCCTGCCTTTTCGTGCTTTTCACATCAGCATTTCTTGTTCCTTTGTTTCCCTTTGCATCTTTGCTGAAAAAGTCAACTAACTGAAGCCTTTTCTGGTGCTGTATTTAAAACTGCGAACAACCCTTACCTTCTGTCTTCATCTTACCTGCATTTGTATTCTCAGCTGTGTTTATCACAATCTGAAATACATACATTTTACTTATTTATTTTGTGACTCCCCAACTAGAATGAAAACAATATAAGCTCATTACTTTATCTCTTTCTATCACTGCTGTGTTCTCAGGATGTAGCAGGTGATTTACAAATAAAAAAATTACAGTCACATTTATGTTTCTGATGTGGTCTGGTCATCAAAAAGGACAATACAATGCTTTTCCTTTTTTAGCAGGAGAAAGGTACAGTTACCAAATTTGTGAATTGTTCTTTATTTTATTTATTTATTTTTTGAGATGGAGTCTTGCTCTGTCACCCAGGCTAGAGTTCATTGTTGCAATCTCAGCTCACTGCAACCTCCACCTCCTGGTTCAAGCAATTCTCGTGCCTCGTGC
This sequence comes from Macaca thibetana thibetana, assembly GCF_024542745.1. NCBI lineage: Eukaryota > Metazoa > Chordata > Mammalia > Primates > Cercopithecidae > Macaca > Macaca thibetana. The sequence continues at coordinate 74,896,881 of NC_065581.1, forward strand.
CTCAGCCTCCTGAGTAGCTGGGACTGCAGGTGTGCACTACTGTGCCCGGCTAATTTTTGTATTTACTTTAGTAGAGATGGGATTTCATCATGTTGGCCAGGCTGGTCTCAAACTCCTGACCTCAGGTGATCTGCCCTCCTTGGCCTCCCAAAGTGTTAGGATTACAGGCATGAGCCACAGCACCCAGCCTGTTCTTTTAATATTTCAATTCCATATATTTATTAGTCTGTTAATTTCCTTGTACTGCAAGGTTGTTTTCTGACAAAACGATTATCTGAGCTGGACTCCCAAGAGTGAAATATGATTATAAAATTCTAAAATGTTAGTTAAAATGAAAAAAAAAAAGAAGTTTATTACTGGTTTCATTTTCTTATGTCTCAGGGTCACAGTTTGATGGATACAAATTTTTATTTTAAAGTAGCAACAAATCATTGCATTTTGTATTTATTAACTCATTGTAGCCCATCATTATCTTGATATCTGGTTTCTGATTGACAGTGTATCTATAAGGCCTTTGTCTCAAAGTGGTCACAGCCCAAGCTAGTTGACTGTTCCCACGTTATTATGGTTTTTGGAGCTGGTAGATGAAGGGGAATGAACAGGGTAGGGGAAGCAGAAATTCAGATGTGTTTAAGACCTATACATAGGAGATTAGGTATGCCCAGGGGGATGCTGGGATCTCAGCTTGAGTCTCAGGATGAACAGAGTCTAGGAAACATGCTACCTGCCTAGATAGAGTTCTCAGGAAAATCTCATTCATCTGCCTGAAGTAGGTTATGAAGTTAAGATTACTGGGGGTGTAGGGAGTGCCGAATTTCCACACTGATTCCTATCTTTTGTTGTTTAGTGACATGCATATAGAGCTAGCTCTCTGCCTAGTCTTCATGGAAGAAAACAACTGAAGTCAGCAGAATGTCTGATTGTAACAGGTGATCTGTCTACTGGCAGGGGAAGAGGAAATAATTTTCTCGCAGCAAAAAAGCATCTTAGGATATAGGAAAAGAAATAGAAAGATACATTTTCCTTGCTCAAGAGAGTTGACTTTAGACCTATAAATTATTGACACATGCTTTTTGGTGTTCAGTGTTTGCACATCTACCCAGATCAAATAATGCTGTTAGCAGTTAGTGCTGTGTCAAACTTTCCTGAATTTAAATCTGCAGAATCACGTTTGCTCAGAGTACCTGAAATATCCTACAGCTGCTTATTTAAATTATGTTTAATTTGCTTTAAAATGCATTTTAATCACCAGGGTGCTTTCAGAAGAATGCTATAAATCTATCATTGCTAAATACCAAAGCATTGCAAATATACTTTGTATGGTAGAATAATGACCAGATTAATGCATTGTACATTTACATTCTGTTTTTTTTTTTTTTTTTTTGAGATGGAGTCTTACTCTGTTGCCCAAGCTCGAGTGCAGTGGCTTAATCTCTGCTCACTGCAAGCTCCATCTCCCAGGTTCAAGCAATTCTCCTACCTCAGCCTCCTGAGTTGCTGAGATTACAGGTGTGCACCACCATGCCTGGCTAATTTTTGAATTTTTAGTAGAGACAGGCTTTCACTTTGTTGGCCAGGCTGGTCTCGAACTCCTGACCTCGTGATCTACCTGCCTTGGTCTCCCAAAGTGCTGGGATTACAGGTGTGAGCCACCACGCACGTCTTACATTCTGTTTTAAATGAGAAGGGATTTATATGTTTTAGCAGAATCAGTATTTGTAATGAATTTATGAAAATATCTATGATTTTACAAATATATTGGAATTAAATTATTTTAGCAGATAAGAGAGGGATACAAGGTCAGTGCAAACTTTAATTAATAACAGCAATCGTGATAGATGCTTTTGTTAAGTAAACAATTACCATTGCTGGAGGAATGAACATTTGGGCACAGAATTGACTAATTGTTTTTCTAGTTACACAGGATCTGCATTTTGGATTCAAGATTACTGATTGGGTGTCAAGGAAGACATTGATCAATATAATGGTTAAATTAATAAAAGGAAGGAGACTTTTAAATGAAGCATTAAGTGGTTTCCAAGACTCATTTCTTCTCTTCACATAAATGGCATAATAGTATAGCTGTAATAGTAGTAGTAGTACTAGTACTAATAATGATAATAACTAATAATTCTTAAGTGCTTACTATGTGCTAGGTACTATCATAAATGTTTTTCAACAATGATTTACTTTCATCTTTGAAACAATTTAAAACAATTGTGACTAACATTTTTGCTTTATGGATGAAATGAGATGCAGAGATTGCTCTGAGTCATTCAACTGGGAAAACATAAAGCTAGATTCAGCCTACAGGCCCTCTCTTCTGAAGGTTAGGGCTTAGTTTCTCTACTCCCCAATTCAATTGAGAAAATGTCGACTTACGCAGACACTCTTGGGGGTGTTAGTGGAGGAGTGAAGAAGGAGAAGATGACGTAGGCCCTGACCCTCAAGGAATTTTAATAGAGGAGAGAAGGGACAAAAGCAGATGGTGATTGTTTTAGGTGATGAGTACTCCAACAAGAGTTACGAGAAGGGACAGTCACTATGGGATGAAATGGTTAGGGAAGACGACCTCCTGGAAGAGGTGAACTTTGGCTTAGGCTTTCCCTACCTGCTGAGTAAAGTTGCCACAACAAATTGTGTCCTTTAGTGTTCAGGTTCTGCTAAGAATTGTATGAATGGTGTCCTGATGTGGTGCCTTGCTTAGGTTTAAAGGGGCTTTGGGCACTTAAAAACCAATGTAAATGTGCATATATTTTTGATGGAGTTTATATCTGAAAACATAATTTATTGCTTATCCCTTCTAAAATGTGGAAGCAGTTAATGTTTGATTATTTAAAAGATCTTCTATATATGTGGAAGAAAGAGTTCAGAGAGGTATTTCAGGTAGAACTGAAATGTAATGTTCTGCGGCAAAAGGTAGAGCAATGCTTTAAAAAGACAACTTTCTGCATTTTTTTGGTAACATTCACAGTGAATACTCCCTTCAACAGTGGGGTTGGGCTTGACTATATTAATGATGTGAATTCTTTATTCAAATTCTATGTTCAGACCCTTGTTTTTAAGTCACGTCTAAGATTATTCAGTTATTCTAAGGAAAAATAAGAGTTTTAAAATATGTGTATTATAAAAAAGAACAACAAAATACAGTCATGTACTACATGATGTCATTTCAGTAAACAGTGGTCTGCATATACTGTGGTAATTCCATAAGATTATAATACCACATTTTTACTGTATTTTTTCTATGTTTATATATGTTCAGATCCACAAATACTTAGCATTGTGTTGCAGTTGCCTAAAGTATTCAGTGCAGTAACATGCTGTACAGATTTGTAGCCTAAGAGCAATAAGCAATATCATATAGGGCCTATGTTTGTAGTAGGTTATGCCATCCAGGTTCCTGTTAAGTACTTTCTTTGATGTTGGCATAATGATAGAACTACCTAATAATGTATTTCTCAGGACGCATCTCTGTCATTAAGCAACAAATGACAGTAATACAACAAATATGAGTGTATACACATCCCATATTAAAAAAAAAATAGATCTTTGCAAGACAGAAGAAATTTCTCTTTTTCTGATTACAACTCCTCCTTCACCTGCAGAAGTAATCATAGTGCTTGGGATATACAACTCCATATATTTCTTTATACTTTGTCTACATATGGATATGTTTTTAACCAATATATAGTATTATTCATATTAATTACATAAATTACATGCATTTTACTACCTTGCTTTTTTCTTTTAACTGTGAAATTTATTCATTTTAATGGATGTAACTCTAGTTCATTTATTTTTTATTGCTTAATAGTATTTGTTTGTATTAATATGCCTCAGTTTATTTAGCTGTTTTATCAACAGATACGTAATTTATTATTTTTATGATAGACAGTGAAGGCATGAACAGTTTTTAACATGTCTCTTTTTGTACATATGTCACTGTCTTTTTATATGTTTGCATAGTATTTTCTTTTTCTGTGCATTGCTTGTTATATGTTTTGCCCATTTTTAATGGATTATCTTTTCTTTATTAATTTATAGGTGCTCTTTAGATACTAGGAATAGTCACCTTTTATTGAATAGTTGTATTAAAAATGTCTTGCCTAGGCTGTGGCTTACCTCTTTACTTTTTCATGATGTCTTTGATGAACACAAGTTTTAATTTTAATGCAGTAAAACTGGTCATTTCCCCCTTACCACTTAAATAGGTTTAATGTGCTATATGTATCTAGTTTAAGAAGTCTTCCATACTGGGTGAATAAAATTTAATTTAAAAGTGCCCCTTAAGGCATTTTAGATGGTTAAGATGAAACAGGAAGCATTGCTGTTTTTTTTTTTTTTTTAAAGAAAGGTTGAGTCAAAATTGGCTGACATCCAGTTAAAATATCTCTTATCAATACCAGTTTACTCAAAGCAGAGCCCACTATCATACCTTAATTACAGTATATATACCTTTTCTGCTCAATCTCAATATTTACAAAATATTATTTGTAAATATGAGAGTTTAGGGAGGGAAAACCATAGATATAACATCGATTTTCACAGAATTCTGTGGATTTACACATGTGCATATTTCTTCCTGTACAGAAAGCTAATGGTAACCATAAGTAATTCAAATGGGACACTACTAACTATAATGAAGGAAGAAGAAGCCTAGGCTTTGGATACAGTTACAGCCGAGTGTCCTTGAGGTGTTTCATTGCTATGGCTGTTCTCATGGCCATTTCAAATTTCTCTGCTTACTTGTCATCTTTCTTTGATAAATTCAATCTTAGTTACAAAGCAATTTAATGGCCTCAGTTATACAGTCACAGTCTAGCCAGGCCAGATAGAACTTGTCAACCATGAAGCTTGGAAGTTGAACTGCCTTGGGTTTGGGTGGTCAGTGTCCAAATTTCCTGAAATTTTGTTCCACTTTCTATAACCATTTACATGAAGTACAAGGACTTATATGGAGAGATCCTCATGAAAATTATTGGTTTATTTCTTGGTGTCTCTTAATTTATCCATCATCATGGCCTCAATTATTTGTTTAATCTCCATTTTTATAATCATCATTCATAAATTGTAGTTGTACTTTACTATAAAATAGTTATAATTATTGTGATTAATAATAATAAAAGATAAGCCTGGGCAACATAGGGTGATCCCCATTTGTACAACAAATAAAAAAAAAAATTAACCAGGTGTGGTGGTGCACGCCTGTAGTTCTAGCTACTAGGAAGGCTGAGGTAGAAGGATCGCCTGAGCCCAGGAGTTTGAGGCTACAGTGAACCGTGATCATGCCACTGCACTCCAGCCTGGGTGATGGAGCAAGACCCATCTCAATAATAATAATAATAATAATAATAATAATAATAATAAATGTTAAATAACCATGGAAGCCTTCAATAAGATTCCTGTGGTATTTGCATGTTTTGTAGAAAAGCAGTGATATGGGTGGATGGTGACTTCAGGCAATCCAGCCATTCTTTTTCTTAGAGAGTCAGTGTGAGTTTAAGAGCTTTTGGGTAGGGGAGCCTGGCAGTTAGGATGATCCTATGGGTGTCGTCCTCTGTTCTCTGACTTTATTTTATCAGATTGAATTCTTCTTAAATTTTTCTTTTTTCTTTCCATCATTTCCCCCATCACTATGGACTGTAAAAAAAGCAAGAAATATATCTAATTCATCTTTTTATGTTTGGATTCTAGCACAGTTTGGGCCTCAAGTGTGATATGCTGTCAAAACATATTTGTGGAACTGAATTTCTGTCATTGAGCTGTCACACACTACACAGAATGGTTATTAGAATGATGAGCATAGGTTTAGTCATTGTAGGTAAAAATACAACGTTAATGGTCTATAGAGAGGCGAATTATGTGGGCTTATGGTTAAGATGTTTATGTTACTTCAGTCATTTTATGCTAGAAAAGTTCTCTGAGAAATATAAGGTTTATTATTACCTTTGAATTAAGATAACAGTTGATAGAAACAGAATTGTTTTAAAATATTTAAAACAACCTTTGCTACTGCAAAAGTGAATTTGGATTTTTTGCCTCAGTCTATTTCATGGCTTCAACTGCCACCCGCATGATTTCTCAATATCCATCTTTTTTCTGATCTCCAGTTTCATTTTCCCAATGGCTTAGCATAGCTCTACCTTGCAGTTAGGTAAGAAACATGTGGCGCTAGCTGGCCCTTCCTGCACGTCTCTTTTGTTTCTGCCTTCTTTTCTCAGTTTATATTATTACTGTCTAGATAGTTGTGCAAGCTGGAACTTGGGGGTCATTCTTGATATCTTTTCTTCCCTAGTATAACTTATCTAAGGGATCACAAAGTACTTTTGATTTTACTTCAGTTATATCTTTTCTGTCCTGACACTTTTTCTCCTGTTGCCCTGTTTGTACCTTTCATTTCTCAGACGGAAGTGGGATTGTGGCAGTATTCTGTTAAATGGCCTCTCAGTTTTGGCCTCTTCACTTTTTTTTTTTTTTTTTTTTTTTTTTTTTTTTTTTTTTTTTTTTTTTTTTTTTTTTTTTTTTTTTTTTTTTTTTTTTTTTGTTTCTTTTTTTTTTTTTTTTTTTTTTTTTTTTTTTTTTTTTTTTTTTTTTTTTTTTTTTTTTTTTTTTTTTTTTTTTTTTTTTTTTTTTTTTTTTTTTTCCTCACCTCTCCACGTGTCCTCACCTCAGCCTCAGTAACAGTTGTCTTTCAGAAGTCCAGATCTGAGCCATGAGCCTGCATATCTGTAATCTCCTGTAATGACATAGGAAAATAAATTTAGCAGAACAGTCTTTTCATCCAGCAAAATACATGTTTTTATTATAAGAATATCTCTAAAGTTTTATTTTAAGATAAATTGTCACATATACTATATGTGTAAATTATTTTCTTTTATTTTCTGTATTGCAGTAATATTTGTAAGGAGGTGATACTTTTACAATTTTTTTATAGTATCTGAAAGGACAATTAGACTCAGAAACCATGTTAAGGTAAAAATCTGAGTATCTTTTACAACAGGAACTACTTTGAAACATTTTTATGGTTTTAAACAATTGATTTTAATTGATTACCCTGGAGTTGAACTTAACATGCTGATACCTCCAAGGCTAGTCCTTATTGCTTGAGTATTCCACTTATTAGATGAAATAGATTTATGCTATTACCAGTAAAACACCTCTTTCATTATCACAAGATAGCATGACAAAAAAGACTCTAGAAAATTGCATAATACAAATGGCATCACCAAAAATAAAAAAACAGATGTCCCTTCTGCTGCTATTCTGCCTATATCTCTCATGGGAACCAGGGCCTGGCTGTGATGTCAGCTTGAGGCCAGTTTTTGACTGTCATGAATTTGTTTGGATTCATGATCTCTAATTGGTTAGATCCAAATTTTGAGGAAGGCAAATTCCGATTGGTAGGTGAAGCATGGAGTTTGGAATGTTTGGTATACAGTCATGCCCTGCATAACAATGTTTCAGTCAATGACAGAGTGCATTTATAAGATTATCATGAAGCTGAAAAATCCTTGTCTTCTGGTGACTTAAGAGCCATCATAATGTTGTAGCCCAACACATTGCTTACACGTTTGTGGTGATGCTGGTGTATACACACGTACACTTGCTGTCATGTACAAGTATGACACAATTATGCATGATACATTAATATTTGATAGTGATAATGAACAAATATGTTACTGGATTATGTATTTACTATATGTTTTATCATTATTTTGGAGTATACTCTTTGTACTTACTAAAAAAAAGGTAATAGCAAAACAGTCTCAGGCAGATCCTACAGGACACAATCTGCAAGAAGGCATTATCAAAGGACAGGTCCATGCATTTTATTGCCCCTGAAGACCTTCCGGTGGGACAAGATGTGGAGGTGGAAGACATTGATATTGATGTTCTTGACCCTGTGTAGGTCTAGCTAATGTATGTTATTATGTCTTAGTATTTAACAAAAATATTTAAAAGGTAAAAAATAAATATAGAAAGTTTAAACTAGGAAAAGCTTATAGAATAAGGACATAAAGAAAAAATATTTTGGACATGGCTGTACAATGTATATATGTATATGTGTTTCTAAGCTAAGTGTGATTACAAAAGAGTCAAAAAGTTAAAAAAATCTAAAATGTTTATAAGATAAAAAGTTTTAGTAAGCTAAGGCTAATTTATTATTGAAGAAAGAAAAAAATTTTAAATATATTTAGTGTAGCCTAAGTGTATGGTATTTATAAAGTTGACATTAGTGTGCAGTAATGTGCTAGGCCTTCACATTCACTCACCACTCCCTCATGGACTCACTCGGAACAACTTGCAGACGTGTAAGAACCATTCATCTAAGTGCCCTATACAGGTATACCATTTTTAAATCTTTTATATCGTATTTTTACTGTACTCTTTCTATGTTTAGATATATTTAGATACATAAATATATATGATTGTGTTACCGTTGCCTATAGTATTTAGTAGAATAATGTGCTGTACAGGTTTGCAGCCTAGGAACAATAGGCTATACTGTATAGGCTAAGTGTGTAGTAGGCTATACCATGTAGATTTGTGTAAGTGCACTCTATGGTGTTCACACAGTTATGAAATGGCCTAAGGATGGATTTCTTGGAAGGTGTCCTCATTATTATGGGAGACATAATTATATTTGTCTAGGATGAGAAGATAGCAGTTGTTAGACTGCAGGATTTTTGACTCTTTTGACCTTGAACGGTTCTTGTTACAAGGAGGAGACCTAGAGATGAATTTCTGTTTTGTGTGACCTCCCCTAGTGCCCATGAACATATGCTTTATGCTGTTTATTGGTGTTCCCTGTCCCCTACCCCGAGACGGAGTCTCGCTCGGTCCCCTAGGCTGGAGTGCAGTGGTGTGATCTCGGCTCACTGCAACCTCTGCCTCCTGGGTTCAAACAATTCTCTTGTCTCAACCTCCCGAGTAGCTGGGATTACAGGTGCATGCCACCATGGCTGGCTAATTTTTGTATTTTTAGTAGAGATGTGGTGTCACCATGTTGGTCAGGCTGGTCCCGAACTCCTGACCTCGTGATCCGCCCACCTTGGCCTCCCAAAGTGCTGGGATTGCAGGCATAAGCCATTGCACCCGGCCATAGGTATTATATTTTTTAAAAATGGTCTTCTAGTATTTAGCTTGTTTGGGGTTGTAGTGGTACTCAGTGGGGTTGTGGAGTAAGTAACATGAATCCTATGAATTGATGGGTTTTTAGTGGAGAAGAGCAACTTCTGTGGTATAAAAGTGGATTGAATCTATTATTCTCTGATGTCAGGGGATACTTATCCACAGAACCTGGAAACTAGAGGACCAGTCCTGAGTTATGGCTAACCTGCAACAAGAGCTATATTACCTTTGTGTGTTTGTTATCTGGAACAGGTTAAAGAGCGAGCTTAAAGGGCCAGAAATGCAAAGGGCATCATGTGCCAGAAGATGTATAGAATGGAAGGGCTCCATGTTTGTGAAACAGTCCCTTTCTCTCTTAATAGGCTATTTTAGGCTAGTGAAAGTAAGAACTCTATTTTGTTTTTAGGCATGCAAATCCATGTAGACTGTAATAAAGGAAGTATTAGATTTACTTGTAAAATGGAGCCCTGAGAGAAGCCATGACACACTGTCACTTGCTGTCTGAAATTTGTGGTGTTCTCCTCGATTAAATTTAAATGAATGAGACTGATGAGAAGTAGAATCCTTTATCAGAATTAATAATGAGCCCTAAAGAAAACGTTTCTGTGGGACTGCACTTTTTTGAGTTTGTATCTTCAGTATACTCAGAAGGCTTTACATAGTAGAAGTTAGGAAAAAAAAAATCAATTTCCTAATTTGTCATTTACAAAATGACTTTTTGGATAGGGCCATTTACCTTTTCCAAGGGACTCTGTACCTCATCATCTCCCCTCTTTAATCTCCTCTTTCTGTTGAAGCTCAGGCCCTGGCTCAGCTGGTCCTGAAAAGCCTGGTCTCTCCTCTGGGATTGACACAACCTCTCTCAGTTGTCTCTTCTGGTTATTTCTTTGCTTTGTGCATGCATCGTATGTTCGTTCTTATTTTATGACACGAGACTTTTTTTCACCGCCAGGGTGTATATAGCCTTATCAAGAATCCAAATTTGTGACGTTTATGAATTTGAGTTATGTAATTCATCAGACTTTTTAAATGTACTGTATGAACAATATGTTCATCTTTGTGATGAGGATTATGTCAATTTCAGTGTGTGAAATACCAGTGTAACCAAGAAACACCTATAGTTCTTCCAAAATATTTTTAAAAAATCCGTGTTAGTAGTACATATCTGTTCCCTTTCCTCTTACGGATTTACGTAGTGGAATGCGATTGCTGGTTCTGCCATGTATACATGGTTCTAAATCTCTGAATCACTGTCCTTTCTGTTAGCTTATAAAATATGTGTGATGCATGTTCCCATGTGAACTTCTGCCAGAATCCAGAGATCATTCCTGTGACAAAATGAAGAAGCAGTTTGAAATCAAAAGGCAGAGTGTGGGATGGAATTTTAAAAAAGTAGTGTTAAGAGACTGTAGACAACTAAAATCCATGCTTAGTTAACTCTTTTTTCAATAAGAGGAAAATGATAGATAGTTGATTTGTTTTGACGGGAACAGAAAGAAAGAAAGAAGCCTGTATCCTTTTATCTTTGCAAGCCTCCTGTCACGCACAGACTCTGCTGGAAAGGCTTCTACAGGTGCCCTTAATAATTAAAGTAGAAAAATTTGAAATCTCGAGTAAATCTTCATTCTTTTATGTAAAATTTCATATGACATTAATCTACTGAACGCTTTACAGTACAGTATGTGTTGAAATGCTAACAATAATTAGGAAATTTGTCAGATGGATCTAATCCAAAAATTACATGTTAGACCTTGTCCAAACTTTACTGAAACTGTTAAACTAATTATCTCAAAAGTCTTGTAATTTCTTACTGTTCTAGCATTGCCAGCTCTGCTGCACCCCACACTGGGATTTGATAAATGCATATTTCACCATCACGATACATGAGGACTTCCTCCTGCACTCATGCTTTGCCTTATTACATTCATCTCAGTAATTTAAGGAGTGTTAGCCAGCATCTTTCAGTTTCTTTCTTTCTTGGCAAGTATTTAGATAGGCCTCACATTAGATAAAATCTGGTTTTCTCCCTTTTAGCTTAGCCTCTGACCTAAAACTGTATGTGAATTAGATTTTATCTTTCCTGTATTTTCTTTACTCAATAATTATTTTGGTGAAAGTTTAAGGTTAAACTGTAGAAGGGCATAGTTTGGAGAGAGTAGACTCAGTGGAAATAGTCAAGAAAGGATGTCTTAGTGAGTGAAGAGAGACAGATGTGACCTTTTGGTTAACTACTTAGGTTCCCTTCCTAACCTATTCTCTCTCCAATGCTATTCTCCTAATATGTAATTGACAAAGGCTTACTGATGAGAGCCAGAGTTAAGAGTTGGCCAAGTAGCCCTGTGATTGGAAGACCTATATTGATGTATTCACTCATTGATTTACTCACTAGTATTTAGTAATGTGCCTACTGTGAGCCAGATTTAAGAGTTGGCCAAGTAGCCCTGTGATTGGAAGACCTATATTGATGTATTCATTCATTGATTTACTCACTAGTATTTAGTAATGTGCCTACTGTGAGCCAGTATTCATGGCATTGGGGATACAGGTCATAGTAGCTTGCTACTTGGTCATACTGGAAAGTTTTCTGCCACATTTCCAAAATCTGTGTGTCCTTTGAATTCATGAAAAGAACAGAAAAGGCATTCAGAGGAAGGGATATGGAAATGGGCTGTGGAAATGGCTGAAGTCAATGGGCTTAGTGGAATTTGGGAAAGCTGATCAGGAAGGTAGATTAGAGAAGCTAGGAGGCAGAATTCTCATTTCATGGACCATGTTTCCTCAATTCTGAAAGCCCTTTAAAATTTCGGTTAAAGTTATGTTTAATGTGCAAATTCTGTTCTTTCATTCTCATTCCCCTTGTCTACACCAAAGCTGTTGTTGAATCAGTGGTGTAGTTTACAGTTGAAGATGGCTCAGAATTGCAGAGGTAAGCGCTACAGGCTAAGCTTCTCTTCACAATCAAAAATTGATCGGTGTAGAGCTCTGAGACTTCATACAAAATGCTTCTTCATTTTTTTCTTTTTTTAATTAGCTAAAATCTTTTTTTATTAATTTACTTATTTATTTTTGCAGCTTTATTAAGGTATCAATAAATAAAATTTTATAAATTTACAGTATATAATATGGTATTTTCAATATATAGACATTGAGAAATGATTATGTCAAGCCAGTTAACATAGCAGTCACCTCATTTTTGTGTGTGGTGAGAACACTTAAGATATATTCTTTTAGGAATTTTAAAGTGTACAAAACATTATTAACTGTGTCACCATGTTATATCATGGAACTCCAGAAGTTATTCCTCTTGTCTAAGTGAAACTGTGCCCTTTAACTAACATCTCCCCTTTTCTCTCTGGCCCCCCACCCTTGGAAACCGCCATTCTTTCTCTGCCTCTATAGGTTTGACTTTTTTAGATTTCACATATAGTGAAATCATGCAGAAGTTCTCTCTCTGTGCCTGGCTCATTTCACTCAGCATAATGTTTTTCAGGTTCATTAGTGCTGAAATGACAAAATTTGTTTTTAAAGACTGAGTAGCATTTCATTATTACATATTTTTCTTTATCTGTTAATCCATTGATGGACACAGGTTGATTTCACGTCTTTTCTATTTCGAATAATGCTGCAGCAAACATTGGAGTGCAAATATCTTTTTGACATGCTGATTTCATTTCCTTTGGATATATACACAGAAGTAAGATTGGTGGATCATATGGTAGTTGTATTTTGAGTTCTTTGAGAAATCTCCATATTGGTTTCCATAGAGGTTGTACTAATTTATATTCTTACCAACAGTGTACAAAGGTTTCCTTTTCTCCATGTCCTCATCAACACTTGTTTTCTTTTGTCTTTGATAAAAGCCATTTTAACTTGGGTAAGATGATAGCTCATTGTGGTTTTAATTTGCATTTCCCTAATGATTACTGATGTTGAGCTTTTTAAAAAATACACCTGTTTGTTATCATATGTCTTCTTTTGAGAATTTTTTATTCATATATTTTGCACATTTTTAGTTTTTTTGGCATAGAATTTTAAAACTTTTATCTTTTAAAAAATTTTTGTGGGTACATAGTAGGTGTATGTATTTATGGGGTACATGAGATACTTTGATACAGGAATGCAATGTGAAATAACCACATTATGGAGATTGCAGTTTCTGTCCCCTCAAACATTTATCCTTTGAGTTACGAACACATTATTGACTGTAGTCACCCTATTGTGCTATTGAATAGTAGGTCTTACTCATTCTGTCTATTTTTTTCATACCCATTACCTCCCCCACCTTTCTCCAGGTCCCCCACTACCCTTCGCAGCTTCTGGCAACCATCCTTCTACTCTCTATGTCCAAGAGTTCAATTATTTTGATTTTTAGATCCTACAAATAAGTGAGAACATGCAATGTTTGTCTTTCTGTCCATAGCTTATTTTACTTAATATAATGATCTCTGGTTCCATCCATTTGTTGCAAATGACTGTATCTCGTTGTTGTTTATGGCTGAATATAGTACTCCATTGTCTATATGTACCACATTTTCTTTATCCATTATCTGTTTTTTTTTTTTGAGACGGAGTCTCTCTCTGTCGCCCAGGCTGGAGTGCAGTGGCCAGATCTCAGCTCACTGCAAGCTCCGCCTCCCGGGTTTACGTCATTCTCCTGCCTCAGCCTCCCGAGTAGCTGGGACTACAGGCGCCCGCCACCTCACCCGGCTAGTTTTTTGTATTTTTTAGTAGAGACGGGGGTTTCACCGTGTTAGCCAGGATGGTCTCGATCTCCTGACCTTGTGATCCGCCTGTCTCGGCCTCCCAAAGTGCTGGGATTACAGGCTTGAGCCACGGCGCCCGGCCCTATCCATTATCTGTTGATACACAATTAGGTTGCTTCCAAATCTTAGTTATTGTAAATAGTGCTACAACACACATAGAATGCAAATATCTCTTTAATATACTGATTTTCTTTCTTTTGAGTATATACCCAAAGTGAGATTGCTGCACCTTATGGTAGCTCAATTTTCAGTTTTTTTGAGGAACCTCCAAATGGTTCTCCATAGTGGTTGTACTAATTTACATTCCCACCAACAGTGTACAAAGGTTCCCTTTTCTCCACATCCTCACCAGCGGTTGTTATTGCCTGTCTTAAGCCCTTTTAATGGGATGAGATGATATCTAATTGTAGTTTTGATTTGCATTTCTCTGATGATCAGTGATGCCGTGAACACTTTCATATGTCTGTTTGCCATTTCTGTGTCTTCTTTTGAGAAATGTCTCTTCAAATCTTTTGCCCATTTTTCATAGAATTATTAGATTATTTTCCTATAGAGTTGTTTGAGCTCCTTATATATTCTGGCTATTAATTCCTTGTCAGGGGGATAGTTTGCAAATATTTATTCCCATTCTGTGGGTTGTCCCTTCACTTTGTTGATTGCATTCTTTGCTGCACAGAAGCTTTTTAACTTGGTGTGATACCATTTGTTTATGTTTGCTTTGGTTGCCTGTGCATATGGGGACTTGCTATTGAGTTTTTGGAGTCCCTTGTGTATTTTGGATATTAACCCCTTATAAGATATGTGGTTTGCAACTATTTTCTCCTATTTTGCAGGTTGTTCCTTCAGTCTGTTGATTGTTTCCTTTGCTCTGCAGAAACACTTAAGTTTGATACAATCCCATTTGTCTATTTTTACTTTTGTTGCCTGTCCTTCTGTCATATTCAGAGTATCTTTGTCAAGACCCAAGTTATGCAGCTCTTTCCTTATGTTTTCTTCTAGTAGTTTTATGGTTTCATGTTGTGTTTAAGTCTTTATGGCATTTTAAGTTGATTTTTATATATGTTATGAGATAAGGGTCCAGTTTGTCTTCTGCATATTCCATAATTTCCACTTAGAAAAATATAGAATAGGGACAATTTCTGTAGGATCAGTACTAAGATAGTTTTCTGTCTTATATGTCTTATAATGTTTATTGTGACAGTTTGGGAACTATAGTGATATGGTTTTCCTATTTGTCCCCTCCAAATCTCATGTTGGAATGCGATCTTCAAGATTACAGGTGGGGCCTAGTGGGAGGTGTTTGGGTCATGGGGACGGCTTTCTCAGGAATGCCTTGGGACCTCCCTGTGGTAACCATTTCACTTGAGATCTGGTTGTGAAAAAGAGTCTGGGACCTCCCTCCCTTTCTTGCTTTTTCTCACTGTGTGACACACTAGCTCCCCGTGTCTTCTACTACGAGTGAAAGCCTCCTGAGGCCTCACTGGAAGCAGAAGCTGGCACCATTCCTCTCTACAATCTGCAGAACCATGAGCCAAATAAACCCATATTCTTTATAAATTACTCAGCCTCAGGTATTCCTTTCTTGCAGTACAAAATGTCTTGCAGTACAAAATGGAATAGTGCATCTAGAAAAGTATATGTAAGGAAAATAATATCTTTCAGACTTCCTCAACTCATGGTCAAGGTTTGCTTTTATTTTGGTCAATAAGTCTGTCTTTTCTCGTCTTTACCCCTTTTTCTCTTTCTCTTTTTCTTTTGTTCCTTCCTTCTCTTTTTCCCTTTCCCCTTTTGTCTCTAAATCTATCACTACATTAATGTCTGTATATCTGTAGATTTTTTAAATTTGTGGTTTCACTGCATTTACTATTTCATGTTTTACTGTACATTTAATGTCATGTGGGAAATATTTTTCCATAGCTTCAGATATTTTCAAAAACATTTAGTTGAGTTATATGATATACCACAATTTGATCTCTATTATTAGATGTTCAGACTGGTGACAGGTTTTTTTTTTTATATTGGTAATTATAATTCTACAAATCATGTATGGGCATAAAGTTTTGTATGCAGCTCTGATCATATATTGAAGATGAAATATTAGAACTTGTGTTTCTGGGACAAAGGGGAATACATATTTTGAAGATGTTTGATACATATTAGGAAAATATTCTCCTGAATGGCTGTGTAATTTAAAATTCCCACCAGTCTTGAGTAGGAATTGTCTGTGGCTCCTTTTTTTTTTTTTTTTTTTTTTTTTTTTTTTGAGACGGAGTCTCGCTCTGTCACCCAGGCTGGAGTGCAGTGGCCGGATCTCAGCTCACCGCAAGCTCCGCCTCCTGGGTTCATGCCATTCTCCTGCCTCAGCCTCCCGAGTAGGGGGGACTACAGGCGCCCGCCACCTTGCCCGGCTAGTTTTTTGTATTTTTTAGTAGAGACGGGGTTTCACCATGTTAGCCAGGATGGTCTTGATCTCCTGACCTCGTGATCCGCCCGTCTCAGCCTCCCAAAGTGCTGGGATTACAGGCTTGAGCCACCGCGCCCGGCTTTTTTTTTTTTTTTTTTAAAACAGATGTTTCATCAGTGATCTTGGTGATGAAGTAACTTTTGAATTTGAAGTTATAATATAAAATAAATATAATGTAAAATACTTGACGGTTCAGAAAATTAGCGAGTTGATAGCAAATTAAAGTTCAATAAGGAAAAATTAGGGCAGGAGAAATAAATGATACAAGTGGCCAAAATTATGTTTGGAGTAGCTGTTTCTACATGCATTGCTTGAAGGAAAATCCAGGGTCATAGGGAATATGACTAAATTTTTTCACAGCCCCATGGGGAATGTTACTGTGGTAAGAACTGCTCTGAAATGAAACACACACACACACACACACACACACACACACACACACACACAAGTAAGCCCTGCTGGAACTGACGCTCTGTTCTAAAGAGTGTTTGACTGATTTTATACTTTAAACTATTAAGAATTAAGCGACACTACATACCTTCTTGGGAGATATTAAATGTTCATTTTCATTATTTCCTCTAATTATTTGAGCATAAATTGAATTAAAAAGGCTTTCTGAAAGTTACTAGCTGATCTTTCCTCAGTGAAACAGAGAGTGTATTTAGGAAGCTGGGGTGTTTTCCAGTAGCAACAACCAGTTCTGATTCTCTGGGTACGAACTAGATGTTCAACAATTCAACTCAATTCTGACACTAACTACATGGAGTTAGCTTAAGACTTCACAGGTTTAAGGGCTCAGTTCCATCAGACTGCACTCAGTTTAAATGCCAGTTGCAAGTATTGGGTCCGTAGGTTACTTGCACTCTATCTGACCTAGCTATAATGTCAGAGGTTCTCACACCCTTCTAGTCAGGCTTGATAACTTGCTAGAATAACTCACAGAACTCAGTAAGGCACTCTATTTATTACCAGTTTACTATAAAGGATACAGCGCAGGAACAGCCAAATGGAAGAGATGCATAGGGCCATGTATGGGGGGATTGCACGAGCTTCCACACCCTTTCTAGGTGTGCCACCCTCTTAGCATCCTGATGTGTTGACCAACCTGGAAGCTCTCTGAATCCCACTGGTTAGGGGGTTTTATGGAGATTTCATCAAAAAAGCATGATCCATCATGAATCCAGTATCCAGTCCCTCTCATCTCCCTGGAGGTTGAGGGGTGGGACTGAAAGTTCCAAGCTTTTAATTATGGTTTGGTCTTTCTGGCAACTAATTCCTATCCTGAAGCTTTCTAGGGGACCTGCCATAATCTACCTCAGGAAATTCTAAGGGATTTAGGAGCTTTGTGTCAGGAACTGGGGATGAAGGCCAAATATATCTTTCTTATGATGCCACAGAAGTTCAGTTTTCTTCCATGAAATATTAGGGGAAACTGAAGTATCTTTATTTTGCAAATGATACTTTGAAGATAAGAATGCTGTTCTAAAATTAAGAAGGCATACGTTTATACACACAAACATGAGGAAGCAGTTTTAAAAACCTGGTTTTGTTTGGTTGTATGTTGTAGTTCTGTGTGTGTTTTAAATGTGATTTATATCCTACAAGCCTGCACTAAACCTCTTTATTAGCAATTATTTCTTTTCATTTTTAGTACAAATCTAGTTAATGTTCAGACAGATGACCCTATCTTGATATAATTAAAATCCAGAAGAATTTTATAATTTGATATTTCTTTCTGATAGCTGATATTCAGCATGATTTCCAGACTATTAAATCATATGCAACAACTTAAAAATCAGAACCTTTAATTAATCAGTTTGCTTAAATCAATTAATTAAATATCTCTACATGATGACAGAGAATTTGCTGTGTTTTTGTTATCCAGAGTACTTTGTCTTCTTGTGCTAATAAACTGTTTTTCTATTTTTTTCTTTTAGCCTGGAAACCCACTATTTATAATTGAATGTGAGATTCTTTTCTAACTGAAACAACTTTGAATAGGCAACTTTTAAAAAATCAGTATTATTATATATATTAGCAAACTTACATCTTGAAGGAGGGTCTCAAACATCATATGTATGTCTTGTGCACATAGGGTGCTTTTCTGAGAGTAATGAGTGTCAGAGTCCACTGCTGCCATCGCTAATGACAGATGGAGGATGATCCAGGGAGTGAAATGGTTGTTGAGAAAGCTAAAAATAAGCGGAGCTATAATTCTAATTAGTTTGTTCATCTTAACAATATCTAGTCCTTGGTGTAGTCAACAGCTATGAAAATATAAAGCTGTGTACTTTGATTTTGGAAATCTGGTTTCTTTACATTTTTAATTATAATTTGATACATGTTAATTGAATGAAATTAGAAAAATAACAAAGAAATGAAGATAAGAGGATAAAAATCACCAATAATTCTGCAGTTATACATTCTGTTTAATTTTTTTGTATTCCCCATTTTACATGTAACTGGGGTCCTATTGTACATATAATTTCATGTCCTCGTTTTTTGTACTTAACACTTTCTCAGGCTGATAAAAAATTTCTGAAAATCTAATTTTTAATGGCTAAGTACTATTCATTTGTATAGTCATACCATTATTAACTATTTGTCAGTCCATTTTCAATAATGCTGTGAGGAACATATTTTATACAGATTTTTGTGTTCATTACTAATTATAATAAAACAGCATTAAGCTATTTATTAGATTGTACATTTTCAGTGCCAAATTACAGGATATCAGATAGTTATACATGGCTGTGGGTGGGAATAGACCTGAGAAGATTTTATATGGTGGTATATGAGTTGTTCTTTAAATGGTGTACAGTCAGGGCTTGGGCAGCTATATAAGAAAGTCAGGGCATCACAGCAGTGGAAAATTTATGAGCAGAGATGTGTACAGGAGTACACTTGGGGCTGTATCTGTTTGGTTGAGTGTGATCCAACCATAATGGAAGGATAGGCTGGGGAAATGGAAGGAAATAAAGTTTGAAATGTATGGTGAAGAATTTGAAATTGTGTTAGGATAGATGGGACAACTGAAAGTCTTGAATATTCTGGATCATCTTACTTTTCACTCTTCATTAAACATTTTTATTTAGCACATTTTATGTGCACAACTCTCATGATAATCTAATAAAGCCTGGCGGAGGCCACAGGGGCTTATACTTGAGTAGGGATGATATTAAACCAGTGTATGCAGTGGTCTGTCATGTGGCCTCCGTAAGTATGTTTATATTTTAAGACTGTGACACACTGTTGGTTTGGAAAAGTACGCTCGGAGTGACGATTGGAAATCTTTGAAAGTGAAGAATCAGAGTAGACTCACAACTTAAATGATGCAAATATTTAAAAGATTGTTCTCCATATAGATTGGAGGGGGATGGTTAGAGGCAGGAACAGCAGGTAAAAGGTTCATTAAGGAATGCAAGATTTAACAGATGGGTTGGAGGAAAGGAAGGACTTGAATTTATGAATAGATGTTTTAATTTAATGGTTCTGGTTATTTAGTGCACTCTTTTCAAAATATAAGAGCCTCGGTCCTACTCAAGATTTGCTGAGTCAGAATTTTAAGGGAATATATTTTAAAAGCTCCCTCAGAGATTCTGATACGTTTCTCTGGTTAGAAACAACTAAATGAATTAGTATGTGTTTTTTCCACCCCAAGAAATTGTCAAATAGTCTAAACCTACTATTGAATCTTAGTATATTTAATATGCATGTGTGTGTATTTTTCTTCTGCATAACTTTCTCATACTGTTTTCAGTCCTGAATTTTTTTTCTGTACTTGGTGCCAAGTCTTATTATAAACTTGTTAATTAGTGTTACTCTGCAAAATCAATTTTAAGCAAATGAAATGCACTGCACAAGTTAAAAAGAATTTCTGTAACTTTTTTCTTATTAAATGATAGGGACAAAAGCCAGGATGGATGTTCAAAAATGGTATTTGAGAACTTCAAAGCTGGCTCTGGCCTTGGCAATTATCCGCTCAAAACCAGCAGACAAAAGCAGCAGAGAATACACAGAGCACCTTGCTATGTTGCTGTCTGAGGAGGAGTCAAAATGGAAATCAAAAGTTGAAGTCTTGGAAGCTGAAGTTATGCAATTACGTCAAAAACTTCTTGTGGGCAGGCTTTGTTCAGGATCCTTAAAGAGTGGTGAGTATATACAATTGCCTTTTGGTAGTATGTCAAACTGTTTTATTTCAGCTGCACAATTATTTAGAAATGTATTCCCAAAACATGAAAATTTTTAGTTTCCATGAAAGCTCGACATCTTCTAGTCTTATACTTTTTTTAACTTCTGGTCATTCATTAAAATTTTATTGTCACTTTCCTACATTTGACTTTGGAATGAAGTTGGAGAATGAAAATAGTATAGATGTGAAGGCAAAAAGGTCTTTTAAAATCTCATTGTTCAACTGTATTATTTTACTATTACATTTTATTTTGCTTTTATATTCAGTAGTTAATCTAGCAGTCCAAAGTGAAATACCAGCTATTGGCCAGGCTTGTGTGGGTGGTGAGGACCCCAAAACACATAGAAGGAGGTGCTGTCTTTTCTACTAAGTACCTACCATTCTAGCAGAGAAAGCAGACCTATAAATAATTAACCTAGTTGTGATACATACTATAATAGAGAGACTGACAAAATACAGAGGAGGAAGTTATTCCTTCTTCCTAGTTTCTTGGAAGGCTTCTTACCTGTGGCCCTTAAAGTTCTGTCCACTTGTCAGTGAAATGGTTACAGAACATCCAGTAAGATACAGGAGCGTGAGCAAAGACACTGGAGTGGTGAATACAAATTGCATTCAGGATACTGCCACAATTGCATTTCAGAGTGACCAAAACACTTGTAAGGCAAGGGCGTGATGGAGAAAAAGGTACAGAGGGAAGTTGGGACCGGATTCAGAAGGGCCTTGAATGTCAACCTAAGGAATATTTTACTGTATTACTTATCAGTAAGCTGAGCATACAATTTATGGTTTCTACTAGAACCCTTGTGAGGGTGAATGGAAGGGCCTATTAATAATTACACTGGGAACACAGGGGCAACCCTGGGTTTACTTGAGCAAACTAGAACATGTGGTTACCCTGTTAATCAGGAGCCACTGGGCTTTTTTAAAGCAGAAGATTGACACTCATGATTGGGAAACATAATTCTGGCAAGTTAAAAAATAAAACATAAATCAGGCAGTGTTACTTTTTTGCATAAAACTCTTCCCTGACTTCTAATTAGGCTTTGCATTAGATTCAGACTTCTGATAGTGGCCCAAAATGCTGTGAGTGATTTCACCTCTACTCACCTCTCCCACCTCATCTCATACACTCTCCCCATTATCAGCTAGGCCCTAGTCAACATGGCCTTCCTTCCAGCCCTTGAAATCTCTTTATTGCCATGGAACTCTCCTAGGTTCTTCTTCTCTTTGACTCTTTGAGGCTGGTTTCTTCTTTTCCTTAGGTCTTATTCTAAGTGACACCTCCTCAGTGAGGTATTCCCTGACCCCTCTAATGGACTTCTACTAGTTATTCCCTACACAGGCACCTCCTATGTGGTATTTACTTATTTGTTTATTTGCTTGGTTGCAGATTTATCTCCTGAACTTGAGCTTATGTTCACTGAGGAGAGACTTTTGATTTTTCCAGGTCTCTTTATTTATTGCCCAGCTCAAAGCCTGACACATAGAAGGTGATCAGCAAGTATCTGTCCAATGAAAGAGGAACATAGAGGATATTTTAGCTACAGTGGTGATTCGAGGCAGGGAGATCAATTTTTAAAGCTTTGACCAAAGCCCACATGAGGAATAGTGAGTTGAATTAAATCTGTTATAGCGAGAAATAAAAGGACAGATATATATGAACAACTTGAGAGTAGACACTTTAGAATTTATGAATGGTTTCAGAGAGTGGTTGAGGGAGATAGCAGTATTTGGGGTAATACCTAAATACCTAAATAAGGTTTCCCTCCTAGCCTACTAAATGGCTTGTGATACTTTGAATTCAGATGGTGAACACAGAAATAAGCTTATAGGATAAAAGGTTGAGCCCAAGTTTCTCTGAGTGTAGGCTAATACCTAGAATGTGGATTACCTAGAAGGAAGGTGGAAGTATGGTCAGAGAGGATGAGCAGGCTGTAACTACAGACACAGACTTAGGATCTGTTGGATTTAAGGAATAGTGAAGTTATAGCTATAGATGAGACTCAAAGAGAAAAGGGCCATGAGTTTAGGTGGGAAGCCTGCAGATTCCAATATTTCAAGGGTGTCAGAGGAAGATGAGGCTTATCACCTTAAGAGCATGCAGATGTAAGGTGCACATATATGCTGTGGGTAATAGGAGACTTTAGTTTTGGGAATTATCATGAAAATCCAGTAACCTAATACCCAGGTGTTACTAAAATCTTACTATTGCAAGAGCAAAAATAGTATTACACAATTTGCAGCCACATTTTAGTTTCTCTGGAGTCCTTTTGATAATGGGCTCTTTGAGTATACCCAGTGAATGAATGGCAAACATAGTCAGTTTTTCTTCATTTTTTCCTGTGTAGTTATACAATTAATATAATGTCTCAAATGTTAAAATTTCCAGGAATCTTAAACTACGGCTATCATAAGCATCCATGAAATCAAAACTCTTGTTTACTATCCAAGGGTCTATTCGTAATACTGATAAAATGTGCATGTTATTTTTTTTGTAACACGAGTATGCCTAATAGGAGGAACCTAAGCGATAGCTTTTTTATGCTGAACACTTTCAGTTACAGTGCGTGTGATAAAATTTTTCAAAAATCATATAATTAAAGTCAGTTTTACAGCAGGAGTTGCAGGTACAATGTTTCTGTGCAGATGTTTGGAGGTAATCTGTTTCTCTGTTACCTTAAACTTCAAAAATGAGGAATAAATGAATAGATTTAGATAAATGTTAAAGGGGACAGAAAAAATACACAAAAGGAGAGCATACAGTAACAGGAAAATAAAGGAAGAACATGGCAGTTATATAAGGATGACATGAAATAGTGACATGCCTTGCTCTAAGAAAACTCCATACCTGAAAATCAAAACTATATTACAAGTGTACTTATATTATTAAATATTTTTTCTAGAATTTTCAGTGCTTTTTTATATGTACAACTGTTGTTGAGTGTTTAGAGAAAGCAAGTACTCAATAAATGTTGAATTGAATGATTCTTGACAGATTGAGAGGCTGGGGAATTCAGTTTACAGCATCAACTATTCATTGAAGCAACTGAGCAACCCAAAATTAAATAAAGCAAAGCCACAATGGCAAAATAAACAAATAAGAAAGTATGTATGCTTTCTATGCAACATTTCAGGAACTCAGCTATTTCTTTATTCTTGTTTTTCTACAGCTTCTTAATGAATATACCTCTTTATTATATTTACTAGGGGACTAGACTATATAGAGGAGGGATACATAGAACTTGATTATAGAATAATGTCACATTTTCATCTTACTTAAATGCTCTTTACTAATTTATGGAATGAAAGAATGAAAAACAAAAGGAAGGAAGAAAGGAAGGAAGAAAAAGAAGTCTACATACCCAGTGACACATTTCTCAAAAACTGTTTTGTGATGTGTGGCAGGCACAGTTAATCATCTTCCTGATCTGTGGAAGAGAAAATAAGAGTGAAAAGCTATGCTCTTTTTCTTTATAAAAGATTATGTATATTTTATTTTATAGAATCTCTTTTTAAATTTATTTTTATTAATTTTTAAAAAAATTTCATGGACACTGTAACAGCTTCCTGTTAAAGAAGGACTCTTAATGTTGGCAAGGATTTAGTCTAGGTCTGAGAAGTTGGATGAGAAAGACTCATAGCACAGAGACTAGCCAGGAAGATGTCAGTGGCTGTTTCTAAACTGGACTAGGGATTGAAGGGTTTATGGTGACAAGAGCAGGACTTTGTTAATGGAAAAAATGGCATAGACTTCCGTAGGCAGATTTAAGATTAGAATTTGAGTGTGCGTGTGGGTGGGGCAGGGGGAATCAGGACAGTTGCTATTATATTACACAGTCGTTTGATATTCACAGAAGGGAAGTAGATTGATGAAGTGTCAGGTATGTGCCTTTTTGCCTACAACTTTAAGTAGTTAATATATTCATAAATCATAGATAGGCTATAGGATGAGCGGTTGGCTAGAGTAAAAGGATGAGCAATTGACTAGAGTGAAAAGAAAGAAAAAATCAAACTAAATTAATTCATTGATGTACATGTTTAGTAAATGTTTATTAATTACAGGGCACTTATATAGAGTGCTTAGGGTAGTGGAGGTGGAGGGCAGTATGCAGAGCAGTATAAGTAGTTATGGTTGAACTGAGTTTTAAGTTTTGGGTCCCGAGAACCAACCAACCCAGCCAGATGGCTTTGGGAGCTTCCTGATCCTCTAGGTCACATTGCTCAGGTTGATCCCCTCACCCTTCTTTTCTGCCTTATAGCCTGAGGACTGAATTCTCACTGTTCCATTGCCTCCCCAGTTCTTGCTTTCTCATCTTGTATAAGCATGGATTCAGGAAATAGTTTTTAGCTAGACTGGTGGTTATTGACAAGAGAACAGAACAGGGGCCAGATGTTGCAGCAGCCCCATCTGCATCCTGACAGATCCAGGATGGGGCTTGCCTTAGTCTTCTGATGACTATTTTCCTGGTCCCAGCCCACACAGCCTCTGTTTCACCTCTTTGTGCTTCTCACCTTGTTCCAGACCACGTACTGAGGAAACATTGCAAATAGCTGACTTACCAACGCAACTGGGGAGCTCAGCATTTATAAGTTGGGGCATTCACTGTTTCACGGATGCTGAAAGAGTATGAAAATTGAATGCGTAAGCATTTCTCTGTCAGTTTCCATATAAGCTTTCATAATATAAATTGTCTAATATACTATGAAGTTTGTTTAAAATTGTAATTGATTTAAAACATACTTGAATAATACACATAAACATAAAAAGATATATCGTTATTTGATAGAGATTCTGAGAGACTCTATAATAATTTAATTTATAATTATATATTAGACATGTTTTACTCATATAAAATTTAATTGATCTTTGGATATTAGAGACAGTCAACATACAAAGAAATTAAAGATTAAAAAGCTCAGAATATCAAATGACTTTAATAATGACAAGGCAATAATTTATAAATGTAAATATTTTAATTATCATAACAGGAGCCGACACTGCTAGGGATGATATATAGAGATTAGGAGTGAGAAGGGCCAAATTCTGGCACGAGGAACTGGGGCTGAAAAAGCAACGGTGCTTCAGAGACTGGGCTTAGGTTAGGGCATTCCAAAGTATGTAGCATTCCTAAGAGAAAACATTATCCCTCCCAAATCTGTTCCTAGTACTTGGTTCTAAATCTCACCGTATTATACAACCATTTTCTTTGCCTCAACTGGGTTCCAGGAAGGTATATTGGAACTCCAAGTAATGCCCAAGTTAGGTGGACTCTACTTTCTGCGTATCTCTGGCATGTCTGCATTTCTGTCCGTTCCAGATGCCACTTCCTTGGTCATACTTAATTTATCCCAATAAGACTGGCATATATTTAGTTGTAGCCTTGCCCCTTTCTAGTCTAAATTGTGGCCCAGTCTCAAGTCATCTTATTTAATTTCAGATATAACCCAAACGCCTTAAACTGGACTACAGACTTTTCCAGAATTTGGTGCTTACTTACTTCTCCAGCCCAACCTGTCGCCACCATGTCCTTCACATTCTGCACTGAGACGTACTGAATTTCTTATCACTTGTTTGAATGGACCTTCTTGCTGAGCTCCAGGCTTTTATACATATTCTCTCTGTAAGATATGTTCTCCCTCTCCTTTTGGTCTGGCTATGTACTATTCTTTCTTTTGTGATGCAGTATCAATATTGCTTTTGTCTTCACTAACTACCTCCTTAGACTAGATTAGGTTCTCCTGATGTGGGTCCCTGTTATATTTTGTACTTTATTATATGTGAGCTAAATTATAATTGTTTAAGCAGTCTGTCTTCCCTGTGAGACCCAAACTCTATGCTTTCAGAGACTATTTTCATCCCACTGTATTTCTATAGTTAGCACGGTTCCTGTCATGGAGGGACATGCTTGGTGGTTATTTGGTGAATAAATAAGTTTAGAAATGGTCTGTGTGAGGGTTCATACTTGGAACAAAATGGCCTTGCTAATCTGTAGTTGCTAGATATCTGCCAAGCCCCTGTAACAGTGGAAGTAGAATAGAGAGAGCAAGATCCTGAATCCAGGAACGAGGCCCAGTAAAGTAGGGTGAGTATTAGAGCTCCTAACTTTAAGAGAGCCACACGTGTTTATAAGTAATGAATCAGAACGTAACAAATGAAGAATGACAATGTTAGCTTCTCATCAGTGTGACAAAAGGCTAAAACCATTCATAGTACTTTTGCATTCCTAGGTCTTTGCTTACTGTGATTTTTTTTTTTTTTTGGAATAGCTTAATGCTATAACAAATTGCAATCATCTTTATGTTTAGGATTACATTTGTTTTTGGACAGGTTTTGTCTTTTAAATGTCCTACTTACCTGTTTTTGAATGTTAAGATTCTACCAGAAATCCAAATGTACCATGAGGATTCTGGATTTAATATGGATCCTAGAAATCCTGAAATTGATTTTTTATATAAATTTAATGTGCGGTGAATAAATCCAGGTAGATAGTTCTAGACTTTAGGCTGGAAAAATGTATGGTATAATATCAATCCCATTATCCAATTGAAAAGGAAATTAGATAAACAGAGTAAATAGGATAAGCCTGAGATTTTGCATTTCTGATACGCTTCCAGATCATATTGATGCTGCAGGTCTGAGAACCACTATTTGACCAGCAAGGGACTGTGTGTGTCGGGGGCGGGGCGGGGGAGGAGAGCTTGGCTGTGAAGGGAAGAAAAAGAGATAGGTTGGTAGTTGAAGAGAGTGCAAATGGAAGGACGGCGTGCTGGTACTTTGGGAAGGAACCAGCAGAGAGAGAAAAGTAGAAGATACAGAAGGAAGAGGATAACAAAAGAATCATTGCTGGCTCAGGTTCTTAAATGTAGAAGAAATACAGAGCACAAGTGGAAAGACTTGTCCTGGATCTCAAGAATATGTCAGCGTCTCTTTTTCTGAGACTTTTCTGAAGGTAGGAGTAGGTGCCCCTTTATCTTTGTTTTTGCTGAGTTCATTTCTGACAGGTTTTCTACAAGCTATTCTTTAAAGTTTATTTTCTTCTCCCACTTCTCCCCCAGTGCCCTTTATTCAGAAATCTGTCTCCTGGCCCCATTGTTTCTTTTTTCAACTGCTTTGGGTTTTCATTCTGGAATTTCTTTCCTTGCTGCTTCAACTGTTGTCTAGGAAGTTGTGCTTACCTCTTGCCTTGATTATAGATAAGGAAATGGGAAAATAAGTTATCTAAAAGGTTAAATATATAGTGAATGGAATGGGGTTCCTATAGAATTTGAGAACAATGACTTTTAGTACTTTAAAGTGGGTTCATCAGATCAGTGAGTTCCCCACAAGCTGCATGAGCATCAGCTGGGAAGTTGTTAGAAATGCAAATTCTCAGATCCCACCATTCCTGATTCAATTAAGAATCAGAAATTCTAAGCGGAGCTCAGCAGTTTGTGGCTTAACAGGTCCCCCCAGGTGATTCTGATGAATACTGGAGTTTGAGAATCACTGGTTTAAACAAAAGTAAAACATATGTTCAGGGAGCGTAATAAAAAATTTTACCAGAAAAGAGTCAATAGAAATGTAATCATTCAAAACACCCGAGTGCAGTAAATTTAAAACACCGAAGTGCAGTAAATTAAGAGGGATTTGTAGACCAGCTTCTAAAAGACTTCTCAGTGCCAACTGACATTTGGCAACTGGTCAATAAAAAGTAAGTGTTTATTAAGAGCCTGATTGAGCTGAGTGGCAGAAATGAGAGAAAATGAACCAACAACAACAAAAAAAATTGTGCTACAATGACCCTAACAACAACAACAACAACAACAACAACAAAAATAGTAGTGCTACAATGACCGTAACACTATGTTTGATACTGTTTCATACTGTTCAGTGCAATATATATATAAACATAATAGGGATCTAACGATTGGGTGTTGTTGATTCTTGTTCTAGGAGAATTCTCTCCCTCCTCCCCTCCGTCTTACTGCCTTCCTTAGTTCTTAATAAGCACCCATATGTGAGTGTATAAAACATCCTTTTTTTTTTTTTTTGGCAGGGAAATACATCTTCTTTCTTATATCAACTTCAAATAATTTTAGAGACATCGTGGAGGGGAAACATTTTGGGTAGGAAATTCAGTGTATTGTACACTGGAAACCAGTAGAAAACCTTAAATTCTAATTAAACTATACTATTATATCAATCCATAGAAAAGTACATAAAGTGACATAGCTAAAAAGAAATGTATCGCATAAATGAATGCTAACATATTGTAGGCAATAAGACAAAACAAATTTACTTGTAAATAAAGTTTACAAGTAATATCACACATGTGGAACTATAAACACACATACTTGCATTATATTCTGAATCATACTGAAAGCTAAAATAGTAAGCTTGATATAACATGAATTTGAGTGAATTCCTAACTAGAATATGCAGACAAAGCACATGTATCAATAAAAGTGGTACAAAACCAGCAGAGAAGTATAATGCTTTGGAATGAGTATCTGTAAAGGGAGACCCAGTGTGTATGTGGGATCCACATTGGCTTTACTGTGATTTGGGAGGTAGCACCCACCGATCACAGGACGGGAAGTTATTACATTTTATATTACAAGTCAATGGTGGTCTTTTCACATGAATTTCCTCTTACAGAAACATTGTTTACATGAATTTTAAATTTAAGTTGTGTGTGGGCATTTATTAGCACTGGCGTAGAAATTAAATACATGAGAGAATACCACTGTTGAGAGATGTGTGTGCTGTGAAGGAGACATTGAGGTGTTGTGAGCTGCTTTCAGTAATGGATCAGATCCATTGTTTCTCATTTTGGTGGACTCAGAAAATGACACCCTAAAGTGTGGTACTTTGGTGTGCTGAGTACTTCAAACTGAGGAACATGAAGGGTCTCAGAAGCAAAGTCTCTTTCTGACCTTTTCCCCTGCTTTCTCCTACTCCTCTTTCTCCCCAAGGCAGGCCATATAAACTAGAATTATTTTTCCCTAGGCAGGTCTTTGAAACTAGAACCCTTTTCTGAAAAAAGCTAGACATAAAACCTAGAAACATTACTTTAACCTTCTTCTGCCTTTCTGTGTAAGCTGACCATAGGGAAATTCTCTGACCTACGTTGTCTGAAAGTAGATCATAAGACACTCATTTCAGAAGGTGTCTTTCCGTGTGCCCACAAGGAATGAATGCCACACAGAGAGGCCAGGAAGAATCCAAACAGACAGGCCTTGCTGGGTTTCCCCTCTTTGACTATTACCATTAGGTCATATCATTTTTGTTCAGTTACATTTCTATATGGCTGTCCATTCTGGATCAAACCTAAGCATAAAACAGACAATTTTCTATGAACCTTTGAATTGTCAATTCCAAAGGTTCCCATATCAAGTAAAATTTTGATTAAGTAAATGTGTTATCTTTTTCTCCTATTAACCTGTTGATATGGTTTGGATGTTTTGCCACCTTCAAATCTCATGTTAAAATGTGACCTTCAGTGTTGGAGGTGGGCCTAGTGGTAGATATTTTTTCATGGGGATGGATCCCTCAAGAATGATTTGATGCTGTCTTCATGGTAATGAGTGAGTTCCTTATGAGTTCATGTGAGCTCTGGTTGTGTAAAAGAGCCTGGCACTTCTCTCTCTCTCTCTTGCTCCCTGACTCACAATGTGATACACTGGCTCCCTGCCTTCTGCCATGATTATAAGCTTCCTGAGGCCTCACCAGAAGCCAAGCAGATGCTGGCACCATGCTTATACAGCCTATAGAACCATAAACCAAATAAACCACTTATAAAGTTCACAGTCTCAGATATTCCTTTATAGCAATACAAAACAGACTAACACAGAAAATTGGTACCAAACAATGTGACATTGCTATGAAGATACCTGAAAATGTGGATGTGGTTTTGAAAGTGGGCAATGGGCAGAGTTTGGGAGAGTTTGGAGAGCTAAGAAGAAGACAGGAAGTTGAGGGAAAGTTTGGAACTTCTTGAGACTAAATGGTTCTGACCAAAATGGTGACAGAAATATGGAAAGTGAAAGCCAGGCTGATGAGGCCTCAGATGGAAATGAGGAATTTATTGGGAATTGAATAAAGGTCACCCACTTTATACCCTAGTAAAGAACTTGACTGCATTGTGTTCATGCCCTTGGGATCTGTGGAAGTTTGAGCTTAAGAGTCATGATGTGTGGTATCTGGTGGAAGAAATTTCTAAGCAGTAATGCTTAGCATTCAAGATGTGCTGTGGCTGCTTGTAACTGCCTATTATCAGATATCAGAGCAAAGTAATGACTTAAAGTTGGAAGTTACATTTAAAGTGGAAGCAGAGCATACAAATTTGGAAAAGTCTCATCCTGGTCATGAGTTAGAGAAGGAAAGAGCATTTTCATGGGAGGAATTCAAGTGGGCTGTGGAACAATCACTTTCTAGAGAGATTTGCTTGACTAAAAGGGAGTCAAATGCTACTATCCAAGACAGTGGGAAAAAGGGCCTCAAAAGCATTTCGGAAGTCTCTGAGGAGACAGCCCCTTCCATCACAGGTCCAGAGTCCTAGATGGAAGGAATGGTTTTCTGAGTCAGGCCCAGGGCTCTGCTGCTGTGCATCACCTTGAGAAGCTGCTCACTGCATCCCTGCTACTACAGCTCCAGCTGTGGCTCAAAGGGCCCCAGATACAGCTCAGGCAGCTGCTCTAGAGGGCGCAAACCATAAACCTTGGCAGCTTCCACTTGGCGTTAAGGCTGCAGTTGCACACAATTGAAGAGTGAAGGAAGCTTGGCAGCCTTCACCTAGATTTCCAAGGATGCGAGGGAAAACTTGGGTACCCAGGCAGAAGCCTGCTGCAGGGGTGGAACCCTTGTAGAGAGCTTCTTGTAGGGCAGCATGGAGGGGAAATTTGGGATTGGAGCCCCCACACAAGAGTTCCCACTAGGGCACTGTCTTGTGGAGCTGTGAGAAGGGGACTGCCATCCTCCAGATTTGAGAATGTTAGAACCACTGGCAACGTGCACCCTGAGCCTGGAAAAGCTGCAGGCACTCAACTCTAACCAGTGAGAGCAGTCACAGGGGTGGAGCTGGCCAAGGCTTTGGGAGCCCACCCCTTACACCAGTATGCCATGGATGTGGGACACTGAATCAAGGATTATTTTGAAACTTTAAGATTTAATATCTGCCTGCTGGGTTTTAGATTTGCATAGGATCTGTTGTCCCTTTGTTTGGGCCGATTTCTCTGAAATGGGAACCTGTACCGCCATTGTATCTTGGAAGTAAATAACTTACTTTTGATTTTACAGGCTCATAGGTAGAAGGAACTTGTCTTGAGTCTCAAATGAGACTTTGGACTTTAAGTTGATGCTAAAACAAGTTGGGACTTTTGGAGACTATTGGGAAGAGGTCATTGTTTCATGCAATAAAAGGACATGAAATTTGGGGTGCCAGAGACAGAATTATATGATTTGGATATTTGTTCCCTTCAAATCTCATGTTGAAATGTGATCCCCATTGTTGAGGGAAGGGCTTAGTTGGATCATGGTAGCAGATCCCTCATGAATGACATCATGTCCTTCTCTCAGTGAAGAATGAGTTCTTGCTCTGAATTCATATGAGATTTGGTTGTTTAAAAGAGTGTGACACCTCCCCTCTTTCTTGCTCCTGTTCTTGGCACTTGACACTCTGGCTCTCCTTCACCTGTTCTCATGATTATAAAGTTCCTGAGGCCCTCAACAGAAGCAGATGCCAGCACTGTGTTTCTTGTGTAACCTGCAGAAACATGAGCCAAATAAACTTACTTTCTTCATAAATTATCCTGTTTCAGCAATTTCTTTATAGCAACGCAAACAGACTAACACACCTATCTTTTGTTACAGGAATATTGACCGTGACCCTTATAAAGGGTGAGGAAAGATATCATTCCTTTTCTGCCTCTATAGCATTATTAATTATTTTGTAATAAATGTGTGATAATTTTTCTTGTTTTCTCATATTAGGAGAGAAATATTGCTTATATATCTTTAATACATTCAGACTATGTCAGCTATTTTTTGTGCTTCAAAGTACACAAGAAAACGATTGCATCCAGAGGAAGCTGTTTCTTATGTTTCGAAAAGCTGAGCTCTAACAGTTCCTCGTTACTTTTAAAAATTAACACATCACATGAAGAACAAAGATTAGGTCACCTTTGTGTCCTCTTATGGTGCTGGATTCCATGAGATCTTGTACCCAGTGGTTTCTCAAAGATGTTTCTGGGCTTGATATTTAAAATGATCATCTCTGACTAGGCTTGTAAATACAAAGCAGCAGAAATTATTTTCATGAAGTAAAGTAAGTTTTTGTATGTAAATTATAATACATGTAAAATGTTAACACTTTACATCAATTTCACAAATACTAGTTTGTGAAAAGTTAACTGGTAAAAATAATGCTTCTGATCCTTATATGTACTTTTTATATACTTGAAATTTTCTAATTTATTAATTAAACAGGATATGCAGAACTTAGGCACCTTCCTCTCATCCTTTGATATTCTAATAAAAAAATACCTTCTTTCCTGGAATTAGTATAATTCATTTCTTTCTGTAAAACAGTATTTTTGACAGAATGACCCTGACCCAGTTCGTACAAATTATATGGCATTTTGCAAATTTGAAACCTAAATGTGTTAATAACTGTGCTTTTAATAACTCCAAAGTTATTTCTACCTGTGTAGTTTTAGGGAGTGTTTATTCTCATCTGTTCATTTTTTATTCTGTGAACCACAAGGCATCTTCTTCTGTTTGTCTCCCAAGCAGAAATCAGTCCAAAGTAGGCTAAGTCCATGCCTGTGGGCTGCTTTATGTGGCTGTGTAGCTCTGTTGTCTGCTAGGGTGAGAGATACAGTGGGGGATGGACCTGAAGGCATGTGTGCCTCAGTGATTTATACTTTTCTAGTCCCTCTGAAACTTCTTTTTAAAGAAGTGCCTTGCCCGTGCGCTGTTGTCTGTGATGGTAAACACAGTGACAGCCAACTTAATTGTTCATGTAACCTTTTTAACAGTAAATACCATATGAATCCAGGCCTTTTGTACGTGGATTCCTGCAGGCCTGTAGTAGTGCTGAGGGGCTTCCATAGGTATGAAAAATAAAGTGTTGCCTGTAATCCCAGCACTTTAGGAGGCCGAGGCGGACAGATCATGAGATCAAGAGATCGAGACCATCCTGGCCAACATGGTGAAACCCCATCTGTACTAAAAATACAAAAATTAGCTGGGTGTGGTGATGCACATCTGTAGTTCCACCTACTTGGGAGGCTGAGGCAGGAGAATCGCTTGAACCCGGGAGGCGGAGGTTGCAGTGAACCGGGATTGTGCCGCTGCACTCCAACCTGGCGACAGAGCAAGACTCTGTCTAAAAAAAAAAAAAAAGGAAGGTACAATAAAGTGTCATTAATTAGATTTACAACATTAGTTTTAAAGGTTTATTTTTGTTTTTTAAAAGACTTTCTGAAAGTCTTTGCCTCTTTTGTATTGGTAGACTTAAGGCTAGAGTTCTAGGCAGTGACTCTCAACCCTAGCTCTACATTACAATCATCTGGGGAGCTGTTAATAGTCTTGATGTCCAGGTTGTACCCCAGACCAATTACATCAGAATATCTGGGGTTTAGACTGAGACACGATTCTTTCACAGTCCTTAGGTTATTCCAAAATACAATTGAGATTGAGAACCACTGGTTTAGGGTGAACTATTTTTTCTATAGTCAACCCAAATGCCTTCATTGGCAGTTTTCATTATTCATCTTACCTAATTTTAATCTTTTTATTTTACTGGGATATTCTCTGAAGTACACTATAGTTACCTTTTAGAAAGAATGGAACCACCATTCTATTTTCTACTTCTATGAGGTAGACTTTTTTAGATTCCACACATAAGTGAGATGATGCCATATTTTCTTTCAGGAATCGACAGTTGGGGGAGAATAGAGAGATGTTGTTCAAAGGGTCAAAGGGTTGCAGTTAGGATGAATAAATTCCGGTGATCTATTGTACAGTATAGTGACTGTAGTTAGTAATAATGTTCCATATCCATGAAAATTGCCGAGTAGATATTGAATGGTCTTACCACAGAAAATGCTAAGTATGTGAGGTGATATTTATGTTAATTAGCTTGATTCAATTATTTCACAAGGTGTGTGTATATATGTATACATATATATATATATATAAAACACAACATGACCTTGTACACTGAAAATATATATAATTTTTATTTGTCACTTGTATTTTATAAAGCCAGAAAGAGAAAGAAAGAATGGAAGGAACTGATGTGACCTTTCTGACATGGGCCTTTTTGAGGGATGAATTTGACTGTATTTTCCTACATGAATCTCAGAGTTTTGAGAGCATGAATGACAATGGTGAGTGGGTAGTGGTTCTGTGGGCAGCTGGAGGTGTCTCTGTGCATATTTGGAAGTGCTGCTGGCATGGCTGGGTTTGGAGTTCGGCTCTTGGAGGTAATCTCAAACTCCCTTGAGTGAGTACTGAGCAACTGTAAAATGAGAGCTAGCATTGATTCCAAACCACCCCTCGCCTTTTTTTCTCTTGTAAAGGTAACTAGTAGAAGTAGATAGTTTCTTCTACCATCAAAAGTAGTATCATAAGGTACATCTTTAAAAAATTAGAAATAGTTGTATATCTCCTTTTCCTTCAGTATTTTGTTGTCATATGTAGCTTACTGAACATTTGGGGTATACTTTTGAAACAGAACTCCTTATCATAGTACCATGATTTCTATGGTGTTAAGAGTCCTTAAATTGGTAGTAATACTCAGAAGCCCATAATTAGTTAAAATGCCTTTTCAGAAAGGGGTAAATATCATTCCTTCCATTGATTCACTTTGTAGATGACTTCTTATGTAAGCTGGCTATGAAATATTATTGGCAGTACGCTGAACATTTGCAAGAAACCCTGTATCAATTGATGCAGAGGTGCTTTTTATTGCATGATTTACAAGTAAATGTTTAAGAGGGTACTTTGTATATACACACACACACACATTACTACATGGTTTTTAGTTAAAATTACACTAAAATCTTGTGGCACCATTTGTCTTAATTCACACTTTTTAATATTAATACTGTTAATAAACAACTTTTACAACAGTTCAAAGCTGTTAAATTTATTTAAATAATTAGGATATTATCTTTTAGGTAGTTCTGTAGAACATGCTTTTTTCCCTCAACTAATGAGGATTTTTATATTTAAAGAAGGTAGCAGACACATAATTTTTATGGATGAGTATCATGGATTTATATGTTTACTAGAACACATTTTGGAAATAAATAGAAGTGGTGTGATGTTAACAACCATTCTGACAACAGATTTGGTTAAGGAAAAGGGCAAGGCTTAGAATGCCGTGCTTAATATAAAACACTTATAGACACTAATGAATGATCATAATCAACGTTTAGCATACAGTAGGTGCTCTGTGATTAATTTAGGAATGAGCATGTATAAATTAATGAAAAAAGAAAAGGAGAAGAAGCATTATTGATGGAGCAGTAGGGTTTCCAAAGATGAATTCTTGGAGACAGAGTGCTTATTGGAAAGAGCACTCTTTCCATTAAGAAAAAGTGACTTTTAAAGTCAGAAGAATCTGAATTTGAATATTAGCTCTGTCAATATTAGCTAACTTCTTTTGAGCAAGTTGCTTACCTCCATAATACACACTCTCCTACTCTGAAAAATGAGGAAGACAATGGTTTGGATAATGAGGAACGTAAGATTCAGGATTAATGAGGAATGCTTCACACACTGCTTCCTGTCACATAGGCAACAAATAAATACTAGTTTTCTTCCCCCTTGGCCTTGATAATCTGAAGGGAAGTTAATTAATTCCTTAGCAGCAGAAGAACGTAAGAATTTTTTTTTTTTTTGGAATTGAGAATTTTATTGTTTAATTCTGTCTTAAAAACTACTGAATCTAGCTGTTAAGTAGATTATGTTGTGGAAAAGGGTAGGGCAAATATTTAAGAGTGTTGTGTGAGTTTTTTTCTTCCAGTAAAATTGAATGATGGGCATCATGGCCACATTCTCCAGTTTCAGTCTAGAATCAAAAGTGAAAGATCCTCAGTGTGTTACAGGTCTGCTTCTCTTAGGAATAAATTGTTCAGAAAATGTAGGAATTCGGGTGTTACTGTATTCAGTTATTTTGTGAGTTACATTAATGGAACTTAATTTTCATTCTCGATTCCATCTCTGTATTTTTATAAAATGCTCTAATCTGATTGCTATTCTTTTGTTCTGATTTCTCAGTTATATAATTTTCAGTGTTCTTCCCCTTCCACAATGAGCTTTGTGATTTCTGTCATCTGTTAAACATCATTGCTACTTGGCTGTTTCAGGAGCCCCATAATAGGTTGTCTGCCATGCTTTTTGCCTCTACAGTTTTTTTTCTGGCACAGTTAAGATCATGTCTTATGTGTTGCCATCATTTAGCTCCTACTTATAAGTAAGAATATGTGATATTTGGTTTCCTGTGTTAGTTTGCTAAGGATAATGGCCTCCAGCTCTATCTATGTCCCTACAAAAGACATGATCTCATTATTTTGTATGGCTACATAGTAGTCCATGGTGTATATGTACCACATTTTCTTTATCTAGTTTATAGTTGAGGGACATTTAGATTGATTCCACGTCTTTGCAATTGTGATGAAATTCTCTGTACAACACACTCCATGACACAAGTTTACCTATGTAACACTTGAACTTAAAAAAAAAAAAAAAAAGTAAAGCAAACAACACCATAGTCTATAAAATGTCAATTCTTTTTATTATACTTTGAGAATTGACTCTGACTTATTTTTATTATTTCTTTATAACATGAATGTTTGAAACAATACTATCTCATTCCATAAATTTCACACACTGTAATATCATTTAGTTCTTTATTTAACAATTTATGTTTGTCACTGTGAAAAACAACATTTCCACAAATTTAGTTTCAAAGATCTAATTGGCTTTTTATTTGCAATTCATAAACGAGGTTGCATCTAGTCTACAAAATAAAAAGGAGCTTCAATGAATGAAAATCATGTCTTAAACAATGAAGATCATGTTTTAAACAGTGAATGGATGGATGTACATGATCTAGGAGCTGATTCCATTCAAGGTCTTGTCTATTGTGCACCCAGAATCTCTTTTCAGCCCCATATTCCTATCTTTGCATTACCTCTGCTCCAGCTCTACTTTCTCCACACGATTGCTTGTGCCCCTGCCTCGGTGCCCTTATCTGTGCTTCTTCCTGGTATGAAAGACTGCCCCCCATCCCAATAAATGCTCCATGATCTCTCAACACTCATGCAATATCAATTATTTTTGGCCCTTCCCTAGTTTGAACTAATTTGTTTGTGACCCTCTGGCATATCACCTGGACCTGTGTTTGACAGAAATGCCTTTTTGCCTTGAAGTAGAGTCAGTTGTTGCCCTGCATTTTCTGAGTTGTCTGATGGTAGGAAGCCATGCCTTATTTGTCACTTGAGTCCTTTTAGTCTTATTTCAGTGTCCTTCCATTGTAACATCCAACATGGATTTGATGAATTAAACAGAATGCAGTATGAGTTGTGTGAAGTCTTTTATTATGGTAAGGCAGAACCTATTTAGTTTGGTTTATTCTCTTCTGGAAAAAAAAACGTGTGTTAATTTTATTTTTTTTTTTTTATTATTTATTTATTTATTTATTTTTTTTTTGAGACAGAGTCTCGCTCTGTCGCCCAGGCTGGAGTGCAGTGGCCGGATCTCAGCTCACTGCAAGCTCCGCCTCCCAGGTTCAGCCATTCTCCTGCCCAGCCTCCCTGAGTAGCTGGGACCACAGGAAGCCCGCCTTATTTGTCACTTGGTCCTTTTAGTTTTTTTCAGTGTTTCCATTAGTAACAGACGGGGGATTTGACTGTGTTAGCCAGATGCAGTCTCGATCTCCTGACCTTGTGATCCACCCGTCTCGGTCTCCCAAAGTGCTGGGATTACAGGCTGAGCCAAAAAAAACGTGTGTTAATTTTATTTTTTTAATGGTAAGAGGTTATTCTGCTCTTTTAGTCAAGTGTTTTTAATTTCCTAGACCTCTGATGTTTTAGTGAGTGATGGATGGATGAACTGTAATACTAAAGCTATGATGTTTCACTAGTTTTTAACTAGTTATAAAAGCTGGAAACCCCCTGAGAATGGACTTTATTTTGAGGACCAATGCAATAGTAAAAATCAGTGGAAATGAGTTCTGCTTGATTGAGGTATCTACAGAAAATTGACTTTGAGCTCTCCTTTCTACTAATCACAAGAATATATTAGGTTGATGCCAACGTAATTATGATTTTACCGTTTTAATCATATTTGACAGGGTAATGATTGACCAGTGAGCTTTTTTCGGCTGTGCTTCTTTTTCAGAATTAGGAATATTTTTGTTTTGTCTTCCTATGCTAGAGAATAGACTCTGCAGAATCAAGCTTATGGCTTTTGGCCATATCCCTAATGTGCTTACAGAGTTCTCATTTGGGCTTTACTGGTAGATAGACTATACTTAAAAAGAGTGTTAGCTATGGAATCACATATATCTCCAAACTTCAGTGTGTGAATAATTCTTGTCTTCATAACAAGCCTATAGTTAGTTCATATACTTATGGCATGTGATGAGTTATTATGTCATCCTTCAAATATTTCATTCAATGACAAAATGAAAGGCATTTAATTTCTTAGTTGAAAATTGGCCTGTTAACAGTTTTTTTTTTCTTTTTTTTTTCTATTTCTAGGTTGTCTGGGGTGATATGTTTTCACACAGTTTTGTAAGTTTTTAAGAAAAGAGTAATTTATGTGATTCCACAGCGACATAATCTTTTCACCTCTGAACTTTTGTAATACTTTTTAAAAGAGTATTATTGTAAGATTCATTTAGCAGAAATTTCTGAACACTCACCTTGTGCCTGGCACTATGCTCAGTGCTTTAATACACTGGTAAAACAGATATGGCACTTTCTCTTTGGACAGTCAAAGGCAGAAAACAGATGGTTAACATATATTAACAGGTTCCATGGGAGCCAATTACAGGGGAATCAGATCTGATGTACAATATCAGAGATGGCCTTCTTGAAGAGAAGCATTTAAATTAAAATCTGAAGATTGAGCATTAGTCAATCAGGATAGCTGAGTTTTGAGAGGTGAGAGAATGTTCTGGATAAAAGAAATACCACAAGGTGTGGAAGTGAATATGGTTAGAGGAGTTATTCTCAAACTTGGCTGCACATTAGAATTACCTGTATTGCTTGAAAAAAAAAATGCAGTTTTTATTGAGGTATTGTCAGCAGATGAGTGACACAATAAGATTTGCAATTGAAAAGACCACCCACTGGGCTCCATCAGGAGACACATTGGCAAGTGGTGAGGCTGAATGTGCGGGGACCAGTTAAGAATTCATTGCCCTGGGATTGGCAGAAAAGGGTAGTAACTTGGGCAAGGGTAGTATCAGTTGGGAAGGTGAACAATGGTGAGAATAGAAGTTGGCAAAAGGTAAGTAGAAATGGTGAATTAGGTAGGATAATTTTAGGAAAGGTAGCATATAAACCAAGTGAAGAGAATATATATATATATATATGTATACACACACACACACACACACACACATACACATATATATATTTTTAATTTTATTTTACTTTAAGTTCTGGAACAGAAAACCAAACACCGCATGTTCTCACTCATAAGTGGGAGTTGAACAGTGAGAATATTTTCAGAATGAGGAAACAGATGAGATGTCAAGCAAGGTAGAAACGGATGACTGTGCATTAAAGTGACCAGGAGGTCACTTGCTTACTTACAGTTTTGTTGAAAGAAGTAGCATATATATGGAAGATCCAAACACCTGAGACCAGCAGTGAGTGTCATAGAATATTAATGGAAAGAAAACTGTGGGCATGTGGTTAGGAATTTTCAGAGAAGAGACAGCATGTGAACAAGGAAGCATAGAGTATCAGTAAGCAAGGGTTTATACAACCTGGGAAGGGAAGAACATCCTGAGGTTTGCATTTAGTATGTCCAGGGCAGAAAGTATGATTGTTCTTATGAGGTTTGCCCTAAGACATTAAACAGAGGGGAGACATTAAAGGATGGTGTCATAGGAATGGTGTAAAATCTACACCAGTTGTGTATGGGATTTAGGAGAGAGGAAGGAACTAAGGCAGAAAAATCTGGTAGGAGAAGATGGGTGTATTCTAAGCATGATGAGAAGAGAATGGACTAGGATGCCAGCAAGGCTAAAGGGTAAAGGTTTCAGTGTGGTGCATTTTGTAACAGATAAAAATAATGCAGCTTATTTAATAACCGACTAACTGTAGGAGAGAATAAAAAGGAGTGCTCAAAAGGAATTCAAGATTTTGAAATTGGTGCTTTGAAGAAATAACTTTTTATCCAACAGTGTTGTATGTATATGCTGTTCAATTACTTTGTTGTTTATAAGGACTAAAGATACTCTTGGGAGGGAAGGGGGACATGTGTTTAATAAGCCAACGATTATAATTTTTTTTGGTACCTGCAAGATCCATTGTTAGATTTCTCTTGGGGTGACACCTCCACAAATAAGGGAGAGGGTCTCTCAGATGTGAGTGGTGATTCTGGACCCTCCAGGGTTAGTGAAGGTCAGAACAGAGTTCCCCTTCTTGGATCAACAGAATTTATGGGGAATTCTGGCACCCTGGGGGAAAAGGAGGTAAATGCATCAAGACCTTGAAAGGCACTAATAGGATGACTGATGCATGTCATGGCCTATATTATAATCTTCAGCACGTGGGAGAAAAACTATCATTAGTCATCAGAAGTGAAGATTAAAGGGGATTTTATCAATATTTTATGTATCCTAGGACTATGAGATTATTTCCTTGGAGAAGGCTAAGTTATTTGAAGATACATGTTTAGCACTTATTAGGGACAGTCTGAACTATTGATTCCAAAATAAATAAGAAGAAGGTGTTGGAAGGTAGTATTACCCACTGTAATAATATTTTATGTAATACTAGCAAAATATAGTAATTACCATGATTTTCTGAAGTTTGTGCTTTCTTGTCCTCTGTTTCATAGAAAGCAATTTCTTTGGTGTCTGTGATTGTCAGTAAGGTTTTAGAAAATAAATTATTTGATTCTAGTCTTTCACAGTGAAGTTTTTGATAGGTTTTAAACAAAGCCTACATTTCATGGATGGATTTTGATGTGTCAGATGTAAAAAAATAAAATGAAATCTTGAAACCAGAATCCATAAACCATAAGCCTTTATAAAGCCCACTTT
This sequence comes from Macaca thibetana thibetana, assembly GCF_024542745.1. Lineage (NCBI taxonomy): Eukaryota > Metazoa > Chordata > Mammalia > Primates > Cercopithecidae > Macaca > Macaca thibetana. Next base: position 74,938,713 of record NC_065581.1, read on the forward strand.
AAAAATGTTCCAGTCACAGTAAGGCCTTACCCCTGGAGAAGCAGCTCGGACTTGGAGCATTCTCACAGGAGTTTCCTGATTGAAATCTCTGTCTCTTTGATCTCAACAGATGTACATTAGTTAGAGAAAGATATGCTTGACTCCCTATCAGACGAATCAATGCCCACATACAGGCAGAGTCTGTAATTGTGAGATTTATAAGTTGCACAGTACCTAGTAAGACGAATGTGATTCAGAGAGTGAAAGTGAAAGGTGAAAGAATTGGAAGGTGAATTGAAATTGCAGACTTGTGCTTGTTCAGGTGTGATATAGTGAACATTCAGTTATGCAGATGTTTATTGGTTGGATGATTATGTAGGTAACTGAAAGTTAAAAAATATTTTTCAATACAATAATGAAGATGTTCTAAAATAGCCAAAATAATTAATAGGTACTTAAATGTATACTAGCTTACTTCTAAAGATTGGAAAAGAAGAAAAAGTCTGCTTACTGCTCATTAGGAGCTTATGGTATGGTTAGAAACGTATGAGCTCCTAAAGTAGTCACGTGTAAAGATACTACACATGATGCATCTAGTTTTGTCTTGGGTTATATTCATATTCATTTGTTTATTGATTAATTGATTCATTTCTTTATTCAACCAAAACACTTTGATTTCTGGAAGTCTACCAGGAACAAGACAAAAGTAATACAATTTATATTCACATGGAGGATGTAGACATTAAAAAATAAACCTGTAAGCGAGAAAACTGACTGTTGAAATCTGTGAACAAAATAAGCCAGATTGAAGTGATGGAGTACCTGGAGATAGAGCAGGGCTGCTAATTTAGACTGGATCATCAGGAAGCCTTTATTCAGAAGGGAATGGTTGAGTTGACCCCTGCAGGAGTGGAGCCATCCAGGTTGGTTTGAGGCAGAAAGTTCAGTGAGCAGAAACAGCCAATGTGGCTGTGGAGCAGAGCGAGTAAGGCATAGAGGGTGAGTGATGAGGCCAGAGAGGAGGCAGAGGAAATGCCTGTTCCAGTGGGTAGGACTTTCAATACAGTGGAAATTCTTTGGTGAACATTAACGAGGAGTTTTAAACTTCTTGCTCTGGCTGCTGTATGGAGAATGGGCTGTAACTGAGAGTGTATATAACAGGACTGTGCCCATAAGGGAGGTGATAATGGTTTAGCTTAAGGTGGGTGATTAGAAGTAAGTGATTAGAAACCCTGGAAAGGGAGCAGAGCTCCAGCTGAACTTGGAAAGATTAAGCAAATTAACATGAACTCACAGAGAGGAAGTAGGAAGACATTCTTGGAGTCACAAAGTTGAGAGTGGAGATGGCATAAATGGGGCATATCCTACTTCTCTGCTAAGAATAGTAGTATAAACATACATTAACCCATTTATGCCTAGTGTTCCATTATCGGAATGTTAAGCTTGTGGGAGTTCTTTATATCCTACTAATCAAGGTCATCGCCAAGGTCTGATTTCAAAATCCAAAAAGTTGTAACCTTAGGCATAAATGGATTATTGTAAGATAGTGTTTCTCACATTGGAATCACGTAGGAGCTTTAAAAGACAGTAGTATCTGGGTTTTACACCCAGAGATTCTGATGTGTTTGGCATAGGATGTGGGTTAGCATTGGTGTTTTTAAAAAACTAAGTCACTCTAATGTGCAGGCAAGATTGAAAACCAGAGATGTAAGATCTTTCATTATAGTGACTTAGTGGCCACAAATCCAGCAAGAAACAGGTAATGCAGGCTGAGTGCAGGAGTTTGGGAATAGAGCAAAGCAGTACTTTAGAGACTTCTTCAATGAATCACCCCCTTTTAATTCAGCATTTATAGGGTACAAACAATGTAGAGAACATAGAGATATGAGAATCCCGTGAATATTTACTTAAAAGACAGTTTTCTGGAACTTCTTAGGAAACACTGAATGCCCATGTTTAGGAATAATTACTTTTAGTATTTTCTTCTTATGATAATATAACTTAAAGAAACATTGCATTGGGTAAAAGGTATCAGTGCATCTGATTTTCAATAAATAGAGTGAAGTAGAAATAAATAGCAACCAGAGTTGCCTAGCAAGGGAGGCTCAGGGGACCAACTCAGCCTAAAGGTAATATCCCAGGAGAACAGATGTGAACAGTTAGAACTGTGTGGCCAAGAGCTGAGGTCAAAGCAGTGTCTTCAGTGTCTTAGTGGGAAACAAAGTCAGGCAAATTCTCTTGGAGGAAGGCTTGTTCAAGGAGAGAGAGAAGATCTGTGAGATCTCAACCGGAAAGGTAACTGGGGCTAGACGGTGGAGAGAGCTGTGTGGTTTGGCATTTATAGTGTGTAGGGGGCACTGGATTGGGTGTATTGCTGACTTCAGTATTTTTTTTTTTTTTTTTTAACCAGTTCCTCATGGTAGCATTCACGCATTGATGAATGAAAATTATGCAGGTGGATTCACTGTTTCACTTTGTAGCAGATTGTATCGTCATGGCTTTGACATTATTCTATAGGGCTATGTGTGATATTGACATCACAATATAAGTGTTTGCCTTCTCTCATCCTGACACTTCCTGTTTCTTAGGAAATGAAATTAGGACTATGCTTTTTACTATACTGCAAGTTTTTGACCTTTAAGTAATGGAATCCAAAGAGAGATGGTTTCCTCTTATCAGCTCCCAGTTTTTGCCTATTAACTCTTTTCTTTCAGAGCAATTATTCTCATTTATTCAGTCTCTTTTAATTCAGTATTTGTAAGGTACAAAACAGTGTAGAAAATACAGAAAGATAAAGTTTAAGCCCTGCCCATAGCATCACACAGTCTAGTGAGAGTAAGATCACATCGTTAATTGTACCCAATGCGACCCTGTAGTCCAGAGAAAGATACTAATGTTCAGAGGAGAGAGAGAAAGTGATTGTGTTGTCTTAGAAAACAGGACTTTTAAAAGTCTTTTTGAAGGAAGTTGCTTACCTTTAAGGATGGATAGGATTTAGAGAGCTATGGGTACTAGGCTGTTTCAAGCAAGTGGGAACAATGTAAAGTATAGCTAGAGGAATATACTGGCAAATGATGTAATATGACTGTGGCATACAGAGCATGAAGAGGTGTTCTAGAAAATAAGATGACAAACTAGATTGGAGCCTCTTAAGAAAAAGTGTGACAGCCAGTGGAAAACCTGCTGCATTCTGTAGGCAGTGAGTGGCATTTTAAGGATTTTCCAGCAGGAAAATAACGGGGAAACTTAACATTTATTGGGTGTATGCTATGCGTTTCTAAGACAGTATACTTTCCATAAGTTATTTCTTTAGGTTATCTGATGGATAAGGTTATTTAGACAGAGTAATTAAGCATCAGTGTTTAGAATTCTTTGGGAGAGGGAGGAGATTGGAAACAGGGACATCACTGTCATAGCTCAGGTCTTACATATAATTACTTTGGCATGGAAATAAAAGAGGTGCTGGTATTTTTAAAAGGATTTTAGTTGTTGAGAAATATTGAGCTCTTACTCAACAATAAAGGCTTGGAGTATAGCAATAAATTAGGGAGTCCAGGACACTTAAGGAGTGCACGTTCCTAAGGGCATGGACAGAGTATACCATTAGGAAGTGATCAGGAAGTGGTAGTAATATTTAGAGAATTAAAACTGGATGATGTGATAGAAATTAGGAGATCAGGGAGACCTTTCTGAAGAAGGGACATTTAAAGAGATGCTTGAATGATAACAAGGAATAAGCCTTGAGACTACTGTGGGTGGGAGTGAGGAGAGCATCCCAGGCAGAGGGAAAGTTTAATGCAAAGCCCCCAAATGGGAACAAGGAAAGAAGGGGGAGATAGGATCAATATCATCTGTCAATGAAATATATATGGAAGTCAAGGAAGCAGTCAAGGTTGACTCTCAGGTTTCAAAGCTTGGAGACTGGAGGGTAGTAGCAGTCCTAGCAGGAAGTTGTACCAAGAGTAAGTGGAAACGATGATTTTTTTTGGACAAACGAGGTTTCAGGTACTGAAGTCAAGTCATATTGAGATAGTAGCAAGCAAGGATACCTGGTGACTTGAACTTGAGAGAGGTGTCAGGATTAGAAATACAGATAAGAAAGTCATCTGCCTAAAGGAATTCTTTGAGGCAGTGGGAAAGATGGGAACATCTATGAGACTGGAATGAGGGGTGGTATCAAAAGCACAGCAAGAAGGAAGGTTTGTGTTGGAGAGTTAAAGGATGGTTTCAGAGAGAAAGTGACAACCAGGAAAGTCCAGAATTTGAGCACCTATAGGCAAAGGGAGTTGTATTGTCAAATAGTTTAGAGCCAAGCTGACCCACAAATCTGCTGTGTTGTTTTTTGAAGCTCAGGTAGTGAAGACAATTCAGCTAAAACGAATCTTCTCATTAGTTTATAATTTCACGCATTTGAAAGTGGTATCTCTTTTGGTATATTCAAAGTTAGAAAAGTGATGCAAGTTGCTAGAATGGGATAAATTAACTGAATTTTATTTGGCTCTTCTCTCTTTTCTTCATTAGTCTAGCTAGTGCTGTATCTATTTTATCAGTATTTTCTTTATCCAGTCTATCATTGATGGATATTTGGGTTGGTTCCAAGTATTTAATATTGTAAATAGTGCTGCAATAAATATACATGTGCATGTGTCTTTATAATAGAATGATTTATAATCCTTTGTGTACATACCCAGTAATAGGATTTCTGGGTCAGATGGTATTTTTGATTCTAGATCCTTCAGGAATTGCCACACTGTCTTCCACAATTGTTCAACTAATTTACACTTCCACCAACAGTGTAAAACATCCTCTCCAGAATCTGTTGTTTACACTTCCACCAACAGTGTAAAAGCATCCTGTCCAGCATCTGTTGTTTCCTGAATTTTTAACGTTCTCTGTTCTAACTGGCATGAGAAGGTATCGCATTGTGGTTTTGATTTGCATTTCTCTGATGGCTAGTGATGATGAGCATTTTTTCATGTGTCTGTTGGCTGCATAAATGTCTTCTTTTGAGACGTGTCTGTTCATATCCTTGGCCCCCTTTTTGTTGTTTTTTTTTTTTTTTCTTGTAAATTTAAGTTCCTTGTAGACTCTGGATCTTTGCCAGATGGGTAGATTGCAAAAATTTTCACCCATTCTGTAGGTTGCCTGTTCACTATGATGATAATTTCTTTTTCTGTCCAGCTCTTTAGTTTAATTAGATCCCATTTATCAATTTTGGCTTCTGTTGCAATTGCTTTTAGTGTTTTGGTCATGAAGTATTTGCCCATGCCTATGTCATGAATGGTATTGCCTAGGTATTTTTTTTTTTTTTTTTTTTTTTTTTTTTTAGTTTTGAGCTTTACATTTAAGTCTTTAACCCATTTTGAGTTAATTTTTTGTGTTAGGTGTAAGGAAGAGGTCCAGTTTTAGTTTTCTGCGTATTGCTAGCCAGTTTTCCCAGCACCATTTATTAAATAGGGAATCCTGTCCCCATTGCTTGTTGGCACATATACACCGTGGAATACTATGCAGCCATAGAGTAGAATGAGTTCATGTCCTTTGCAGGGACATGGATGAACCTGGAAGCTATAATTCTCACCAGACTAATACAGGAACAGAAAACCAAGCACTGCATGTTCTCACTCATAAGTGGAAGTTGAACAATGAGAACCCGTGGACACAGGGAGGGGAATATCACACACTGGGCCTGTCAGGGTGGGGAGCAAGGGGAGGGAGAACATTAGGACAAATACTTAATGCATGCTTGAAACCTAGATGACGGGTTGATAGGTACAGCAAACCACTATGGCACATGTATACCTATGTAACAAACCTGCATGTTCTGCACATGTATCCCAGAAACTAAAATTTAAAAAAAAAAATGCAAAAAACCAACTCCTGGATTTGTTGAGCTTTTGAATTTTTTTGTGTCTCAATCTCTTTTAGTTCAGCTTTGATTTTGATTATTTCTTGTCTTCTGCTAGCTTTGGGATTGCTTTGCTGTAGGTTCTCTAAATCTGTTAGTTTTGATGTTAGATTATTAAATTGAGATCTTTCTAACTTTTTGATGTGGATGTTTAGTGCTATAATTTTTCCTCCTAACACTGCCTTAGCTGTGTCCCAGAGATCCTGGTATGTTGTATCTTTGTTCTCATTAGTTTCAAACAATTTCTTGATTTCTACCTTAATTGCATTATTTACCCCAAAGTCATTCAGAAGCAGGTTATTCATTTTTTATGTAATTGTATGGTTTTGAGCTATTTTCTTATTCTTGAATTCTATTTTAATTGCAGTGTGGTCTGAGAGAGTGGCTGTTATGATTTCAGTTCTTTTTCATTTGCCGAGGAGTGTTTTATGTTTGATTATGTGATCGATTTTAGAGTATGTGCCATGTGGTGGCACATGAGGAGGAGAAGAATGTATATTGTGTCGTTTTGAGGTAGAGAGTTCTGTAGATGTCTCAGGTACCTTTGATCCAGTAATGAGTTTGGGTCCTCAGTATCTTTGTTCATTTTTTGCTTCCATGATCTGTCTAATATTGTCAGTGGGGTGTTGAAGTCTCCCACTATTACTGCAATTGAAGCCTTTTCTTTGTTACCGTTTCTCAAAAATGCTTTGCAGTGTGCTAAAATATATCCTTCTAGAGGCAGAAGTCAGTTGCTTTAAACTGAAACACTGTCATATCACAATATGAATTATGAAATATTTAAAAATATCATTTCCTGTTTGACCACCAGTTGGCATAAACATTACTTTTAAATTGTCGAATTTAAGGCATCTGTATATGTGAGTGATTATTATTAATGCTAGGAAATCATAGATGGTACTGACAAATTGTGTACACCTGTGATGTTATTTCAGTGCATTTGAAGAGATTTCTATTTGATCTCAACCTTTGTTTATGTGTGTAGACACACACACACACTCATATATATTTATAAATAATGTTGAACATATATATTTTGAAAAAAATTTGTATATATATGTATTCAGACCACCAATTATGTAGGAGAGCAGGCATCAAGCAACAGAAATACCCACAAAATAAACTCTGTGTCTGCCCTGAAGAGCTTCCTCTTTACAATAGGGAGTCACTAAAGCACTTAAAACAGGTTAATGAGTATAGTGATGTAATTATGTATAAGGTACAAGATAGCATAGACAGGGGAGATACTTTTCACAGAAAACTTGTAGCAGGGTTTGAAGAATCAGTACATCTCTGGATTATAGTATAAGAAACACACCAGATGAGAAAAAAACTTTGCAGTTACGTTAATTAGTGTGGTGTGTTTTTGGTGAACTGTAAGGAGTTTAAAGTTGCTTGCATGTAAATAAGGATGAGACTAGAGGAAAGGCTGGAGAAGGAGAAAGTGGCCACACAGTGAAAGGCTTTGTAGGCAAAACTGAGGAACATGAACTCTATCCTGTAAGGTATGGGTAGCCTGTGGGAGATTTTAAGGAGAGAATTTCTGTTATCAAAGTAGTATTTTAACAGGGTGACTCTGATTGGTCTAGAGTGTGGCCTAGGGGAGGACAGAACCAGAAGGCAGTAATCAACTAGGTGAGGTAATTGTGTTAATCAGTTCAAGAGATCATAATGGTGTGGATTCAAGTGGTGGAAGGGACGAGGGAAGGACAGATTCTGATACATATGTTATGACAGTGAATTTTATGTGTCCACTTAATGGGTCATGGAGTACCCAGATATTTGATCAAACATCATTCAGTATGTTTGTGAGTGTGTTTTTGGATAAGATTATTTGAACTGGTAGGCTGAGTAAAGCAGATTACCTCCCAAATGTAGGTTGGCCTCATCCAATAAGTGGATGCCCTGAGTTGAAACAAAAAAGTTAACACTTCCTTAAGTAAGGGGGGACTCCCCTTGCTTGAATGCCTTGAGCTGGGATGTGGGTTTTATCCTGCTTTCACACTCAAACTGCAACATCAGCTCTTGAGTCTTAAGTCTGCTGGTTTTTGGACTAGAGCTTACAGTATCCTGGGTCTCCAGCTTGCTGACTGCAGATCTTGGTACTTCTCAGCCTCCATGATTGCTTCAGCCAATTGCTCAACTCAGTTTCTTAAAATATATGGTGTGTGTGTGAATATATATATATATATATATATATATATATTTTTTTTTTTTTTTTTTTTTTCTCTGAAAAACCTTAATACATGTGTCAAAGTTAGAATCAGCATAACATAGTGCTTTCACTGTATGTAGAGGGTAGAAGAGAGAAAGGAGCCAAGGATGGTTTTTTACACTGGGCCTAGTGACAGGAGGGATAGCCACAATATTAGTTGAAATGGAGAACATGTAGGGCAAACATAAATTGTGTTTTTATGTGCGATGCATGAAGACTGTTCAGTTCTATAAAGTTTGTGAGCTTGTAGAGAGTTCAGAAAAAAAATTACCCTTTTGACATTTGGTTCTACGAGTGTTTTATTTCATTTTCACACTGCTATAAAGAACTGCCTGAGGCTGGGTGCGGTGGCTCATATCTGTAATCCCAGCACTTTGGGAGGCTGAGGCGGGTGGATCACCTGATATCAGGAGTTCAAGACCAGCCTGAGCAACATGGTAAAACCTAATTTCTACTAAAAATACAAAAATTAGCTGAGCATGGTGGCACACACCTGTAATCCCAGCTACTAGGGAGGTTGAGGCAGGAGAAGCACTTGAACCCAAGAGGCAGAGATTGTAGTGAGCCGAGATCATGCCACTGCACTTCAGCCTAGGCAATAGAGCAAGACTCAAGACTCCATCTCAAAGGAAAAAAACAAAACAAAACAAAACAAAACAAAAAAAAATGACGGGCTGCATGGAGACTGGATAATTTACAAAGAAAAGAGGTTTAATTGACTCACAGTTCCAAATGGCTAGGGAGACCTCAGAAAACCCACAATCATGGTGGAAGGGGATGCAGGTATGTCTTACATGGCAGCAGGTGAGAGAAAGAGCAAAGGGGGAAGAGCCCCTTATACAACCATTAGATCTCATGAGAACTCACTTACTATCATGAGAACACCATAGGGGAAACTATCACCATGATCCAGTCACCTCCTACCAGGTCCCTCCCTTGAAACATGGGGATTACAGTTCAGGATGAGATTTAGGTGGGGACACAGAGCCAAACCATATTATTCCACCACTGGTCCCTCTCAAGTCTCATATCCGTCTCACATTTTAAAACACAATCATCCCTTTCCAACAGTCCCCCAAAGTCTTAACTCATTTCAGCATTAACTCAAAAATTCAAAGTCCAAAGTCTCATGTGAGACAAGGCAAGTCCCTTTCACCTATGAACCTGTAAAATCAAAAGCTGCTTAGTTACTTCCAAGATACAATGGGGGTACAGGCATTATGTAAATGCTCCTGTTCCAAATGGGAGAAATTGGCCAAAACAAAGGGGTCTACAGACCCCATGCAAGTGCAGAATCCAGTGGGGCAGTCAAATCCTAAAGGTCTGAAATGATCTCCTTTGATTCTGTGTCTCACATCTGCTGATGCAAGGGGCGCCCATGGCCTTCAGCAGCTCCATCGTAGGCTGGCATTGAGTGCCCATGGCTTTTCCAGGCACGCAGTGCAAGCTGTTGGTGGATCTACTATTCTGGGATCTGGGGGACAGGAGCCCCCTTCTCTCGGCTTCACTAGGCAGTGCCCCAGTGGGACTCTACCGCGGCTCCAACCCCCATTTGCTTTCCACACTGCCATAGCAGTGGCTCTCCATGAGGGCTCTCCCCCTGCAGCAGACTCACGCATCCTCTGAAATCTAGTCAGTGGTTTCCAGACCTTAATTGTTGAATTTTGTGCACCTGCAGGCCCAACACCATGTAGAAGCTGCTTGGAGCTTACACCCTCTGAAGCAATAGCCCAAGCTTTACTGTGGCCCCTTTCGGGTAGAACTGGAGCTGGAGCAATTGGGATACAGGGCACCAAGTCCCTAGGCTGCACAGAGCAGGAGTGTGGTCCTGGGCCCAGCCCAGGAAGCCATTTTATCCTACTAGGCCTGGGGACCTGTGATGGGAGGGGCTGCGTTAAAGGTCTCTGACATCCGTGCAGACATTTTCCCCATTGTCTTGGAGATTAACATTAGACTCCTTGTTATTTATGTAAATTTCTGCAGCTGGTTTGAATTTCTCCCAAGAAAATAGGTTTTTATTTTCTAAGACATGGTCAGGCTGCAAATTTTCTAAACTTTTATGCTCTGTCACCTCTTGAATGCTTTGCTGCTTTGAAATTTCTTCATCTGGATTCCCTAAATCATCTCTTTCAAGTTCAAAGTTCCCAGTAGGGGCCGACAGACATGTCATACAGGAGAGCTCTGGCTAGCATCTGGCAGGTGCCCCTCTGGGACAAAGCTTCCAGAGAAAGGAACAGGCAGCAATCTTTGCTGTTCTCCAGCCTCTGCTGGTGATACCCAGGAAAATGGTCTGGAGTGGACCTCCAGCAAACTCCAACGGACCTGCAGCAGAGGGGCCTGTTAGAAGGAAAAGTAACAAACAGAAAGGAATAGTATCAACATCAAATAAAAATAAGTCCACTGAGACCCCAGCTGAAGGTCACCTACTTCAAAGACCAAAGGTAGATAAATCCATGAAGATGGGGAGAAACCAGTGCAAAAAAGCTGAAAATTCTAAAAACCAGAACACCTCTTCTCCTCCAAAGGATCACAACTCCTCACCAGCAAGAGAAGAAAACTGGACAGAATGAATTGGATGAATTGACAGAAGTAGGCTTCATAAGGTGGGTAATAAACTCCTCCAAGCTAAAGGAGCTTGTTCTAAGCCAATGCGAGGAAGCTGAGAACCTTGGTAAAAGGTTAGGCAAATTGCATACTAGAATAACCAGTTTAGAGAAGAACATAAATGACCTGATGCAGCTGAACAACACAACACGAGAACTTCATGAAGCATACACAAGTGTCAATAGCTGAATTGATCAAGCAGAAGAAAGGATATCAGAGATTGAAGATCAACTCAATGAAATAAAGTGAGAAAACAAGATTAGAGAAAAAAGAATGAAAAGAAACAAACAAAGCATCCAAGAAATATGGGACTATGTGAAAAGACCATATACTATGCTTGATTGGTGTACCTGAAAGTGACTGGGAGAATGGAACCAAGTTGGAAAACACTCTTCAGGCTGTTAGCCAGGAGAACTTCCCCAAACTAGCAAGGCAGGCCAACATTCAAATTCAGAAAATACAGAGAACACCACAAAGATACTTCTCAAGAAGAGCAACCCCAAGACACATAATCATCAGATTCACCGAGGTTGAAATGAAGTAAAAATGTTAAGGGCAGCCTGAGAGATAGATGGGGTTACCCACAATGGGAAGCCCACCAGACTAACAGCAGATCTCTCTGCAGAAATTTTACAAGCCAGAAGAGAGTGGGGGCTGATATTCAACATTCTTAAAAAAAAGAATTTTCAACCCAGAATTTCATATCCGGCCACACTGAGCTTCGTAAGCGAAGGAGAAATAAAATTCTTTACAGACAAGCAAATGCTGAGAGATTTTGTCACCACCAAGCCTGCTTTATAAGAGCTCCTGAAGGAAGCACTAAACATGGAAAGCAACAACCAGTACCAGTCACTGCAAAAACATACCAAATTGTAAAGACCATTGACGCTATGAAGAAACTGCATCAACTAACGGGCAAAATAACCAGCTAGCATCATAATGGCAGGATCAAATTCACATGTAACAATATTAACCTTAAATGTAAAAGGGCTAAATGTCACAATTAAAAGACACAGACTGGCAAACTGGATAAGAAGTCAAGACCCATCAGTGTGCTGTATTCAGGAGACCCATATCACATTCAAAGACACACATAGCCTCAAAATAAAGGGATGGAGGAATATTTACCATGCAAATGGAAACCAAAAAGGCAGGTATTGCCATCCTAGTCTCTGATAAAACAGACTTTAAACCAACAAAAATCAAAAGAGACGTAGAAGGACATTACATAATGTCCTTTCTCAGCAAACACAACAGCAGATCAATATAACAAGAAGAGCTAACTATCCTAAATATATATGCACCTAATACAGGAGCACCCAGATTCATAAAGCAAGTTCTTAGCGACCTACAGAGAGACTTAAGACTTCCACACAATAATAGTGGGAGACTTAAACACCCCATCGTCAATATTAGGCAGATCAACAGGACAGAAAATTAACAAGGATATCCAGGACTTGAACTTAGCTCTGGACCAAGCAGACTGAACAGGCATCTACAGGACTCTCCACCACAAATCAACAGAATATACATTTTTCTCAGCACCACATCACACTTATTCTAAAATTCACCACATAATTGGAAGTAAAACACTTCCTAACAAATGCAAAAGAAGGGAAATCATGACAAACAGTCTCTCAGACCACAGTGCAATCAAATTAGAACTCAAGATTAAGAAACTCACTCAAAACTGCACAACTGCGTGGAAACTTAACAATCTGCTCCTGAATGACTACTGAGTACATAACGAAATGAAGGCAGAAATAAAGATGTTCTTTGAAACCAATGAGAACAAAGACACAACATAGCAGAATCTCTGGGACACATTTAAAGAGGTGTGTAGAGAGAAGTGTATGGCCCTAACATCACAATTTAAAAAAAAAAAAAAAACTAGAGAAACAAGAGCAAACAAATTTAAGAAGTAACAGAAGACGAGAAATAAATAAGATCAGAGCAGAGCTGAAGGAGATAGAGACACAAAAAAACCCTTGAAAAAATCAGTGAATCCAGGAGCTGGTTTGAAAAGATCAACAAAACAGATAGACCGCTAGCCAGACTAATAAAGAAGAAAAGAGAGAAGAATCAAATAGATGCAGCAAAAAATGATAAAGGGGATAATCACCATGTATCCCACAGAAATACAAACTACCAACAGAGAATTCACAACCTCTATGCAAATAAACTAGAAAATCTAGAAGAAATGGAGAAGTTCCTGGACATGTACACCCTCCCAAGATTCAAAGCCCTGAAATGACTAATAACAAGTTCTGAAATTGAGGCAGCAATTAATAGCCTACCAACCAAAAAAAGTCTAGACTGATTCACAAGCCAAACTCTAGCAGAGGTACAAATAAGAGCTGGTACCATTCCTTCTGAAATTATCCCAAACACTAGAAAAACAGGGAATCCTCCCTAACACATTTTTTGAGGCCAGCATCATCCTGATACCAAAACCTGGCAGAGACAAAACAAAAAAAGAAGATTTCAGGCCAATATCCCTGATGAACATCGATGTGAAAATCCTCAGTAAAATACTGGCAAACTGAATCCAGCAGCACATCATCAAAAAACTTATCTACCATGATGAAGTTGGCTTGATCCTTGGAATGCAAGGCTAGTTCAGCATACTCAAATGAATAAACATAATCCATCACATAAACAGAACCAATGGCAAAAATCACATGATTATCTCAATAGATCCAGAAAAGGTCTTTGACAAAATTCAGCAGCCCTTTATGCTAAAAACTCTCCATAAACTCGGTATTGATGGAACGTATCTCAAAATAATAAGAGTTTTATGACAAACCCACAGCCAATATCATACTGAATGGGCAAAAACTGGAAGCATTCCCTTTGAAAACCCACACAAGACAAGGATGCCCTCTAGCTCACCACTCTCATTCAACATAGTACTGGAAGTTCTGGCCAGGGCAATCAGGCAAGAGAAGGAAGTAAAGGGTATTCAATTAGGAAAAGAGGAAGTCAAATTGTGTCTGTTTGCGGATGATGTGATTGTATGTTTAGAAAATCCCATTGTCTCTGCCCCAAATCTCTTAAGCTCATAAGCAACTTCAGCAAAGTCTCAGGATACAAAATCAACGTGCAAAAATCACAAGCATTCTTATACACCAAGAACAGACAGACAGCCAAATCATGAGTGAACTCCCATTCACAATTGCTACTAAGAGAATAAAATACCTAGGAATCCAACTTAGAAGGGATGTGAAGGACCTCTTCAAGAACTACAAACCACTGCTTAAGGAAATAAGAGGAGATGCACAGAAAATGGAAGAACATTCCATACTCATTGATAGGAAGAATTGTATCGTGAAAATGAACATACTGCCCAAAGTAAATTTAGATTCGATGTATCCCCATTAAGCTACCATTGACTTTCTTCACAGAATTGGAATAAAACTAATTTAAATTTCATATGGAACCAAAAAAGAGCCCACATTGCCAAGACAATCCTAAGCCAAAAGAACAAAGCTGGGGGCATCACGCTACCTGACTTCAAACTATACTACAAGGCTACAGTAATCAAAACAGCATGGTACTGTTACCAAAACAGAGATATAGACCAATGGAACAGAACAGAGCCCTCAGAAATAACACCACACATCTACAACCATCTGATCTTGGACAAACCTGACAAAAACAAGAAATGGGGAAAGGATTTCCTATTTAATAAATGGTGCTGGGAAAACTGGCTAGCCATATGTAGAAAGCTGAAACTGGATCCCTTCCTTACTCCTTATACAAGAATGAATTCAAGATGGATTAAAGACTTAAATGTTAGACCTAAAACCATAAAAACCCTAGAAGAAAACCTAGGCAATACCATTCAGGACATAGGCATGGGCAAAGACTTCATGACTAAAACACCCAAAGCAATGGCAACAAAAGCCCAAATTGACAAATGGGATCTAATTAAACTGAAGAGCTTCTGCACAGCAAAAGAAACTATCATCATAGTGAACAGGCAGCCTACAGAATGGGAGAACATTTTTGCAAACTATCCATCTGACAAAGGGCTAATATCCAGAATCTACAAAGAACTTAAACAAATTTACAAGGAAAAAACCCAACCCCATAAAAAAGTGGGTGAAGGATTTGAACAGACACTTCTCAAAAGAAGACATTTATGCAGCCAACAAACATATGAAAAAAAGCGCATCATCGCTGATCATTAGAGAAATGCAAATCAAAACCACAATGAGATATCACTTCATGCCAGTTAGAATGGCAATCATTAAAAAGTCAGGAAACAACAGATGCTGGAGAGGATATTGAGAAATAGGAATGCTTTTACACTGTTGGTGGGAGCGTAAATGAGTTCAACCTTTGTGGAAGACAGTATGTCGATTCCTCAAGGATCTAGAATCAGAAATACCATTTGACCCAGAAATCCCATTACTGGGTATATACCCAAAGGATTATAAACCATTCTGCTATAAAGACATATGCACATATGTGTTTATTGCAGCACTGTTCACAATAGCAAAGACTTGGAACCAACCCAAATACCCATCAATAATAGACTGGACAAAGAAAATGTGGCTCATATACACCATGGAATACTATGCAGCCATGAAAAAGAATGAGTTCATGTCCTTTGCAGGGACATGGATGAAGCTGGAAACCATCCTTCTCAGCAAGGTAACACAACAGCAGAAAACCAAACCCCGCACGTTCTCACTCGTAAGTGGGAGTTGAACAATGAAAGCACATGGACACAGGGAGTGGAACATCACACACTATGGCTTGTAGGGGTTTTAGGGGGCTTGGGGAGGGATAGCATTAGGAGAAATACCTAATGTAGATGATGGGTTGATGGCTGCAGCAAACCACCATGACATGTGAACACCTATGTAACAAACCTGCATGTTCTGCACATGTACTCCATAACTTAAAGTATAATATAAATAAAAAGAAGTGAAGCTCAGAACAAACAAAGTTCCACAGATCTCTAGGGCAGAGGCAAAATGCTGCCAGTCTCTCTGCTAAAGCATAGCAAGAGTTACTTTTACTCCAGTTCCCAATAAGTTCCTCATCTGCACCTGAGACCACCTCAGCCTGGGCTTTACTGTTTACATCACTATAACATTTTGGTCTCAATCATTTAACAGGTCTTTAGGAAGTTCCAAACTTTCTGACATCTTCCTGTCTTCTTCTGAACCCTCAAAATGGTTACAATCTGTGCCTTTTACCCAATTTCAAAGTTGCTTCCACATTTTCAGGTTATCTTTATAGCAGTACCCCATTCTCTACCCACATTGCTATAAAGAACTTCCCCAAACTGGGTAATTTACAAAGAAAATAAGTTCTGTTGACTCACATTTCCACATGGCTGGGGCGGCCTCAGGGAACCCACAGTCATGGTGGAAGGGGAAGCAGGCACGTCTTACATGCGGAGAGAGAGTGTGAAGGGGGAAGGAGCTCCTTATAAAACCATCAGGTCTTGTGATAACTCACTATCATGAGAACAACATGGCAGTAACCACCTCCATGATCCAATTACCTCCCACCAGGCCCCTCCCTTGACATGTGGGTATTACAGTTTGAGATGAGATTTAAATGGGGACACAGATCCAAACCATATCAATGGGTTTAATTTTATGGGTAAGTTAGGGAATGTAGAAATAAGTAAGAAAGGCATCAAGAATTCATGTGACTGGGCAGAGTGGGTGGCACCTGTAATTCCAGTGACTTGGGAGGCTGAAGTGGAAGGATCCCTTGAGGGCAGGAATCAGGATGTGAGACCAACCTGGGCAACAAGTGAGACAGTCTCCTGAAAAAAAAAGAAAAAGAGCTGGTGTGGTTGTGAATAATTTTGAGGGGGAGCTCAAAATATACAGATTTACTGTTAATCTTGGTGTGGGTATTCCTAGGGCAGGATGTGTGACAGGTGGGTCCCATCTCTATTTTGTTAAGTATACTTGAGATCCACTCTAAAATGGTAAATGAGTTCAAGGTGGACCTTAAAAACAAAGAAAATGGAAGGGTGAAGGGTTCAGCAAAATGAAATAGAAAGTCTGTGGGATCCAATGCATAAGAGGGACTTAGAATATTGTAGATGGACTATGTAGGTTTTGTTTATTAATTTTTTTTTTTTTTACAAGACGAAGTCTCACTCTGTCACCAAGGCTGGAGTGCAGTGGCACCATCTCGGTTCACTGAAACCTTCACCTTCCATGTTCAAGCAATTCTCCTGTCTCAGCCTCCCGAGTAGCTGGGATTACAGGCACACACCACCACACCCAAATGACTTTTGTATTTTCAGTAGAGACAGTGTTTTACCATGTTGGCCAGGCTGGTCTTGAACTCTTGACCTCGTGATCTGCCCACCTCAGACTCCCATGTGCTGGGTGTTTATTATAACTTTTAATTGACATTTCATGTACTTTTGGTTATAATTGCATACTTTAGCATAATTTAGATTTCTGATCTCCATAATTATGTAATAATAATAGAAAACATGAAACAACATGTGTCAAACTGTGCTGGAGTGGGGGGTGTGTGTGTGTGTGTATGTGTGTATTTTACCTCTATTAAATCTAATGACAAACAGGTAGGTGCAATAAATTGGAGAGACGTTATCCCAAGCTCATCTCCCCAATAAGATATGAAGAGAGAAACCTTACTTGACTTTTGCTTTACCTTAGTGTCTTCTGGAAAAACGGGAATTACATAAAGCGGCACCAGCATGGCTTCGTTACCTTTTCTCTCCTTTGGGCATGATGCTTCTTTGAAGTCTAACTCAGTCATACAAGCAGAGAATGGAATCTGATTGTAGTTTTGAAAGAACCATTTAAAGGCACAAGGATGTATTAGTCTATGTCCATGCTGTATATTACTCAAATGAGAAAGGGTACTTAAAAATCTTATCTTTATGAATAAATATTTATGACTATTATCAGATATTATAACCCATTAATAATAATATTGAAAATGTTTAATCTTTTCTAAGAAAACTTTTTTCCTATTTATGTTTTTCCTCTTGTAAAGACACATACTATAGTCACAGCTGCCCAATATTATTCATCTTATTAGGGAATGAGTGGTTTCCAATATGGAAGCATTGGCTTCCAGTGTAAATGCTATTTGTAGTTATCAGAGTTTTCATCATTGAGGACAGATAGGAGCAGAACTAAATTGGTTATGGGTTACAAAAGTTATTAATAGTAGATGCTATGAAAAAGCATATTATTGGCTTTTTGTTGGTTGATTTTAAATAATTATTGCAATAGCCACATTCTTTTGGTTTCTGTCTCTCTCTCTCTCTCCCCCTCTCTCTCCCCTCCCACTCCCTCTTTCCCTCTCTCTCTCTCTTTCTGTCTTCCTCTCTCTCTTACCCCCGGCCTTCTCCTTCTCTCTGTTTCTAATTCTGTCCTTCTATCTGATCTTTCTAGGCTATCTATGTAATTGTTGTGGTTTGGTATAAT
This sequence comes from Macaca thibetana thibetana, assembly GCF_024542745.1. Taxonomy (NCBI): domain Eukaryota; kingdom Metazoa; phylum Chordata; class Mammalia; order Primates; family Cercopithecidae; genus Macaca; species Macaca thibetana. Next base: position 74,956,861 of record NC_065581.1, read on the forward strand.
TTTCCAAGGAGTTGATCATGGTTCATTATAAATATTAAAGATAAGAGAAGACCTGTTATAGCCCGCAGCAAGTTGCAGCTCTAAGCGTTTCCCCTGATGAAGTGTCTGCTACAGATGATTCTATTGTTTAGTGAAAGGATCACAAATATGACAAGAGACAGAGCCTCTGGCCTCAAGGAACTCATAAACAAGTGGATAACATGTAGAAATCAATGAACACTATAATGGAAATGTACAGAAGCTGGAATAGAGCATACAGCCTCTTCGCTGTCATTGGAAGGTGATTGGACTTGGAATGTAATGATTTTGCTTGTTCACCGTGTGGCTTTTCTCAGTTGTCTTAATCAAACTGAGCTCCGTTTTCTAATTGGCAAATTAGATATCAAAATAACATACTTTTCAGGGTTTTTGTGAATATCAGTTGAATTATTTGATGAATCTAGTTCGTATAATAAAATATGAATATAAGATTCTTTTATTCAGCTTGATATTTTGACTTTAACAATGGAAGCCATATTGTGTGAAATCCCAGCGTAGTTCTCTGTTGCAATGTTAAAGCATTCCTTTAGAGCACTGAAAGGAGATTCTTCTGTGTATGTTTTTCCATATTAGCATTTCTAACATATGCTCTCATGACATTTTTTCTGATTGTATAGAAATAAAGCAGCCCGTAAGAAAGGTGGTCAATTTTGTGTATTCCTGTCCCCATAGCATACATTGGTAGAGGTACTCCTTCAAATTTGTACTTGTCATGCCTGAAGGGGATTAGATGGAGTGGATGTGGCTTGCCAAAAGGCATGGCAGTGAGAAGTAAAGAGAAAAACTAGCAATCGCATTTTTCTTCCCAATTTATCCATTGGTAGAATTCATTTTCTGACTTTTTCTTGAAATAATGACACATGAAGTTAAGCTTACCTTTAAGGTTAATGCAATTGTTCTACTTTTTAAATTATTTTAACTTACATGAAAGAAAAGTATAATTTTCTAGATTACTGTAGTCCATATTTCCCGTTTATTTATGTGAAGAATGAAGTTGATGTCTTGAGAAGTCATTTTCAGTGTCTATTTACTTAAAATGATCAGTCCATCTGGCTGTGTTAGTATAGAAATAGGCCAGGCGTTGTGACTCATGCCTGTAATCCCAGCACTTTGGGAGGCGGAGGCGGGCGGATCACAGTGTCAAGAGATCGAGACCGTCCTGGCTGACATGGTGAAACCCTGTCTCTACTGAAAATACGAAAATTAGCTGGGTGTGGTGGCATGTGCCTTTAGTCCCAACTACTCGGGAGGCTGAGGCAGGAGAATCGTTTGAACCTGGGAGGTGGAGGTTGCAGTGAGCTGAGATCACGCCACTGCAGTCCTGCTTGGCAAGAGAGCAAGACTCCATCTCACCAAAAAAAAAAAAAAAAAAAAAAAAAGCCACATGCAGTTTAATGTTTGCTGATAGGTCATTGTTCTGGTTACAACTACTTTTTGAACTTTCTGCATTGTCATCTCCTTTTAAGCATGGCATATAGAAGTTGTAGTGATCATTAGGAAGGACATATCTGCACATTTTTGGTGGTTATAGTAGACACTTGTTAAATGAATGAACTCTAAGTTAAAGCTGAATCCTCCAGTTCTACCTCATCAGCTTCTGATTTTTCTGAAGGACAAGAGCGACACATTAGATAGATTTAGGAATATATGGTGGAGAATGTAGAAGATGTCACGTTTACCATTATTTTTGTGCACTGTTCAACTACTGTCCCCCTTTCTCAAAATGTAAGAAAATATGACTGTCAGGTGAAATCTCCTTTAACTTCCTGTATGCCAGTAGTAGTTCTGTACAACCCTATGCTTTCTTATCCTCTTTCCTTCAGCTTAGAGAAAAGTGTTCACTTTGACATTACAGATCCCAGCCCATCCACTGGGTCCTTGACTCAGTCTCCTATCTTCTCCAGGGCCATGTCTCACCTGCCATTCTTTTCTCTTATTTCCAGCCTCTGCTTATCCATTGTGTTTTTTCTTTGTTTTTAATTGCTCATTTCACTCAATTTGTCATGCCACGTTTGTCTGTAGTTGCTATCCATTTTATGCTTTCCTGATCTAAGTCCTCAGAAGTGTCCTTCACTTACTTTCCTCACTTACTTCCAGTCTTCACTTACTTTCTTCACTTCCAGTCTTTGCTTACTTTCTTCTCATTCACTCTTTAGTCCGTTGCAATAAGTTCTCTGTCTGCCACCCTGTCCAATTGATCAAAACTGCTCTGGATAAACCTGCTATGAATGAGGTCACTTATTTTTTTTGTTGCTTTTTTAAATTAGCAATTCCAACAGATATTTTTTCAACCTATTGTTTTGGTGGATTTTTTTGCTTCATGTATGTAACTCTTCTTGAAACTGTTTCCTTTACTTTTATGACACAATCGTTTTTTTCTTGTACCTTTTAAATTGTTCCTTCTCTATTTGCTTAATGACTGTTATAGCTTCAAATATTGATCCTATTCAGGGTACCTTTTTTGATCCTTTGTTTACTCAGTGCCCATACTCTCTCTGAGTGATTGTAACCATTTTTATGGTTTCTACTATCTATACACTGATAACTCCTAAAATGCATTTTCAGTCTAGACCTTCTCCCCGGTCTTAGGCTTGTGTGAACAGTTTCTAAAGGATCATCTCTGACTAGATTTTCTCCAGCTGCTTCAGAGTTTACATGACTAAACCTGAACTTTTTATAGTCTCTCCTAAGCCAGTCCTTCTATCTTTTTACTATTTCAGTTGGTAGCACCATAATCTACCTTGTCACCTAAGTCAGAACCATGGAATGCATTTATTCATACTTCCACTTCATTGCCCATATTCAGTCAATAAGCTGGTCTGCAGATTACATGTTGATATTTTGTGTTTATTTTCCCAGTCAGTCCTTTTCTTTCTCTTCCACTGCAGCTGCTTAGTTCATTTCACTCTTCACCGATGTTGGGACTAATAGAAGTGTTTTCAGTTGATCTCTCAATGTTTTATCATGTTCTCCTCAAATAAGCCCTTCCTATAACCAACAGAATGATGGAATTAAAATAAGACCATTTCATTTTTCTGCATTACAACTTTCAGTGCCTCATTCCTGCTCCCACTGCTGACAGTAATATTTCTCATACTTAGTTTCATGGATATGTGTGTGTGCTTCAGAATATTCAATGAGAACTTTTCAATTTGGTTTGTGCGTTTCACTGATAATCATTTTAAAAACAACCACCACTTTGTGTTTATGATGGCGTGTCTGTCAAAGAGTGACCTAGAGTAATTAGATTTAGCTTTAAATGCAGTATTTTTCAGCCAATATGAGGAAATTCTAGAAGTCATAGACATAGTTTCATGGATCTATACTACATACACATATGTACATACACAGGTACATACACATGTATATACATATATATACACACACATATATATGATATGCATACACAGAAATATGTAGATATCTGTATATATTTATATTTGTATATCAGATATTTTATGTGTGTATCTGCATAATTTTTCCAAAGGGGTCTTAATATTATTCAAGTTGGAAATTCACTCTACACTTTATAGGATGAATTGTAAGATTCTTAATATGTCCTGTATTATCTTTTATGATCTGCCCTCTACATTATGTATCTTAGTCTCTTACCTTATACTTTCTGTGGAAGCAACATCAAATTACTTGAGAGTCCTCATAAACACAAATGCTATTATTTTTCCTGTTGTATTTATGCGTTTACACTTACCCCTTAGGTGTATGGAATTATCTTGCCCTCTCTCTTCTCCTAACTTTAACTTTGAACTCCTACTTTATAAGTAGTTCCATCATGACCTCTTCCAGGATACACTTATCTAACAAGGTAGGCTGTTCAGTGGCCCTCCTGATTTTATAGTTCCCTCGGCAAATCTCTATGTCTGGGTACACCTTATTGCTTTGTAGTTACTTATTGGATTCACTACCAGACTGTGACCTTCTTCGGGTCTTGTGGCTTTCTCCTCTGCATTTTTCAAGCATGGCATTGTAATTGAATGAAAGATAATGACCTGAAAATACATGAATGAATCACCTTTCTACCCAAGAAGATAAAGACCTTTTTTCTACAGTCTCTGCAATTTCTTTCACAGTTTTTTCTTTACTCAGTTTTGACACTACTGCTTGTTAAATGCTTAATGTGTATTTATATACTTCATTTCTTATTTTAAATAAGTATCAATGGCTAGTTTTACATGAAGAAATTTCAACTGCATGAAGATAATCCTTCTATTCCTTTATTTTTCAGGAAACCTATCTTCCCAGTTGGAGGCTCAGGAACCTAAGAGTTCTGAAAGTACATTAGCTTCGATGGAAGATTCTGGATGTGATTTGTCAAATGAGCAGAGAACTGAATCCTCAGACCTGTCCCAGCACTTTGTAGAAAGCTGTACCCCCACTCACTTTCCACCACTGCCTCTTGTGAAAAGACCTTGTGCTATCCTGCAAAATCCTTTGTCTTCTCACATGCAATTCTTGCAATATCTTCTTGAATTAAAGAACTTGACAGAATCAGGTAATCTTAAAAGAGACTTAACCCACTTTGAAAAAGACTCTTCCACAGTCTCTGATTCTGTTTTTCAGTTGCTGGATGGCCTGATCACTTTTTACCGTAATCCCAAACTTCCTTTTTCAAGATTTTGGACAGAAGCTGTTGGTACTTTAGCTAGTCTGATCAGTGACTGTAACTTATCTAGTCATATTCTTAAAAAGTGTTCCAAGAAGTTGGAAGAATTTGAGAAAACCCTACTACATGCTATTTTAGGAAACAATCATATAAATCGGGTAAGTAATAAATCCCTCTTTTATTTATAAAATGCTAGTAATTTTAGTGAGCATCTCTTTGAGTAATGGCTGTTGTTGTCCCTTAGCCTTGTGGTTCAAGGAGTCCCTTAATGGGTCTTTTTCTGCAGCTGTCTGCAGCTCTTATCTGTCATGATGTCTCCACCTCTAGCCTCTGATTTCTACAATATAGTTTTCTGCATAGATGCCTTTGCTTCAAGCTTGTTCTTCTCTGCTTTGAATTACTTTCTCTGTTTTATTATCAGCACCCTTGGATTCTTTTCTTCTTTCTGTTTTCCCTTTTCCGTTTCTATTTCCTATTGTTCAAAAAGTCTCAAAACTTTTGAGAAAACCACTAACAAATAAGGTTGTCTAAACTTAACTTCTGTGAGTGTTAAATTCCTCACGATGGATTCTCTGTACTGTATTGAATTTGCTCTTTTTCTGTCATTGACTAGCAAATATCTTGGGGTTGAGGAATATTTTTCTCTTCTTTTGACCTTTCCCTTGTAAGTGGCAAATGCCTCATGGACCCTCTGCAGGTGTGGGTGAATTGGATAAATTGGCTAAGGAGCACATAATATAAAGCTTTATTATGTTTTTTTCTTATTTATTTAACATGGCTTAGAAAGATTTACTCAGGGATTCTTTTTTAACAAGTGACATTGAGATAACCTGAAGTTGTTTTGTTGTTTGGCTCTTGAGACATGGTAGAGAATTTCTTTTTCAAATTATTTCTGCCTTCTTTGCTATCTGATCCTTTTACTGGGAAATTCCAAATGGCTTCACATTTTAATCCTCTTGAATTGACTACCAAAATATAATAGAATAAACCAAACGGTCTATCTAACTTATTTACTATATTTCACTGTAGGAAACAGGTTATTGGAGCTTGTTTCTTTGGATACATCATTGTTAAATATTTGCCTCAGTGCTACGATCTAACATTTAGAGTTTTTGTACAGTGGAGGCTTTATCTGAGTTTTCAAAATTTTGATAAAATTTGCACTGCTAAACCAATTTGTTTCATGTACAGCTGTTCTTTCCTTCTCTATTAAGGTATGATTGGATCAATATTTTATAAACTTTATGATTAAGCTTTTGGCATTTGTGAAAGATATTGAATTTTCTGTCTGGAAAATGGAAATCTTTTTCTTTGGACATGGTCAATCAGGAATTAAATATCAGATTTGCCATAGTTGTATCTGAGATATAAAATCCATTTCTAAATCATCAAAATATCTTAAATACTTCATATTTTTTAAACTTCTTTTTATACTTTTGCTTTCTTTTAAAAACTACTTTAAGCAGTCTTTATGTAACTTGGAACCTTGAAGATACTGGCATTTATATTCCATATCAGAGTTACTGAATGATGCAAATATTTTCCAGTCTAGTCTTTGCCTTTATATATGTATTGGAGGTTGATATGACTTACTCCTACACAAGAGTAACCTTGGGAATTGTATGGAAGGAGGAGTATGTGTAGAATAAACTACACATAAACTTGTGAAAGTCCTCTTTACTCTTTCCTCCACCTTCCTCAAGCCGATGGACAGAGTCTTGGAGGTGCAAGATATGCTGCCTGAGGTTGGTGGAGGCGTGACATAAACACTTCCTTGGTTGCCTCAGCTGGTATCTTGCTAGGTTCCATGCAGTCCAAGTTCCCTGACTCTGAGCCCAGCACAGCACCAAGACTTGTGCAGGAATTGCAGTCCTTGTGGTCTAGGTTGCCCTTCATGTTTATTTATAACCCCAAAAAAGTTTAGTCCATGGTGGCAGGGCTTGCCAAAACTCAGGTTCCAACTGCAACAGTTACCCCTGTAAGAAAGCCATTCATTCACTTGTTCTTCTACTGTTGACCAACTTTTCAGCAATGGCTGGCACGATGGCAAGTGACATAAGAAATATATACTTCATCTATAGAACCACCTATACCATCACAAGTTTGAAATGAAAACTATAGTTTTCATTTGTTGTAGAGACTTCCTGGTTTTGGTATCAGGATAATCCTGACCTCATAAAATGTGTTTGGAAGTGGACCTTTTTATTTTCAGGAAAAGTTTAAGAAAGATTGTTCTTAATTCCTCTTTGAATGTTTGGTAGGATTCACCTGTGTGGTCAGCAGATTATTTGTTGGGAGACTTTTTTTTTTTTTTTTTTTTTTTTTTAGACGGAGTCTCACTCTGTCACCAGGCTGGAGTGCAGTGGCACTGCAACCTCCACTTCCTGGGTTCAGGCGATTCTCCTGCCACAGCCTCCCGAGTAACTGGGACTACAGGCGCATGCCACCACGCCCAGCTAATTTTTGTGTTTTTAGTAGAGATGGGGTTTCACCATATTGACCAGGATGGTCTCAATCTCTTGACCTCATGATTTGCCTGCGTCAGCCTCCCAAAGTACTAGGATTACAGGCATGAGCCACCACACCCGGCCTGTTGGGAGACTTTTGATTGCTGATTCAATCCCCTTATTTGTTACTGGTCTTTTCAGGCTTTCTGTTTCTTCCTGATTCAGTTTTGGTAAGTTGCATGTTTTTAGAAATTTATCAATTTCTTATAAGTCATCCGGATTGTTGGCATATAATTGTTCATAACATTTCCTCTATGATGCATTTTCTGTCTAAGGCATCCATTATAATATCTCCTTTTTGATTTCTGATTTTGTCTTCTTTTTCTTTTCTTACTCTAGGTAAGGGTTTGTCAATTATTTTATCTTTTCAAAAGGCAAACTCATAGATTTTTTTTTTATTTTTAAACTGTTTCCTTGTTCACAATTTATTTTTTTGCTCCAATCTTTATTATTCTCTTTCTTCTGCTTATTTTGGGCTTAGTTTATTCTTTGTAGTGGACTTTAATACCTCAATTACAATAATGGATGGAACATCCAGACAGAAAAATCAATAAAGAAACAACTGACTTGAACGATGCTGTAGAGTAAATGGATTTAATTGACCTATACATAACTTTCCACTCAACAGCAGAAGAATACACATTCTTCTCAAGTGCACACAGAATGTTCTCCAGGATAAATGAAATTTTAGGTCACAAAACATGTCTTAACCATTTTAGAAGTTCAAAAGCTTTCTAGATGTTTCTTTCTGACCACAATATAATGAAATTAGAATTCAACAACAATATGTAAAATGTTAAAATTTATAAGTATGTAGAAACTAAACAATAAAATTTTGAACAAACTTTGTGTCAAAGAAGAAATCAAAGGGAAATTCAAAAGTATCTCAAGACAAACAAAAATGGAAACAGAATTTACCAAAACCTGTGGGATGCAGCAAAAGTAGTAATAAGGAAATTTATAAGGATAAATGTCTACATAAAAAAATAAGAATCTTAAGTGAACAAGTTTTCAATTATTTTTAGCATAGAGATTAATAGCTGGAATTAGAATTCTGAAGCTTTTACTCACTAGCTATAACCTTAGATAAGTTAACTAACTTCCACGTTCTACATCTGTAAAATGTAGGTAATAAATGTGACTTCATAGGGCTAAATACTTAGCATAATATCTGACATCATATAAAAACTTAATAAATGTTTCTTTTTGTTATGTTTCTCTTGAGGAAGTGATTATATCTTATTTTCTCCACTATGCCCAAGACAATGTTGAGTTTGTTGTAGCAGCAACGTGAGGTATTTTTTTGAATTGAAAATAAGATATTGAAAAGAAGTGACAACTTATATTTCGTATACCCTCATAAACTTAAATACCGTCAGCTGATTTTCTAAGCAACAGCTCTTATTAATACCATGACATTCCTGAAACACCTCCATATATATTAGGAAGTTGTATATTATCTCTTTGTGTCACTATTTTCCACAGCTACAGCTTCCAATTGACCAATGAGCTTAGTAAGGCATAGTGGATATTTTTCTTTCTGTTTTAATTATGGAAAGTCCTTTGTAAATTTAACTATTTGAATGTCATGGTTTTAATTACTCTTTCCACTGGTCCCTTCCTATAGAGCTGTGCTATGTTGCATCTCTGATATAGCATTTTGAAGTTGGTGATTCCCTCTTAATACTGTCAGTTTTGCTTCAGTCACAGTCATTTGTGCTTAGATCATTTCAGGCAGTTTATGGATAAATCTGAAGATGATGGATCATGAAATCAGAATTTTTTTTTTTTTTTTTTTTTTTTAGGCAGAGTCTCTGTTGCCCAGGCTGGAGTGCAGTGGCGTGATCTCGGCTCACTGCAAGCTCTGCCTCCTGGGTTCACGCCATTCTCCTGCCTCAGCCTCCTGAGTATCTGGGACTACAGGTGCCTGCCACCACGCCTGGCTAATTTTTTTTTGTATTTTTATTAGAGACAGGGTTTCACCGTGTTAGCCAGGATGGTCTTGATCTCCTGACCTCATGTTCCACCCGCCTCAGCCTCCCAAAGTGTTGGGATTACAGGCGTGAGCCACTGTGCCCGGCTGAAATCAGTTTTTTTTTTTTTTTTCCTAGTATGTATCCCTTAGTTGTATCTTGAAACTTATTCATGCCATAATTGTATTGACCAGTAAAATATGTTGACTTTTTAATTTAATTCTGCTCAGGTAGCAGTATTTGTTGTATGTTTCGCTGCTGCAAGTTAGGACACTGTTTTAGTGATAACACTGGATTTTCTTCCTGAGCTAACTTTCCAACAGCCTTATCCTCTGTGTTTGTGATTTTTTATGGTCTTGGCTATTAACCAGTTACTTAACCAGTCTGCTTTGTTTGAGAATATTCCTTGGGAAATATAAAGAAAGTCTAAGGTTAAGGGTCATTTCATCCTTGTGTATAGCTGTATTAAAATAAACAAACAAAAAACAGCTGGGTGCAGTGGCTCACACCTGTAATCCCAGCACTTTGGGAGGCCGAGGTGGCCGGATCATGAGGTCAAGAGATAGAGACCATTCTGGCCAACATTGTGAAACCCTGTCTTTACTAAAAATACAAAATTAGCTGGGCATGGTGGTGTGCACCTGTAGTCCCAGCTGCTTGGAAAGCTGAGGCAGGAGAATCGCTCGAACCTGGGAGGCAGAGGTGGCAGTGAGCCGAGATCGCACCGCTGCACTCCAGCCTGGTGACTCAGTGAGTCTCCCTCAATCAATCAATCAATCAATCAATAACTGGAAAAGTCAGGCACGGTGGCTCATGCCTGTAATCCCAGTACTTTGGGAGGCTGAGGTGGGCGGATCACTTGAGCCCAGGAGTTTGAGACCATCCTGGGCAACATGGTGAGACCCCCGTCTCTACAAAAAGTACAAAAAAAGTTAGCCAGGCATGGTCTTGCATGCCTGTAGTCCCAGCCAGTCACGAGTCTGAGGTGGGAGGATTGCTTGAGCCCAGGAGGCAGAGGTTGCAGTGAGAACAGATCACATGACAGCACTCTAGCCTGGGCCACAGAGGAAGAAACAGATACACACACACACACACACACACACACACACACGGAAAAATATGGGTTAATGTTCCTGCAATTTTACTTTAATTAGATAAACATTTACTGAAACATTTGTATCATAAACCAAAATTTTAATACTTCTTTTGATCACTGCATCAGTATATAAATCAAACATTTTCTGAATTTTCAAAGCGGTGTTTAACTTTCATTGCTCATGCAGAGGAAGGAGGAAGAGACAGAACGGAACTTTCTTCAATTTACTTTCAAAGTATACTATACATTTAAATACCTCATTAAAATAATAGCAGTCTTCCTATTATGCTTTATAGTATATAAAGTACTTTCACATGGAGCTTATTATCTCTGTGTCATGGTTGTTATTACTGTCTTCAGTTTATAGATGAGAAAATTGAGGTCAGGCAGGTTAATGGATTCACTGGAAGTACTTAACCAGTACTAGAAGAGCTAGGTCTCATGTTCAGGTATATGATGCTGAATATTTTCCTCTTGGTATTATGTCATATTTCCATCGTTAATTTTTACAGTTTTCTAGATTTTTTCCTAAGTGCAAAAGAAAGAAACTGACTTTTGTTAATGTATTAAAGAAAATATTCGTTGGTAATGAAAGACCTTAGTGCCATTTTTCTAAATTGCATAAAGACAATATTTACACTGGTTTGGTTAAATTGCTAAATTATATTATGTGTAAAAATTTATGTTTTTAGGACTGGGCACGGTGGCTCATGCCTGTAATCCCAGCACTTTGGGAGGCTGAGGCAGGTGGATCATCTGAGGTCAGGAGTTCGAGACCAGCCTGGTCAACATGGCAAAACTCCACCTATACTAAAAATACAAAAATTAGCCAGACGTGGTGGCATGTGCCTGTAGTCCCAGCTACTTGGGAGAATGAGGCAGGAGAATCGCTTGAACCTGGGAGTCAGAGGTTGCAGTGAACTGACATCGTGCCACTGCACTCCCGTGTGGGTGACAGAGCAAGACTCTGTCTCAAAAAAAAAAAAAAAAAAAAAAAAAAAAAAAAAAAAAAAATTGTGTACAGATATACAGACAGCAAAAGCAGAAAGAAAAGTCCTGTTCTGCAGTACAATATAAGATCACCTGTTTCTTGTTCTTTTTTATTGGCTATAAACAACAGTCTTTTGGAAACTTTATAATTGCCTATACAACCTTGTCATCTTAGTTTCTAATTGAATATAAGTTATATGGTTTTGCTTGTGTGCACATACAAATAAAACTGTCAAAGGAGGCAGAGCAAGATACCCGAACACAGTAGCAATTGCTGCACCCCCTTCGCCTCCACAGGAACACTAAATTGAACAACTGTCCACACAGGAAAGGACCTTCATGAGAACCAAAAATCGGGTGAGCTATAATAGTACCTGATTTTAACATTACATTAAGGAAAGAGTCATGGAAGAGGGCAGGAAAATCTGTCTTGAATTGCCTACACCACCCCTTCCCTATTCCCTGGCAGCGGCCATATGGCACAGAAAGATGATCTGTGTGTTTGAGGTAGAGAGAATATACTGATTGTGGGACCTTGCTTTGCAGCTTATTGCTGTCCTATCAGTGGGAAGCAACAGGGAGCAGAACTCAGCTTCTGCCCATAGAGGCAACATTTATACTAGGCCTGGCCGGAGGCAAATCATCCATCCTAGCTGGATGGATCCAAAACTTTGCCTGAGTTTTGGCAAGTTCTGCCACCATGGGCTAAAGTGTTCTGGGGTTCTAAATAAAACGTGAAAGGCAACCTAGACCACAAGGACTGCAATTCCTGCACAAGTCCTGGTGCTGTGCTGGGCTTGGAGCCAGGGAACTTGGAGTGCATGGAACCTAGTGAGATACCAGCTGAGACTACGGAGGAAGTGCTTGTGTTACCCCTCACCAACCCCAGGCAGTACAGATTGTATATCCAAGACCCCTTCAATCTGCTTGAGGAAGGTGGAGGGGAAGAGGAACTTGTTTTGTAACTTGGATTCCAGCCCATCCACAGTAGAATAAGGCAACAGGCAGACTCCTAAGGCTCCCATCTCAGACCCTAGTCTCTGGATGACATTTCTAAACACACCATAGGCCAGAAGGGAACCCATTGCCTTGAAGGGAAGGGCCCAGTGCTGGCAGAATTTATCATGTGCTGAATAAAGAGCCCTGTGTAATTAGTATTGGTAGCCAGGCACTATTTACCACAGGCCTTGAGTGAGACCCAGACCTATGTTGGCTTCAGGTGTGACTCAGCACATTCCCAGCTGTGGTAACTTTGGGGAGAGACTACTTCTGCTTGAGAAAAGGAGACAGAAGAGTAAAGGGGTCTTTGTTTTGCAGCCTGAGTACAGCTTGGCCACAGTTGGGTAAAACACCAAGAGATCGCCTGGGATAAACAAAATCAACAAACCTTTAGCTAGACTAAGAATAAAGAGAGAAGACCCAAGTAAAGATAATCAAAGACAAAAAAAAGAGACATTACAACCAATACCTCAGAAATTCAAAGTATCATTAGCAGCTACTGTGAGCAGCTATATGCCAATAAATTGGAAAACCTAGAAGAATTATATAAATTCTTAACATACACAACCTACCAAGATTGAACCATGAAGAAATTTAAAGCCTGAATCGGCCAATAACAAGCAATGAGATTGGAGCCCTAATACAAAGTTTACAATGAGAATTGTAAAACATTGCTCAAACAAATCATAGATGACATAAACAAATGGAAAACATCCCATGCTCATGGACAGGAAAAAATAATATCATTTAAATTTCTATACTGCCCAAAGCAGTTTATACATTCAATGCTATTCCTGTCAAAATACCAATCACATTCTTCACAAAAAAAAAAAAAATTAAAAATTACACAGAACCAAAAAGAGCCCAAATACCCAAGGCAATTTTAAGCAAAAAGAATAAAGCTGGAGGCATCACATTACCTATGAACTACAGTGCAGGGCTACAGTAAACAAAACAGCAAGGTACTGGTATACAAACAGAGGCATAAACCAATGGAATAGAATAGAGAGCTTAGAAATAATGCTCCACACCTCCAACCATCTGATGTTTGACCAAGTAGACAAAAACAAGCAATGGGGAGAGGACTCCCTACACATTAAATGGTATTGGGATAACTGGCTAGCCATATGCAGAAGATTGAAACTGGACCCCTTCCTTACATCATGTATAAAAATCAACTCAAGAAGGACCAAAAACTTAAATGTAAAACAAACAAAATAACTACTAAAACCCTGAGAGTTAACCTAGGAAATACCGTTCTGTACAGTATTTCATGCTGAAGACACCAAAAGCAATTGCAAAAAAAGAATTGACAAATTGGATCCAATTAAACTTTAGAGCTTCTTCACAGCAAAATAAACTATCAACAGAGTAAACAGGCACCCTACAGGAAGGGAGAAAATATTTTCAAACTGTGCTCCGACAAAGGTCTTATTTATCCAGATCCTATAAGGAACTTAAACAAATTTACAAGCAAAAAACAAACAATACTATTATGAAGCTGGAAAAGGACATGAATAGACACTTTTCAAAAGAAGATATACATGTGGCTAACAAGCACCTGAAAAAAATGCTCAATATGACTAATTAGAGAAATGCAAATCAAAACCATAATGAGATACCATCTCAACCAGTCTAAATGGCTGTTATTAAAAAATCAGAAAAAGATGCTGGCAGGGTTGTGGAGAAAAGGAAACACTTATACATTGTTGGTGGGAGTGTAAATTAATTCAGCGATTGTGGAAAGTATTGGGGTGATTTTCTAAAGAACTAAAAAGGAATTACTCTTTTGCCCGGAAATTTCATTATTGGGTATGTACCCTAAGAAATATGAATTATTTTACTATAAAGACAGATGCATGCATATGTTCATTGCAGCACTATTCACAGTAGTAGAGACATGTAATCAACCTAAATGCCCATTAACAGTAAACTGGATAAGGAAAATATGGTACATATACACCATGGAATACTATACAGTCATTAAAAGAATGAAATCACGTTCGTTGCAGCAACATGGATGGAACTGGAGACCGTTATCCTTGGCAAACTAACAAAGCAACAGAAAACGAAATATTACATGTTCTCACTTAGAAATGTGAGCTAAATAGCAAGCACAGATGGACACAAGGAGGGTAACAATAGACACTGGATCCTACTGTAGGGTGGTTGGTAGGAGAAGGGAGAGGATTAGAAAAAATACCTATTGAGCACTGTGCTTAGAACCTGGGTGATAAAATAATCGGTACACCAAAGCTGCATGACGAGTTTACTTATATAACCTGCACCTGTACCCCTAAACCTAAAATAAGACAAAATTATATACCTGAAATTCTAATTATAGAAATTTGTTGTTATTTTATACATCATTCTTTTTGTGACTATCATAAAATAAATTTTAAACTGAAATAAAAAGATAATATATGGCGAAATTAAAAAGTCTCCCAGTGAAGAAAATCCCGGAATCAGTGACTTCACTCTGAATTTTATCAGACATATAATTTTGAACTAATACCAATCCTGTTCGGACTCTTCTAAAAAATAGAGGAGAAGAGGATATTTCCAAACTCATTCTAAAAGGCCAGTATTAACCTGAAAGCAATACCAGACAAAGACACATTAAAAAAAGAAAACTACAGGCCAGTATCCCTCATGAACACTGTTACAAATTCCTCAACAAAAATCTAGCAAACCAAATTCTACAACACATTAAAAAGGTCATTCATCATGACCAAGTGTGATTTAACCCAGGATGCAAGGGTGGTTCAGCATACACAAATCAATCAATGTGATACATCATATTATCAGAATGAATGACAAAAAATATGATTATTTCAATTGATGTGGAAAAAGCATATGATAACTTCAATATCCCTCCAGGATTAAAACTGTCAAAAAACTGGATATATTAATAGAAGGAACATACCTCAACAGAATAAAAGCCATATTTGACAGAGCCACAGCCAGTATCATACTGAACGGGAAAAAAACTGAAAGCTTTTCCTCTAAGATCTGGAAGATAAGGATATGCACTTTCAACATAGTATTGGAAGTTCTAGCTAGAAAAATCAGACAAGAGAAATAAAGTGCATTCAGATTGGAAGTGAATAATTCAGATTATTTTTGTTTGTAGATGATATGATCATTCATTTGAAAATAAAGACTCCTCAAGAAAACTGTAAGAACTGAAGACAAATTTAGTAAATTTGCAGGATTCAAGATCAACATAGAGAAATCACTAGCATTTCTATATGCCAACAGTGAAAAATGTTAAAAAGAAATCAAGAAAGTAATGCCATTTATGATAGCTACAAATATAATAAAAGACCTGTGAATAAACTTAACTAAAGAAGTGAGAGATGTCTTCAATGAAAACTGTAAAACACTGATGAAAGAAACAGGACAGGAAACACAGAAAACAAAATCTATTTCATGTTCATGGATTGGAATAATCAATATTGCTAAAATGTTCACGCTACCCCAGGCAATCTATAGATTCATTATAATCTCTATGAAAATACCAATGGCATTTTTCAACAGAATAGAAAAAAATAGTCCTAAACTTTATATAGAACCACAAAAGACCCAGAATAGCCAAAGGTATCTGGGGCAAAAACAACAAAGATGGAGGATCACATTACCACTATACTGGAGAGCTGTAGTCATCAAAATAGTATGGTACTGACATAGAAACAGACACACAAATCAATAGAACAAAATAGAGAACCCAGAAATAAATCTGTGCATCTACAGTGAACTCATTTTTGACAGAGGTGCCAAGAACATACGTTGGAGAAGGAACAGTATGTTCTGTTAATGGTACTGGAAAAGCTGGATATCTATATGTAAAGTAGTGGTACTAGACCCTATCTGTCAACATATACAAAATCAAATCAAAGTGGATTAAAAATTAAATTTAAGGTCTCAAACTATGAAGCAACACTGGGGAAACTTTCCAGCAAATTGGTCTGGGCCAAGGTTTCTTGAGTAATACCCCACAAGCAAAGGCAATCAAAGCAAAAATGGACAGATTGGATTACATCAAGTTAAAAAGCTTTTGCCTACCAAAGAAAACAATTAACAAAGTGAGGAGATGACCCACAGAATGGGAAGAAATATCTGTAAACTACTTATTTGACAAGGGACTAATAACTAGACTATATCAGCAGCTCAAATAACTCTATAGGAAAAACATCTAATAATATGATTTTTAAATGGGCAAATATCTGAATAGACATTTCCCCAAAGAAATACAAATGGCAAACAGGTATATGAAAAAAGTCCTCAGTGTCATTGATCATCAGGAAAATGCAAATTAAAATCGTAGTGAGATGTAATCTTACCCGAATTAAAATGGCTTATTTAAAAAAGATAGATAATAACAACTGCTGGTGAGGATGTGGAGCAAAAAAAGACCCTTGTACACTGTTGTAAATGTAAATTAGTACAACCACTATGGAGAACAGTTTGGAGGTTTTTCAGAAGAATAAAAATGGAACTTCAAATGATCCAAGAGGAAGTTAAGTAGGTAAAGAACAGTTTGGAGGTTTTTCAGAAGAATAAAAATAGAACTTCAAATGATCCAGGAACGCCACTGCTAGGTATATACCCAGAAGAAAGGAAATCAGTACATCAAAGAGATATCTGCACTCTCATGTATACTGCAGCCTTATTCACAATAGCTAAAATTGGGGAGCAATCTAAGTGTTCATCATCAGATGAATGGATAAATAAAATGTAGTACATACACAGAATGAAGTACTAGTCAGCCATAAAAAAGAATGAGATCCCGTCATTTGCAACAACACTGATGGAACTGGAGGCCATTATTTTAAGTGAAATAAATGAGACCCAGAAAAACAAACTTCACATGTTCTTACTTATTTGTGGTATTTAAAAATTAAAACAGCTGAATCCATGGAGATAGAGAGTAAAATGATGTTTACCAAAGGCTGGTAAGCGAGGACTTAATTTAGATTGTTGGGACATAGAAGGCCTAATGTAGGAAGTAGCTTTTAAACAAGATGAGAGGAAGTTAAGTAGGTAGAGAGTTGGAGTAAGAATTTTTGTGGTCTAACATGTCATTCTAAGACAGTTATCATAGCATATATGCCTGAGCCAGGATGTTATTTGAATATTTGCAAGGAAGCAGTGTTTTAAGGTTGAGAAAGAGAAGGGTAGAGAGCTACATAATGAGTTTAGGAAAATATAGACTGGAAAAGATTGGTATGTTGCCTATACTGTATTAGTTTTCTATGGCTGCTGTAACAAATTAGCACAAACTAGTGCCTTAAAACAACAGAAAGAGGCCGGGCATGGTGGCTCACGCCTGTAATCCCAGCACTTTGGGAGGCCAAGGCGGGCGGATCACGAGGTCGAGAGATCGAGACCATCCTGGCTAACACGGTGAAACCCTGTCTCAAATAAAAATACAAAAAATTAGCTGGGCATGGTGGTGGGCACCTGTAGTACCAGCTACCCAGGAGGCTGAGGCAGGAGAAGGGCGTGAACCCGGGAGGTGGAGCTGGCAGTGAGCCGAGATTGCGCCACTGCATTCCAGCCTGGGTGACAGAGCAAGACTCCATCTCAAAAGAGAAAAAAAAAAAAATATATATATATATATATATATATATAAAAAAATATATATATAAAAAATATATATAAATAAATATATATATATATAAAAATAAATACTCTCTCACAGTTCTGAGGCCAGGATTCTTAAATAATAGTGTATTCATGGCCACACATCTTCCTGTAGCATGAAAGGAGAATCTTTCCTTGTCTCTTAACATCTTTTGGGGACTGCCAGCATTTCATGACTTGTGGCTGCATCTCTGTCTGCTCCATCTTCACATAATCTCCACCATTTGTCTAATATCTCTCTGCCTCTCTCTTACAAGCATATTTGCGATGACATTTAGGGACCGCCTAGACAATTCAGGGTTACCTCTTAATCTCAGATTCTTTATTTAATCACCTCTGCAAAGACCCTTTTTTCATTCTTCCTTCATTTTATAGGATTTGGGGGAACAGATGGTGTTTGGTTACATGAATAAGTTCTTTAGTGGTGATTTCTAGGATTTTGGTTCACCCATCACTCAAGCAGTGTACACTGTACCCTGTGCTTGGTCTTTTATCACTCAGCCCCCTCCCACCCTTTCCCCTGAGTCCCCAAAATCCATTGTATCATTCTTAACGCCTTTGCGTCCTCATAGCATAACTTCCACTTATGAGTGAGAACATACAATATTTGGTTTTCCATTCCTGAGTTACTTCACTTAGAATAATGGTCTCTAATACCATCCAGGTTGATGTGAATGCCATTATTTCATTCCTTTTTATGGCTGTGTGGTATTTCATAGTATATTTATATACCACAATTTCTTTTTTTTTAAATTATACTTTATGTTCTAGGGTACATGTGCACAATGTGCAGATTTGTTGCATATGTATTCATATGCCATGCTGGTGTGCTGCACCCATTAGCTCATTTACATCAGGTATATCTCCTAATGCTATCCCTCCCCCCTGCCCCCACCCCACAACAGGCCCAGTGCGTGACGTTCCCCTTCCTGTGTCCAGGTGTTCTCGTTGTTCAGTTCCTACCTGTGAGTGAGAACATGCGGTGTTTGGTTTTCTGTTCTTGTGATAGTTTGCTGAGAATGATGGTTTTCAGCTGCATCCATGTCCCTACAAAGGACACGAACTCATCTGTTTTTGTGGCTGCATAGTATTCCATGGGGTGTATGTGCCACATTTTCTTAATCCAGTCTGTCATTGATGGACATTTGGGTTGGTTCCAAGTCTTTGCTATTGTGAATAGTGCCACAATAAACATATGTGTGCATGTGTCTTTATAGCAGCATGATTTATACTCCTTTGGGTATATACCCAGTAATGGGATGGCTGGGTCAAATGGTATTTCTAGTTCTAGATCCTTGAGGAAGCGCCACACTGTCTTCCACAATGGTTGAACTATTTTACAATCCCACCAGCAGTGTAAAAGTGTTCCTATTTCTCCACATCCTCTCCAGCACCTGTTGTTTCCTGACTTTTTAATGATCGCCATTCTAACCCGTGTGAGATGATATCTCATTGTGGTTTTGATTTGTATTTCTCTGATGGACAGTGATGATGAGCATTTTTTCCTATGTCTGTTGGCTACATAAATGTCTTCTTTTGAGAAGTGTCTGTTCATATCCTTTGCCCAGTTTTTGATGGGTTTGTTTGTTTTTTTCTTGTACATTTGTTTGAGTTCTTTGTAGATTCTGGATATTAGCCCTTTGTCAGATGAGTAGATTGCAAAAATTTTCTCCCATTCTGTAAGTTGCCTGTTCACTCTGATGGTAGTTTCTTTTGCTGTGCAGAAGCTCTTTAATTTAATGAGATCCCATTTGTCAATTTTGGCTTTTGTTGCCATTGCTTTTGGTGTTTTAGACATGAAGTCCTTGCCCATGCCTATGTCCTGAGTGGTATTGCCTAGGTTTTCTTCTAGGGTTTTTATGATTTAGGTCTAACATTGAAGTCTCTAATCCATCTTGAATTAATTTTTGTGTAAGGAGTAAGGAAGGGATCCAGTTTCAGCTTTCTACTTATGGCTAGCCAGTTTACCCAGCACCATTTATTAAATAGGGAATCCTTTCCCTATTTCTTGTTTTTGTCAGGTTTGTTAAAGATCAGATGGTTGTAGATGTGAGGTATTATTTCCGAGGTCTCTGTTCTGTTCCATTGGTCTATATCTCTGTTGTGGTACCAGTACCATGCTGTTTTGGTTACTGTAGCCTTGTAGTATAGTTTGAAGTCAGGTAGCATGATTCCTCCAGCTTTGTTATTTTGGCTTAGGATTGTCATGGCAATGTGGGCTCTTTTTTTGGTTCCATATGAACTTTAAAGTAGTTTTTTCCAATTCTGTGAAGAAAGTCATTGGTAGCTTAATGGGGGTGGCATTAAATCTATAAATTACCCTGGGCGGCATGGCCATTTTCACAATATTGATTCTTCCTATCCATGAACATAGAATATTCTTCCATTTGTTTGTGTCCTCTTTTATATTATTGAGCAGTGGTTTGTAGTTCTCTTTGAAGAGGTCCTTCACATCCCTTTAAGTTGGATTCCTAGGTATTTTATTCTCTTTGAGGCAATTGTGATTGGGAGTTCACTCATGATTTGGCTCTCTGTTTGTCTGTTATTGGTGTATAAGAATGCTTGTGATTTTTGCACACTGATTTTGTATCCTGAGACTATACTGAAGTTGCTTATCAGCTTAAGAAGATTTTGGGCTGAGACAATGGGGTTTTCTAAATATACAATCATGTCATCTGCAAACGGGGACAATTTGACTTCCTCTTTTCCTAACTGAATACCCTTTATTTCTTTCTCCTGCCTGATTGCCCTGGCCAGAACTTCCAACACTATGTTGAATAGGAGTGGTGAGAGAGGGCATCCCTGTCTTGTGTCAGTTTTCAAAGGGAATTTTTCTAGTTTTTGTCCATTCAGTATGATATTGGCTGTGTGTTTGTCATAAAGCTCTTATTATTTTGAGATACGTTCCATCAATACCGAATTTATTGAGCTTTTTTAGCATGAAGGGCTGTTGAATTTGTCAAAGGTCTTTTCTACATCTATTGAGATAATCATGTGGTTTTTGTCTTTGGTTCTGTTTATATGCTGGATTACATTTATTGATTTGTATATGTTGAACCAGCCTTGCATCCCAGGGATCAAGCCCACTTGATCATGGTGGGTAAGCTTTTTGATGTGCTGCTGAATTCTGTTTGCCAGTATTTTATTGAGGATTTTTGCATCAATGTTCATCAGGGATATTGGTCTAAAATCCTCTTTTTTTGTTCTGTCTCTGCTAGGCTTTGGTACCAGGATGATGTTGGCCTCATAAAATGAGTTAGGGAGGATTCCCTCTTTTTCTATTGATTGGAATAGTTTCAGAAGGAATGGTACCAGCTCCTCCTTGTATCTGTGGTAGAATTTGACTGTGAATCTGTTTACTTGTTGATTTATGGGCATTTGCGGCAGTTTCATATGTTTGCAATTGCAAATTGTTCTGATATAAACATGGGTGTGTATGTATATATATATTTTTTGTATTGTGACTTCTTTTCCTCTGGGTGTTTACCCAGTAGTAGGATTGCTGGATCAAATGGTAGTTATACTTTTAGTTCTCTGAAGAATCTCCAAACTGTTTTCCATAGCAGTTGTACCAGTTTCCATTCCCATCAGAAGTGTAAAAGTGTTCTCTTTTCACTGCATCCATGCCAACATCTATTATTTTTCTATTTTTTGGTTATGGCCATTCTTGCAGGGGCAAGGTGGTATTGCATTGTGGTTTTGATTTGTACTTCCCTGATCATTAGTGATGTTGAACATTTTTTCATGTTTCTTGACCATTTGTATATCTTCTTTTGAGAATTGTCTATTAATGTCTTTAGCCAACTTTTTGATGGGATTTATTTTTCTTGCCGATTTGTTGAGTTCCTTGTAGATTCTGGCTATTAGTCCTTTGTTGGATGTATAGATTGCAAGGATTTTCTCTAACTCTCTGGGTTGTCTGTTTACTGTGCTGATTGTTTCTTTTGCTGTGCAGAAGCAAAGACCCTTTTTCTAAATAAAGTGGTAACAGTCACAGATTCTAGGGACTTCATGTGGATATCTTTTGGGGGCTTTTTTCTGCTTACTGTACCTAACCAGTATTAATTTTCACTCTTACTCTTTGATTTTACTAAAATATCTGTGCCTTCTTCCAAGTAGACCATGCCGCTATCCATAGAGCTCCTTGGACTAAGGATAATTCTAATTTAATCTCCTTTGCCAGGAATAGAAACTTGGTGCATTTCAGTCCAGTGAGTCCTCAGTAGTGGCTTCTTTCAGACTTCTGAGAACTTTTCTCCTCATTCTCTGGAAGATTATGAGAGGCAACTTTTATTGCTTTCTCTGGCTACTCTCTTGTGAAGGATGTAAAATTGGAACTCTTACAGTTATCTTGCTGCCATCTGAAAGGATAAACAGCCACATAAAGAAGGATAAAACCTAGAGAATCAAAGTAAATCTAAGCCAGAGCCATGTTAAGTCAACCCTGAAGTCTATGCAGTTTCTGGATTTCCAATGATATGAGTCAGTGCATTTTGATACCATTTAAGGTAGTTGGAATTTGGTTTTCTGCAGTTTGCTAACACAAAACATCTTAACTAGCTAGGCCATGGCAAGGAGTTTGGGTTTTATTTGATACATGATGGAAAGTCATTGATTGTTTTAGGTTTTAAAACCTTACTTTAAATAGCATTAGGATAATTGATTAGCAAGAGATAAGAGGTAGCAAGAGAAACAACTTACGCTATGTAGTAGTCCAGGTGAGAGTGGATAGTGGCTTACTTTGGTGCTGTAAGTAGAAGTGGAGATATGTATGCACCTAAAATATATACTGGGGGTAAAGTATACACTGGAGGCTTTTGCTTTAAAGTTGGTAGATTGAGGACACAAATCTAAGCTGGCTCCTATCCTGATGAAAATGATAGTAAAGAACTTTTTTAAAAAGGCACAAACATATGGAGAACATGAGACTGTGCAACAGCAAAAAAATATTAGAAGCTAGAAAGAAATAGACAATTGATGAATCCCTTAGCAGACCCAAGAAAACAGAACCATAAAGGAGAATTTGAGAAAGCCATTAACTAATTTAATACAGTAGAATCTGCCAAAGACTCATAAAATAGCTCTCCTAGTTACCTCTGGAAGAGAGAATGGAAGCTAGGTGCTAGAATATAAAATAAGGACGATTGGTCAGAAGTGTGATTTGGAAGCACTTAGAATCCTGGATCCCCTCTTCTGCCTCAGGAAAGGGGAATTGTCCTCCCACAATCAGTAAAAGACTGGATATTTTTTCATTGGAAATAAAAAATAGAATAAAAAGACCATCCCAAGAGGAAAGATATGAACGTATTGATATCAAAGTTCCCTAAAGGAGAAAAAGCAGCCAAATCATCCTACACTAAAGCTTACAGTGCACAAGCCTCACCCATGAACCAAGAGCTTCTAGTTAGCTTTCAGTCCTTGCTCTTAAGTATACCCATATAATCAGGATTAGCAGATACCTGAGGAAATAATCTAATGACAAAACTTAGATCCTGAAGACAATATGGGGAAACCAAAGAGCAGTTAGAAATGCAAAACTTACATTTAAAATGCTTATATTCTCAGAAAGGTAAAAGCATGTTTTACAACTAGGAAAAAAAGAAAATGGTATTTTAAATTTTTCAGGGAATTAAAAAAAAACCTTTAAATTTAAAAAAATATGGTTATGAAAACACATAAATTAATAACGGTTTGGAAGATTTGGTACATAAAAATTATGCCAATGAATAAAACAAGGTAATTACAATAGGAAAAATGTACCAAAATGGAAAAGTTACATAGTATTTTACATGGCTTGGCTGTGTGTAGTTTAAACATTGAGTAGTGATATAGCAAAATTACTGAAGAAATGTGTGTATATAGGTGAGAGAGCAGGCAAGAGAGTTGGGGGTGGTGGGAAGAAAGGGAAGGAGGGAGAGAGGGAGAAAAGGGAGGTTAACGCAGAGCGAAGAAAGTCAAATTATAAGCATCCATAGTAGAAAATCAGTATTTTTTATGTTATTGAGAATAATACAGGTAAATACAAAAACAATCAGCTAGAAGAGTTGCAAATAGAAGTGATGGTGGAAAGGAGTAGGGTGCTACTTGCTGCAGAATAAATGTTATAAAACTGTCCTTTGGCATATATCTGAACAACTTTAATACAAGTAAAAATCCAGGCCAGGTATGGTAGCTCATGCCTGTAATTCCAGCACTCTGGGAGGCCGAGGCAGGTGAATTGCCTGAGCCCAGGAGTTGAAGACCAGTCTGGACAACATGGAGACGCCCTGTCTCTACTAAAAATACAAAAAAAATAGCTGGGCAGTGTGGCGAGTGCCTGTAGTCTCAGCTACCTGGGAGGTTGAGATGGGAGAATCCTTGACCCAGGAGGTCAAGGCAACTGCAAGCCATGATTGCACCACTGCACTCCAGCCTGGGTGACAAGAGTGAGACCCTGTCTCAAATAAATAAAATTAAATAAATAAATAAATACCAAAATCCAGTAAGTATTAGGGGGAAAATGTAAGGATTTGATGTGGAGAAATAGACATCAACAGTATTCATAGTTTCTGATCACTAACAACTGGGTGCATAGAGGTGCCATTTAGAGATATAAGAAGGCCTGGAAGGAGAACAGTCTTGGGAAAGGAGGGGAGCCCAAGTTCACTTTCACACGTATTGAGTTTAATGATAATTGTAAGATGACTGCAAGACAGATTTGCAAAGCAAAGCAAATCAGTGGCCTTATCAATCTGGAGCTTAAAGGAAAGTACTGGCCTGGAAATAAATTTAGTCTTTGTCAGAATATAGAGGTTTTTTAAGGCTATGGGAAAACAAATGAGGATTAGAAAGAGAGGAAGACCTAATACTGAGCCCAGAGGACTGCCAACATTTAGTGGTCATGTAAAGAAGAAGCCTGCAAAGAAGTTAAAGAATTGGAGGATTAAAGCAATAGGAGAAAAATTAGGAAAGTATTGTCATGCAAGCCAATAGAACAGTATAGTCAGCTTTGCTGCATGCTACTCAGAGGCTTAATAAGGTAAGAACTTAAAGGTGTTCCAAGTCATAAGCTTTTCATATGATTAATATGTAACCGTGATAACCAGATAATTTAGTACCCTTGTCACAAATTTGCTGAAGATAGTCTCAAATCTTAATGTGCTGGCAGTCTTATTATTACTTGCATATAAACAACTTAATTTTCTGAGCTAATGCTGGGGAAGAATAATATAAATAATCCAAAATAATAATTTAAAATTACAAATATATAAGCGTTGTTATCATATTTGCGCATGATTTTTGCTGAGCTTAAGACACATGTGCCTTTTAATTGCTGTTTCTGTTACTAGTGACTGTGAATATGTTATGCCATTTTACCATAGCTGCTTTTTGGTGTTAATAATTTGCCCTTTTCCCTGGTTTTCATCTCCCAGTTATCTCTTTCAAAATACAAAATTCCCCCTTACTTCTATGCTTTAGTTTGGAAACTCTTAGAAACAGACAACAGAGGGACATGGCATGCAGACGACTGTGGTTGTTCACGTTCATTTCGAGAATTAACGCTTTAAAACAAGCACTATTTTTCCTGATGAGGAATATCTGACTCTCTTAACATGATAGGCATTTGAAATTATTGGGAATATCTGAAAGTTAGAATTATAGTCAGTAGTTAACTAAAATGGATGGGTATTGGAAAATAACAGGTATTCTAAAGAGTTTGCAAAGAATGGAGACTTCTTCAGGTCAACTTAAGAAAAAGCAGAGTATTTCAAGGGTCACTGCAGACGAGCTTGCAGTCTGATTACGTGCAGTGTTGGAGTCCAGTCTGAGTGGTGGGAAAAATTTAAAGATAAAGTTATAGGAAATAGACACAAACCTTCTTGGAAGACTGGGAGGTTTGCATAGCATCAGTAAAAGATTTGGCTGAAGGCAGTGTAATCCTCTTACTTTGAGTTAATAGCTTAGAGTAGGTACAAAGGAATATAAGGGAGTTTATCTAAAGAATTGTTTACTCATGTGGTCCTAAGACTGACCTTTTGCGGGCAGGACTGATCTCTCTGGGGGAAGGTGACCAGACTAATTACCCACAGGTGTGTTGACTCAAAGCCTTTGTCATTAAATCCGTGCTGAATAAATGTCCGCAGGGCCAGCTAGTCAGGGCACAGCTGCCACAAACTTTCTGTGAGTGGCCCGGCCCCATAGCAGCTCTTTCACTGAATATCGGAGTCTGAGTACGTTATTCATCCTTTGTGCAGCCTGGGTCTGCAGGTAGGACCCTGGCAGTGCAGCTGTGGGCAAAGGCTTCTTTCTTTGACCTTCTTGTGGTTTCTGTTTTCAAATTATATATGTGTTAATCTATTAATTAATCTACTGTTTATCTCTTCTCTATATCATGACCTTTTGTTTCCCCCATATTTGAAACTAAACTAAGGACCTAGCACAGTCCTTAACATATTATAGTCCAATTGAATTAAGTAATACTAATTCTAATATTATCTTATTGAATAGTTGAATTAATGACTATCTAATGTCTCTTCTTTTAAAAGTGTATGTCAGGATCATCATGCCAAAATCATCAAGTGTGCTCCAATAAGCCACATATATGAATATTAATATTTATATATAGAATTTACTCTTTTTAGAAAAAGATGGGGTCGTGCTGCTACCTAGGCTGAAGTACAGTGGTGTGATCATAGCTCATTGCAGCCTTGAACTCCTGGGCTCAAGTGATCCTCTGATCTCAGCCTCTCTGGTAGCCGAGATTGCATGCACACAGAACCATGCTCAGCTAACTTTTAAAACTTTTTATTTTTATTTATTTTTTAGTTTTTTATAGAGACAGGGTCTTGCTTTGCTGCCCAGGCTCTTCTTGAACTCCTGGCTTCAAGCGATCCTCCTTTCTTAGTCTCCCAATGTGCTGGAATCATAGGTTTAAGCTACCATATCTGGTCAGATTTACTTTTAAAATAAAGTGTGGTAAAAATTAATCTGACACTACTATGTTTACTGATACTGTATCACATGATAATTAGGTATTGCTTTTGTAGAGCTAAATGGACATCTGTTTTTCTTTTATTTTTCTAATACTTACGACCTGTCTATATCAGTGCAGTTAGATTTCCCAGAAATTGCGCGTTATTTTCCTCCACAGCATGTTAATATACATTAAAAACTTGCTACTCAAAATGTGGTCCGTAAACCAGCCATGTTGGTATCACCTGGGAGCTTATTAGAAATGCAGAATCTCAAGCCCCATCCCAGATCTATGGAATTCAATTCTCATTTTTAATAATATCCCCAGGTAATTCACATAAACATTAAATTTTGAAAATATTTTGATTCTAATTTCTCACTCATTATGGTCTACATTAAGTTCTTTCTATGTGTTTTGCAATTATTTAATCTTTGTAACAACCCAGGAAAGGTATTTTATTATCTCTGGTTTACAGATGAGGAAACTGAGGCATAAAGAGGCCCAGGCAGGCCTACTTAAGAGACTCTATTCTTAAACAGGACAGTTGCTGCCTTGTCAAAGCTATGGTTTCCTTACTTTCAGCTCCTGAGAGCCCAAGGCCCTGTAGTCTGCTATTGTCTTTCCTCTAAGCTCAGAGAACTCTTCTTCCTTTTAGTCTCTAAATAAATCTTTGATGAGAAGCATCTCTGCAGTGGTTACCCACCAGGTTTCAGGGCCAAATGGATGGGTTGTGTGCTTTTTTTAACCCTTTGCACTCTCAAGGGAAATCATGGTGACATTTTTGTCTGGGAAACAGAATTATTGACCTTTTCCTGTATCTTCTGCTCTGAGAAGTCACAGGCCACTGGTACTCAGAATGGAAGGAGGGGAATGTGGAATGTTGTGAATGCAGCTTGAATTCTGGTATTTAGAAGTTCTGTAGGAAATAAAAGTTAAACTGTTGGTTAGGATTAAGGAAGGGATGAGAGAAGGGGAGAACTTGAGTCCATTTTGACTAGGCACCCTAAAACAGTGAAAGTAGATGAATCTTCATTATCAGCCTATAAGACATTATGTGATTTTATACATGAGGAAAAGGACTGCTGTTTCTAAAAGATATCTTCTTCATCTACTCATGGCTTTTAAAGTGGCTTTACTGAGTTATTACTTAAGATACAGCATTCAATAAATTTTCATTTACTCAGTTTTGTCTGAAATTCTTTTCCATTTTACACCACGAAATATAAAAATGAAAGTATTTTGGAGACTTTATTCCAGTATGGTTGAGATATTGGCCAGATGACATTGAATCTTTTTTATTTTTTCATAAGGGAAGAGGTCTGAAAGAGGGAAGTCACAGGTTGCTTTTAAGGGGAAAGAGGATGCAACTTAGAAAGCAATGAGAAGATTAGGGCCACTTCTCTAATTTCACAGTTTAATCTGTTGAGTGTATCTATAGGTTCTTATATGTAGCTTTGATTGAGCTGGAAACATAGCCATTGCTGATACATGTTTTGCATATAAGAGTAAGATTTTAAATATAAGTTTTGAATGAATAACTTAATAGATATATGTAAAATTATTATTATTTTCAATCAAACACCTAGCAACTTCAAATCTAGAGCAGCCTATGACTGAGTAAATATAGCACGTATTGTAATCAGCAACCATTTAAATTAACTTCATTTCTCCTTAGAGCTTTTGCCTGAAAATATGAAGGGGTTATTATATTTTTTTGAAAATCTATTGGTTTTTTTCCACTGTTTATGTTTGTGGTCAACTGCAGCTTTGTTTAACCTTCTGCATGCTCAAGGGAAATCATGGTGACATTTTTATCTGGGAAACAGAAGAAATGACTTTTCCTACATTTTGCAGTGATCACTATTTGAAAGATGGAGCCTTTCTGCCTTTCTATTTCTTGGCAATCACAAATCCAATAACTTTAGGTTTATCTAAGAGAAGTCAGTTGGATGAATCCTGGGATGCAAGTGAGCATATATATAGCAATGTCTGCTTACCCTGTGATAGGCATATACCTTAGGATATAGAAAAGACAAATGGCAAAATAACTTAAAAATATACCTTCCTTCATGATAAAAAGCTTGTTTTACTTTACAGATGTGTTCAATTTTATTTTCATGGATCTTAATAAAAACCATGAAAAATCAGATGAAGCTGACAGCTCTACATGACAGTAATAACTTCAGATGCTAGAAACTATAGAAAATATAACAGAAGTATGTATTTTTTTCTTGGCTTTGTAAGTACTTGAAACCAGAACAGGCTCAGAAAGATGTCTTAGTTTATTTCATCAAGAGTTTTAATTTGTGTTGTGGAAGCAAGTTTTTCTAAAATATAAGATCAATTTTAGTCCAAAGTAAGAGGCCTCTTTTTTATTTTATTAATTTTCATGAATCTCTCTTTTTTTATGGTAAGCATTTTTTATGAGAAAGAACAGCAAGTTAAACAAGATGTTAGGAATTAAATGTTGCCAGTAGGATATGCTTTACATGATTTCAAAGTAAAATCAAATCACCTCAAATCAGAACATTTGAACACTAATTCATCCTACATTTAAACAAAATTTGTGTATGTCCACTTATCAATATATGTTTACTATTGTTTAGTTTTTATATTTTGCCAGAAGATACGTTCTTTAGAGAATAATACTGAAACCTCTTTTTATAGCAATCTAATCTTAAATAATTGAATTAAGAGAAATCAAGTTAAACAGCTACAGAGAAATACAGTGTGCATTTCTTCTTCCAATTTTTCTGCTAACTGACATAAAATTAGCAGTAGTCTTTAGCCTATTTTTTAAGCAGTGATGCATGAATTCCAGCCAGACCCATTGAATCTCTGGGAATGTGAAGTTTCTAAGTTTCACAGGCAATTCTAATGCTCATTGTTCATGGAGAACCACTGTGCTATAGAGGCAACTGATTTCAGAATATACACACACACCAATACGTAACTGAAAGAACAAACTATCTTTCCTTTTTTTTTGATGATTTAATATGGGTACTACTGAAGTTTTCAGATGCTGTAGTGATCACCAGTCTCTCAATATGATGCTATGTGTTTTCTAATTTAAACTGTTACTGAGGAGACACTGTGTGTTGAGCAGGCATCACATGCTAGCTGTTTTGGCAAATGATGGGTTGACATAACCTGACTCAGCAACTGGGGGAGACTTTCTGCCCATCAACAAATGCTATGTAAAAATAGATTAATGTATCTCTTTGATACATTTCAAATCTATGAACATGAGACTTCATTCCTTATGAATTAATTAAATACCAAGGGAATTCATACTGAAGAAACTGTACATCGTTAGGTACAAGAGTGTCAATTAAATCTGGCAGAACAACAATTCAAACACAGGGGTTATTACGAAGCACTTTTAAAATTTGCAGTCTGGTAAGTAATAGCAAATGACTGGATGTTTAGCATTGTTAAATGTAAATGTCAAATTAAACTGACTTGCCCCAAGTTGGTTTTTCAGAATACCATATTTGATGGAATAATTTCTCCTTTTATACCCCATGATAAATGGAAGAAAAAATGTAATTGGCCATCTGAGTCCTGTTCACTTGCCATCCTAGGCGACTCGTATTAATGTTTCTATTTCTCATTCTCACTTTATAAAGAGCTACTTGTCCAAAGTTCCCAAGATCTCAGTTGCAAAGCACAAAGGATATTCAAGCACTGAGGCTTATTAGAAGTTTGCCCATATGCCCTATTCCCATTCTACTTACTTTTATGACATACTAACGCTGAAATTTCTCCGTCTGCTGATCACTGGAGCTAAGATAGTATAGAATTCGGGAAATCATTGGGGATTTGGATTGGGAAATCAGTTTTTCACTTATTGGAAAAATATATGCCTTCTCTGAGACTGCATTTTATCTTTTGCAAATGAATTGGAGGAGGATAAAATGATGTTTTTGGAGGCACTTTGTAAATATGTAAAACTTTATGCAAATACTCTTATTTTATTCTTAAATGCAGCTCTCTGGAGTGAGAGATGATCCATAAAGGCCACATGTAGCATTAACATCTTTGTGAAAATTTGTTTCAAGCACTTCTCAAGTATATATTACCACTTGGAGATAACAGGCCTAATTTGGTATCTAGAAATATCATATTTTCCATATTTGCAGTAAACTCTTTGGAATGGAGAAAGACATAGCAGAAGGAATAAGAGGGAGGACCTTGAGTGAAGGCAATGATAGGGCACAGACTAGACATTTCTCATATCTCACTACTTTTCCCTTAAGTTTTATCTGACTCTAGTACATGATTCTGCAAAGCAGTTACCAAGAATGAAAAAGCAAAGCAAGGATATTGTGTATGTATATTGTGTATGTATATGTCACTACATATACATAAAATTTGCTTATTTTTATGAGAAGGTTTGTTTTTGTGAGAAGGTGAGATAAATTACTAGTATTTAATTTGGAAAGAGTGGAGATGAGTAGAGATTTCAGTTTACTTTTCTTTGTTAGAGAGCTTTTGGCCTCAGGCTCTTACTTTTACAGCTAGATAGCAGGAAATTGAGGAAGGAACTGCCATTTTTTTCAACTGTAGTTGGATATAAATGGTTATCAGCTTTGTTGGCTTAACCAGAGTCCCTCATCCTCACTGGATATTAAAATTACCTAGATTGCTCCCATCAGATTTACAGTATTACAGTCTTCGATGGTACCTGTCACATATTTAGTTTTGAATGAAGGCCACAGAAACATCTGAAGCACAACCAGAGTTTTACCTTATTTTTACCTTTCACAGTCTCTGAGTTAACATTCCTAAATGCGTTTCAGGTATCCACTATTCCTGTTTAAAAAAATAAAAATAAAAAGTTATGGAATGGGAATTATTTGATTAAACTATTTTCTTTTTTTTTTTTTTTTGAAGATGGTAATTTGTATGTATATTTTACTACAGTAAAAGAAAAATAATCTCTTTGTGAGGAGGGCCAAATTTATTAACCAGATTAAACTGTTTTCTTAATGTTCTTGTGAAAAGTATATCTATGGGGAAGATTCGTAAAGGAAAAATATAGTGGAGTGAAGAGGTTTTTGTTGGGGAAATTATATATATATATATCTCAAATTTTGAGTGACTGTCATGGTAACAGCTGATACTGAGTGATTTTATGCATGATTTCTTAATTATGAGCAGTCTCTCACTAAGGTAAAATTGTAAACATGTTATTGAATTTAGAATAAATAGAGTAATATATATTAAATAATTAATAATTTTCTTTAAAGGAATCTAAGTGGGGATCATGTATTTCAATAAAAACTAACATTGCTACAAGTAAAGGTACTATATAAACAATTGTAAACATTCCCATTTTATAGTAAATATTACAAGGATGTCAAACATTCCTTCTATACAACATTTAACAGGAGGTGCTAGGAAATGTAATAAGACAAGAAAAAGAAATAAGTAATAAGGCATAGAAGGGGAGAAGTAAAACTGTTTATATTTGTAGTTAATATGATTAATGCATATAGTAAATCCAAGAGAATCTACAAATGATTAGAAATAACAGAACTTAACAAAGCTTTAGATGGGAAGGCATTACTCAAATTTAAAGCTTCTTTATGCCATTAGTGATATGTTAGAAAGTTGGTTAAGAAAAAAATTTCGTTGACAATAGCAACAAAAAATGTATAAGACTAAAAATAAAAGTAGTATCTCTGTGGGAAAAACTTAAGAATATTAACAAAAGAAGTAAAATAATTAAAGGGATAACTATATCATGTTGATGAATATGTGTATTAAAAAAATATGAAAGCAGTCCTGCCTACACAGTTGGGAGATACGCCTATCTGTGCTGCCCAGCAAGCTTGACAACCCTGGACCCACAGCAGATTCTGAAATGGTCTTGTATTTTGGCTCCAGACCTTCTCAGATGTACTCTGAGAGAAGTTCTGCTTACCCAGGGGCTTGGAGGTAGACACATTGTCTGTGTTCCCTGAGGCAGATGTGCAGACTTTGATCTGAACTGTGGACACTGAAGCAGCCAGGTGATCCAGTTCCTGTAAGCCATGTTCTTTAGCAGAGACTTTCTACTAGAGAAACAGCCAATGACCTAGCAGGAGCCCTCCCAGAGACCCACAGGAAGGCCACATTCATCTGTGCACCTGCTAATGGGGCCTTCCATTTGCAGACCAAGAAGCTGACCCTGAGTTTATTTCCCGGCCTACTGACCAAGGTCCTGAAGCCAGTCTAGTTCACTTAGGGACTACACATTATCCATACCTGCTTAAGGTCCTGGTGGTTGGTGGGGTGGTAACCATCCCAACAGCCTTGGACCTCACTGCAGATCCAGCAACAGCCATGTGCTCTGGCTCCAACACCACTAGACTGCAATCCCAGGTGCAATTCTATCAGCCCAGGGGTCCAACAAGATAAAGCTTTTATTGGCATAAATCAGTCTAAAAAGATTGGAAGAGGTATTTGCTCCTTCAAATGCACAGACAACCATGCAAGGCTATACAGGTGACAAAGAATTAAGCAAATATGGCACCACCAAAAGAAACTAATAAAACTCTAATAACTAATCATAAAGAAATGGAGATCTAAAAATTACCTGAAAAATGTTTCAAAATAATCATATTAAGCTCAGTAAGATGCAAGACAGCACAGATATATAACCACATGAAATTAGAAAAATAATACATGAACAAAATTAGAAGTCAAAGAAATAGAAACCATAAAAAAGAACTAAACAGAAATCCTGGAGGTGAAGAATTGGAGAACTGAAAAATTCTATATAGAAATTCTATAGCAGATTCAATCATATGGAAAAAGAATTAGTAAGCTCAAAAACAGATCATTTAAAATTAGCCAACTATAGAGAACAAAAGGAAGAATAATTAAAAAGTGTAAAAAAGATGGATCTATGAAACACCAGAAGCTTATAGATATATGGATTATGGTAGTGCCAGAAGAAAACACAAGAGACCAAAGGAAAGATTATTTAAATAATTACTTAGTGAAATCAGTAACAGAAAAATACTCCATGTTCTCCCTTATAAGTGGGAACTAAACAACAGGTACACTTAGACATATGGAGGAAATAGTGGACATTGATGATTACAAAAGGGGGAAGGGAGGGAGAGTGAATGTTGAAAAATTACCTATTGGGTACAATGTTTACTATTTGGGCAATGACCACACTAGATGTCCAAACTCCACCACTATGCAATATATTTATGTAGCAAACCTGCACAGGTACTTCCTTAATTTATAAAAATAGAAAAACTAAAAATTAGCAAAATACTTATTGAAAACTTCCCAAATCTTGGGAGAGATATGGGCATCCAGATTCTTTAAGTTTAGAGAACTGAAAGCAAGATCAAACCAAAGAAAATTGTTTTGAGACTCATTATGATCATACTGTGAAAAGTGAAGGATAAAGAGAGTATCTTTTCTCAAATTAACAAAAAAATTGTATCTATCTTATACAACATGGTGTTTTGAAATATCTGTACATTGTGGAGTGGCTAAATCAAGCTAACTGACATAAGTATTACATCACATACGTACCATACCTTTTGTGTTGAGAGAACTTAAAATCTAATCTCTAGTAATTTTCAAAAATACATTATTATTAACTGTATTTATGTGGTATAACCATTTTTACAATAGATCAATTGAACTTATTTCTCCTATCTAACTGAAATTTGGACCAACATCTGTGATCATCCTTTGACCAACACCACCCACACCTCCTCACTACCTCAACCCTGCACTGATAACCACCATAGCACTCTTTACTGCTATGAGTTCAACCTTTTTAGGTTTCTGATGTTAGAGAGATTATAGAGTATTTGTCTTTTTGTGCCTCGCTTATTTCGCTTAATATAATGTCCTCCAGGTTCATCCATTTTATTGCCGGTGACAGGATTTTGTTTTTTTTTTAAGGATGAATAGTATTCCATTGTGTATATATACCACATTTTCTTTATCTATTCAGATAAAGTATTGATGGACAATTAAGTTGATTCCAGCTCTTGTGAGTAAGGCTACAATGAATATGGGAGAATATATGTTTTTTCAAAACACTCATTTACTTATTTTGGATATATTCCCAGGTGTAGGATGTCTGGATCATATGATAGTTGTATTTTTACTTTTTTGGGGAACCTTTATAATGTTTTCCATAATGACAGTACTGATTTACACTCACACCAACAGTGTACAAGGGTTTCCTTTTCTGCAAATTCTTGCCAGTACTTGTTATCTTTTGCTTTTTTGATAGTAACCATTCTAAAAGGTGTGAGGTGACATCTCATTGTGGTTTTGATTTGCATTTCTCTGATGATTAGTGATATTGAGCAGATTTTTTTATATGCCTGATGGCCATTTGTATGTCATCTTTTGAGAAATGTCTGTTCAGGTTCTTTGCTCATTTGTAAATCATATTATTTGTTTTCTTTCTATCTTTTAAGTATTTAGATATTTTGGATATTAACCCCTTACCTTATACAGGGTTTGCAAATATTTTTTTCCCACTCCATAGGTTGTCTTTTAACTCTTTTCATAATTTCCTTGGCTATATATAACCTTTTCAGCAGAATGTAATTCTACTTGTTTATTTTTGCTTTTATTGCCTGTCCTCTTGAATCATATACAAAAAACTATTGCTCAGACTAATGCTATGAAACATTTCTCCTATGTTTTCTTCTAGTAATTTTACATTTTTTGTCTTATGTTTAAGTCTTTAAACAATTTTGAGTTGATTTTTATATACGGTGTGAGATAAGGATCTAATTTTATTGTTTTGCATGTGGATATCCAGTTTTCCCAACACCGTTTTATTTATTTTTTGATACGGAGTCTCACTCTGTCATCCAGGCTGGAGTGCAGTGGTGCAATCTTGGCTGACTGCAAGCTCCACCTCCCAGGTTCACACTATTCTCCTGCCTCCTATTCTCCTGTAGCTGGGACTACAGGCACACGCCATCACACCTGGCTAATTTTTTGTGTTTTTAGTAGAGATGAGGTTTCACTGTGTTAACCAGGATGGTCTTGATCTCCTGACCTCATGATCCGCCCACCTTGGCCTCCCAAAGTGCTGGGATTACAGGCATGAGCCACTGCGCCCGGCTTTCCCAACACTATTTATTGAAGAGAATGTTTTTTTTTCCCAGTGTGTGTTAATAGCAACTTTATTGAAAATCATTTGACCATAGTGTATGGATTTTTTTTTTTTTTCTGAGCTTACTATTAAAGAGAGACTCTTAAAAGTGGTAAGGGAGACTGAGCACATACAAGTAAACCTCCATAACATTATCAGTAGATTTCTCAATAGAAATTTTACAAGCCACAAAGGAGTAGGATTATATATTCTAAGTGCTGAAAGAAAAAAGACAACCAAGAATACTCTATCCAGCAAAGCTGTCCTTCATGAATGAGAGATAAAGAGAGTCTCAAAGAAAAGCTGAGGTAGTTCATAACAAGACCTGTCTTACAAGAAATGCTATGGGGAGTTCTTTGGGTTGAAATGAAAGGACACTAAATAACAACATGAAAATACATGAAATGATAAAACTCACTGGAAAAGGTAAATATGTAGTGAAAAGCGGAAAAGTCTAATATTATAATGGTGTGTATAAGTCATTTTAACTCTAGTATAAAAATTAGACAAAATTGTCAAATATATTTATAGCTATAATAATTTGTTAATGGATACACAGTATGAAATAATGTAAAGTGTGATATAAATAGCATGTTATTGATGGAAGAGAGGAAAGAAGAGGTTAGAGGAGAGGTCAAAGTGTAATTTTTGTATGTGATTAAAGTTATTATCAGCTTCAACTAGAATGTTATAAATAAGATGCTTTATGCGAGCTTGTGATATCCACAAAGAAAAACCTCTAATTGATACAGAAAAGATTAAGATAAAAAATGAAAGCATACCACAGGAAGAGATTAATAAATCAAAGAGGAACTCAGCAAGAGAAGAAGAAATGTACAAAGGAATTACAAAACAGTCAGAAAATAATTAAGAAAATGGAAGTAGTAAGCCCTTACCTGTCAATAATTACTTTAAAAGTAACCGGATTAAATTCTTCAATCAAAAGACACAAAGTGGATGAATAGATTAAAAAAAAAAGATTCAACCACAGGGCTGCCTACAAGGAACTCACTTCAGTTTTAACAACACAGCTGGGATGAAAGTAAAGGGATAAAAAAGAGATTCCATTCAGATAGTAAATAAAGGAATGCAGGAG
Organism: Macaca thibetana thibetana; assembly: GCF_024542745.1. Lineage (NCBI taxonomy): Eukaryota > Metazoa > Chordata > Mammalia > Primates > Cercopithecidae > Macaca > Macaca thibetana. The sequence goes on from NC_065581.1 coordinate 74,993,917, forward strand.
TGGCTATACTTATATCAGACAGAAGAATCTTTTATTCCAAAACTGTCATAGACACAAAAATGTCACTGTATAGTGGTCAGTTCCTCCAAGAGGATATGACAGTTGTTAACATCTAAGAACCTAACATCAAAGCACCTAAATATATTTTAGATACAAATATTAACAAAACTGAAGAGAAAGGGCCATTCAATAATAGTAAGGGGCATCAGAACCACACTTTCAATAATAGACCATCCAGACAGAAAAAAAAAAATTGGACTTGAATAACATTGTAGTTAAAATGGCCCAAACAGACATATTTCATCTTACAGCAGCAGAATACACATTTTTTGAAGTCTATAAAGAACTTTCTTCAGGATAGGTTATATGTTGGTCAACAAAAGAAGTCTTAACAACTTTAAGAACATTGATATCATCTCATATATACATACTTTGACCACAATAGTATGAAGTTAGAAATCAATTCCTGGAAGAATCTTGTAAAATTCACAAGGATGTGCATTTTGAACAACCAGTGGATAAAACAAGAAATAAAAATGGAAAGCAAAAATGTATTAAGATGAAGAAAAATAGAAACACAACATAGCATATCTTATGAGTTGTAGTAAAAACAGTTCTAAGGGTGAAGTTCATAGCAGTAAATGATCACCTTAAAAATGAAAAATCTCAAACAACCTAACTTTACACCTAAAATAACTAGACAAAGAAGAATAAACTAAGCCCAAAGGCAGCATAATAAAGGAAATTAAAATGATTAGCACAGAAATAAATGAAATTAGAAAGATGATAGACTTAAAAACAACAAATCTCTGACTTAACTGTCACCAATAATTTTACTCCTTGCTCATGCTTTGTGGAGTTTAAAGATCCAAACTGATTAAAAAAGTCATACTTTTCCCTCTGTTAGAGGCAGCCTGCCTACAGTCATGCATGCACTCACACCAAAATACAAGCCTTTTGTCCTACCTACCCTTGACCTAGCTTAAATCACACACACACACACACACACACACACACACACACACACACACGACAATAGAAATGGTAAACAAAACTAAGAGTCGTGTTTTTGAAAAGATAAACAAAATTGACAAATCTTCAGCTAGAATAAGTGAAAAAAGAGAGAAGATTCAAATAGTATTATAAATGAATGAGGAGATATTACCAGTGATACCACAAAAATGCAAAGAAACATAGGAGACTACGGTGAACATTATATGCCAACATATTGGATAATCTAGAAGAAATTGATAAATTCTTAGAAATACACAACCTACCAAGACTGAATCCTGAAGAAATAGATTATCTTAACATAGCAATAATGAATAAAGAGACTGCATCAGGAAAACAAACAAACAAACAAAAAACAAAAAAAACTCCCAACAAATAAAAACTCAGGACCAGAAGACTTTATAGGTGAATTCTACCAAACATTTAAAGTGCAATTAATGCCAGTCATTTTTCCAAAATGTGAAGAGAAGTGAACACTTCCAAACTCATTTTATGAGGACAGCATTACCCTGATACCAAAGCTAGACAAGGACAGTACAAGAAAAGGAAGTACTGGTGAATATCCTTGATACATATATGCAAAATGCACAACCAAATAGTAGCAAACTAATTTCAGCAGCACATTAAAAAGATCCTATGCTGTGATAGGGTACGATTTATCACAGGGGTCAAAGTATGATTTCTTCATAACCACATTAAGAATGAAAGATTAAAAATCATGATTGATCACATACAGAAAACCACTGGAGAAAATTCAATATCCTGTTATGATACTATCTCTCAACAAATTATGTATAGAAGGAGTGCACTTCAACATTATAAAGACGATGTATGATAACTCCACAGCTAACATCATACTCAGTGGTGAAAAGTTGGAAAGTTTCCCTCTACCTCAGGAACAGAACAAGGGTGCCCACTCAGAACACTTCTATTCAGCGTATCAGTGGAGGTCCTAGCCAGAGCAATTAGGCAAGAGAAAGAAAGAAAAGATTCAAATTTGAAAGGAAGAAGTTACTTTATTTCTGTTCACAGATGGCATAATTGTATATAGAACACCCTAAAAATGCCATCGAAAAACTGTTAAAACTAGGAAATGAATTCAGTAAAGTTGAAGACTGCAAAACAAACATTTTAAAAAATCAGATGTGCTTCTATATTACTAACAACAGACTATCTGAAAAATAAAGAAGCAATCCCATTTATAATAGCATCAAAAATAAGAGTAAGTTTAACCAAGGAGGTGTAAAATCTGTACAATGAATACTTAAGATGTTTGTGAAAGAAACCGAAAGACAAGTATTTAAACATATCCCTCGTTTATGAATTGTAATAATTTATATTGTCCATACCACCCAAAGTGAGCTACAGATTCAGTGCCATCCTCATTAAAATTCCAAAGGCTCTTTTCACTGAAATGTAAAATGCTAAAATTCCTATGGAACCTCAAAAGACCCCAAGTAGCAGAAGCAATCTTGAGAATGAAGATCAAAGCTTATGCATTTACACTCCCTGTTTTGAAACTATATCATAAAAAGCTATAGTAATATAAACAGGGTGATACTGGCATAAAAGCAGACATGTAGACCAAGGGAACAGAATAGATACCTAAAAAAGAAACCCACATGTGTATGATTAACTATTTTTGACAAGGGTGCCAAGAATACAAAAGGGTTAAAGGATAGTCTCTTTAGTAAATGGTGTTGGGAAAATTGGATATCCATGTGTAAAATAATGAAAGTCGATTCTTATCTCACACCATACTTATAAATTAAGTCTGGATGTTTTAAAGACTTAAATTAAGACCTGAAACTATAAAATTCTTATAAGAAAGCATAGGGAAAAAGTTCTTTGACATTGGTCTTGGCAGTGATTTTTTGGATATGACACCAAAGCACAGAATGTAAAAACAGAAACAAGTGCATCTGCATTAACCTAAAATGTTTTGCACAGCCAGGGAAACAATCAATAGAGTGAAAAACCACCTTATGAAATGGGAAAAAATTTGCGAGTTTATTAAGGAGAATTAGCTCACAAGATCACAAGGCAAAGTCCCATGATGGGCCATCTGCAAGCTGAGGAAGAAAGAAGCCAGTAGTGGCTCTGTATAAGTCTAAAAGCCTCAAAATTAAGGAAGCCAACAGCCTTCAGTCTGTAGTCAAAGGCCCGAGAGCCCCTGGCAAACCACTGATATAAATCCAGGAGTCCAAAGGTGGAAGAAATTGGAGTCTGATGTCCAAGGGCAGGAAGAACAATGGATGGAAGCATCCAGCACAGGAGAAAGTTGAAAGCCGGAAGATTCATCAAGCCAGCTTATCCCATCTTCTTACACCTGCTTCGTTCTAGCCACACTGGTAGCTGATTAGATGGTGCCCACCCATATTAAGGGTGGGTCTTCATCTCCCAATCCACAAACTCAAATGTTCATCTCCTGTGGCAACACCCTCACAGACACACCCAGAAACAATACTTTACCAGCTATCTAGGCATCCTTCAATCCAATCAAAGTGACACCTAGTATTAACTATCACACTTATTAAAGTAAGAGTCTCACACACAAGCATATGTATGTCTGAATGACTACACTGTTGGGTTTATAATAGAAATAATAATAGCAAAAGATACTAAACTAGAATAAGTTTGCTTTGTTTTACTGACAATAAGTCAGTACTTACTTGAAGGATATTATTTTTTAGTTTAAGATTCATATTGTAATAATGCAACCATTAAAATCAAACTTATAAATAAAACCAAAAAATCAACAGGTAAATATAAAATGTATACATTTGATGCAAAGAAGGTAGTAAAGAAGGAAGAGTGGAATAAAAAATGAGAAAAAATTAAAAAGCAAAATGGCAGGTCTAAATCCTAACGTATTGATTACTATTCAAATAATTAAATACTTATCAAATATTTGTTTAATAAATATGATGTAGTAATATTAATAATTAAAAAAACATGAAGGAGTAGACATTCTAATTAAAAGATAAAGATTGTCAAATTGGTAAAAAAATAGGTTCCAACTCTGTGCTATTTATAGATGAGGCACTTTAAATTCAAAGAGTAAAATAAGTTTAAAGTGAAAAGTTGGGATAAGTTACAACATACAAACAGTAAGCATAAGAGAGCTGGAATAAGTACATCAACATCAGGCAAAATAGACTAAGAAAAGAATAATGCAAAGAAAGAAGAATCATAAGGATAAAAGTGTCAATACATCGGGAAGAAATAGCATAATGTATTTTTACCTAACAGCAGAGCCACAGAAGTGACAAAATTGAAAGGCCTGATAGATAACTTCATACTCATTCTGCAATAAATGATAGAAAAAAGTAGGTGGAAAAATCTGCAAGGATATTAAACACTACTGACAAAATCGACTTAACTTATATAGAAAATCCTAGCCAACAATAGCAGTATGCACATTCTTTTAAAATATACATGAAAATAGTCCATATGCTAGACCATGAAAGTATTTGCTTGTTCTCTGGTGAGCAGGTGTATGTAAGCCTACCCTCAAGGGCTAAGGGAGCTGAGAGGCAAAAAATAAAAAAAAATTAAAAAAAAAAAAAATAAATAAATGAATTTCTCAGAAAAGAGTTAGTAGGGACTTATGAACAGAAGCAATGCTTGGAGAGGCTGTGAGATGGTGGATCCTTGCACCCACTCTCCAAAAAACATCCCTCATGTATCAAGCTTTTAGTGTAAAACAGGTACAGACGGTCACACTTCAGACTTTCTTGCCAACATTTGTGACCACTGGGGAGGTTAGATGAGCATCTTTATGAGGCATTGTCTCAAGACCTTGCTGCAGAACAGCTTGGTATGCGGAATCAAATATCAGTCATCAATTTTGCTTCCATATGGCATCATTCTTGCAATGCAGCAGGCTATTTTCCTATACTCCACGGTTTAAAACCAGCACTTACATTTTCTTTATACACCATGGAACACTATGCAAGCATTAAAAGATGAGTTCATGTCCTTTGCAGGGACATGGATGATGCTGGAAACCATTTTTCTCAGCAAACTAACACAAGAACAGAAAACCGAATACCACATCTTCTCACTTGTAAGTGGCAGTTGAACAATGAGAACACATGGACACAGGAAGGGGAACATCATACACCAGTGCCTGTCAGCAGGTGGGGGGCTAGGGGAGGGCGAGTATTAGGAGAAATACCTAATGTAGGTGACGGTTTTATGGGTGCAGCAAACCACCATGGTACGTGAATACCTGTGTAACAAACCTGCACGTTCTGCACATGTACCCCAGAACTTACAAAGTGTATATGTATATATATACACTGCACTTACAATCTCACATGCCTACCTTTTTCATGATAGTCCCTGGGCTTAGAGGGAGGGTGCTTGATATTTTATAGCTTTAGCAGCAGTGCATTGGCTCCACTGAAGGCAAATGTTGCAGCAATAGAAAAGGCAAAAACAGGATAGTAAACAACATGTAACACCTAAACCAAGAAGCAGCTTCTGCCCCTAGATAGCCCAGGACCCAAAAAATCCATGAAGCTGATCATTCATAGTGGGAGTTTGGTCTGAGAGATTGGTTATTTGGGTTTTCATATCAGTCATTAATTTAGTGATACTTTCTTTTGTATCAAGGATATTAACATAGCATTCATTCATTTGTTAGGTTCACACAAGTCCCCCCTTGTGCAACAGTGAATATGTCAAAACCATGCAATTTTGGAGGACAGCTTTTCTCATGAGAGTAACTTGTGTATTTAAAAGGGAGATTTTCATGAAGCAATCGTTCAAATTTTTCTTTGTATAATTTGTTAGAGCTTCCACATGCCAAATAACATCTTCAGTGCCTGGTTAAGGAAGGAAAACATGACTATACCAATGGAAAACAGATATAACTCAGCAGGATTTCATATGAGGGAGATACACAGGCTTTGTAAGGCTATGAACTATCTGGCCTTGTACCCATGTATAACCCAAAGAACATCTTCCTAACAATTGGTGGCGGGGTAGGGGGTGGTAAAGAGGGTAACCAAGGCCATAAGTTGGTGCCACATATCCAAAGCGTTTCATTTGGGACCAACCAATAGATTCCTGCATATAGTGCCGATTCTGTACATACTAATCAGTACTTTGTAATATTATGTAAACATCTGTATCTTGGTACCCATCTCCTATCCTTGTTTAATTTGGCCAATTATCTTTAAAATGTTTCTTTGGTTTACAGTATAGTGCAGGGCAAGTGACTAAGCTGACCAAAAGATGGAGTTAACCAAAGAAACTCATTCCATATTTGGGTTATACCATTGTGGTATCTGGTCATTTTGTTCTTTAGTTGGGATATTACCAGTGGAGAGTGAGTGAGTTAGTTTCAATGTCAGAAAAACTCTCCCCATGTCCATTTTCAGAAAGGGTGGTATTATTAATGGGCCATTCAATGATTTTTATCTCTAGTCATACGTGAGCTTAATACCATTATGTAATTTTGGGAATGATGATATATTCCTCATATTCTATCCAGTCCTGCTCTTGGAAGGGAGATACCCACCATGGCAGGCCAGGATCATCAGAGAGTGGTATGAGACTGCATACCCAAAAGGTGTTTTTCTGTAAGCCATCATCATAGTTTTTGGCCCATTGTAGGTTTCATTCATGGGCAACAGCTGGTGAGAGTAGTGACAGAAGATAGCAACCAAGACCAAAAGGGGGGGAAAAAAATAAAACAACTTAGTGGGTACTTGCAAGGAAAGATTTTCTTCATCTTTTAGAATAACATTAGTTGGCATAGTTTTTTTTTTTTTTTTATTTCTGTGGAGAATGTCATTGGTATTTTGATAGGGATTGCATTGAATCTGTGGATTGCTTTGTGTAGTAAGGACATTTTAACAATATTGATTTTTCTAATCCATGAACATAGAATAATTTATATGCAACCACAAAAAAGAAAAAAACAGTGTTATCCTAATGAAAAAGAACAAATTTGAAGGCATCCCATTACCTTACTTCAAATTATACTACAGAGCTATAGTAACTACAACAGCATGGTACTGGCATAAAAACACATAGACCAATGGAACAGAATAGGAAACCAAGAAACAAACTCTTCAAAAATGAGTTCAGTTGTTGGGATCACACAAGTCCCCTGTTGTGCAGCAGCAGTACTGGAATAAAAACAGAAACACAGACCAGTGGAACAAAATAGAGATCTTAGAAACAAACTCATTGAACATGAGTTCAGTTGTTATGATCACATATTCCTCCCTTGTACACTTGTTTCTTCTTTGGTTATAACTTATTTTCTAGAGGAGGATGCTTAATGCAAGCAAGAATTTACTTTCCTCGGAATTTAGAATGGGAACTAGAGTCTGAGACAGCTGCTGGTGAACTCTAGAGCTTTTGGGTTGTTACAAGGGTTGAACAAAATGCTTGGTTGTGGGAAAATAGTAGAATCCAGCTTTTATAGAGAGTGGAGTGAACAGAAGAGTAGAAACAATAAGTCATGTGGTTTCCAAGAGACACAGAGAAACTCACTGATGAGACAGTAAAACTAGCAAATTGACAACTTCTCATTTCTCATGAGTCTGTCTGCTCTTTCTACACATTTGGTCCCTTTCTACACATTTGCCCCTTTCCTGCCAATAAAATTACAGTTTTACTTCAGTTGGCTAAGTGGGTTTCTCTTTCTTTAACCTCAACTTGCCCTTAGATGGGAAGGACTTGCGAGTTCTAGTGTATGCTGAATATAAAAATCATTTCTTTTTGTTTTATCAGTAGTTCACATCCCTTTCTCTGGGCTAGAATCATTTGACCAGCATCTGAATATACTGATGTCCAGAACCTATCCCAGAAAAATTAAAATAAATTTTTAAAAAGTATATCCAGGTAATGGATACATGATCATTATCTAGTCTTCTAAGAAAAGCATTGTCTGAGGCCGGGCGCGGTGGATATCATTAATCCATTTTGGGAGGCCGAGACGGGCGGAACGCGATTCCAGGTGATTCTGAAAAAATACAAAAAAATATCACAAAAAAGGGCAGGTGTGGCAGGCGCCTGTAGTCCCAGCTTTGAGAGGCACTCATTTATACATGATCATTATCTAGAGCAAGACTTCTAAAAAAAAAAAAAAAAAAAAAAAAAAAAAAAAAAAAAAAGAAAAGCATTGTCTGTCAGTCTTATGTAATAGAGTTTTAGTCACATGTATCCTTATAAATGTTGTGATTTTGGTATAATATGACAAATATATTTTGTGGGTATTGGATTTTGGTCAGCAGGTTTTATCTGTACTTTTGGCATCACTATTTGGCATGTGCCATTTTAACTATAAAACATTTTGAAAGTATATTGAGAAGTGTGTTGTTTGGAACTTTTATTATTATACAATACAATCAATTAATAGAAGATATTTTTATATTGGATGATAAAGATTATTTTATTGAATAGAAAAATACCTTTGAGTTGGAAAGGTAGATAATATGTAAAAATATGATGAAACATAGATACAAGTAAGAATTCCTTCCCACCATGTCACCCCTTCAGCCTTCTAATTAGATACCGTACTTCTGTACAGTAGTGCTTTGAATATGAATGAATAATATTCTGTGAACTATCACCATTCCCTGCTATGTTTTTCTTATTCAAGGTGACTCGTTAAAATTTCACGAACTTTCCAGCCTCCCACGTTTGATGACACTGTGTTCGTTTTATTTTCAGTTAGATATTGTGCTACATAAAATGTATATTTGATAAACCTTTTATGTAAGATCAACTTAAGAAAACTGTGTTGGGGGAACATTATTGCTCAAGGTCTGAAAAGAATAGGAGTTGAATTTTAAATTCTGTTTTTTATTCAATTTAAATAGTAATTCGAGCTTTACATTTTTACAAGTTGTAGGGAAATAATGACAGTCTAAGCAGTTACTTAGTTTTAGTGTCTTAGACCAGGAAAATATTTGTAAATAAACTTCAAACACCTTATAGTTTAAAAATCAGGATTATTGCTTCAAGGAATGAAAATTCAACAAGGATAATGGCAAATAGATTAAGGATAATTTATTGTTTAAAAATATATACAAGTCTCTTACGTAGATAATTTTTGCTGTTTTCTCTTTCCCCAAGAACAGAAAAATAAACGTTTCATTCTGTAGCACAAGGACTTACATGAAGATTTGTTTTCTAATGACAAAATTTGTTAAGCATTAGAACAGATTATTAGAGAAAGTTATAAAATCTCTTTCTCTTGATATCTCTAAAAATAGAATCATAGCTCCTTTTCTTAGGATGTAAAGAATGTTTCTTCCTAAGAGAAGAGGGATGAAAATAACCTGACCTCTCACAATCCCTTCATCTGGCCTGTTTCATATTGCTTTGCTTGAGGAAAATATATGGCCAAAATCTCATTATGGTCTTGGCCAAAAGAATAACTTTAGAACAGAGCATGTACATGAAGTGCATAGAAAACATGCTGTTAATTTTCCATGAAGTCGTACTTCTGCATATTTATTGCTTTGGGCTTTAAGAAAAAGAAATAAGGTTCAATTTAATCAGTGTTGTTCAGTTGTCTTTTCTTAGAAACAATATAATATCTACTCTGAGAGACTGAAGTGCCTCTCAGTGTCCATGATAGTATACTTATTGTTGTTTTGGAGCGCCTAGAAATGCCCTTGATAAACCCTTTGGTTAAAGGTTAGCAGATGCAGTAATGGTAAACAGAATTTAAGGAATCTATAATATATAATTGCCTTCATAGAAGTTTATATAACAGGTATTTCTATGGGGTGATTCTCACTCTGCCAATATTCCAGGTATGTATAGAATATAGGGAAAGCTTTATATATAAAGGGATACTTGTTCTGGTTATTGGAGTATTAATAAGTATCAAACCAAAGATTTATCAAGGCCACGGTGATGTAAAAAATAAAAATGGAAGAACTTCTAGAGCATGGAGTTGTGCAGGAAATACAGGTATATGGGTGGTTTGAGGTCATATTTACTGAATGTCTTAGATCATTATTTTAAAGGAATTTGGTTGTTACAGAGTTTCAATTACTGTTTTATGGAATTTGTTTATTAACAGATCAGGGATTGGCAAACTATGCCATTGGGTCAAATCCAGCCTGCCACTTGTTTTTGTAAATCAGGTTTTACTGGAACATATCTACACGCACGTGTTTATGTGTTGTCTATGGCTGCTTTTGTACCACAGTGGCAGAGTAGGGTAGTTCCAACAGAAATCTAAGGTCTGCAAAGCCTAATATATTTAGTTGCTGACCTTTAAAGATAACCACCATCATAGATGATAATTTTGCTTTGTTTTGTTTGTTTTCCCTGGAAAATGGTCTGATCAGATTTATGACTTAGAAAACTAGCTTTGGCAGCCCTGAGAGGATATCAGCTTCTTGCCATATGCCAGTTCTTTGGAAATAGATGTGCTTCATATTTTTTTTCTTAAGAATGGATGTGTGAATCAATGAATTATAAATTTATTAGGAAGTACTTGTGTGAGTTAAGAAGTAATTTTAGATTTCAGTTAAAATCTAATAAAGGCCGGAAATAGGGTGGTGGCAGGAAAAGAGCAGAAAGAATGTAATTTAAAAGTTATTTGAGAAATAGAATTAGCTGGACTTCATGTCATTTTAGTTAAAATCCTGTTTGTTTGTTTTACCAGTGGCCCTTATTTTAAAGCTCTTTGTTATGGGAATTGTGAAACATTTACAAAAGAAGGGAAGAACAACTATGTAATATACCCCCAGTCTCAACAACAGACATTTGCCAATCATGTTTTTATCTACCCTTGCTCCTTAAAAACATGACACTGTTGCTGGAGTATTTCAAGTAAAACCAAGAACTAATCTAAGGGTGATCGATACTGCTAAGCCTGCTAATAATCTCACTGCAGATATGGGTACACAATCAATGTTAGTATATTTCCTAGTTTAATTTAAAAGGTAGCTTGAACAGTGCTTGTCATAGAATAGTGTAATGGCTCTTACCTAGGAAGGTTTTCCAAAATGCACATGCCTGGGACTATCCACAGACATTCGGATTTTATGATTCTTGAGAAGTGTTATGGTCATGCGTCTTGAAAATATCTCAGAAGTTATTCCAATGAACACCAAAGGCTGCAGAGCACTGGATTAGTTAAACACCTTGGCTGCATGAGATATCTTTATGGGTTTTACACACAAAAGACAGATGCGAAATTTGCGACCATTGCATCTTTTTGAAGCCTAAATCAATACCAAGGCTGTGAATACTATAACAGTAATACTACGTCTAAGCATTTTTAAACTTCAGAAAGTTTGAAAACAGTGCAGAGAACACCTTACACATAGAGTGAACCTGTTGCTGTGATTGCCTGGGCAAGTTCTGTTCTTGCCTGTTGTCCTAGAGTAATTGTTAATAGCACTCCATTTCATTCTGAAAAGGATCCCAGTTACAAATATGGTGGAATATGAAATGTCAATATTCACTAATATAAAAACTATTCAGCCTCCTTTTAGATCAGAGAAGATGATTTGAATTTATGTCTGAAATGAAATGGAAACCCACTGAACAAAAGAATAATGTGATTCCATTTTTGTTTGAAAAGATCAGTGGTCAGTATTGGCAAATTGATTAAGGGCAGCAAGGGTATCCCTAATTCCAGATGATGGCACTAAAAGGAGATGCTATTCAAATCAACTTTTGGCTCTAGAAGTGTGAAACTCAGAACAGAGGTATAGACTAGAGATCAGTGTGGAGACGCTCAATGTCAAGATAGAAATGGCTGAGATCACTTAAGAGACAGTGTAAAAAAAATGAAAACAGGAGAGGACCAGGATTGGTCCTGGGTTAGTCTGGTATTTTAATGTTTGCAAAAGGAAAAAGGAGGTCAGGCAATGGATGAAAAGATGAAAGCCGTGAGAGGAGGTTGTTTCAGAGAGAGTTTCATCACTATTAAAAGCTGTTTTGAGGGTGTCACAGGTTGAATTCCCTGGGAAGCAGACTCTGAGAAGATGTGTAATGTGAAGGATATTTATTTAGAAGGCCTTTGGGATGAACCCTTTTGGAAGAGAAAGAACAGAAACAGGATAAGAAGGAGACGTGGAGCCTCAGTAGGCTCACTGATACCCTGGGGATTCCTGGAGCTAGAATGATTTTTCAAGGCTGTCCTAAGTTGGGCCGGGACACCAGGTCATTATACTCCTGCATTGATCAATTCTGGAATGTGGGCCATTCTATGAAGGGACATGACTTTGGGTGACGTGGCTGTCTGCAGATGAGGCAATGTCTGAAGGAGCTGGCAGCTGAAGGCTGTCTATCGACAGCACTCCGTACAGTTGGGGCAACAAGTGCTTCATTGAAATGTGATCTGGGTGGCACATCACAGTGTCTACCAGAGGACAAGTTAGAGGAGTATATTTAAGTGACATTTGTTTATTTACTTACTCAACATATTTATGGAACATCTACATTGTGCTTAACAGTGGACTAAGTACTAGTGGAAAAATATGTAAAACAACTATTGCATATTGTAGTAAATGTAGTGAAATAAATGAATAGGGTTAAGTAATAGAGAATTCAGGGTGAGGATTTACTTAGTTTATGTAAGGAAGTCATTGTGACCTTTACAAAAACGGTTTAGTGGAGTGGTTTGGGTAGAAACAGATTGGAGTAGTAGGAGAAATGAATGCAGTGGTTTTATTTTCAAACAGATGGGTTGTAATTTATTTATATGTGAAAAGATAATGTGAGCTTCCTATATTAAACGCTTACTAATTATTGATGACTCATATGTAGGTCTCTTATATTTAGTTTTTAGAATTATTTCACTTCTGTTCACTTAGTTGATTCTCAATCTTGTATGGTTTATAGGAAAGGCGTATTATCCGTTTTGTAAGTAATGATAATGGAGCTCATAGAGGCCAGGGAGTATACCCAGAGTTACAGAGTCTGGTGGAAAATAGAATGAGGCTGAGAATTCTGTCTTTTGACATATCCGCCAGTAGTCTTTCTACCAAGTCAAACTAACCTACTAACTGGTTAATATTAGGGAGGGTTTAAATATCTTTTACCAAATTTAAATAATCATAATATTGCATGTAAAATTGTATTATTACAGATGAAATACAATATCTGAGACATGCTTATACTGAAAAAAATGCATTGTTTATTTAAAATTTAAATTAGTTGTGTTTCCTATATTTTAGTTTGCTAAGTCTGGCAGCTCTAGTTGTATGGCTCAATGAGATTTTCACATTTCTTTACAGTCTATGCTGTGAAAATAAAAAAGAATTTTCTGGTATCATATGCAGTTGGCAACACTAGAAATGTAAGACTTGCCAAGTATGAGACCTATGTTGTTGGGCATACCTAAATGAATGTAAGTTGAAGTAAGCGAAATCAATGCATGCTGAGCAAGTCTGGCCACTATGTGTTGCCCACCATCAGATGTGGAATCTCATTAATGTCCACCCAGTCTTCCCAGGTGAGAAGAGACATGACAAGATAGTTTTAATGAGTGTTGAGGTATACCTAGCAGATGGTTCAGCATTTTCTGGTGCCAAATAGGAAAACTCTGTAGTTAACACTTGAATGGATCTCCAAATCTTCCTCCAGGCCACCTGTTGGGGATTCTGTAAGCTTAGCTCTGGCCTTGGGATAGTAAATGTTGTGGAAAAAAAGGAACAGGAGCAGTTTGTCCCAGTCTCTCATGATTAGATACTGATCTCTAGGCCAGCTGCTGTCTGGAAAAAGCACATTTAAGAGTATGATCATACGAGTAAAACTGTTTATGAGCCTGATAAGGGGTGAAGAAGGCATCTGCCAGGTGCCAGAAAACAAAAAGTATAGGCAATAGTTTGGCAACTACATGTCACACTATTAAACACATGTGTGTCCTTAAATATATTTGTTTTCTAATACTGGTGATCATCTAAAGGCAATTTAGTCAATAAATTTCACATGCACTTGTTTGCACATTGCTGTTAAACTTAGAGAAAATTCCTAGGCTTTCATTTTTATAACATGAAAAGTAATTAAAACTAAGACTTCATGAGGCTTTTTAGCATTTGGCTAGAATCTTGCTATTAAAGGAAAAATACGTTTTAGACTCCTTGAACTTATAATAATCAAAGGTTAATACATAAATAGTCACAAAATATACAAGGAGGTATTCACAAATAACATGCATTTTTCAGGCATAAAACAGCAGTATTTATTCTTGTGTGTATTTTGGATGTTATAAATGATTCCTTTTTGTATTGTGAGAATCCATGGTCTGTCTCCAAATTAATGTGTTTCAATACATCTTCTTGATTAGATCTTTTGCTGTGAGCAGGAGAAAAAGAAAAAAAAAATCTGTTTACCTTAAATCAGAACTGCTTATATTGAATGTGATTGCATGATTGGATATTCAAGAGTATTTAATTAAAACTCAGTTGCAGTCTAATTTTCTTTTAACAGTTGATTAAAGCTGTGTAAATAGATATCAGAGACCTCATTCCATTGTTTATAGATGATCTCCAGTATTAGAAAACAAATATATTTAAGGCCACACATGTGTTTACTAGTTTGGCGTGTAGTTAACAAGCATAGACTAGTATCAGATTGTCAAAGGTCTTGATTTGAGTACTGACTTCATCATTTATTTGCTGTGTGACCTCAGGAAAGTAGTTCACCTCTCTGAACTCCAATAATTTTGTAAAAGGTGAATAATCATAAGGTGATTCTGAGGATAGAAAGTCCAATCTAGAGAGAATGCTTAAAATACTATCTAGCATAATGAACTATGTAAAGTATGTTTTGATATGTGTTCATAGAATAAATTTTATGAGAGTTTACATATAGAGGATAAGATAATTTCAAAATATTCCATAGAAGAGCACCTGAAATAAGCCGTGTTAGGAGTAAATCTTAATGTATTTGAACATTTTGATCCCAGCACTTTGGGAGGCCGAGGAGGGCGGATCATGAGGTCAAGAGATCAAGACCATCCTGGCCAACATGGTGAAACCCCATCTCTACTAAAAATACAGAAATTAGCTGGGTGTGGTGGTGGGCACCTGTAAACCCAACTACTGAGGAGGCTGAGGCAGGAGAATCCCTTGAACCTGGGAGGTGGAGGTTGCAGTGAGCCGAAATCATGCCACTGCACTCCAGACTGGCGAGAGAGTGAAACTCTGTCTCAAAAAAAAATTTTTTTTTTATACTTTTGATGCATATTAAGAAGTTATATTTGGCAGGACTTACTATGTAGTGTTTTTAAAATAGTGGTTACATTTAGATAAAGATGCTCTCATTAACTGTTTTATTTTCTAATTTTGGACATTCACAATAACTATATATATTTTTTATTATTATACTTTAAGTTCTAGGGTACATGTGCACAACATGCAAGTTTATTACATATGTATACGTGTGCCATGTTGGTGTGCTGCACCCATTAACTCGTCATTTACATTAGGTATATCTCCTAATGCTATCCCTCCCCTCCTCTCTCCACCCCAAAATAGGCTCTGGTGTGTGATGTTCCCCTTTGTGTGTCCCAGTGTTCTCACTGTTCAATTCCCACCTATGAGTGAGGACATGCAGTGTTTGGTTTTCTGTCCTTGCGAAGTTTGCTGAGAATGATGGCTTCTAGCTTCATCCATGTCCCTACAAAGGACACGAACTCATCCTTTTTTATGGCTGCATAGTATTCCATGGCGTATATGTGCCACATTTTCTTAATCCAGTCTATCATTGATGGGCATTTGGGTTGGTTTTAAGTCTCTGCTACTGTGAATAGAGCCACAATAAACATACGTGTGCATGTGTCTTTATAGCGGCATGATTTATAATCCTTAGGGTATATACTCAGCAATGGGATGGCTTGGTCAAATGGTATTTCTAGTTTGAGATCCTTGAGGAATCACCACACTGTCTTCCATAATGGTTGAACTAGTTTACAGTCCCACCAACAGTGTAAAAGTGTTCCTATTTCTCCATATCCTCTCCAGCACCTGTTGTTTCCTGACTTTTTAATGATTGCCATTCTAACTGGTGTGAGATGGTATCTCATTGTGGTTTTGATTTGCATTTTTCTGATGGCCAGTGATGATGATCATTTTTTCCTGTGTCTGTTGACTTCATAAATGTCTTCTTTTGAGAAGTGTGTTCTCTTCTTCACCCACTTTTTGATGGGGTTGTTTTTTTTCTTGTAGATTTGTTTGAGTTCTTTGTAGGTTCTGCATATTAGCCCTTTGTCAGATGAATAGATTGCAAAAATTTTCTCGCATTCTATAGATTCTGATGGTAGTTTCTTTTGCTGTGCAGAGGCTCTTTAGTTTAATTAGATCCCATTTGTCAATTTTGGCTTTTGTTGCCGTTGCTTTTGGTGTTTTAGACATGAAGTCCTTGCCCATGCCTATATCCTGAATGGCATTGCCTAGGTTTTCTTCTAGGATGTGTATGGCTTTAGGTCTAACATTTAAGTCTTTAATCCATCTTGAATTAATTTTTGTATAAGGTGTAAGGAAGGGATCCAGTTTCAACTTTCTACATATGGCTAGCCAGTTTTCCCAGCACCATTTATTAAATAGGGAATCCTTTTCCCATTTCTTGGTTTTGTCAGGTTTGTCAAAGATCAGATGATTGTAGATGTGGGAATTATTTCTGAGGGCTCTGTTCTGTTCCATTGGTCTATATCTCTGTTGTGGTACCAGTACCATCCGTTTTGTTTACTTATAGTATAGTTTGAAGTCAGGTAGCATGATGCCTCCAGCTTTGTTCTTTTGGCTTAGGATTTTCTTGGCAATGCGCGCTCTTTTTTGGCTCCATATGAACTTTAAAGTAGTTTTTTCCAATTCTGTGAAGAAAGTCATTGGTAGCTTGATGGGGATGGCATTGAATCTATAAATTACCTTGGGCAGTATGGCCATTTTCATGATATTGATTCTTCCTATCCATGAGCTTGGAATATTCTTTCATTTGTTTGTGTCCTCTTTTGTTTCATTGAGCAGTGGTTTGTAGTTCTCCTTGAAGAGGTCCTTCACATCCCTTGTAAGTTAGGTTCCTAGGTATTTCATCCTCTTTGAAGCAATTGTGAATGGGAGTTCACTCATGATTTGGCTCTCTGTTTGTCTGTTATTGGTGTATAAGAATGCTAGTGACTTTTGTACATTGATTTTGTATCGTGAGACTTTGCTGAAGTTGCTCATCAGCTTAAGGAGATTTTGGACTGAGACGATGGGGTTTTCTAAATATACGATCATGTCATCTGCAAACAGGGACAATTTGACTTCCTCTTTTCCTAATTGAATACCCTTTATTTCTTTCTCCTGCCTGATTGCACTGGCCAGAACTTCCAACACTATTTTGAATAGGAGTGGTGAGAGAGGGCATCCTTGTCTTGTGCTGGTTTTCAGAGGGAATCTTTGTAGATCTCTAAGGACTTGCTTTATGAATCTGGGTGCTCCTTATTGGGTGCATATATATTTAGGATAGTTAGTTCTTGTTGAATTGATCCCTGTACCATTATGTAATGGCCTTCTTTATCTCTTTTGATCTTTGTTGGTTTAAAGTCTGTTTTATCAGAGACTAGGATTGCAACTCCTGTCTTTTTTTGTTTTCCATTTGCTTGGTAGATCTTCCTGCATCCCTTTATTTTGAGCCTATTTGTGTCTCTGCACATGAGATGGGTCTCTTGAATACAGCAAACTGATGGGTCTTGACTCTATCCAATTTGCCAGTCTGTGTCTTTTAATTGGAGCTTTTAGCCTATTTACATTAAAGGTTAATATTGTTATGTGTGAACTTGATCCTGTCATTATAATGTTAGCTGATTATTTTGCTTGTTATTTGATGCAGTTTCTTTGTAGTATTGATTGTCTTTACATTTTGGCATGTTTTTGCAGTTGCTGGTACCAGTTGTTCCTTTCCATGTTTAGTGCTTCCTTCAGGAGCTCTTGTAGGGTAGGCCTGGTGGTGACAAATTCTCTAAGCATTTGCTTGTCTGTAAAGGATTTTATTTCTCCTTTACTTAAGAAACTTAGTTTGACTGGATATGAAATTCTGGGTTGAAAATTATTTTCTTAGGAATGTTGAATATTGGCCCCCACTCTCTTCTAGTTTGTAGAGTTTCTGCTGAGAGATCCGCTGTTAGTCTGATGCTCTTCCCTTTGTGTGTAAGCCGACCTTTCTCTCTGGCTGCCCTTAACATTTTTTCCTTCATTTCAACTTTGGTGAATCTGACAATTATGTGTCTTGGAGTTGCTCTTCTCGAGGAGTATGTTTGTGGTGTTCTCTGTATTTCTTGAATTTGAATGTTGGCCTGCCTTACTAGGTTGGGGAAGTTCTCCTGGATAATATCCTGAAGAGTGTTTTCCAACTTGGTTCCATTCTCCCTGTCACTGTGAGGTATACCAATCAGACACAGATTTGGTCTTTTCACATAGTCCCATGTTTCTTGGAGGCTTTCTTCATTTCCTTTCACTCTTTTTTGTCTCAACTTCTGGCTTCATTTTATTCATTTGATCTTCAATCACTGATACCCTTTCTTGCAGGTGATCAAATCAGTTACTGAAGCTTGTGCATTTGTCACGTAGTTCTCGTGCCATGGTTTTGAGCTCCATCAGGTCATTTAAGGACTTGTCTACACTGGTTATTCAAGTTAGGTATTTGTCTAATCTTTTTTCAAGGTTTTTAGCTTCTTTGTGATGGGTTCGAACTTTCTCCTGTAGCTGGGAGAAGTTTGATCATCTGAAGCCTTCTTCTCTCAACTTGTCAAAGTCATTCTTTGCCCAGCTTTTTTCCGTTGCTGGCGAGGATCTGTGTTCCTTTGGAGGGGGAGAGGCGCTCTGATTTTTAGAATTTTCAGCTTTTCTGCTCTGTTTTTTCCCTATCTTTGGGGTTTAATCTACCTTTGGTCTTTGATGATGATGACATATAGATAGGGTTTTGGTGTGGATGTCCTTTCTGTTTGTTAGTTTTCCTTCTAACAATCAGGACCCTCAGCTGCAGGTCTGTTGGAGTTTGCTGGAGGTCCCACTCCAGACCCTATTTGCCTGGGTATCAGCAGCGGAGGCTGCAGAACAGCGAGCATTGCTGAACAGCAAATATTGCTGCCTGATGGTTCTTCTGCAGGCTTTGTCTCAGAGGGGTACTTGTCCATGTGAGGTGTCAGTCTGTTCCTACTGGGGAAGCCTTCCAGTTAGGCTACTCGGGGGTCAGGGACCCACTTGGGGAGGCAGTCTGTCTGTTCTCAGATCTCACACTTCGTGCTGGGGGAACCACTACTCTTTTCAAAGCTGTCAGACAGGGACATTTAAATCTGCAGAGGTTTCTACTGCTTTTTATTTGGCTATGCCCTGCCCCCAGAGGTGGAGTCTATAGAGGCAGGCAGGCCTCCTTGAGCTGGGGTGGGCTGCACTTAGTTGGAACTTCCAGGCAGCTTTGTTTATGTACTCAAGCCTCAGCAATGGCGGGCGCCCCTCCCCCAGCCTCGCTGCTGTCTTGCATTTAGATCTCAGACTGCTGTGCTAGCAATGAGGGAGGCTCCATGGGCATGGGACCCTCCAAGCCAGGCACTGGATTTAATCTCCTGGTGTGCCATTTGCTAAGACCCTTGGAAGAGCGCAGTATTAGGGTGGGAGTGACCCGATTTTCCAAGTGCTGTCTGTAACAACTTCCCTGTGTTAGGAAAGGGAATTCCCTGAACCCTTGCGCTTTCCGGGTGATGTGATGCCTCGCCCTGCTTTGGCTTTCAGTGGGCTGCACCCATTGTCCTGCACCCACTGTCTGACACGCCCTAGTGAGATGAACACGGTACCTCAGTTGGAGAACACGGTACCTCAGTTGGAGAACACGGTACCTCAGTTGGAGAACACGGTACCTCAGTTGGAGAACACGGTACCTCAGTTGGAGAACACGGTACCTCAGTTGGAGAACACGGTACCTCAGTTGGAGATGCAGAAATCACCGTCTTCTGCATTGCTCACCCTGGGAGATGTAGACTGGAGCTGTTCCTATTCAGCCATCTTAGAACCGCCCCCACAATAACTATATTTGATATGTGTACATGATTTCTAAAATTCTTTTTAGGCAATCAATAAACTTATAGTACATAAAGTGGTGTATTTTAGGATCCTGAAAGATGTATGTGGAAATAAACCTTATTTCTGTTCAAAAGGAGGTTATTTAGATAATAACAGTGAACAACTATATTCTGTGAAGTTATAGCTAAAATGTGTGGCTTGTAACTTTTCTTTGTTTTATTTTATTTTTTCCTAAACAGTTGCTTTTATGTTTGGGATTAATATTTGTAATGATTCTTGAAAAGTTAACACTGGAACATATACAAGCAGTTGTTGTAAACTCATATGAATAATTATTCGTTGGACAGTCCACACAAAAAATTTCCTATAATTGTTAATTGTCAAAAATTTGAATACCCACAAAGATAAAAAATACAAATAAAGAAAAATAAGAAGGAAAAAAAAGTTGAATATGCAAAATTCTAAATATTTAGTTATGTATATAACTCATATTGCTTAGAGATTATTATTATTATTATTGTTATTATTGGTTTGAGGAATAGGTTAAGAGGGTAGAAAGTTTTGAAAGAGAAAACAGAAAGTTAGACTGAACTATATGCATAGAGTGTTCTGTAGGGATTGTTTCTAACTCTCTTTCCTTGATGTCACCTGTAGTTAGAAGAGGAAATTACCCTATATGAAGTAAGTGATCATGGGTGATACAAAGTTTGACTCCTTGTTGGTGGAGGGCTGGAAAGCTAGGTATATATCAGGATGCTTAGATTGATCAGGTCTCTGGTAGTTTCCCCAGGATACCACAAAAGTGAGCCTTTGTGTTTCATAGTCCATGGATATTTCTATGCAGTAATGCCTATTCATTATGTGAGCAGGTGAAACTATGTGGGCTATTGATTCTAAGCACCCCAAAAGACCACTGGAAAATTAAACGTGTTGATCAAGCAAACCTAAGTTTATAGAGCACCCCTTTGACAGAGATGTAGGAGAATCTCCAACTGGGAAAATTAGGGAAAGGTTATTTAAAGAATTTTAGGGCCTGAAATGAGTAGTTTTCAGGTGAGTCTTGCCAAGCAGGAACACGGTTGGGATTGGGATGAATTTGTGACTTATATTTTTTGATTGATGGACATAGGTAAGTGAGTATCCTGAAGCAAGTCTGGATGAGTAGGTTATTTTCACTGGATAAAAATCTTATCTTCCATGAGTAAATATATCCTAGAGCAACAGCTAAGTTTTTGGTGCCTGATCCCAGTATTTTTTAACACAGAGCTGGAAAAGATACCTTTGTGTCATTATTGCTTAACATAAGGTCAGTAAATTATGCACAGGCCCATTTTTGCTTTATTGCTTAATAGTTTGTTTCAGTTCTTAGTGACTGCAGCTATAAATGAGTTTCCTTTCATTTGCCTGAACAGTATCAGTGAGAGAGGCAACAGCTCTAGAGTACCTCAGAAGTTTTCCAATATGCAAGCATAGTTTAACACATATATACAAACCTACTCCCAAGAAAAGCAAACAAACAAAAAACCAACGATATTTTTTTTCCCGTCTTCCTTTCTCCTGTCTCTTGTGACTCTCCCCAGATTGTGGGCCAATCTCTTCTTCAGGACATTCTTATGAGAACACTACTCTGAAACTATATTGGGCACTTGATCCTGATTCTTTCCACCATCACGTCATCCTAATATGCAGAAGCTTTGGTGATCAAAGTAACCTTTGTTTCCTGAGCATTATTTCCTTTGGACTAGACCTAATGGTGGTTGATTTTGAGTATTGCAAGTCATTTGATCATTTTTCTCTGATCAAAACTACATTTAAAATATTATTTCTGCCATTTATTTTTTAACCATAGCTGTTATTAAACTTGTCCACTTGTGGTTCTGGAAGAGGGCTGTTGGCATTTACTTATGTCTGATTATTTTAAAATGTCATTGGATCTAACTGTATATTTCATTTTTAATGTACATCAGTGATGATTTTCAATAATAACATTTTAAAATTCATCATAAGTAGGACAAGAGAATCTGTTTCCCTTGGGATTTTTAAATATGGGAAGATTTTTCACAAGACCTTCAGTTTAATTTGTTGAAACCTATTATCCAAAAACCATCAGTGTACACCTCCAATCAATGTTAGATGTAGTTAGTTTGTCGAACCCCAGACGATGACCCCTGTGGGGTGATCTTCAACAAGCCAAGTACATCTAACATAGGAGCATCTCAGTAAGGGAGGGTTAGGAGATTTTGATATGGGATTTGGCTTATGCTGCCTGAGTCTAAGCATCCTTTAGGAAGTGTGAACTGGCTCTAGATTTGGTTACTGTTACAAAGCAGGTGACAGTTTAGCAGATGAATATCTTAGTAATCTTTCTTCAGGAGTCCAGAGAAATAAAACAGGCCTCAACGTTCATTGATAAGAAAGCAGCAGTCATGCAAAAGGAAGACTCGTTAACCATTGTTTGCAGCTATGCTATGACTCGGCTAAATCCTGTTAGAAAATTATTTGGGAACACCATGGGCCAAGTGGTAGCTGGGTTTATTTTCACTTTCTCAAAGTATAATCCTGTCTATGTAAACCCTTGGAAGGAATAAAAACTCAGGACCCCAATTCACTAAGCCAAAAGGAAAACATTAAACTGAAAACTGAGTCATGCAAACAACTGCCTTTTCCTTTTGTTCCTAAAACGTTAAATATCTCCACAGGTAGCTACTCTATGTTCCCCTTATCTTATGTAAAGTGCTAACTTACTGAGAACAAGAATAATACAAAATTGACTGTTCCCCTACCTGGTCCTTTTATCTTGCAACATGTGGATTACCATACCTTCCCTTTCCCTCCTCCATCCCACTTTTCCCCTTTAAATATTCAAACTCTCAAAGTCGTCTTTGGAGACAGGCACAGACCACAGACTTTCTGTGATTCCGTATTTCTTTTCTCCTGGCCATTGTCCTTAACTTTGGCAAAATAAACTTCTAAGTTGATTACTTGTCTCAGATACTTTTTGGTTTACATACATATATCATATGGATTGTGTTCTGTGCCCACTGTACCAAATAGTGGGAGCTCATTTCTTCCTTTTAAGCCTCCTTAAAAGGATTACTATGACTACTGTGTAGGACTGAATGGCCCCTCGGTGCTACTTTTTAAGCTGTTTGACAAACTTCCACCATATCCTCTAACCCCCACAAGAAGGGGTGCTAAGTAGAGTGCACGATCTCCAAAGTTTCCCTCTCCTCCAGCAGCCAAGGCAATCAGTCACACAGACAGGCTTGCTTTCTTCTGAGGGTTATATTGCTTATCACTATGAGGAGCCAGAAGTTAACAAACTTAGGCAAATTATAACTAATATTCTAGATCCATGTTATTAAAGGATAATATCTGTAGCCATGGCATGTGAGCAATAATAATACTCTTCAGCTCTTTATCTGTTCTGTTGTTTCCTCATCAGTCAAGGCCATAACATTAAATCATAACTTAATAGAGGCATTTCTGAAGGCAAACTAGCCAACAGAGGTCAGATACACTGTTTAGTAGTGATCTAAGGTGATATTTGGCTGAAATTAGAGATGTCAGAAGAATGATGAGTTGACTTTTTCTTTTTTGTTAAATATTGGTTGTCTCTGCCTTGCTTTTGATAAGGTGTTGGATGATATTCATTCAATTGTTCATTTGTCACAGACAATATCTGACCTTGCCAAGTATGAGAACTTAGATACTAAGTAAAGTCTGAGAACTGCAGTAATGAAGGCATGTGCAGGAATGTTAGGATCACTAGTAACTGGTACTGCTGGGTTAGAACTTTAGAGAATATGGAACTCTCTGGCAAATATCTGAAGTGTTTATATTATGTAGTAATAGCTGAGGATCACACATTTTGGCCATCTGGTAACTAAGCAGAAAAACTGACAAGTGTGAAAATTAATAACATGACTTGAATCTTTAGACCAAAACAAAACAAAACAAAACAAAAAAACCAAAACAACAACAACAACAACTTCTTTGCAGGGTACATGAGGTTTATATGAGCGCTTATAGGCAGAGCCAATTTTTTTCCTCAAAAAAGGAATGTAAAATTCTTTCTGAGAAAAATTTCAGAACAGTCATCCATCCTTGAAAAGGTATTACATAGTCCCTATTTAACATTTAATATTCAGAAAATCTCTATCCTTATGAGCTCTCCAAAAGGAAAGCACTATAAAATGTACCTCTGGGTTAGTGAATCAGCTGTCTTTTTGTGAGGGAATTGCCTATGATATATTTGTATTTTAGATAGTGTCTACTCAAATTATAATTTTAATTTTAGCATAGTTAATTCTAATTTGCTCTTTAAAACATCATTAACTAGTAGATTTCATTGTTTTTTAAAACTACTTATTTGTCAAAGTGTGTCATCAGTAAGAAGGAGGTTCTCAACTTAATCTGTAGTACACAGGCATAGTTCTTTTTAAAAAGTTGATCTAGTTAATCAATATAAATTAGGAGGAGGACTGGGATTTAGTCCTGTTGAAATTTTAGTTTTATTTTTAAAATGCATTTCAAAAATTTATTTATTTTACTATGACAGTAGTTTCCTGGCTTGATTCTTATACATTACAACATCGTCATTTTGATTTTTATATAATCTCTGCGTATGAAGTCAAGAGAGATGATAAATCCTTGAGCATTTAGAAGATAATCTTTTTTTCTGTTTTTAGCTGTTTTCCGGTGAGATTAAACCATGTTTAGTGATCATTGGTATAGCAGTTGTTTTAAACTAGCTAGTTCCTTATAAAAGATTGAGGTGCCTAAAACTAACCTGTGTCAAAAAGGTAGTATCAAAACTAAAGAGATTCTCAACAGAATGATATATGACATTCAGTAGACATACATGGTTATTTTACTCAATGATTAGACATTCTTATTCCTGTTACTATTGCTGCTTAACAAATCACTCCAAAACTTCGTGGCTTGAAACAAGAATCTCATTTTATGATCTCTTACAGGTTCTGTGGGTAAAACATTTGGGAAGGGCTCTGCTGGGTTGTTGTGGCTTGAGGTTTTCCGTGAAGTTTCAGCCAGAGAGTGATATGGATCTGAAAGAGCAGGAGCTGGAGCAGCTGGGTACTGGACACATATACACACACATACACACACATTGTAACTATATGAGGTGAAGGATGTATTAAATGTTGTCATCACAATGTTGTTGTATATCAAAACATCATATTGTACACCTTAAATATATCATTTTTGTCAATTATACCTTAATAAAGCTGGGAAAAATAAGAATGCAATCCTTAGTAACTTAAAACAATAAAAATAGGAATGGAAATCTGATGATAGTTTTTCACAACAGATGGGAAAAGATATACATCTGATTCATGTTAGGGTAGGTTGACTGCTGTAATAATCAATCCCCAAATCTCAGTGGTTTAGTGCAGTGCAGGGTTATTCCTTCTATATACATTCTAAGCAAGTGTTTTTGAGAAACTTTACAAGTGTTTCTTCAGGAATCCTGGCTTTTTTCTTGCTGTGGCTTCACAACTCCTGAAGGCACTGGAATTCTCTGCTGGATTTTCTGTATCCAGCTGAAAGACAGGTGGAGATAAGATCTGAAGAATAATGTGGGAGTGTTTAATGGACCAGGACTGGAAGTGGTGTGCTTTCAGTCCTGGCCATTGTACATTGGCCCAGACCCAGTCACATGCCTTCTCCAAGTGCAAGGGAAGCTGGCAAATGTGCTTGGAGGGAAAGGAAAGGAATCTGCTGGTGAGCAGGTAGGCAGTCTCTGCCACAAAATTTTCAACTGTCTTTTTCAAAGAGGCTTATGTCCTAATGAACTAAAATATTCCTCCAAACATAATTACTGTTACATTCTTTTGTATTCATATAATAATGCACAGAATTTTAATGATGCCTAGGAGTTTACATTGAATAACAGCATTAATATGTATTTTTTCTCTTCTGTAGTCTCTAGCCAAGTAACAAGTAGAGTCTTTGAGTTTATGTGAAAAAGGGATATGGCATCAGATATAGCCTGAAGGGCTAAGCAAATATAAAATGTAATCCTTGAGACAAAAAACATTCAGATAATGGCAAGAATTTCATCAGGACAAGGTAGAATTGGATATTAAACAATGGGTTATTCCAAATAGTGGTATTCACAATTACAGTAAGTTTACAGCTCAAAGCATCATTTAGAGAGTATTTTTTAAAAGATTTACTTGTAGTCAGGTTATTACTATTTACATTGACAATCCATCTTTGACACTTGTTTGTTCTGAAGCTTTGACTTAATGTTTTACAGAACAGAATCAAATTGGATTGTATTGGAGTTTTTATGCATCAAATAATACTGAAAAAGTACATTTTAAGCTCAAAAGTTGCTAACAATACTTTAAATATATACTACTGATAGTAATTTAAAATATGCATTCAAACGAGGATGAATAAAAGCAAGATAGTGTTTTAGCTTAATTCACCTGCTTATGTTGTGATGAAGTCATATTGTTTTTATAGTTATGTGACTCTAGAAGGGGGAATAATATCATATTGATATTTATTCATGGTTAAAGAGGAAAAAGTCAAACTGAAGCCACTGAGATAAAGACAACAAGATTGCTTACGGAAATGTTAAGAATGAGAAGGCATAAGTGATCAGTTGTTACTCTAGAATATGTAGAAATCTAAGGGAAAATAAACCTTTTATGGTGATCAAAAAAGAGAACTGCTTAGTTTCTGATGTCAGTAAGAAAATAAGCAGTAACCATTTTTGTTAATAAAATTATCATGGTTCTAAAATATTAGCTCCATACTTCTAGTGCTCAACAAAGTGACATCAAAGGTATTATGGAGATGTACTAAAGGACTCTGTACCAGTGCTCTGTATAGTGAGGGCATGTTCAGAAATTAGTTTTGGCCTCTAGTGGACAATAAATCTGCCTCAGCTCAATAGTATTCAACCCATAGACAAAGGAAAGTGAAACCCAGATGAGGCAAAACAAAATGCAGTAAAGACCTAGGAATCAGAGGAACTCATCCCTAGGCATTTCCATACCATCCTCTTGACACAGCCTTCCCAGTCCTTTCTTCTGCTGGTTATCTTTGCGTGTTGTGGAAGCCCCTGACGCTAAACTCAACTGACTTTGCTGCATGCTAGATACATAAGTATATTGACACTTCAGACAAGCAAACTGTCTCTTCCTGTAATCCCTATTACTTTTTCTTTTCCTTTTCTTCATTTGTAGAAGGACAAGGAAGCATAAACAGGCAGTGCTGATTAAAAGATAGGTGGATGCTCAGAAATAGACAGACCTTCAGTTAGCTCTAAACAAATTCCTAATTGCTACCTTTCTCCTTGGGGTGGGGTAGGAGCAATGGAATGTCTAAGTGAAACTATACTATGCCTATTAAAATTCTAGATTCAGACCAAGGACAAAATTTGTTAGAAACATCCAAAAGAATGTGCCCCTAAACTTTAAATCTGTTCCTATACATGTCTTTCCCATATTATTTCCTACTTGATTTTACTACTAAAAAGAATTTCTATGTTTATTTAGCTAATTAAAGCAATTTCTTCTTATTGGAAAACCCATTGTTGAACATACTGAATGCCTGACTTGTATGTTAGTACTTTTCTTTTTAAAAGTAGTAATATTACCTATATATGTGTTTTTCAAGAACATAATTCAGCTTTGTCTTTTTTTTGAACTTTTTGTAAATTGAATTACAACATAAATATTCTTTAGTAACTTGCAGGGCTTTGCTCAATGTAGTGTCTGTTAAGACACATATCTGTTAAGATCCAGTCATTGAATGAAGCTGTAATTCATCCTGCATTCATTGTTGGATGACACTATTTTGTGTGTGTGTGTGTGTTTGTTGTTTTTGTTTTTAGTTTCCTAAATATTCACGCTTGCCAGCATTTTACCTGTAGCTAAATTCTATTCTTATTATACACACATTATTCTTGGTATCTCTGAGGTACTGCAAAAAGAGAATATATAATAGGTATTAAGGGCAGAATTTTTTTCTACTTTATAGGTTAGGTTCAAATAAGGCCCTGGAAAGCAGAAACTTAGTAGAACTTGTTCTTCACAGTACCATGCATACTTGCTGTTTCACAAGCATGCATGGTACTGTGAGGATAGAGATGGTGAAGTTTCCTGAGTTGCGAGGAGCATCCTTGAGTTCAGGATCATCTGGATTTCATCTGTAATATCCAGGGTGACCTTTGTTGCCTGATAGTGACTTGTAGGGAGATCTTTATGTGTAAACTTCTGCTGACCTGAGTTCTGATTATCATTGATGATTAGTTGGGTCGTCTCTGAACTTCATGCCCTTTTCATTCCCCATATCTGTGTCATCTCAAATGAAGTTTGCCATGTGCCACAAAGTGATAATTTAGCTTTTATAGACTTTAACATCTATTGTTATTTCTCTAATCCTACTCTCAATTTTTATTTTTTATTTTTACTATATACTAAAAATTATAATTGCATATATTTATGGGGTACAATGTGATGTTATAATTTTTAATACAATGTCATTAAAAAAAATCTTGTTCTAGTGTTTTACTTTTCTATCCTCTTTCTTTTCTTCCCTAAATAGGACTGAGCAATGAAAGAAAAGTGGCTTTTAGGGCCCAGGTGTTAGGTAACATGAGTCGAGAAATTTTGTATTTCCTGTGGCCTCCCATGTTTTACATCCGACATCTCTCAATCCTTGTGTCACTCACTTAGGCAATGTCTTCTTTCTGCTCACTGTCCATTGTTTTTTTTGGCAGCAACTTGAGCTGCATTGCTCACGTACTGCAGAGATTTTAGCCAGTGTGTGCAAACCTACCAGTTAGAATCTATAAAACAAACCATTGAACAGTTTTTCAGTGTGGCATTAAATTAGAACTAGTTTTGTGTTTTCTGCATTTTTTTATTTTGTTTCTTTTTGTTGTTGTTGTTATCATCTACACTATTAGTCTGAAAAATTTACATTGCTGCATAGCCTGTTTTGGTAATTACTGTAAGTTTTTAATTGACAATCAGTGTTTAAAATGAACATCTTTGGAAATTATTTTATATCTAATTTTCTTTTTTCTTTTTTTTTTTTTTTTTGAGATGGAGTCTCGCTCTGTCACCCAGGCTGGAGTGCAGTGGCCGGATCTCAGCTCACTGCAAGCTCCGCCTCCCGGGTTCACGCCATTCTCCAGCCTCAGCCTCCTGAGTAGCTGGGACTACAGGCGCCCGTCGCCTCGCCCGGCTAGTTTTTTGTATTTCTTAATAGAGACAGGGTTTCACCGTGTTAGCCAGGATGGTCTCGATCTCCTAATTTTCTTTTAGATTATATCTGAAAAGTGGTAGAGAATCTTTCAAAATAGAAGCCTTATTTTGCATATCTTTTTATAAGGTAAAAAAAGTGTGTCCCATTAGAAGTATAATGGTGTATGATCTATATTTATATCAGTCTAATTGATTTCTGAAATTTACCTTTTCTAGTTTTTTAAACAGAAACATCAACACCAGTAGAAGTCGAAAATTAAATTGAATTGATTTTCACAATCTTGCTGCTTTGGAAACTTTAAAAGTTTCTTTTCCTGGTCTTTTTTACACAAATTTTTAAACCTGTTTTAAAACCACCACTTGCTTTTCTTACAACATTATATTTCACATTTTTTTTTTACTATATTATACTGTAAGTATTCTGTGTTATTACGTAATTTTAATGTTGTGATTTGTGGTATTTATTTAGTAGATTTAACCTAATTTTACCTATTCGTACATTGTTACATTGTTGGATATTTAGGTATTTTGTTTTTAATAGTGACAGGGTCTTGCTTTGTCACCTAGGCTGGTGTACAGTGGCACAGTCATAGCGTACTTACTGCAGCTTTGAGCTCCTGGGGTCAAACAATCTTCAAGCCTCAGTGCACATAGGTGTGCACCATCACACCCAGCTGTTTTATTTTTATTTGTGTGTTTTGTAGAGATAGGGTCTCACTATGTTGCTCTGGCTGGTCTTGACCCTAGCTTCAAGTAATCCTCTTGGTTTCCCAAAGTTCTGGGATTATAGGTGTAAGCCACCACACCCAGCCTGATATTTAGCTTTTTTAAGAAAATAAAATTTAAATGTAGATATACCGTACTTTTTTTCTTTTACATTATTTCAATATTCTGTTCTAATTTAATAAGTATAAAGTGATATCTTAATTTTAATTTGGTTATTTTGCGGTAGAGAATTTTATATATGTATTTACCATTTCTGTGTCAATTAGCTATTCATATGTTTTGCTATTAATCTATTTTGAACTCATTATTGTTTTAACTGATTTAAATATTTTTTGACTAGCACCATTAACTCTTTTTTGTCATACTTTATGGATTTTTTTCTGAATGATCTTTTTTTTTCACTTTAGTTATTATTTGTGCTACTAGTTTAACATTTTTATAGAGGTAATGTTTTGTTTCATTCATTTTACTGCTCAAAACTGAGAGAAATCATTATTGGACCAGAAACCTAATGATAATTGGTATTATTTTAGGGAATATTCCTAGAATTTAAAAACTACCCCTGATTTACTTTAATCTGATTAGGGTTTTATAACTAACATCCCTAAGTGATACCCTAAGCTCTTTCTTTTCACCCAGAGTTTTCTTCGCTCTGTCCTTTCCTTCACCCAATGAAAACATTAATCTATGATGTAGAAAATACTTTAGGACTGGAATTTGGCAGATATCTTTCCTTTATTAAAGTGGCCCAACAGCTAATTTCTTAGGAAGTAATAAAGGCCTTTCTTTTTATTTGTGATTTAATATCGCCTAGATGTATATCTTGGTGTTGGATTTAGTATGTCAGTTTTATTTGGAACCTAAAGAATTCCTTCTGTGTCCTCTGTCTGATCTTTTGTTGGTTCCAAGGGAGAGTCCTTTACTTGGAACAGCTTTGAGGATTGGTTCTGATCTATTTCTGTTTTCTTCTTCAAGAACTTTTAGCTTTTACAGTATCTTACTTTTACGTGTACCTGCTTTTCTTTCTTTTCTTCATTTATTTTTTTCATGTGCTGATTAACTATGAGTTTGGTTTTTATTGTAAGCTTTCTGAAGGCCTAAATCTTATTTTTTTCTGAATGGTTTTCCTTTTATCACTGTATACTTGGCAGTGTCAGTATCAGGATATGGGTTGTTTTGATAGAAACTTAAAATAAAATACAAATGTAGGTATTTTAAAACTTTAAAATAAATAGACATAAGAAAAGGGAAGCAGACCTCTTCAGAATATCAAACACAAAGAGACTCCTGGGACTAGTTTTCTTTTCCTTTCTTTTTTTCTTTTTTTTGAGATGGAGTCTTGCTCTGTCGCTCAGGCTGGAGGGCAGTGGCACGATCTTGGCTCACTGCAACCTCTACCTCCCAGGTTCAAGCAGTTCTCCTGCCTCAGCCTCCCGAGTAGCTGTGACTACAGGTGCCTGCCACCACGCCTGCCTGGCTAATTTTTTGTATTTTAGTAGAGAAAGGGTTTCACCATGTTGCCCAGGCTGGTCTTGAACCCTTGACCTCAGGCAATCCGCCTGCCTTGGCCTCCCAAAGTGCTGGGATTACAGGCGTGAGCCACTGTGCCTGGCCTGTTTTCTTTTTTAAATCCCTTTAGTATGATTCTATCAGTGTTAAAATAAACTCATATTTATACATTGAAGATGTCTTATTTTCTCTTTGTTCTTGAAGGATAGTTCTCGTGGTCACACAATTATAAGTTAATACATATTTTGTCACAGTAGTTTGAAAATACTAGATCAAAGATATATGGCTTTTATTGTTGCTATTATGTTGTCAGTCTAGTTGGTCTTTTCTGTTAGTATACATTATACTTCTTTCCTCTATGAATTCTTGTTGTTTCTTAGGCCTAAAAAACTTTCTTCCTTTATTTTTTCCCATATTATTTATTCTTCAGTAGTCTCTCTTAGTTTTTTCTGTTTCTTTTTTTGAACTATATTTAAAGATACTGTATCATCTTCTTCAATTCTCTATGTCTCTTAACCTCTACTCACATATTGCATGCACATCATTTCTCTTTCCAATATTATGGATGATTTCTCTATGTACATTTTCCAGTTTATTGCCCTTTCTCTTTAGTTGTAACTAATTTGTATATTATTTCGTTCACTGAGTTTTAAATTTTAATGTTTTTATTTCTTTTTTGATATTTTTATTTTTCTCGGACTTACTGTCATTCCATTTATAGTTATTCTGTATTCTGTATCAGATAAGTGTAATTAAGGTCTGAAGTCTTTGAAGGTCCAATTTAAAAAAAATTTTATTATTTAACAGATTTCAAGTTTAATTGGTCAACTTTTATTATTAACCCACATTTGTCTGAACTTAGTCTATAAGAATTCTGAAAACCTGAACTGAGAGTGTTTTCCTCAAGAGTGGTTTTGTATTTGCATCTTGCAGTTGTCAGAAAAAAAAAATTAGCTTCATCTCCCAGCATGCGGTTTCCTTGTTGCAGACCCAATGTAGATATGGCTGGATTTGCAGATTCTTAAAGGTGACTATTAATAGTGCTACTGGCTGGGCACGGTGGCTCACGTCTGTAATCCCAGCACTTTGGGAGGCCAAGGCAGGCGGATCACCTGAGGTCGGGAGTTCGAGACCTGCCTGACCAACATGGAGAAACCCCGTCTCTACTAAAAATTCAAAATTAGCTGGGTATGGTGGCACATGCCTGTAATCCCAGCTACTCAGGATGCTGAGGCAGGAGAATCACTTGAACCCAGGAGGCAGAGGTTGTGGTGAGCTGAGATTGCGCCATTGCATTCCAGCCTGGGCAGTAAGAGTGAAACACCATTGGGGGTTATTTGTGCTGGCACATTAGATCTTTACCAGTCTACATTTCATTAATACTATAGTCCTTTAGGCTTCATCTTAGAAATGTTAGTCTCTCTCCTACTTAATAAAGGCCAAAGTCTTATTTGAAAATTTTGTGCTGATGGTGCTTTTTGCCAGCAGAGCAACCCCAACTTACTCTTTTTCTGAAAGTTTATTGTCTGATTTAATGTTATATCTGTTTATATTTTTCCTTTTCTTTTGACCATTGAGGACCTCTCTTTCTTTCTTACGAATTCTGCAATACATTAAAATTTACTGATTTATTTAATGTTAAGATATACTATCAAATTCTGGAAATAAGGCAAAGGTTGATTGATTGTCCGGTCAGTGACATTACTGGGGCTTCATCTAACAGGACAACCTAATTATTACTTACATTTCTAGGGGAATGTAATTTGGCAGGGCCCTGACCCTGTGAAGTTTCATATTAACCTGTAGATCCCTTGATAATATAGATGTAAATGATTCTTGTACAGTAGAAAATAAGTCCTGAGGTTATGGTAAGGATTTATCATGTAAGATATTAACCAGTTTTGTGTCTAACGTAATGGTCTAATTCAACTTTTTAAAAAAAATTCAAAATTCAGTTCCTCAAATGTTTTTTACCCTCATTGATGCTATAAATACATAATTGACGTGTGTTAATTCTAAATTTGTATGAGAGTAAATGTTTTAACTTTTTGAAAAGTATCCTTTCAGATCATGGTAAGTTGGATTGCATTTTGATACCTTTTTTTTTTTTTTTTTTTTTTGAGACAGTCTCACTATGTCGCCCAGGCTGGAGTCCAGTAGCAGGATCTTGGCTCACTGCAATATCTGCCTCCTGAGTAGCTGGGAATACAGGGGCCCGCCACCACTCCTGGCTAATTTCTTTTTATTTTTAGTAGAGACAGGGTTTCACTGTGTTAGCCAGGATGATCTTGATCTCCTGACTTCATGATCTGCCCGCCTCGGCCTCCCAAAGTGCTGGGATTACAGGCCTGAGCCCCAGGATAAGCAGAAGTAACTACTGAAGCAAAAGTAATGTTATTTTATTTTATTTTATTTTATTTTTTTAATTCTAAGTGATAATAGGGACTAGCTGAGTCACTGGCACATAGATTACATTCAATATTCAATATATAAAGAATGAATGAATACATAACTAATTTCAACTGTTATAGCTTTAATTTTGTTTTGTCCTATTCTTTAGAATTATGGCATTTTCAGGAATAATCTCCTCCCTTGTAGGGAATCTTAACACATCTAATTATTTTTAAAACAACATTTTATGTAATTAATTACAGCAGAAATTTTTACTCTAAACTATGTATTTTTATAGTATATATATTTTCTATGTGAGCGAGAGCCTTTGAACGTTGTTTCTTTTGACTTTCAGTTGAGATTGAAGCATTTACCTTCACTCTAAGTGCACTGAAATTTTACGAATTTTGTAAAACAGCTTTTGTTCTACACCACACATTGGAGCTGCTCTGTTCTTAGAGGGACAGTGGGATAACAGGCTCTCTCTTTCTTCTTTAGTTAACATGTGGGTTAATTCCAGTGGTCATTTCTCTGGACATTTTAGCCACTAATTGCTTGCCTGTTGTGTCTTCTCTACTGTGAGAAGCTGGACATATGTTAATAGCTATGGTTGCTAGACATTTTGTTTATTTCTAAAGTTTTATAGGCACACCTGTAGCATTTCTGCAAAGAGGGTTTTTGTACTTTCTTATTTTCCAAACTTCCCACAAATGACATCTAGGGTTGGTTGGTTTGTTTTATTCTTGCTTTGAGCAGAGAGTTATTTCTTGGTTTAGGCAATACATATTCATTATAGAATAATAGGAAAATAAAGAGGTTGACACATAATTCTGGATGCTTCAGAAAGTAGGAAACACATTAGTGGCATTACTGTATCAGCCACCAACATTTATGCATGATACCTGTCCCTGGGTCTCTGTGTCTCTTTGTCTTCCTGTCCCGCTTGCTTACAGTGCTGGCCTGTTACAGAGGTTGATGGTGCAGTGTAATAGTTGTGTTTTCTTAATTCAGAGTAGTAATTAGTAATTTTTTAAATCTGGCAAGTGGTTCAACACTTTTTATGGATCCCCTATGGACTATCAAAGTTTTTATGCCTTAAGAGAAATTGAGATATGATACATTTGGGTATGCAATGGGTTAATAAACAGCACAAGTCACTACATTTTTTTTTTTTTTTTTTTTTTTGACGGAGTTTTGCACTGTTGCCCAGGCTGGAGTGAAGTGGCATGAGCTCAGCACACTGCAACCTCCACCTCCTGGGTTCAAGCGATTCTCCTGCCTCGGCCTCCCAAGTAGCTGGGATTACAGGTATGCACCACCACGCCCAACTAATTTTTGTATTTTTAGTAGAGATGGGGTTTCACCATGTTGGCCAGGCTGGTCTGGAACTCCTGACCTCAGGTGATCCACCTGCCTGGCCTCCCAAAGTCACTACACATATTCTTATGTATATTTTTAATCTAACTTTGAACAAGTTAACTTACTCTCTTTAAAGTATGGGTCCTTAGTATTTAGTTTGAGATTAAACTTTCTCATAGTCTCATGGTTAGGATTAAATGATACAGTATATGTAAGCAGTAAGTATTGTACATAATGCAAAGTAGATGCTTAATAAATTGTCTTATATAAATATTGATATTATTATATTCTCATTTATTGCTATTTTATCCTGTAAGTTCTTTATGTTTTACTTTATAAGCATCAACTATATTAGACATTCAAGTAAAAAAAAAGATCTAGGTCTAACTTTGGACTCTACCCCTTACAAGTGACTTTAATGTTCCTGATTCTCAGTTTCTTCACATTAAGAAAAGAAAGGGAATGTTATGATCATTGTTATTGGGATACTTGATGTAGTATACCAAGTCTTTCACCTAAATTCTTAGTTCACATTGTTCCAATAGACATAATTAGTTGGTTTAATTTTATTTCTTTCATTAGTAGGGCTGTACAAATAGATATTATAGAAAAAGAATTGTTCCTCATTCTAACATGCATCCATAGACAGTCCTTCCATATAATCAATCTCTATCACTTGTTCACTTTTTCAGTGATAATTATGTACCTTTGATCTCAACTTTTTTTGTTAAATTTTATTTTACAGAATTCAGTTGTGAGCTTGTGGCACTCATCTTTTTTCGTTATTCTCTTATAATTTGATGTATCTGATATTAGCAATGTGTATACATCTTTAAACAAATGTCAGTGACTCAATAATAAAAATGATTTTTATAAAATCAGAAGGGATATGGTTTCTACAGCCCCCCACATTCTTTTGACCTCACAAAATATTATGTTCTTCTTCTTATTTTTTTACATCTATTCAAATGTCATCCACTCCCCAATGATAAGGGAATGAAATTCTGTTTATTAAGCAGTTGCCTTTGAGAAGTTGGTCATAAATAGGCACAATTCGCTCTACATACTGACAGATGGCTGTTAATAAAGGTTGTTAGGGAGGGCCCCAGAGCTTTCCAGATTCTCAAAAGAATCACATTGGTGTGAACAAGTCATTTCCCACATTACAAAGTCTAACAGAAATCACTGCCTGCCCCATCTCCAAGCCCACAGGAGACATTTTCATAGGAAATACAAGGACCTTTATGAAGGTGCCCACCATCCCTTCTTGTGGCTTTTGGATATTAATTATCTTTAGCTTAAATCTTGATAAGTGCTTAGTAGGTAGGAGATGTTTTAAATATCTGTAATTTTGATTCTTGTTTTCAACAGGTTATAGGAATTTAAATAGACATAACATATATATGTCTCTATTGCATTTTACTTATTTGGGACACATTGTTTTAGTTTAGAGGGTTTATTTGGATCATCTTGATCTGCTACTCACAGTATGTGTCTCTCCGGCTATTGCATAATCTAAAATTTGATTTTTAAACTTTGGTTCAAATTAATTGTTTAAAAAACATTATAGTAGGGTTAAGTGCTGTGGTATGCTGTTGGAGGAGTGTCTTCAGTTACAATCTATACTCTGTGCATGCAGTTTATTCATCCACCCTGAAACTCATGTGGGAGAAGGAGCATCATATATTGGCCGCTAGCTGGGAATATAAATTCCCTACTATTGAACAGTATCTCAACCTTATAAGAGGAGGTCTACCAGTTAGAACTATAAGTACTGAGTGATCAAACAACACCCACTTCTGCTTTTAGTTTTCACTTGATCCTAGTTTTATTTATACTTTGGCTACTTGATGGAGTATTGTTGTGCGTACTTAAATTTATATAGCACCTCATTCAAATGAGTAGTTCTGGATATACACTTACTTGGTGTCCTACAATCAGGCAGACACAGTTTATGGCAGGGTTAAATAACATATGTAAATTTTTATTTTCTATAGAGAATAATGTTTACTTGACAAGAAAGATATGACTTTGTTCTATACTCAGGGTCCCTCCTTTTTGATTTTCTAATTAGAGTAGGCTATAGACTCCATGTAATATTCTGATCAACTGCAAGCACACTGGATCTTCCTGATCATGATATCCAAAGGACAGAGCTTCTTATTTCCCAACTTAGACCAGCTGGAGATCTTTATATACTACTCCAGCCCCTTCTCAAAGTGTAGAGCCTTATGATTTACTTGAAATGTGCTTCCAAGTGATAAACCAAATGGTAATATGTTGTCTCCAGAATTCACAAAGGCCTATCAAGCATTGTATCTTTTTCTTAGTGATAGTGAATACATACTAAAGCAACTTGTTTTTCACTTTAGAGGGAGTATTTCTACATGCATTAGACCCACAAACTTCTGAAGAATTCAGGGCTCTACCTAACGAGTGTCAGGGGCAGTGTTGATCCTTCCAGAAAATCACTACTTCTAGAACAACAGAACTGTGTAATTGGAAACATACCTAATTAACTTCACAGTAATTCACAGCTCTTCTCCAAGTTTCTCCTATCTTCTGCACAGTTAATGTAGGGAAATTAATTAGGAAAATGATAAGAATTTCTACCCATTTCATTCATATTTCAAGACTAATGTGGCACTAAAGTTTGTGAATCCTCTAGGTAAACATATAGGTCAAAATACCTTTGGGAATGCTACATTTACAGGAATAATTCCCTAAACTACTGGGCAACCAAGGTAGCTGCTACTTCTATTGTGATTAAAAGAACCTGCATAGGCCCTGCGCGGTGGCTCACGCCTGTAATCCCAGCACTTTGGGAGGCCGAGGCAGGCGGATCACGAGGTTAGGAGATCGAGACCATCCTGGCTAACACGGTGAAACCCCGTCTCTACTAAAAATACAAAAAATTAGCCGGGTGTAGTTGCTGGCGCTTATAGTCTCAGCTACATTGGGAGGCTGAGGCAGGAGAATGGCATGAACCAGGGAGGCGGAGCTTGCAGTGAGCGGTGATCGCGCCACTGCACTCCAGCCTGGGCGACAGAGCGAGACTCCGTCTCAGAATAATAATAATAAATAATAATAATAATAATCTATATAATTAGGTAACTCTGAAACAGCTGTGGGATGAGCCAGAACTCGGACACCTCAGCTGCTATCTGTAGCAACAAAATGCATGCCCTGTACTGTACCTACTTCTTTTCCTTGGTAGTGCATTTCTAAATCAAGGGCTCAAATGAGTACTTTTAATTGGCAGAACTCACATCCAAAATCCTAACTGCAGAGTAATCTGGGAAGAATTACTTCTAGTTCCCCAGCTTCTGAAATACAGAAAGATGTGAAAGAAAAAGATTATCATGTGCGTTGAGTGTGTCCTCCCATGATTTGGTCCACAGTAGCCTCACGTATAATATTGTTGTCAGTCTTGGTTTCCATATCAGCCTTTCGAAAAAATTCCACTGTATTTACAAAAGGGTAAGTGTCAATTAAAATGTAAGGAAGAATAGAGATTGTTTTAATAATATTCATGTAATTTTGAACCACATTAATGGTTATATAGTCTTTGTATGAACTTCAGTCATGTCGGGGAGAAACAGTTCATAGATACACTATGGAATAGCTCTTTATGATGAAATTCTCTTCTCAGCAATCTTCTCCAATAGGATTATATTAACTCTGGAAAAATATATTTTATTTATAGTATTTAACTTTTCAAGGTTCAGTGAACTAAATTCGTGTTATATAGCCGTGAATGCTCTTGTATTGTCATCCTAAATTATAACATTTCACTTATTGAGCACTTACTAGGTGCCTGTCACTATGGTAAGCATTTTCACTATCTAACTTAATAGACGTTTCTCTTCAACTCTATAATCCAGGGATCCCCAGCCACCAGGCCGCAGACCAGTACTGGTCCATGGCCTGTTAGAAACCAGGCCACATAGCAGGAAGTGAGCAGCAGGGGAGCTAGCGTTACCTCCTGAGCTTCCCCTCCTGTCAGATCAGATGTGGCATTAGATTCTCATAGGAGTGCAAACCCTATTGTGAACTGTGCATGTGAGGGATCTAGGTTGCACACTCCTTATGAGAATCTTGTGAGTGATAATCTGACGTTGAACAGTTTCATCTCAAAACGATCCACCCTGCCCCCCTTCCATGGAAAAATTGTCTTCCACAAAACTGGTCCCTGGTACCAAAAAGGATGATAGATGACCTATCTATCATTTATCTAGCTAATCTATCTAAAAGGTAAGAGCTTAAATATCTTGATTTATCATCTCCTTTATTCATTTTGTATATAGCCTATTATCTAAACTATTATCTTTTGCTACTTCAACTAAAGCTTCCATTTTAGCACCCTGTTTCATGTTTCAAAATATTAACTGCTATAGAAAATCTTAGAGCCTATAATATTATAATTTGTGTACTTTATGATTGTGCTTGAGACTGACCCAGAATTACGTTGATACTTTTTATACTCCTCACAGCATTTAGCTCAGTAGTAAGGTCTTAGAAAATACATTTTGATTTGACTTGATGGAATACAGAAACTTACTCATTTTTATCTTTAGTTTCAGGTGCAGCGTTATGTCTCTCAGAGTCTGGTAACCCTGGGAAGCTGCCACTTGTTGAGAAAATCTATTATATCTCTGCTTCTATCAGAAGTAAATGGCTTTGCCGATGATCTGGGAGCCATCAATCAGGTACATATAACTTGAAACTGTAGCTCTCATTTATAGTTAATGTCCCTATATGTTTTTCTTTTCTTTCCCCTTCTTTCCTCTCTTGCCAGGCTAATATTTTAGTTATTACCTTATGTCTAATATATGTGAGTAATATTACTGCCTACCAAAATTACAGAAAGATACTTTCAGAAAACAGTTTTGAAAATAAAACCACTTTATAATCCTTACTTGCGTATATGTGCCAAAGATGCTGTTGGTGACAGCAAAAGAGTGCTTAGATGAATGGCTTTAAATTCGTCCAGGCAGGCAGCAAGTTTCTAAAGCAAAGTGAAAGAAAAGTGAACTGGGGAGGATTCTAAATGGAGAGTAGTCCTTAACCAGTATTTTTCATTCCTCATTGCTTATGAAAATCATCTGGCTAACTTTTAAATATCCTATTGCCAAGTCGTATGCCAATCCTATTACATAGGGGTCTCTGAATTTGGAATTCTGGTATTGGTATTGTTAGAGCACTTCAGGTGATTTCAATATGCAACCAAGCTCGAGGAACACTGCTCTAAGCCCTTCTATCTGTGGAAGGTCTTCTATATCACTGGTGACAAATGTGTAGAAGGAACATAAATCATTCCCATATTTTAATGTTCACACTGGTTTATTACATGTATTCCATTTGATAGCTCATTTAATATTTTTATCATTTCTGTAGTCAAAGTCACAAAGGAAATTAGAGATAGGTAGAAACGTCTTGGTAAAGAGAAATAACTTTAATAAAATATTGTATATACATATAATTTAAACAATTTTTAACAAAGTACTGACATCTAATGACATAGTCTAAAAATATTATACAATCTAATTGAATTTGATGTTTGACATGGTGTATCTAGTAAGCAAATTTTCAGTTGACTACCAAATGTAAACTCTCTTAAGAGCTCTGTTGGATTTTTTTAAAAAGTCATTTTCGGCTGGGTGCAGTGGCTCACACCTGTAATCCCAGCATTCTGGGAGGCCAAGGGGGCGGTGGATCACAAGGTCAGGAGATCGAGACCATCCTGGCTAACATGGTGAAACCCCATCTCTACTAAAAGTATAAAAATAAAAAATTAGCCGGGCGTGTTGGCGGGTGCCTGTAGTCCCAGCTACTCGGGAGGCTGAGGCAGGAGAATGGTGTGAACGTGGCAGGCGGAGGTTGCAGTGAGACAAGATCGTGCCACTGCACTCCAGCCTGGGTGACAGAGCGAGACTCCATCTCAAAACACAAAAAACTCGTTTGCACTGTTGTCGAGGAGAAAAAAGTAAGCTATATTGATTAATTGAAAAAGAGCAAAGTGTTAAAATGTATGATGCTTTTTGTAGGCGTTCCAAGATCAAGGAACTGACCATAGTAGGTTGCAGGTCCCTGAAAATAATTTACAGAAAAGGAAGTACTTGAAAAATGCCTTTGAATTGAATAAGCAGAGGATAACTGAATGTAGAGGCATTAGGATGTTATTTAACAAGAGATGCCAAAGATTCTGGGGAAACAAGGTGAAGTCTTAGCGTTTAACAATAGGAAGCAACGTGGAAAGTGAGTTTAATTGAATTCAGTTGTTTGGAGGATATCAGTAAGTGCAGAAAAAATGATGTATATATTCTCATTTAATTTTCACAATAGCTCCATGAAGCAGTTACAATTTTCACATACTTTATAGATAAGAATACAAAACATTAGAGTGGTGAAGTAGCTTGACCAAGACTGAAGAAAGAGCATATGCTAAAGCCATAATTCAAACCCAGATGTTCTGACAGTTAAGATACTTTAAAATAATAAGAAAAATAGCAATAATACAACAACAATAACTAGTGTTTGGCAGGTTTATGTTGTTGAATTCTGTTTGCTTGTATTTTGCTAAGGAGTTTTGCGTTGGCCAGAGGACAGTGTATTTAATAATTGATGCCAGGAAAACTGGATATCCATATGCAAAAGAACAAAACTATATTTCATTTTTTTATCATATACAAAAATCAAATTAAAATGGATTAAAATCTTAAATGTAAGATCTCAAGCTTTGCAACTACTAGAAGAAAACTGGGGAAGTGCTGTAGGACATTGGCCTGGACAAAGATTCTTTTGGGTAAGACCTTAAAAACACAAGGAATAAAAGCAAAAATAGACAAATGAGAATATATCAAGGCAAAACGCTTCTACACAGGAAAGGAAACAATTAGCGAAGTGAAGAGAAAACCCACAAAATGGAAGAAAATATTTGCAAACTAGCTATCTGACAAAACCAGAATATATAAAGAACTCAAACAACTCAATACCAAGAAAACAAACAATCTGAATTAAAAAGGGGCAAAATACCTGATAGATATTTCTCAAAAAAAGACATACAAATGGCTAGCAGGCATATGAAAAAAAGAAAAAAATAAAAAATAAAAAGCTCAACAGTACTCATCATCAGAGAAATGCAAATCAAACCACAATGAGATATCATCTCACTCCAACTAGAATTAAAAAAACAAAAAGTAACAAATGTTAGTGAGGATTTGGAGAAAGGGAAATACTCATAGACTGTTGATAGGAGTGTAAAGTAGCATAACCATTATGGAAAACTGTGGACATTCCTTGAAAAATCTAAAAATAGAACTACCGTATGATCCAAGAATCCCACTGCTGGCTATATGTCCAAAAGAAAGGAAAGAGGTATCAGACTCACATGCTCACAGTAGCCAAGATACGAAATCAACCTAAGTGTCCATCACTAAATGAATGAAGAGAATTTGGTGTGTGTGTGTGTGTGTGTGTGTGTGTGTGTGTGTGTATATGAATATTATTAAACCATAAAAAGAATGAAATCTCATCATTTGCAGAGCATGGATGGAACTGTAGGTGATTATATTAAGTGAAATAGGCCAGGCATAGAGAAACAAATATTGTATGTTCTCACTCATATGTAATGGGAGCTAAAGACATGGATCATATAGAGGCAGAGAGTAGAATGATGGTTACCAGAGGCACGGAAGGGAAGAGAAGTTGGTTAATGAGTATGGAAATACTGTTAGATAGAAGCAATAAGTTCTAGTATTCAATAGTACAGTTAGTGAATTTTAGATATCGTTAATTATAACTAAATATAATTGTAGAAATTATAACTTGTTTTATATTTCAAAATAACTAGAAGTGAAGAATTGTAATGTTTCTAACATAAAGAAGAGATAAATGTTTGTGGTGATAGATATCCCAATAACCCTGATTTGATAATTATGCATTGTATATGTGTATGAAAATATCTCATTTACCCCCAGTATATGTACAACTCTGACATGTCAAGTAAAAATGCATAAAAATATTCATTTAAATTCTGTGCATTCTACTATGTGTAAACTGTACCTCAACTAAAATATAGTTTTTGAAACCTTAACAAATTTTTGAACCAAAAGTAAATATAATTTTTCTCATTGCTTTTATACTCAGTGTTTTAGCTCACTTTAAAGACTTTATTTCTCTGTCAATATAATGAATGCTAAGATCTTACTAAGAACTTTCTGAAGAATAGTTTTAGTTTTTAATGATATAAACTTTTCTAAGTAGTCACTAATTCAAAAAATGATTGTGTATGTATATATATGTAAATCATATTGTACTCTATGTAAGTCTGATTGAATTTCTAAGGTATTTGATGGCAGAAGATAGATCTGTTTAATAAAGATTAATGGATGGTTCAATAATAATTATTATCATAAATATTCACTGAGAAGCCTTATGTGTCAAACACTATTCCAAACATTTCATAGTCCTCCAAATATTTTGCGCATATTTTTGTTTGAAATACATAGCGATTAATTTTAATTTTATGTCATTTAATTCTCCTAACTACACTAGTAATTTGTATTATTCCCATTTTACAAAAGAGGGCAATTAGGATTAGGGAGTTTAAGTAGCTGGCCCACTATCATAGGAAGTACAGCACCAGTTTGTCGAACCCACAAAGTCTGACTCCAGAATCTAGAAGATAAAATATGGACTAATTTCTGTTACTGACTAACCATGTCAGTTATTTGTATTTCACTAACACCATTTTATTTA
The DNA here is from genome assembly GCF_024542745.1 of Macaca thibetana thibetana. Classification (NCBI taxonomy): domain Eukaryota; kingdom Metazoa; phylum Chordata; class Mammalia; order Primates; family Cercopithecidae; genus Macaca; species Macaca thibetana. Next base: position 75,037,922 of record NC_065581.1, read on the forward strand.
ATTTGTCTCATGCAACTGGTATGTGTGTTGTCTCACCTACTTTTTAGCAGGGTAAGTAAAGTAGATATTTGTGTTAAGTTTAACATGTTTTTTATGTATATTCTGTGACCATTGAATCAGATTTTTGAAAGGTGGTTTTGTTGCCTCTTATCCTAGTATCCTTTCTCTAGCTGTGTTCCTTTGAATGTCATTTTCTTGGGTCTTGTTGAAATTATTTACACAATGCTGAGGATAAAAGTTTCCTAATACCTTCTCAAATGTGTATTTTGGATTTCCCCCTTCATTGCCTTTTCTTTATCAATATGTGTCCAGAATTGGTGGGTTCTTGGTCTCACTGACTTCAAGAATGAAGTCGTGGACCCTCACGGTGAGTGTTACAGTTCTTAAAGATGGTGTATCCGGAGTTTGTTCCTTCAGACGTCCAGATGTGTCTAGAGCTTCTTCCTTCTGGTGGGTTCATGGTTTTGCAGACAGGAGTGAAGCTGCAGACCTTTGCGGTGAGTGTCACAGCTCTTAAAGGCGGCGCATCTGGAGTTGTTTGTTCTTCCCGGTGGGTTCTTGGTCTCATTGGCTTCAGGAGTGAAGCTGCAGACTTTCGTGATGAGTGTTACAACTCATAAAGGCAGTGTGGACCCAACGAGTGAGCAGCAGCAAGATTTATTGCAAAGAGTGAAAGAACAAAGCTTCCACAGTGTGGAAGGGGACCCAAGCGGGTTGCCGCTGGTTGGCTCAGGCAGCCTGCTTTTATTCCCTTATCTGGCCCTGCCCACATCCTGCTGATTAGTCAATTTTACAGAGAGCTGATTGTTCTGTTTTGACAGAGTGCTGATTAATGCGTTTACAGTCCTTGAGCTAGACACAGAGTGCTAGACAGAAAAGTTCTCCAAGTCCCCACTAGGTTAGCTAGATACAGAGTACCAATTGGTGTATTTACAAACCTTGAGGTAGACACAGAGTGCTGATTGGTGTATTTACAAACCCTGAGCTAGACAAAGAGTGCTGATTGGTGTATTTACAATCCCTTAGCTAGACATAAAAGTTCTCCAAGTCCCCACTAGACTCAGGAGCCCAGTTGGCTTCACCTAGTGGATCCTGCACAGGGGCTGCAGGCCCAGCTGCCCGCTAATCTTGAGTGCCTGCACAACTCAGCCCTTAGGCGGTTGATGGGACCCAGCACCAGGGAGCAGGGGGCGGCGCCCATGGAGGAGGCTCCCGTTGCACGGGAGTCCACCTGGAGGGGGGCTCGGACATGGTGGGCTGCAGGTCCCGAGCCCTGCCCCATGGAAAGGTGGCTGAGGCCCGGTGAGAACTTGACCACAGCGCTGGTGGGCGGCACTGCTGGGGGATCCAGCCCACCCTCTGCAGCTGCTGGCCCGGGTGCTAAGCGCCTCACTGCCCTGGGCCTGCGGTGCCGGCTGGCTGCTCTGAGTGTGGGACCCCCCCCCCCCCCCAGCCCACACCCATGCCGCTGGAACTTGCGCTGGCCTGGGAGCGCCACACGCAGCCCTGGTTCCCACCCGTGCCTCTCCCTCCACACCTCCCTGCAAGCAGAGAGAGGCGGTTCCCGCCTTGACCAGCCCAGAGAGGGGCTCCCACAGTGCCCTAGCAGGCTGAAGGGCTCCTCAAGCACCACCAGAGTGGACGCTGAGGCCAAGGAGGCACTGAAAGCGAGGGCTGCTAGTACATTGACACCTCTCAATCCCCACTCTAAACAGGACACCCCAACTGCTGTTGGGAATTTGGGTGATGACCACTCTAGCTAATTCCTGCTGGATAGGGGCAATGAAGGGGCCCTGCAGTTGTAGTGTCCTCCAGAGGGGAGCTCTCTAGGCCAGTGAAAGTGTCAGTGAGTCAGTCCAGGGATCCTTGGTAGAAGTTGTTAGTTGAGCTCATTTGGGATTTGTAAGACCATCTATGGCTTGATGGCCTCAATTCTAGAGGAAACAAATTTGACAAGAAGGTTAAAGATACAGGACCCAAAGGTGAGTAACAGCAAGATGGCTGCCATGGGACCTAGAAAGGGGAGAAGCCATGTTGCCCAACTCCAGAGGTTAGTATAAGAATTTGAAAGGTGTTGTCTGATTTCAGAAACCTTTTCCTGTAAATGCCAGGTGGCATCTCATACTATCCCTGACTGTTTAGTGTAAAAACAACACACTTTCCGTAAGAAGGTGCAGAGTCCTCCTTTCTCAGCAGTGAGGAGGTAGGTCTAGGCCTCGGCGGTTTTGGAGAGTCACTGCTGCTAAAGAGTCTATTTGGGATTGTAAAGTAAGGATAGGTTTCATTATTTCTTGCAAACTGTCTGAGAAATCCTTTGAGTGTGTGGTAGTAGGATAATGAAGTGGATAAATCAGCTATTCCATTTCCTGTAGCAGTAGCCATTCCTAACCCTATAAGTAGGGGTATTAGTTGTATGGCTCTGCACTGATGGACTTGAGCTTTGAGGGGTACTGATAAGGTCTGATTTCTTGGGGCAATATTAATGTTGGGATTTAGAAATACTAAGGTGCAGGTGCCTGTCCAGGTAGTGGGGAGGCAGATATAGGTTGACATTCCACGTAAGAAGAATATACCTTGACTGGGTAGACAGAAATTTACCCTGGGGGCTTTTAAAGGAAGAGGGTACTCTGTTTTCTCTTTACTACTTTCATCTCTCTTTCTTTCTTTGACTTTCTGTATCTTTCTCTCTTTCCTTTCTGCTGGTCTTTCCCTGCTACCAGCCACTTATGCTGCTGTTCTCCCCTCTCCTTCCCCTTTCTGATGGCTTTGGCAGTGTAAGACTGCCACTTCCTTGGGTTTTTGCACTGTGTGCAATAACTCCATAATTTCCTTGTGGCATTTAACGGGGGTTCCCCCAGAGGTTAGGAACTCCCTTTCTTTCCATATTGTAGCATGGACACATAGGATTAGATAAGCATACTTGCTATCTGTATACACATTTATTCTTTTTCCCTTTCCCAGTTCTAAGGCATGGGTAAGTGCCTCTAGTTCTGCTAACTGGGCACTGGTCCCTGGGGGGAAGAGGCTTACTTTCAAGCACAGTTACATCACTAACTATGGCATAACCTGCCCTTTGTATCCCATTCTCCACAAATGAACTTCCATCAGTATATAGGTTAAGGTCAGGATTAGCTAAGGGGACTTCTAAGAGATCATCTTGGGCAGCATAAGTCTGGACTATAATTTGGTGGCAGTCATGCTTGATTGGTTCCCCATCCTCTGGGAGAAAAGTGGCAGGGTTGAGGGCCATGTATGTACGCATTTGAAGCACCGGTCCCTCAAGGAGTAGCGCCTGGTATCTAAGTAGGTGGTTGTCTGATAGCCATAAACTTCCTTTGGCACCTAGTATGCCATTTACATCATGAGTAGTCCAGACAGTGAGATCCTTTCCTTGTATTATCTTGATAGCCTCTGACACTAAGACAGCCACTGCCACAACTACCGGTAAACAGTGAGGCCAGCCTTTTGCTACTACATCAATTTCCTTACTTAGGTATACCACTGGTTGTGGGGTTCTCCCACGAGTCTGAATAAGGACTCCAAGAGCTATACCTGCTCTCTCTGTGACATATAGAGAGAAGTTTTGTCCTGTAGGAAGGCTTAAAGCTGGAGCTTGTACTAGGGCCTGCTTTAAAGTTTTGAAGGCTGTTTCTGCCTCTGGCTCCCATTCTACTAGATGAGTATTTGCCCTCTCTGTTTCCTTGGTTAAAGTATAGAGGGGCCTGGCTATCTCGCTGTATCTGGGGGATCCATAGTTGGAAAAGGCCAGTGATTCCAAGGAACCGCCATAACTGTTTTAATGTGTTAAGGTGAGGATAAGCCAGTATAGGCTGTATTCATTCCTTGCTGAGGGCTCTGGTCCCTCTGGCTAAGATTAGGCCTAAATATTTGACCTGCTGTAGGCATAGCTGGGCCTTTGACCTAGGCACCTTGTACCCTTGATTAGCTAGAAAGTTCAAGAGATCTAGAGTAGCCTGCTGGCATGAGGCTTCTGAACTGGTAGCCAAAAGTAAATCATTCAGATACTGAAGGACCAGAGTGCCTGGACTTGAGAAGTGGCCTAGATCTTGGGCCACTGCCTGACCAAACAGACGAGGGCTATCCCTAACCCTTGGGGCAAGACCGTCCACGTAAGTTGGGATGTGTCTGTGGGATCCTCAAAGGCAAAGAGGAACTGGGAGTCAGAGTGCAGGGGATAGAAAAAGGCATCCTTGAGGTCCAGAACAGTGAACCATTCTGCTTCCTCTGCTATTTGAGAGAGCAAGGTATAGGGGTTGGGTACAACTGGATATAGAGAAATTACCGCCTCATTGATGAGCCTAAGATCTTGCACTAGTCTTCACTGACCATTTGGTTTTTGTGCTCCTAGAATTGGGGTGTTGCAGGGACTGCTGCATTTCCTTACTAAACTTTGAGCTTTTAAATGTTTAATAATATCCTGTAATCCTTTATGAGCTTCAGGCCTTAAGGGATATTGCCTTTGGTAAGGAAAAATGTTGGCATCTTTTAACCTGATTTGGACTGGGTGGGCATTTTTTGCCCTTCCAAACTGTCCTTTGAATGCCCAGACTTCAGGGTTGATTCCGTCCTCAAGTAGGGGACAACAAATGGATAACTTGTTTCCCATATTCATGTAGATAATAACTCCAGCCTTGGCTAATGTATCCCTCCCTGATAAGAGTCTGGGACTTTCAGGCATAAGAAAAGCATGTGAAAAGAGCAAAGTCTCCCAATTACAACTGAGGAGGTGGGAGAAATACCTGGTTACAGGCTGACCAGGGATTCCTTGGATGGTAACATATATTGAGGACAGTCATCTGGGACAGGAGATTAACACTGAGAAGGCTGCACCACTGTCCAGGAGGAAGTCAATTTCCCGGCCCTCATTGGTTAAGCATACCCAGGGCTCAGTGAGGGTGATGACATGAGCTGGCGCTTGCCCCGGTCACCCAGAGTCCTGTTGTTGGATCATCTGGTTGAGGGGGCTTCTGACCCAGAAAACCTTCATCTTCTGGGGCAGTGCACCTTCCAGTGATTGCCTCGGCATAGTGGACATGGATGAAGGGGCAGCTTGTTTCTCATTGGACAGTCTTTTTTAAAGTGTCCTAGTAAACCACACAAAGCTTACTGGATGATTGGCCTACTCCATTTTCCATCCTGTCTGGATCACCAAGGTTTGTTTGTCTGAGGGCCATGACTAAGGCTGCAGCCTTTCTCTGATCTCGCTTTTCCTTTTGGGCCTGCCCCTTTCTGTCCCTATCATAGAACACCGAGGTTGCCAGGTATAATAATGCCTCCAAGTTTTGTTCAGGATGCAGGGCTTGCTTTTGGAGCTTTCTCCTGATATCTGCGGCTGATTGGGTGATAAACTTATCTTTTAGGATCAGTTGGTGATTTGGGTGACAGGGACCATATTTTCTTTAGGCCTCCTGTAGCTGCTCTAGGAAGACAGAAGGATTTTCTTCCTTTCCCTGAGTTATGGTGGACATCGAGTAATTCATTGGCTTTTTCCTAATTCTCCTTAGTCCTTCTAGAACACAGGTCAACAGATGTTTACGACTCCAGTCCCCATGATCTGAGTCAAGGTCCCAGTGGGTATCCATATGGGGGATGACTCGCTGACCAGTAGGGAATTTGTCCCTTTCTTTGGCTGTCATTCTATCATTTACTTGACTAAGATACCAGGTATCTCCAAACTCTCGGGCTGCAGCCAAAGTCACATTCTTTTCATTAAAGGCCAGGGTTTGGTCTCACAATAGCATGACATCTCTCCAAGTGAGGTCAACGGTTTGCCCTAGACCCTGTAGGACATCTGTGTACCTATCAGGATCATCTGAAAACTTCCCCAGGTCTGCCGTGATCTGCTTTAAATCAGAGAGGGAGAAGGGGACATGTACCCTGGTTGGACCAAATTCCCCTCCCCCTACAGTTTAAAGGGGACATAACCGATAGCCTGGGGGTTTTTGTGGTCCTTTGAAGATTTCTTTGCTTATTTCTGGGCAGGGGAGATTAGAGGAGGCTTATCATTAATAGGAAGGGGAGCTATAGGGAGGCTAGGATATGGGGGTAAGCTGAGAGGTCCTCCTGTGAGATGTAAATTATAAATTTGCATAGTTGTGGATTCTCCTTCAGTGAAAAGAAAGCTTGGACATAAGGTATTTCACTCCATTTGCCTTCCCTCTTACAAAAAAGATCAAGCTGCAGGATAGTATTGTAATTTATACTTGCCGTAGGTGACCATTTTTCCCTGTCAGAGAGAGACTATTGGGGCCAAGCCATAGTGCAGAGAAAAATGAGTCACCTCTTTCAGAGTTTGTGGGTCAAATTGGTCCCAATGGTTTAGGATGCATTTCAAGGGTGAGCCTGTTGATGCCTGAGTGTTTCCCATCTGAAAAACAAAACTGCCCTTAGTTTTGGTTTGTTTTGTTTCTCCCCCTGCCCAAGAACCCACAATGGTCCCTGGAATCTGCTGATTGGAATAGTTGTGCTCACCAACGCAGCAGCAGAAACAACCCCTGTCCAGGAACCCGCAATGGTCCTTGGACCCTGCTGATCAGAATAGTTGCGCTCACCAACGCAGCAGCAGAAATACTAGCTTTTCCCCCAGACCACATGGAGGACCGAGGAAGGTTGGATTTAGTGGCTCTTACTGACGCATTCTCAAAAACCTGCACCCTTGCCTGTCCACTAAGACCACATGGAGGACCGGACTGAGAAAAATCGAATTTAGTGGTCCTTACCGACGCATTCTCGAAAACCTGTTAGAGTCCTAAGCATTCTCCTGTTAGTATTGGGACTTTACCCTTGTCCTATAAAGATGTTATGCCCCAAAAGTGAAGTAGAGGGCCATACCCTGTGGGAGGGAAGGGATTTCCAGGGTCGGAAGAGTGACACCTTTTGTCCTCACTTGTGTGAAAAGGGAGGATACAACACTGTCAGATACTATGATTATGTGGGGAAATATAATTTATCACCTGGGAAAATTAAAGATGCATATCCTGTAAAATATAGCAAATTCGCTGTACTGAGGAGATCTGTACAAGGATGTTCATTTTAGCATGTTTATAATAGCTTAAATTTGGATATAACAAATTTCTATTTTAAAATATGGCTTGATATGGTATATATAAAATGAGTATTTGATAATAGTTAAAATGAATAAATTATTTCTGTATTAACATTCATAGATTTTGAAACAAATAATGTTGATCTAAAAGGAAGGATGAAGTATTTGAGAAGGAGAGATACCCAAATATAACATTTTTTACAAATTGTAAATGAAAAATAAATTTTACAAATTATAAATACAATACAAATTATAAGTACAAAACACATGACACTCTCACTGCATGTATACTTTTAAAAATTTATTTTAAAAATACAAAATCTGTAATGTTTTTAATTTATATATTGCCTGTCCTCAAGATGCATGTTTTTGCATTGTAAATATTTTTATATAGGAAAGAAAACAGCTCTTTAGGTGTCAGACATATATTGATTTAAAATGAGTCCTCAATTTTTAAGCGATTTTTCACAGAAATATTCTTCTCCGAGATGCAGTTCATACCTCTGTCTAATCAGCATGTTTCTGGGTACAGTAGCCAAGCTATTAAAAATGAATAATGCTTTTGGAATATTGATAAGCATGGGTGAAATCTGAATTTAGAGTATTACATGCATACTTATATTAAATACTTCAGAGACCTAATGTTTACAAAGTAGATTAAATTTCTACATTAAAATAGATTTTAAAATTTGGAAGAAAAGCATATTAGCAGGAGAAATCTCAAAAGTTCTGCAGCCTACACCAGGAAGCATTTTTACTTTTCTGTTTTCCTTGTAAAGTAAAATAAAAGCTAAGCAATTCATTAATAAAAATACAACATGCAAATGAAATATTCTGAATCTGCAATGAGTTTATACATTTACTTCTCTAAAACAAACTAATTTTCTATATCAAGGCAAAATGTAGCAACAAAATAAGCATTTTTAATAAGATAAAGAAAAGTAATCATAGCTCTGAGCATGAAACACTTGACCTATTTCAGTTGAGAGAGGACCCATATTCTTTTCTGAAATTATGCATGTCTTGATCATATCTAAGATCTATGAAGCTTGGCTCAGTCAGCAATCAATCCATCAGAGAGAATAGAATTAGAATTTGCATCAAACTGTGCTCAAGTAGACAAAATAGAGATTATGGGCCCTGGGCATGAACTTTTTTCATTTAACTTTGTTTTGTTTAACAAGAACTTAAGAGAAATTCTGGATAATGAGCCCTGTTTTATCAGATTTGTGCAGTTTTCTTCATTACTGGTGTTTGTAATTCAAATAACTATTAGGTATAAATGAAACAAGGCTGAACATTCCCCCAAAATACCCTATTGGCCTAAAAATTTCCACATCACTGAATACCTTTTTGAAACTGCTACTTATTAAGAAAAACTTCCATTCCTGAGCTCAGCTGGCAACAAAAATAAAAGTTAGCTAGGGCATTTGCCACTTATAGGCTAGAACATTTTGAGAGACTCTCCAAGGATAAACTAAATCAAATGGTAAAGTGCATGAACTTTAGAATCAGATGTCTAGTTAAATTGTAGTTTGACCTTTGAAGTAGTCTTGTCAACAAATCAAACCTAAGGGTTCTAGAATGAATTGCTAACTTGCAGGTAAAACAAATAGAAGAACACGTTAAGTTAACCAAGTGGATGCAGTCAGTAAAACCTAGTTTGTGCAGGAAAAACAACTCCTTTTCCTCAACAAATAGATTACATTATAGTGAGAAGAAAGAGACCCAGGCGAAGAATGTGCCTGTATTTTAAAAGAGACCAAAGAGACTTTATTAACTTATAGCCATGTATCAGGAGTGGATGAACTATGGTCCATGAGCCAAATCTGGCTTTCCACCTGCTTTTGTAAATAAACTTTTATTGGAACACAAATACTTGAAATGGTTAGACATACAACAATCTTCAAAGCATTCAATATTTACTGTCTTGATCTTTACATAAAATGTTTGTCAATTCCTGGTATACATAAATCTTATTTGTTTCCTGATTTAAACAAACCAAAAAATAGAATACATAATTAGATAATTGGGGAAAATCTGCACAAATGTATATTATGATTTTAAGGAATAATTAATTTTTAAAAATTTGATATTTTATTGATTTTTAAAAAGGTGCTTATTATCTTTTATAGCTACATATTTAAATGATTAAATGAAAATTAAAATAATACTTAATCGTTTTAAGCCTCAATTTATCTTTTCTTAAGATATTGACAACAGTGCCACCTATCTCATACAGTTTTTGGGGGGTCTCATGAGGTAATTCATATTTGCATTTAGCAAACTTGTCATAATTGCACCATTGCTGTTAGCTGATATTATTATTACTATTCAACAACATATAAAACTTAAAATATAAAACACCACTGACATTAATACACATTTATAAAAACAAACGTTATTACAACTATCTTCAGGAGCAAGTTTTCAGGTATTATGTTTGACAGTGTTTTTTAAACTTTTTCTGTGGAAGACAGTTCTAGGTAACCAGAAAGATTTTTTTTTTTTTTTTTACTGCAGGTATGTAAACTTATGATGTTCATCATCCTTTCAACATAAATATTGGACAAATAGTTAAGAAATATTTTGGAGAGGTACCAAATTAGTCTTGTTGTGATTTCTGAGTTTCGTTGTGTGACCATGGCACTGAGCATCTGAAGGGGACTGAAAGATTTTTTATGGGAGGCCAGAATATAAAGGTTGCTTCATTTATAATTTTGCCTTTGCAAAGTGAATAAAGCTTTAAACTCTTTAAACTTGAATCTAAAATGTGACTTAGGGTACCAGATGAGATATAATAAAACCACTACAATCTATCATTCTCACTAATTAAAGCTAACATAATTTGAAAATAAATATAAAAGTCAACTACCTAGCCGGGCACAGTGGCTCATGCCTGTAATCCCAGCACTTTGGGAGGGCGAGGCGAATGGATCACCTGAGGTGAGGAGTTCGAGACCAGCCTGGCCAACATAGTGAAATCCCGTCTCTACTAAAAATACAAAAAAAGTAGCTGGGTGTTGTGGTGATACCTTAATACCAGCTACTCAGGAGGCTGAGACAGGAGAATCACTTGAACCCAGGAGGCAGAGGTTGCAGTGAGCCAAGATCGTGCCATTGCACTCCAGCTTGGGCAACAAGAGCAAAACTCCATCTCCAAAAAAAAAAAAAAAAGTCAACTACCTGAGAACCCTGAAATGTTAAAAAGTAGCATGTGAATTGTTAAAGAAGTCAAAATGAAGGACAAAAACCTACAGAATATGTTTCTTATGTTTTCCTTTTTTTTCAATATCCAAGTTTTGATTTAACAGCAACCCCAGTCAAGGAACTCTGTTGTACTTCAGAGCAGCAAAATCTTTAACAGAAACAACTTTTGGGCAAGAGGACTGGTAATGGGGACTATATGAACTGGAGAGTATGGAAGGAATCTTTGGGACTTTTGTTTTTCTTTTTGTATTTTTTTTTTTATCGAGTCCCTACAATGGGTTTTGTAACTATGTACAAGTAGCATGAACGGTGAAACTCTGAGAAAAACTCAGTCTCTCTGACAGGAAAAAGTAGGTAAAAAGACTTCTGGGAACAGAAGAAGGTGGTGGTGAATTAAGGTGAATCTTCCTACAGAGAATTAAGGATATCCTTCTCCAGCCCTTTACTATCTCTGGACAACTCTTTGGACTAGGGAGAGTTGGAAAAGGGCATCCTTAATTCTCTGTAGGAAGGATATAATTTCCAGACTCACCCCTGACCTGTGTGAGACAGACTCCAACATAGAAGAGGCTTTGACAACAGAATTATGATGTAAACCACTGTATATAACCCAGGTAAACTCCCAAAAATAATGGGATAAACCCAAACTTCAGAGTAAAGACATTGAAAACTGACAGTGAAACTACCATTAACAGAAGGTAGGGCAGAATTTGTACTCTGAACCTAATTATTTTGGTTGTTGGTGTGCCACCTGCTTCTGTAAATAAAGTTTCATTGGAATACAGCTTTTCTGTAGCTGCTTTTATACTACAAAAAAGATCAATATTCTATAAAAACAAAACAACTTAGTAGTCAGTGTCTCCCAATATAATGTTTAGTATTTCTGGGATACAATCTAAAACTACTCAATATGCACAATTACAAAGAATCAGAAAAATGTTAACCAGTTCTCAAGGTAAATGACAATCATCAGAGGTAATCCCTGAGGTAACCCAGATATTAAAATAACCAAGGACTTTAATGCAAATATTATAACCATGCTCCTTGAGGTGAACATCAGTAATCCTGAAAAGAATGAAATGGTAGAAATTCTAACCATAGAATTAGGAAATATATATGTGTTGTGTGTGTGTATTTTGTGCGTTTATATATGTATACATATATACCTGCATACATGTGTGCATAATTTTAACATATCCATGTTTTAAAAAGTAAACTTTAGAACTGAAAAATATACCATCTGAAATAAAGTATTCCCTGGATGGGCCCAAGAGCAGAATAGAGATAACAAAGAAGTCAGTGTACGTGAAGACAGGTCAGTTGAAATGTTCTAATTTTAAGAAAAAAGTTATACTGCAGAAAATTGAACAAAGTCTCAGGAATCTGTGAAATAATACCAAAAACTACAGCATATATACTATTGTGGTCCATAAAGGAAAAGAGAAAGAAATTTGTGACAAAAGTATATTTGAATATAACAGTCAAAGGCCTTACAAATTTGGAGAAAACCGTAAATGTATTAATTTTCTGTGAGCCATAAACATAATAAACTCAAAGGAAACCTCACCCAAACACATCATAATAAACTTTTTGAAAACTAAAGATAATTCTTTCTCCTTTTATGTTTAATTTTTAAAACTTGTAATGATCTTTTAAATTATATTTTATTTTAGATTCACAGGGTACATGTGCATGTTTGTCACATGGGTGTATTGCATATTGATGGTGATCGGGCTTCTAGCGTACCCATTACCAAAAAAATGAACATTTAACTACCCGTCTATTTCTTTTTATAGATGCCAGAGGAAAATGGCACATTACATTTAGGGGAACAACATTTCAAATGACTGCACTTTTCACATCAGAAACCCTGGTGGCTCCAAGATTGTGGAACAACATCAAGTTGCTAAAAGCTATAAACTGTCAACCTAGAATTCTACATCTAGTAAAAATAATCCTTCAGAATAATAAACTGTGCTTCACGTGTAGGAAAGTTAACATAATTCATTGTCAGTAGACCTGTGAAATAAATGCTAAAAGCAGTGCTTTAGACTACAGGGAGTTGTGATATAACAGAGAAACTTGTAATTTCAGGAATAAAGGCAGAGCAAAAGTGATGCTTAAGGGGATTAAATATAATAGACCATGTTGCTTTTATTACATTCTTTAAAAACGTATATGCTGATGAAATAAAGCTTAAACATTACTTGGTGTATATGGATGCAATGTATATGATAACTAAAATATAAAGTTATTAGGATATCAGGAATTTTCAATTGTATGGCTTCTAATTGAAATGGAAAATGTTAACTGTAAATACACTGAGAAAGGTTACAAATGTGTGTGTGTGTGTGTGTGTGTGTGTGTGTATATATATATATTTATTTATTTTTTTTTGAGATGGAATTTTGCGCTCGTCACCCAGGCTGAAGTGCAATGGCGTGATCTCAGCTCATGGCAGCCTCGCCTCCAGGGTTCATGTGATTCTCCTGACTCAGCCTCCAGAGTAGCTGGGAACACAGGAGTGTGCCACTTCTCCTGGCTAATTTTTCTTATTTTTAGTAGAGACAGAGTTTCACCATGTTGGCCAGGCTGGTCTCAAACTCCTGACCTTGGGTGATCAACCCACCTGGGCCTCCCAAAGTGTAGGGATTACAGGCCTAAGGCACCACACCCAATCCAATAAATGTATATTTTACCTTCTAGAACAAAATAATAAATATAAAGACCTTTAACAAAAAATAATTAAAGTGGAAGCTAATAAGTATTTAAATAATGTAAAATAATGTAGTTCTATACTTTGCAAACACTAATCCAAAGAAAGTTAGATCGACTGTGTTAATATTAACAAAAATATATTTCTAAACAAAGAACATCAACAGGGTAAACGGCCGGGCGCGGTGGCTCAAGCCTGTAATCCCATCACTTTGGGAGGCCGAGACGGGCGGATCACGAGGTCAGGAGATCGAGACCATCCTGGCTAACACAGTGAAACCCCTTCTCTACTAAAAAATACAAAAATCTAGCTGGGCGAGGTGGCGGGTGCCTGTAGTCCCAGCTACTCAGGAGGCTGAGGCAGGAGAATGGCGTAAATCCGGGAGGGGGAGCTTGCAGTGAGCTGAGATCAGGCCACTGCACTCCAGCCGGGGCGACAGAGCGAGACTCTGCCTCAAAAAAAAAAAAAAAAAAAAAAAAAAAAAACGGTAAAGACAGATATTACATAATGATAAAAGTGTCCATTCACCAAGAAAATATAATGATAAATGTGTGTGAGCCTACCAAATGCTTGAAACTTCCAAAACATGTGAAGCAAAAATTGATAACACTGTAGGGAAGACTGGATAAATATGTTATACTTGAAGATTTCATTATTCCTTTCTCAGTAATAATAAAGTTAGGCATAAAATCGGCAGTATTGTAGAAAACCATAACAAAGCCATCCTAGTTCGACTTGTGTCATTTCTAGAACACTTCACCCAATAACAGAAGAATTCATAATCTTTTCAAGGGGTGTGGAGTAGGGATTGAGATACCATTCTAGACCATGAAACAAACCTTAACAAGATTTAAAGAATCATACCTGGGATGTTCTCCAACCATAATATAATTTTGCTAGTAGTAAATAACAGGAGGACATCTAGAAAACCCTTCAACAATTTGGAAATAAACAGTACATTTCTAAATAACCTATGGATGAAACATAAAGAGAAACTGGAAAAAAATTGAAGTAAGTGAAAGTATGACATGATAATTCATGAGATGCACTTTCTAAAGCAGTAATAATTTGAGAAATATATGGATTTATGCTAGTCATTGAAGGAAAGTTTTAAATCAATAATATAAGAAACTAGAATAGCAAGGAAAAATCAAGCCCATACCACACAAAAGGAAGAAAATAATACATATAAGAGCATAAATGAATGATGTTGAAAAGATGAAAACAGTAGAAACTACAGGTGTTATCCTTTTAACACCTGTAATGATATCAACTTCCATTACAGTCATTGGTAACTTGTATATTTTCTTTCTTCCTCCAAATTATAAGCATTCTTTCCCCAAATTACAAGCATTTGGGGGAAGAAAGAAAAGATACAACTTGCCAATGACTGTAATGGAAGTGGACATCATTACAGGTGTTAAGAGGATAATAAGGGACTACTATAAACATCTCTAGTCTGTACAACAAATTAGATGAAAAGGACCAATTATTTGGAAGATACAAACTACCAAAACTCCTTCAGGAAGAAATAGGTAACCTTGATAGCCTTACCCAGTTAAAGAAATTGATTTCAACGTTTAAAATATCCCAACAAAGAAAATTCTAGACTTTGAGGGTTTCACTCGCATACTCTACCAAAGTTTAAGAAAGAAATATTACCATTTATATATAATCTATTCCAAATATTAGAAGAGAGAACACTTGACAACTCATTTTATGAAGCCAGGATTACTATTATTTAAAAAAAAAAAACAGGTAAAGACATTACAATGATGCCTCAAAATATAGAGAACAGTGAAATGTTGGTTTTAATCAAGAAGCATTCTCTGAATTAGGCTATGCCTTAGTTCCCTGGGAAACCCTGGGAAAGACTTAGTTTAGAGAGGCAGCTCATGGAGTACTTTAGAGCCAGGCAAATCATGAGTCACACATTTTTTCATATAATTTTAATTGCATTTATTATTGAATATCTTTGACACTTCATCAGAAAAGCTGGAAAGGATGTTGAATCAATCTAAGACTCAAACAATCCTAAACTAAAGGAGCAGTTTGGCAGAAAATCCCATAGTGATTTTGGAAAAATATTCTCTATTAAAATATTAAATATTTAGTAATTTAAATTACTCTTTCACTGTTTTAATTCAAAGCCATAGGCCATTTGAGAAAAACCGACCAAGGGGAAAGATGTCAAAATGTAGGCAGACATATTAAAAAAAAAAAAAAAAAAAAACTATTACAGAACAAGTTGTTCAAAACAACCATCTGAACCTCTGGCTAGTTCATGCTAAAGAGTATAATCAGTGTATCACAGATAAAGACCAGGATGATTATCACTAAAAGCCATAGATCGTTATATACTTGTGTTGTAATGGCCTATAGTTTCTAATTTCAGAAGACATTTCTGAAGATGCTGTGACAATGAAACTCAAAATATGAAAATAAGCTATATGTCCCCATTTAAAAAGGATAGACTGACATTTACAAATAATCATTAATTTACTCATGATTTGATCATGACATTATCATAGACATTAAGACAGACATGTAATAGAATGGGTAAAATGTGAGGACAGAGAACAGAGTGCTAGTTGGAAGCCCTGAGTTCTAATTCTAGCTCTGTTGCTAATGAGTTTAATGGGTTTGAAAAATCCACTCCTCTGAGCCTAATTCTATAATCAAGCATGGTGGTTAAGTATAGGTATTTTTATCTCTAGGGAGTTAAAGACTTTACAGGGCAGTCAATCCAATGTGAAGTTTATGAGTAGTCTTCAAACAGATTACATCGTAATCACTTTTCTGGAGAGTGTCTCAAGGGTCATATACAGCAGTTGCTGACATAGGCCTAATGTCCCTACTGATGCTAATAAGAATGACTCATGAATCTGTTTGCATTTGTCTTTCTCTTGTCACAATCACCATACACAGTTTTATGCCTCATGGTATTAATAATTCTTTAAGAATTCGAATTAAGAATAGAGTTCCTGGTCACAAAGCTGGTCTTAAAATGTAGATTTGGAATTTCTGATTACTTTTATTCCTGTAAACAAAATCTCTCCATCTACATTGGAGGGTCATAGTAAAACATCTTTCCGAGCCTTAAGAACATAACAGAAACTTTCCATCAATATATGAATACATCATGGTTAATTTCAACAATCTTCTGAAGATCTAGAGCAATCTCTCAGTGAACTGCAAATATCCCTCTCAGCTCTTGAAATTTCTGCATATCAATTCAAAAGTTTTTATTGCAAATTGAAATCTTTTTTGTTAAAGAGTGAAGGTAATACAAAACATTAAATGAATATTCAGAAATTGGCAATTTTGTGTTTTTTATTCTAAAATTTAAATTATGCAGGGAATATATCAGAGTATATTTAATGTTGTATTTATAACAGTGACTGGCCATACCTGAATCCGTCCTCTAATCCTTGTCACATGTTGAGGAAAGCAGTTAAAGGCCATGATTATATTAATAATATTAGAAAAGGAAAAGTGTCCAATATCTTCACATCCCTTTCCTCCCAGAAAAATGATGAAGTAGAGATGGCTATAGGAACTAGGACTCATTAACCTGTAAGGAATAAGACAATCTCTATAAATTTTAAACTAAATGTGAACCACATTCCCAGCTTGTGTGAGGGGGGTAGGTTAATGACTTCAAATTTTCAGAGACCTTTTTTCACTTTCTGCCATTCCCTGGGAACCAATTAAACCTAGCAAGAATTCACACTACCTTGCCCTGTGAGTCTTTTTCCCCCCTAGCTTGCCTACTGGTGCTGCCTTTTGAAGACTTCAGCTTCATGTGGGTGCCTCAGCTTTAATATTTCATATTGTACAGCTAGCAACTTTTGTCTTCTACCTTGTGTTGAGGTGGTCAGGTAAAATCCAAGATGCTGGGCAGGAGGAACTGGCAAATTCTCCTAATGGGTTACCTTCAGTACTGTCTGACAGATCATCTTTTTGTATTTAGTCTTTCTTATTGTTTCCAACTTACGAAGATAATCCTTTTTCAGAGAATTCTCCTCCAGTAGTTTTATATCTATGTGTCTACATGCGTCTGTGAGGGGGAATGTGTTTATTACTTTCAAATACTCTCTAGCAAGAGGGTTAATTTGGTCACCTTATTCACTGTATGACTGGATCTCTATGCAATTTTATATCTTAATTTTCTACATTCAGTTATTTAATATATTTGGAAAGTATATTAATGCATGGAGTGAGGTGGGACACTAAGTGGGAAAACATTCAGTTTCTCAGTTATTTGTTTAGTAATACTAACCTTTTTGTTTGGGATATTTCTTTTATTATGTACTTCGTTTTCACATATATAGTGTTTGTTTATTGATCTGCCTGTTAGTTTGTACACTGCTATGGCACTAATTTAGTTATTTTTATTATGTATTTTATTTTTTATTTATTTATTTTTTTAATTTATTTATTTTTATTATACTTTAAGTTGTAGGGTACATGTGCATAACGTGCAGGTTTGTTACATATGTATACTTGTGCCATGTTGCTGTGCTGCACCCATCAACTCGTCATTTACATCAGGTATAACTCCCAATGCAATCCCTTCCCCCCTGCCCCCTCCCCATGATAGGCCCCAGTGTGTGATGTTCCCCTTCCTGAGTCCGTATTTTAATACCTAATTATTTTAACTTTTTTATTAGATGTTCTTCCTGTTTATATATCTAAGTGTCCTTGAGAATAATCTTTTCAAGTTCAAAAGTAAAACTGTAGATTTTCATTGAGATATTTGTTGAGTGCACTGAATTCTTAAAACAGCATTCTTGTTTTTTTTCTTCTAAGCTGAGGAAACATTTTAAAAATTAGGTCTTTGAAAAGATCGGTCATTGTGGGGTTTATGGAGCTCCAATTATTTATAAGTATTGTCTTTTCTCATTATTTTCATTTCTTCTTTTCTATTACATATCAAGTGAATTTCTCAAAATTTTTTATCATTTACTCAATTTTCTGTAATAATTCTTGAGTTTATCTTCAATATGAATTTCAATTTTTTTTTCTTTTTATTTATTTTTATTATTTTTTTTTTGGAGATGGAGTCTCACTATGTCACCCAGGCTGGAGTGCAGTGGCGCAGTCTTAGCTCACTGCAAACTCTGCCTCCCAGGTTCATGCCATTCTCCTGCCTGAATTTCAATTTTCTTGTTGGAATTTTAATTCTTTTTTAATTATCTCATTAGTTCATCACAATCCATTTTGATTTCACTCCTTATATATGCTTTTTTGTCATTCAGTGTGTTTGTCTTTTTATCTTTTATTGCATTTCAGCTTTTTATAATGGACATGTATCACTTCATGCCACTGAACATGTCAAATTATCTTCTCTGGTTATTTTCATTTCTTTAGTAAGTTATTTTCAGAGTTTTGCTCTGCTTTATCGAATTTAGGGCACTATTCCTTGTATCATTTACTGTTTCTCATAGGATCTGTATTGTTGTTTGTTTAATTGGCTTTTTTCCTTTTACTTATATCTAATGAGAAAATCATCACTGGAACTGAATACAATTTCTCTAAAGAAGTCCATGTGGATTTTCCCTGTCCCTGGTCATTGTGTACTTAGGCACCAGTAAAAAACCCATCTTCACTCCTCTGCTGGAGAGCAGGTTGTGGCACTTGTGTTCAGTGCTTTTTACTTGACCTTAACATGGAATTCTGCACCGTTAGCTATAGTACTTTTTGATTAATTTATGGGATACAGAGAAACTGGAGTACTAAGCATTGACAGTTCAAGGGCCTTTGTTATATCTTGCAGTATACATAGCATTAGTGCCCCTCAATCCCCCACCCTGTTGTTTAGCAAGTCTAGGAGAATTTTTTTAGGCCATCTATTACATTTTTCTACGCAACTCAATCAACCTCTCACTTAGAGTTTATTTTTCCCTCATAGATTCTTTCATTGAGAAACTGAAGGATTTTGTGTTGGGGAAATAATGGTTAACAATAATGACTGTCATCTTTTTTTTTTTTTTTTTTTTTTTTTGAGACGGAGTCTAGCTCTATCGCCCAGGCTGGAGTGCAGTGGCTGGATCTCAGCTCACTGCAAGCTCCGCCTCCCAGGTTTACGCCATTCTCCTGCCTCAGCCTCCCGAGTAGCTGGGACTACAGGCGCCCACCACCTCGCCCGGCTAGTTTTTTTTTTTTGTATTTTTAGTAGAGATGGGGTTTCACCGTGTTAGCCAGGATGGTCTCGATCTCATGACCTCGTGATCCGCCCGTCTCGGCCTCCCAAAGTGCTGGGATTACAGGCTTGAGCCACCGCGCCCGGCCAATGACTGTCATCTTAAAATGTTCTGTGCTTTTACTAGGAGTTGAAAGGAATGAGGGAATATTATTTTTTTTGGTGAGTTAATGAAAAATGAAAATGAGTTTAAATAAAAGATTCAGTGGTGCTTTCTCTCAACGTTATGAAATGGTATGCATGGAGCCAGTATATACAGAACAAATGGTTGTGGAAGATCCAGGTGTATGGTCACTGTCAAAATAATTCTGTGCCTTAGATTATAATTAATTAAAGAGAAATGTTGAGTAAATACAAGAAATACAGCCAATTATTTCCTCTGTATTTGTCTGCGCTAGCAATAAAATGTCAATTAAATATGATTAATTCTTTCTTTTTTCCATAAGCATGAGAATGTATTGCTGCAGTTTTAATGGCTGCCATGATGAGGTCTATCAGTCACTGAAAAGAAATCAGCAGAGTCATTTCAGTGTCATGAGAAAATATCAAATGCATTTCAATAGCATACCTTTACTGATTGTTTTTCTCTTGTTTCCTGTGGCAAGTAAAATATATTTGTTCAGAATAAGTTTCTGATGCAATCAAAAGCCAATGATTTCTATGAAGACTTCTCTAATCAGCATGGAAAGGAGCAGCCATTTCTTTCCTACTCCTATCTTTGTATTACAGACATTAACACTTTTTAATGGAACCAATTGTAATCCAGTGTTATTTATATGCCTGTTTTTTGTATGTACTGAGGTTAGTGAAAATGTCTTATTTATTTTCTATTTATATTACTCACCTATGAAAGAATGTGTTGACTGAATAAGGATTTTCACTTTAAATAAAATGTAGTAATCTGTAATCAGTAACTCTCACTGACCCTGAAACTCACTTGTTTTCCAAGCTGTAATTCACTCAGAATTAGAAAGGAAAAAAAGGAAGGAAAGAATGTTGGAATATGTATCTCCTCTTCACTTTATGTATCTTTATGCAGGAATCCTTTGAGTTCTTAAAAAGAATGATTTCAGGTACAAACTAATTTAAGGTTCTCTCTGTTTTTCTGAGAGTATATGAGATATGCATGGCACATATTTGGTACTTTAAAAGTACTTATGGAAAGATAGAAAGCAAATATAAAGTGCAATGATAAAGAGAGGGTTCTGGATGGCCTAATTGTGTCCAGTGGCAAGTCCAGGGATTAAAAGAAAGAAACAGGAAAATTAAAGCTGCATTTGAGTGTGAAAGTTGGGAGTTTCAGGTTTTAGAACTGGAACACTTCTAGTTGTTAGTGTAGAGTAGGTATGAAGTTCATTGCAATTGACCAGGCCAACCATTTGTTCACTGAAAAGCCTTAGAAAGTTCTTCCACAGGGCAAGGGAATCATTTCTGATGATGGCAGCATGGGAAGCAGAAGAGGGCCTGGGAGACAGTTCCCTGACATTTTGATCAGTGCCCATAAGAGTGATAGGCACATTATATCTTAATAAGTAAATAAAAACTAAAGAATAAAAGTTATTTGGTTGAGAACTAGACAAAAAAGAGCAGTATGAGGATGCATCATTAGGGTCCCTGTTGAGGGCCATGGGCTGGACTCTGCCGGGGCCTCGGGGAAAGTACACTCGGTGGTTGTAATGCAGCACATCTAGGTCTTCTGCTGTGTAGTCCCACTCCCTTCCCAACTAGATTGCCAACCTCTAAACTCCTCTCTTAAGGAAACTCTGAAGTTGTCACACTAAATACAGAGCCAGGTCAAGGAGACAAAAGGTAGTCTCAACTCTAATTATGATTGCAGTACTAACTAGAATGATCTCATACTTTGTTCTCGTTTATTAACCAATTTATTTTCAATATGAACTGTAGCTTCTTTCAAAACTCTATTGTTGTATATTATTATTAATATTGTGATATTTATTGAGTTCTTAATATGGGGGAAGTGTGATGCTGAATGTCCTGGGGTAAGCCATAGGGATACTTAGAGTTTAATTGGGAAGAGAAATGCAGCTGCAGTGTCCAAACCAGAGTAGGTCATCAATAATTATTTTGAATGAACACACATATAATATAATTGCTGAGTTTTTTTTTAAATGGCATCATTAGTATTAGGGAAACACAAATGAAAGAAACAAAAATAAAAAGCTATTTCTGTGAAAAATAACAATAATAAACAATTTATACATTAACCTAAAAATAATTGTTGAAGAAACAGCTATGTATATTATTTAATATATTCAGATTTATAAATAGAGAAAATGTTAATATTTTAATGTAGAGAACAAGTCAAAAACATTTAAGATAAAAGAAGTTTGTGTGCTGGATTGGCATTCCCTGACAACCTCACAGAAAATAAAGGATTTAAGCCTCATGGGAATGAGAGTAGGACTGAAAGAAAGCATTTCAGGTCAGCTGAAGGTAGTGATGGCGCAATAAGGTGCCTGTGTGTGTGAAAGGGGTGAACTGACAGGAGCATAACTGCATTTCTGTTCACTATGAGCCGAAGTGCATTTCGTTTTTTTTGCTAACAGTTTCCTTGGAGATAACAATTTTAACTATAACTTATGGTTCATGGCATTTTATATAAGCGTTAGTTTCTTTTTGGTATATTTTCTTGATGATGCTTAGATACTCAAAGAATGCAAATAAGGGAAAATGAGAATTCCAAATAATTTTTTGAAGAAAGACCTCTTCTTTCCAGTCTGGGTGATTATAGAGCTGTAGTGCATACTGTAAAGTAGAAAAGATATTTAGTGGTGCCTGGAATGTCAAAGTAGCAACTTAGTGTGATTCTCTGTAATGGTATGGGAAAACCTCTTTGATTCAGTTAGTTGATGTTTATCCCTGACAATATGTCACTTTTTGTTGGAATTGCTACTTTATACAATATTATGTTAACATTTGAGGCAGCATTTCCATAAATATTTATCCCACGTGGCATATTGGTTTTAAACCCATACTGAAGAGCAAATCTAATATTAAAGTATAAAAGCAGTGGCAGAACCCGGTATAAATTAATAGCAATTTTATGTCTGTTTTTATGTTAAACATGTTCAAATTAGTTAGGCATGTGAGAGGATAACTATATTGTATATTCTATTTCATTTGTCCTTTAGTTTTTTGAAAAGCACCTACAGAGTTGAAAGTAGGGATTTGAAAGGGGAAATAGTGATAGCTTCTAAAAGAGTGAACTTTTACTACATGATATCTGGTTAGTCTTTAATGACCTAGACGTACATTCCTATTGGAATATAACTTAACTTGCTTATTTGTGAATGGGTCTGTGAACTTAGATGTGAACATCTAAGTTCTAGACATAAGTGAACCAAATTAGGGATTCAAATTTGTAATTAAGTTTTATTCTTGGAATTTTAATCAAATTCTCTTATTTAACTTAAACATAATTAAACTATTTTGTTTCCTTTCTGTAGAAATAAAAATAACAGCTAAGCCTGGTAGCTTTGCTCTAAGAATTTAAGTGTCCCTCTCTTAGCTGAGCCTCAGTCTCCCTGTATCAGAAAATCTTAGCGGGTCATGGGACGTGGCACATGGTTAAAAATGAACAAAAGAAACAACAGCAATAAAAAACTTTGAAAATAAAAATACATGAGTAAAGTAAATTTCTTCAAGTGATGCTGCAGTCATCAGAAGGGCTAAGATGCCCACAGTTTTATTCACCATGGCTTATACATAATCAGTGCAAATGTTGACACAGTGAAAGAGACAAATAATGTATTAATATTAGTTTTGTTCTGATAGTTTTTACCTCACATTAGATTGTGAACCATACTTTGGGAATTTCCCATGTGTCTTATTCTGTTCATGCTACTATAACAAAGTACCATAAACTGGGTTGCTTATAAATAACCAACTTTTTTTTTTTTTGCTTTTTAAATTTTTTGTTTTTGTTTTTTTTTGTTGTTGTTGTTTGTTTTTGTGTCTCACGGTTTTGGAGACAGGAAAATCCACAATTAAGGCATTGGCAGCTGTTTCCTGATTCATAAATGGTGCCTCCTAGCTGCATCCTCACATGGTGGAAGGGAGAATGAGTTCCTTTGGGACTGTTTTATAATGGCACTAATCCCATTCTTGAGGACTCTCCCCTCATGACTCTAATCATCTTCCAAAAGGTCCCATGTCCTAGTTCCATCACATTATTTAGTTTCAACATATGAATTTTAGGGGGTCCCAAACATTCAGACCATAAAACTATGTATAGGAAAAGAAATCAATAAAGCCAATAAGACAGGTTAGGCCAGATGCAGTGGCTCACGCTTGTAATCCCAGTACTTTGGGAGGCCAAGGAAGGTGGATTACCTGAGGTCAGGAGTTTGAGACCAGGCTGACCAACATGGAGAAACACCATCCCTACTAAAAATACAAAATCAGCCAGGCGTGGTGGTGCATGCCTGTAATCCCACCTACTTGGGAGGCTGAGGCAGGAGATCACTTCAACCCGGGAGGTGGAGGTTGCAGTGAGCTGAGATTGCACCATTGCACTCCAGCCTGGGCAACAAGAGTGAAACTCCACTTCTTGAAACAAAACAAAACAAAACAAAACAAGGACAGGTTAATGCCAGCAAAATATGGTTTTCTAATACATCAGTTATAGGACCTAGAGCATTGTGCCCTGGTGCATTATAGCTCATAGATTTATAGAACATCAAGAGAAAATAAAAGATAATCCAGACCAATCCTTGCATTTTACTAATGTAAGATAAAAGACCTTTTAGGAGTTTCAGTGACTTGTCCAAGGTTGTTCATTTTAATAGAGCAAAAACAAAAGTGCTATGCTATCTCTGCAATTTCAGGGATTTGTGGCCTTAGGAAAAAATGGCATTTAATATCTTTAACTCTCAGCTCCTTTATTATAAGTCAAAGATCACAATGTCTACACTACATAACTTAAAGGCCTATGAAAAGCATGAGGCAACGTGCATCAGGGTGCTTTGAAAACTACAGTGAAATCTTGTGGTAGACCAAGGTCTGGAGAAGTATTGCTCTCTGTGAAATTGCTGAGGTTTAGTCTTTCAGAAGAATCACATCTAAAATATGGCCTGTACCCCTCACATGTATGTTTCATGAATAGTTCTACATCAGGACATAAATTAAGTTCTGTTAGAAGAATAGGGAATGAGATAATGAGAGGTTTAGAAAGTACAGTCTAAAAAATAACAACATTGGAGATCTGTTTTTGATTATTCATTCTTCAAACACTACAATATTCTACTAGAATAGCCAACTAATGGGCTACTCTAGTTAATTGTATTTTGTTTAACAAAGAGTTAGTTCAACATAATTCAACATTTTCTTGACAGTTATGAATCTTTGAGAGTATGATACTTGTAAATGTCAGTTCTTGTTGGAGATTAGCTGAACTAAAGAGATTGTGTTAATTCTATATGACCATGAGCTTCTTTTTAAAAAATAAGCCCTATGGTTTCTGAATTATTTTACGTTTCTCCAAAAGTACGATATTGAGAGTTCTAAGTCATTTGGATTCTGGTTAGTTGAGAAATTTATTCTATTCATGACTCACTATTAATTTTACCCCTTATATCTAAATAAGAGATAGTATTATTTACCCCAACAATTTTTCCCCTCAATATTTGAAATTTAATAGTTGACCAATATGCTCAATGTCTTGTATACTTTTCTTTTAAAATGTTTTTCTTAAAAAACATCAAAACAAAAACCAGAAATGAATAGAAAAATGAATAATGTACAATGCAGTGTTAATGTCAACAGTAATTATAGAGTGGTGGATTATAGATTACTTACTTTGTTTTATTGCTAATCCAAATTGTCTAAATTTCCATAGTACTATGTATGCTTTTTTAATAAGATAAAAATATATTATTTTTATTTAAAAATTAAAACATATGATTGGAGATAAAGATAAGAAGGAGGAAAAAAACGTGGCCAGTGTGTAACTTACCCTAGTAATAATAGCCACATAACCGTAGCTTATCTACAGAGCTTTATGTAGACACCATTTGTGTCTGGCTTGTGACACTTATCACAAGCACAGAAAAGGTAGTAATAATAATAGGTGGTTGTGATAGTGGGGTGGTCATAGTAGTGATAAACATGTCCTGAGTGCTTGCTGTGTGCTAGGCAGCAAGTTACACACTTGACTTACATTATCGCATTTAATCCTCAAAGCACCCCTCTCATATAGGTATCATTTCCTCTGTTTAATAGATGAGGTGATAACTTTTCTAAGATCAGAAACTGGTGCCTGAGCTAAAATGAAAACCTCACTAGTTTCAAAGCCACTACTTTGAGGATCAACTTATGCTATTCCCAAAATAATAATAATAGATATTGTGTGTGGGGGGGGGGGCGGGGCGGTTATCCCTTCCTTATGTAGAAACTGTGCTAGATACTTAAGAAAATTACTGCATTTCAGTCCGGGTGTGGTGGCTCATACCTGTAATCCCAGCCAGCACTTTGGGAGGCCAAGGTAGGCAGATCACCTGAGGTCAGGAGTTTGAGACCAGCCTGCCCAACATGGTGAAACCCTGTCTCTACTAAAAAAATAACAAAAATTAGCCAGGCGTGGTGGTGGGTGCCTGTAATCCCAGATATTCGGGAAGCTGAAGCAGGAGAATCGCTTCAACCTGGGAGGCGGAGGTTGCAGTGAGCCGAGATTGTGCCATGGCACTCCAGCCTGGCCAACAGAGCAAGACTCCATCTTAAGAAAAAAAAAAAAAAGGAAAATTACTGCATTTAAACATTACAAACCTCCCTATGGAAGATCTATTATACTTCAGGAACTGAGGTTCAAAGAAGATGGAAAAACTGCTTATGGTTAGTAAGGCTGACGTCTATCTTTCTCTAAACTCTAGTTCCTTAATGAGTATGCTTGGAAGATTATTAAAATAGACAAAAGATTTCCATGCTTTACTAATGGGATTGGTTTTAGGAAGTAAAGATTAAATGGGAATAACTGTACTACTGTTGAAAAGGTGGTGTCTCACCCCTTCTCTATTTGAAACACAACTGTCACATTATTAAGGAAATACATCTGTGTTTAATGCCATGTGGAATGAGTAGAATCAGGAAATGATCATTGAAACAGTGGATTAAATAGAACTTTAACAAAGTTCTTTACAAGGAGAATTTAAAATATGCACTGTGCATTCTTATGAACTATCCATTTTAATATTGCTAAGAGAATAATACTCTATTGGCATATTCTAATCTTATCACAAAAATGTTAAGTATTTGAGGTCATGATATGCTAGTTTAATCACGCCACATTGAATTTAAAAATCATAACATCACTTTATACTTCATAAATATATACAACAGTAATCTGTCTATACAGTAAAAAAATTGCTGGTTTTCTCCTAATAAAATTTTCTTCTTCTGGTATCTTGCCCTGGAAATGAGTTCTTCAGACGATTTCCAGAATGCTCTATCAAAAACTATTTCTTACTTACATCCTTTCTCTGGCAAGAATTTTATCCTGTCTCTTTAGTGACAGCGTAAAATTCAAGTTCCTCTGCACAGGGAACAAGCTCTATGAACCGGCCCTGTCTGCCTTTTCAGCCTCATCTCCCACAGTGTACACTTAAGTACATTATTGTCTTTCTTTATATCTTTGCTGTAGTTGACACTGCTCCTCTACATGGAATGCCATTCCCGAGCCCACCCTTCCTTCTCTTTTCTGACTCCTTCCCTTCCTTCAGACTCAACTCAGGTGCCTACCTAATCTCAGAGTCTGGTATCCCAGATTTCTTTATGAGAAATAAAGCCCTATCTATGCCATTGTATTCATAAAAGTTTGCCTCAGTTTATCAGGAAGAACAGACTTCATTAAATTAGTATTGCTAACAGTTTGATGAATTGAGAAATGAGGAAGGAAAATAGAGTAATGAAAACCTATGTAGTGACATGGGTCATGAGCATGTTGCATGATTTTGGAAATGCCCTGTCATCTCCAGCTGTGAGTCTAGGTTCCCAATGTTGGTCCTCTCAGGGCTACAGAGGGTAAATTGCAAGAGCGTGGCTAAAGCCTGGCATCCAGACCCACTCACAGCTACACAGATTGTGGCAAACAGCTTTGAGGCTGTTATTTATATATATATTAGATATATTAGATATATACATATATCTAAATACGTAGATATAAATTATAGATAAAATGCAGATATATATGAAATATGTAAGATGTATATAAATATAGATATATGTCTAATATATATGTTAGATATCTCTATGTATATTAGAAGAATATCAATGCACCTGTCTCACGGATGCTACAATCAAGTGTGTGAAAGAACATTGGAAACCCTACAGTGCAATTCAAGTGTCATTAGGTATAAGACAGAAAATATCTGGCAAATAAAGTACAGCATGTGAATGAATGCATTACTTAACAATTGGGATATGCAGACTTTGAACAAAATCCACTAATTTTAATGTTTTGAAATTTTGAAAAGTTTAAATCTGAACAATCTATTGCCTGATCACTATTACTGCTTTTATAGAGGTGATAACAGATTTCTCAAGCTGAATTCCAAGTAGAATGCAGCCTCCGAGTACAGCTGATTTGCCATGTATCTGATAGGCAGCGTGAGGCTTTGTCGTACTTTTCAATTATATGAGTCAGATCCTGGGGTTTTAAAAATATATTTATTAAATTTTGATAATTTTGATATTTTCCTAGTTAACTTTACAGTTATGATATGCTTTTACATATCATTAATGATAATGATATTAAAGTATTTTTTAAGAATTTTCACTGAGATTGCAATTTTTTTTAGTATCAGAAAATTTCACACTTTTACAATATTGAGTCTTGTCTCTTTATTTCCAGGTGGTTTGAATTTATTGTAGGCACTCTTTCTCTTCTATTTTTTTAATTCAAATTTAATTGCATTATGGTTAAAAAATGACCTTTGACTTATACTTTTTGTTGTGTTTTGTAATTTTCTTTGTGACCTAATACATGGCTATTGTTATTTTTCTTAATATTCCATGATTATTTCAAAAGAAAATATTCTGTTTCTTGCATAACAATTTCTGTGTATGTTCATTACCTAGTTATATTTTTGTCTTCTTCATCTTGTTATCTTAGAAATGTTAATTTTTTTCTAATATTGTAGATATATTTGCTGCCTCCGTTTTTGACAGTTTTTTTGTTTGTTTGTTTATTCACTTTTTGCATCTCAGTTGTAAGTTGACTGGTATAGCTTTGTGGGGGATCATAACTTTTCTCAATATGAAATAACTTTATCTTACTCAGTGGTTTCACCTTGAGTTCTATCTATTATACATCCACACTTACTTGGGTTTTTTAGCATTTCTCTATTGTATCTGATCTATTCATTTATTTAGTGCTTTATTAATTTATTTTATATGTGTCTAAGGTAAACATCATATGGCACTATGCAAGTTACTAAGAACGTATTAGTTAATAACAAGGTGATAACCTCTTCCCTTGTTGCACATACTTTTTACTAGGGTAGAGCTGGAGGGGGAGACCCTGAACAAGAAGAATAAAGTAATTGCAAATTTTGATAATTTTTATGAAAGAAGAAATTGAGTCCCTATGTTGAGATGAAGTTAAATACGGTAATTAGTGATGTGTTGTTTTCTTCTACCTTACATTTAATACTTATTCTTACCACTTTTTTGTTTGTTTACTATGATAATTTATTTTTGTTTTCCCTTTCCTGTCTTTTTTAATGGTGCTTTCCCTTCTATTGGTTTGAAGTAATGTATTCTAGTTATACATATACTGAAATGTATATTTTTTGAGTCACTGCCTAGAGATAATCAGTATTTTTCCTAGACCAAAAAAATGAAGACCTATTGAAATTGAAATTGAAAAAACTCTCATCTTATCCACCTACCTATACATTGAACAAGGCACACCTCTCTACATTTTGTGCCCACTTGAGATTTCAGTTCCATATTTCGAGTACTTTTTATATTATATATTTGTTATGTATTAATAATTATTTGGCCTACACTCTGCATTATGGTAATCTCCTTACTACAATTTTGATTTTATTGGTTGGTGTTATACATTAATATCAGTTCATATGTCTGTGTGTATTCCATTTTTATAGCCACAAATTTTTTTTCTAGAATCTATTTTTTTGTTTTCTATTTACTGGAGTACATCTACCAGCAGTTTTTTTAGAGAGGGTTTAGAGTGAAGTTTTACATTGTGTTGGCAACTTTGAACTTCTGTATATTTCACACAGCCTGGATAGTTGTATTTCAGAGTCATATCCAGGACAAAATTTCTCATTTTGGTAATTACTGATTACTTAAAAGACCTACAGAGGAGAATATTTTAAAAATATGGATCTAATTTAATTTTGTTTGCTATTAAGCAAATAGTTGAAGCAGTGGGAAGTTTTTACTGATGAATTCATTGGAGAAAGAGCATTGTTCAAAGGAGTGGGACATTGGCTTCATCACAAAGAATGATTTCTGTTGCTTTGATAAAAATTTACCATTCACACAGGCAATAATTTAAAGGTATTTCTGATTATCCCATGTAAGTGATGAGTACAAAGCTCCAGTGCCACTATTTGTCACCTGTTGTCCCCTACCCCATTAAAGCAAAGCTACAAGTATATGAGTTGTGTTGGAATACTCTCCTACTCACGAGTTACCTAATTGTATCCGTCCATCTAGCCCCTCTGACCTTGTCACTTTAAATCACTGGGGCCACTTTGACCACATTATCCATGACGGCTGCAAATTTTGTTAGGCTGAGTTGCATGAATTCCTTTAACAGAGTGTAGAATCACAATTTTTCTCTCCATAAAACAATGTTGCTAAATGAAGTTACCTCCCACAGTAACTTTGAAATCCAACGGTTGGTGAATACATTTGTTTCTTTTTGACATGCAGAATTTCTTCTAATGAAGCCATGTTTTTAACCATATGTACTCAGGGAATACTGTGCATAGTGATGTTCAAGTCACTGCTGATCGGATGTAATCTGCATCACTGTTCATTCTAAGTACATAAGAAACATCAGCTTTTGTATGGGTGTGTACTTTTTAGTAATTTGTGTGCTAAAGTGATGACATATTTTCTTTATATCACTTATAAAATATGATGCCATATTTTATAACACCTAAAACTATAAAAGGAATCATATTCAGGTATAAGTTTTATCTGTTATATCTACAATGAATGAAGTCTTTCATCTAAAATTATACAATAGTTTCAGTTATCTAACAGATAGTAATTTGTTTAGGAATCTTTATTATATTGGCTGTAAAGAAGTGCCCTTGAATAAAGAAATAATATGACTTTGTTTTCCATTGCTATGTTGTTTGTGAACAAAAGAGTTGGACTTTTATTTTTATTTTACCATCATGGCATATTAAGTGTGTCACCTGATAGATGTACCTAGTCTAGTTAATGCATTAATGCTCAAAGGCATATACAACTGATCAGAACATTTTAAATAAATAATAATATTATTCAAAAAATAATTGCAATGCCAAAAAGGATTATACATTAAATTATTTGAGTTATTTTGTTAAACAAGATTTAACTTACATGGTACAATACATTATCTATGCATATAGCAATTGGAGTTATTTTTTTCTTTTTCATTTAATTATAATTCATGATCCTGCTATACCAGATTTCCATAAATATTTGTTGGCTAATAATGGTGTCCAAAAAACATCATGTGCCTTTTAATAAAAGTTAAGGTGGCTTTTCAAGGACTGCAGTTAGGAAGACCTGTTTACTGAATATTAGAATATTTTTAAAAGCCTGATTTAGACCTTTGGCCAGTTAGTAGGATTTGTCGGAATAGTTATTTCCTTTAAATTATCTTCTATATATTTCCATCACAAATTATTTTTATTGAGTTTCTATACAGTTTAAGCAGGATATACTATAAGTGTTTTTGTTTGTTTGTTTGTTTGTTTGTTTTGTAATTC
The DNA here is from genome assembly GCF_024542745.1 of Macaca thibetana thibetana. Classification (NCBI taxonomy): domain Eukaryota; kingdom Metazoa; phylum Chordata; class Mammalia; order Primates; family Cercopithecidae; genus Macaca; species Macaca thibetana. The sequence goes on from NC_065581.1 coordinate 75,069,088, forward strand.
CCTTTAATCTGGCATTCTGAATTTTAGGCACCTTTAATGGAAAAAAAATTTTTTTTGTAAGGAAAGGATTCTTTTATTTCTTCTAAAGAAAAAAAACAAAAAACAAAAAACAGGATACATGTGTAAAACATGCGGGTTTGTTACACAGGTATACGTGTGCCATGGTGGTTTGCTGCACTTAGTGACCTCTCCTGTAAGTTCCTTCCCATCACCCCCGCAACAGGCCCTGATGTGTGTTGTTCCCCTGTCTGTGACCATGTGTTCTTATTGTCAACTCCCACTTATGAGTGAGAACATGTGGTATTTGGTTTTCTGTTTCTGCGTTTGTTTGCTGAGGATGATGGCTTCCAGCTTCATCCATGTTCCTGCAAAGGACATGATCTCATCCCTTTTTGTGGCTGCATAGTATTCCACAGTGTATATGTACCACATTTTCTTTATCCAGTCTATCATTGATGAGCATTTGGGTTGGTTCCATGTCTTTGCTCTTGTAAATAGTGCTGCAGTAAACATACATGTGCATGTGTCTTTAGAGTAGAATGATTTATATCCCTTTGAGTAAATACCCAGTAACAGATTGCTGAGTCAAATGGTATTTCTGGTTCTAGATCCTCGAGGAATCACCATACTATCTACCATGATGGTTGAACTAATTTACATTCCCACCAACAGTGTAAAAGCATTCCTATTTCTCCACAGCCTTGCCAATATCTGTTGTTTCCTGACTTTTTAATAATCGCCACTCTGAATGTCATGAGATGGTATCTTATTGTGGTTTTCATTTGCATTTCTCTGATGAGCAGTGATGTTGAACTTTTTTTCATATGTTTTTTGGCTGCATAAATGTCTCCTTTTGAGAAGTGTCTGTTCATATCAGAAGGGATTCTTATTGGCGCTAATCATGCATATTAAACCATGGAAAAAGGGTCTCTTGATTTTTGCTTACTGATCTTATGTACTCACAGATGCATTTGAAATGCAATATTTGGTGATTCCCACACTTTCATTTTAGAGGTGAAGCTCTGCCCACCTGGGTACCAGTAGCAGAGTGCTTCTGATCCACAGTGATCATTATCATCATAAATTGCTATTGATCAAAAGCCAGATGCAAATCTTATAAATATTCTGAACTGATTTTATTAGCTTTTATTCCATTTGATCTCAGGATATTATTAAATTCATGTATTTCCAGGAATTATAAATTATTACAGGATAACCAAATCTTACAGCTTATGATTTCCAAAATTCGTTTCACATCACTTATTTGCATCTTAAAATAATGCTACAAGCAGCATGATGGACACTGAGCATTCTCATTTTGCAGATGAATAAACTGAGACTCAGTATCCCTTATTAATTAGCAGCAGGATGTGAATTTTCTGGCCTTGTTCCACTTCTCTCTCTACTGTAATATATGATGTTCTAAAAGTGATTGTGGAAAATCTATTAAATAAAATTTGAACGATGTCAGAAGGGGGGAGTTGATAGCAGCTGCTATGTGCACCTAAATCTGTTACTTAACTTCTTTATGATTCCAGTGGAAAGTGGAGCCATAATGTAGTCTAGAAAGATTTATTAAGCATTCTGGTCAGTGTACTTTAATAGAAAACCTGTTCACACTCAGATAAGTGTTAACAGGGATAAGAAAGATGGATTGAAATGCTATAAAATGATTTTATTTCATTAAGAAACATCTTTTTATTATTAATAAACTACATTTCTTATTCTAAGCTCACACTTCCTAATAGTGCCTTTATGACATTTCAAAGTATTTTATATCAAACCACTTATAAAATGAGAGTTTTTACTTTATATTTATGTCTCCCTGGCTATATTAAGAGCAAAATGGATATATAGACATATATTATATATATAGTACATGTATATTGAATATCAGTGTCTCCAAAATATAACTCAAAGCTCTCCACTTTTCACTGTCTCCTCTGTAACCACCATAATTAATGCCACCAACTACCACTTGAATCACTGAAATTGCCTCTCCAAAATGATCTCATATCTCTTTCCCTCTTCATTTGAACATTTTTTTCTGTTCTTCTATTTCTTGAACACGTTCCTCACATTTCTGGCTCAGAGTATTTCACTTGTTCTTTGTCCTTGAAATGCAGCTTTCTCGTATCATGTTCAGCCACTTCTTTTCTGTCAGAGCAACATTAATCTAATAATAATATCACCTTCTCAGAGAGGATTATCTTGGCAATGTCTGATGCAGAATTTCTCCCAACCCCATCACCCTCATGGAAGTTATCTGAATTGATCCTTCCCATCCAATAATGGTCTCTTCATTGTCTGCCTCTCTTCTCTGTAGCACAATCTCCATTTGTATGTCTTGTTCCACAGTGCCCTTTTGATTGGTTGCAGAGGCTTAGATTTGAAGGAATTATAGGTTGGTACAAAAGTACTTGTGGTTTTTGCCATTGCTTTAATTGCAAAACCACAATTACTTTTGCACCAACCTATATCGACCTCTTAAAGCTTGATAAAGTTTGTCTATAAAATTTTGTAGGCCTGGTTCTTTCATCGAAAGCCTTTGTTTTTGTTTTGTTTTTGGACAATAGCTTCCACTTTTTAAATTTTGGTTTTTGGATTCTTAAACCATTTATAAACTATTTATATCAACATAGATCAACTACTTATGTCAACATAGATTAAATGCCTGGAAAAATCAGGCATTAGTAAGATTTAAACTTCCATGCCACAAAAATTTTTATTCTCATAAATTTTAAGTTTTCATGTCTTGTTTCAAATGTGCTTTCTCATCCTAAATTTTGCAACTGTTTTCTCTGAAAGGCTACATGTATATTCATACAAGTTTGAGTTCTGGAGTCAAGCAAATATGAGTTCAAAATCTGCTCCAGGCATGCAGTACTTGGATGAACTTAAGCAAGTTAGATAACTTCTCTAAGACTCAGTTTTATCATTTGTGATAAAATTGTGAAGATATTGTGAAGATTAATGATGTAGATATGAAGTGCTTAGTCCAGTATCTGACACATAGTAAATACTTAATGATAGTTCTTGTATTGTTACTATTCTTACTGGTAGACATAATATTTCTGATTTTTTAAATAATTAGACCATATGGTTGTCATTATTATCATGCATACTTCAAACATGTCTAGATGAAACATCTTTTAACCAAACACATTTTGGGAAACATCATTCTAGGACATGTTTTGTAGCCAGTGAGTATCAAAAGCTTTGGTAGATCCACAATAAAGAATTAAAAAAACGTTAAAAGCAAAGAACAAAATGTCAACAGCAAGAAATATAAGCAATTGATGAGGAGAGGTAGCATTATTCTGGTTGCAAATCTTATACTGATTTTATCAGTTTCACTCCATGAAAAATTATACAAGTAAATATGGTAGTTTTAATGTCTCAAATTATTTAAGGAAATCTAAGATACAGAATATTTGTTAGTTTGACTGCAGGACTTCTGTGAACAGATCAACAATATCAATACTTAATGAAAGGAAAAATCTTCCATGTAACAAAAATATAAATATAGTTTTTATATATATATATATATAAAACTAATATGCAGATTTAAAGTAAAAACTCTTAAAGAGAGAAGAGTCTAGAGCACTCTGCAATAAACTGCCCTCTTGATTCTCCCTTCTTTTTTCAAATAACTGTTGTATAAATCTGTGTTTTTAGAGTAGAAGAAGTCTAGATGTTGAAAGTGATCAAAAATAAAAGAAGATAAGAAGCCATATCTAAAGTTATTGTCCTCAGTCTTTAAGTCAAAAGAAAGACAAAGCTATTAAGCAGAACTCTCCCAAGAATGAATCTATGATAGACAATCTAATCTACCTATAGAGTAGGCGTTAATTCACCTTTACTCCTGATCCTGTGATCATCCCTGAGGTCCCAACCAGCAGTGCCCATATGCAGCACAATCTGGCCACTGAGGTGGAAAAGAAGAGATTGGCAACTAGAAGAACATCACCCATGGTTCATATGGTACTGCTTGTTTGAGATCTGCTCCCTTGCCTTTCATCTGGATCCATCTCGTACTCAGCTCAGCTGGATGCCTAATGCAGAAGGAGTCCTCAGAAAAGTTATTCAGTATTTATATACTGAATATCAACTCTGTGCCAGAGACTGATTTAGGTGATGGGAATATTGCAGTGAGCAAAACAAAGTGCTTCCTGGACCTTACATTCCAGGGGAGGGAGCCAGAGAAAAAGCAAATACATATAAATTATGTCAAATAATAAGTGCTACAAAGGAAACTAAGTTACAGTGAGGAGAGGGAACATTATGAAGCTGTGTTATTAGATAGAATAATGAGTTATGACATTTGGATTAACCTGTGTTCTCACATATTCATATGTTGAAGCCTTAATCCCCAATATTATAGAATGTGATCATATTTAGAAACAAACCTTTTGAAGAAGACATTAAGTTAAAATGGATTCTTTAGGATGTGCCCTAATCCAATCTGACTGATGTCCTTATTAGACGGGGAAATTTGGACATAGGAAGAAACAGTAAGGGTGCATGTACAGAGAGGGATAGCCATGTGAAGGGGCAACAGAAGGGCAGTCATCTGCAAGCCAAGGAGAGAGGGCTCAGCGGAAATAAACCCTGCCAGCATCTTGGTCTTGGACTTCCAGTCTCTAGAACTGTGAGAAAATAAGTATCTGTTTTTTAAGCTACCCAGTTTGTGGTGTTTTGTTACAGTGGTCCTAGCAAACGAATACAGTTAGGATGAACCTCTCTGTCGGGATAGCAGAGTTGACATTTGAACACTAGCCAAGATGAAGTAAAGGAGTGAGTTGTGAATATTTGATGAAGAGAATATCAGGAAGAAGGGGAAACAAGTACAGAAGTCTTTAAAATGTTGCATGCTTGGGATAAATATTTGGTGAATATGAGAGTGGCTGATTGGATGGGTAAAAGTGGGTACTCAATACATACCTGTTGAATTGGGAAGTATAGAGATGTAGTGAGTGCCTATCAGCTCCCCACAACTCCTGGACATTCCCTCTTGTCAGAGATCTGGCTGGACACAGACATGTCACTGTCTTATAGGGAGGCTTCTCAGGGCTATCCCATCACCCAATAAAGAGAGGAAAGAGGGCAAGTACTACAATACAGGTGGTCCCCAACTTGCAACAATTCAGCTTATGATTTTTCAAATTTAAGATAGTATGAAAGTGATACACATGCAATAGAAAGTATACTTTGAATTTTGATGTTTTCCCAGGCTATTCCTGATACAGAGTACTCTCTCACCATGATGCTGGGTAGAGACAGTGAACCACAGCTCCCAATCACACAGTCACCAGGGTAAACAACAGATGTGCCCAAGTGTCCTCTGTTGCCAGATATTTTACTAAACTGTAGGCTAATGTAAGTGATCTGAGCACATTTAAGGTAGGCTAAGCTGTGGCATTTTGCAGGTTAGGTGGACTAAATGCGTTTCCACATTTAGAATGCCAAGGAAATGAACAAAAGAATCATCTCTTAAGTTTAGATTAAGTGATGTAATATTGCTGAATGTCACTTTACTTTGTAAAGTAGTATGTCCAAACTCTAAAGTTAAATGGATATACCTTTTACTTGGCTTCATTTAATTCTGGAACGACTTTTTAGAAGCATTTAACAGAGAGGATCAGGGACAGTTTTAGGAGAGAACATATAATTACATGCCATTCGAACTGTTTACAAACATGAATGTTACAGAGCTAGCAAAACTGTAATTACATTCTGAGTGAAGCTGTGATATGCTGGTTTTCATCAGGTAGTTGCATTATTAAAAGTTAATTTTTACAGCAAAGAAGTGAAGTTTCCAAAAGAAGCTTGTGTTTTGAATCTGTAATGACTAACTGCTCATCATGTTGTTTTCTGATAATAAATTACTGAAACTACTTCTCCCTTTAAAAATGACTACTGAAGTACAGTTGTTTTAGATTAAATATGCCAGTGTAGGTTTGGTTTGAGGGAGATTTTCTGCTAATTTTGCATTTTTTACAAGTGCTTGTGAATTATATGTAAAGAAGACTTTTATAGTAATGATGATACATCTGATTTTTCATATTTGCATGCTTAGCACCATGAGTTGGATTCCTTAACATTCAGATGAAATCTCACTTTGTTTTTGATAATCATAGAATTCTACAGTTGGAGGTGACTTAGACCATATAAGTTCCTCACAGGCATTCCATCTTTTTTATAAATGAAGAGACCTCAAGTCAAATAAAGAGAAACCAGGACTCTTTCAGGACCACAGAGCAAGTGGCAAAATCAGGGTAGGCCTGGAATCTTGACCCCCTCATATTCTTTCTTCCTATTTAAAAGCAAACAAAAACAAAAGCCTACCTAAAAAAGATATTTGAGAAAGTATAATCATGCTGTAAATTTATTTTAAATTGAGTTTTTGTAATCTAAATACAGATGTTATAACATATCATAAAAAGTTGCTTTCTTTGAATAAACACAGGAACAGAAAACCAAATACCACATGTTCTCACTTACAAGTGGGAGCTAAACATTGGATATGCCTGGACATACAGATGGGAATAACAGACACTGGAGACTACTAGCGGAGAGAGAGGGAGGAGGGCAAGGGCTGAAAAACTATCTATTGGGTACTATGCTCAGTACATGGGTGACAGGATCATTTGTACTCCAAACCTCAGCACCAGGCAATATACACGTGTAACAAACCTACACGTGTACCACTGAATCCAAAATAAAAGTTGAAATTATTTAAAAAAGTAAAAAATATGTATTTTTAAATTTTTATTTTTATTATTCTGGTAAAGGTGACATGTCAACTTTATTCAAGTTGGAACTACACAGAAACGGGGAGTCACATTTCTTCCTCAGGATTTTAAAGTGTAGAAGGACATAGATGTACGAGGACACAAAACACTAGTGAACATAATTGAATGATAGACCTGGATACCATTAGGACATCTACATTTCTAGAATATTATTGGCTTAATTAAAATTGTCATGGGAAAGTTTCCCTCTAAGATAATTTTTTGTTTTCAAATTGATTTTATCTAGATTTCCCCAAGAGTCCCAAGTTTGCTTGGATCATTTTGATCTTAACATTAAATTACAGTAATATAAGGAAATGGGAAGAATATGGTACCAATATTTCTTCGGCTCCCTTAAATGGTGTGCAGTGTTCCCATGCCAACATTTAGAGCCTTTTAATAGCTTTGCATTTTTACCAGAATAGGGTTTTTTGTTTTTGGGGGAATTTTTTCAAAGAAACGTAACTCTGTTGATGCCATGCATGTTGCTGCTGGTCTTTTCTCACATTCACTCCTGAATCTTGGCCTTGCCTTCTGTGGCCAGGCACAGTGACATGCACCTGCAGTCCTAGCTGCTCAGGAGTCCAGGGCAGGAGGATTGCTTGAGCCTAGGAGTTCCGAGGTGTAGGGTGCCACGGTCGTGCCTGTGTATAGCCACTTTAATCCAACCTGAGCAACATAACAAAACCCAGCCTCTAAAAATAAATAAATAAATGAATAAAAATGTTGTTTTCTGGAGACATGTTTATGTAAGGTGGCAGAGTTGTTTTTTGTGACCCCAGAGAAAGGCAGGCAGTTTAAAAGCTTCACCTGCTTTTAGTTTGCTTACTTTTAAAACTAAGGGGTCATAGCTGAAGGAACCCTTAGCTTTTTTGTATGTGTACACGGACCTGATCATCTAACCCACCTCATGCTAATTTATCTACCTGGAGTGCTCTTCCTGCCTCCCTACATGAAAAGGTGGTTATTCTCTAGGCCTTCAGCTTCCTTGAGGGTCCCATCACGGATATGTCCCCATTCCCTGTTTTGGTCTGTCTCAGTATTCTATTTGTTTTCTTCATTTTACTCATAATTCTGTGTGTATATGCATGCATATGTATGTTTAGCCATTTGTTTCCTATCTCCTCTTCTAGAGTGTAAGCTCCTACAAAGCACATACTACATCTTCTGGTTTCGTGTCCATAGAACCCCTGTATTTTTTGTAGCATATAGTAGCCCATTAGGTAATGCTAGGTGAATGAATGACTGCATGAATAAGTCACTATGTGATACGTGTGATCAGAGTGTTGTTTAACAATGGTTTTAGCTTTTTGCTATATTTAACATGATTGTAAAAGATATAGGACCCTTCAAAGCACGTTTTAAATCTCTGAAACCTTGAAATGGGTATGTAAACTAGACAGAAAGTAGTTTCAGCTATTGTTGGCGATTTGCCAGCCTTCAAAAAATCAGAAATTCAAGATCTTGGAAAGAGATTTTTATCGTTAACAACAAACACTGAATACTGTTACATATTGTTTTATACTAAATAAATGTCAAAGTTTTATGACAACATAATTTAACAGATTTTGAAAATGTGAAAATTGTTAAGAGTTTCAATGAAATGCATATTACATGGTAAGATGCATATCATATAGCATGAGAGATGCATATACCCCTTAATCTTGACACTTTGGGGGAACTCTAGGACACAAGGAATTTATCAAATGATACTCTTGAAGGGATTAGTGAGTTGAAGTCTTTATTTTTTTTTGACAAAGAAATTGTAATCCAGAGAGATTACATGATTCAACTATTTCAAGTCCTTTTTCTGGAATGTGATGATATAAATCAATACATAACTGACTTCTCCAAGGTCACACCAGCAGATAGTGGAATTTAAAATAAGAAAGAGGACATGCTTCAGAGCCATAGAGACTTTGTGAGAACCTCAGCTCTATCATGACCCAGCTCAGCTTCACTATTTCTTTATCTATATGACAGTGATAATTATACTAATGCTATGGTTGGAATATATCCCCCAAATGTTCGTGCGTTAAAAACTTAATTGGCTTTGTAACAGTTTTAAGAGGCGGGGCCTTTAAGAGGTGATTAGGCCTGAGGGCTCTGCCCTAATGAATGGATTCATGCTATTATCGCAGGAGTAGGTTAATTATCATGGGAGTGAGTTCTTGTTTAAAGGACAAGTTCAGGTCCATTTTCTCCCTGTGTCCTATGTTCATTTACCATCTGATACCCTCAGCCATGGGACGGCCCTCACCAGATGCTGGCACCATGCTCCTGGACTTCTCAGCCTCCAGAATCATGAGTCAAAAAAAACTTCTGTTCTTTATAAATTACTCAGTCTGTGGTTTTCTATTATAGTAGCAGGAAATGGACTAAGGCAACTACCTAACCCATTGTGGTTTAAATAAGAATTTATATATCAAGTATCTAGCACAATGCCTGTCCACACTTGGTATTCTGTAAATATTAGTTTCCTCTGCCTTCTCTTAAATGTCACCTCTTTTTATATAATGTCTAATAACAGGAACCCCACCGTGTTTCTGCCAAATCAATCTGTTTATTAATTAAACCCATTAAAAATACTAATCATAATGACTTACAAAAATATGAGGCAAAGTACCATAGTAAGTCCGATGACAAAATGTCTCAGGCAGTACCTCTCAAATTAGAAAGACAAATAGAAAAGATGTGGAAGATATGAAGGAAGAGGAGCGGAAAAAGGAAGAGAAAGAAAAATGCAGAATGAAATTTTAAATGTTAGGGTCATGCCCATTAATACAAGTCTTCTATTAATCTCTTGCAGAATAGATACTTGCCTCTTGTGAGGCAGCTACCAATTTAAGGCTAAAAGTATAATGTGCAACATTTAAGAAAAAAATGGACTTTAAAATTCATACTGATAGAAATCCTAGCAATACCCACTTTTAATTTATTTCACAAAGATATAAAAACCTAATTTTTAGCTGAAACGAATGAATGTAATCACAATTCACTCTTACTAGTAAAAGTGTCACTAGCTACCAACAGGGTGTGTGTGTGTGTGAAAAAAAAAATATATATATATATATATATATAAAATGTATGTGTGTTTACATATGAATTGTTTATAATTTTTCTAAATCTCTTATAACCCTTCAAAGTTGTGTTGAAACATATGTCATTTTTCAGATTTTTATGGCCAAGTATTCAGAAAACAATCTTTTGACAGTTGAAATGCCAGTTTTCAGAAAGAAGGAAAATTAAGCCATTTCCCTCAAGCATCATCTAGCTGATGGTTGCTGACAACAGAAGATTTTCTTACACTTAGATTTTCCAACCTTTCTGACTCACATACATATCTATGTAGATGGCTTATGGTTCAAACTTGAATAACCATCTTAAATTGTGATATTCAGAAATATCAGCTCTGGCCCTTTACAAAATGAATACTTTGAAATTGTTGTGTCTGTCTCCCTAATAGTTTTGTTTTGGAGGGGGGAAAATGCTGTGCTCCAGGAACCAAGCAGTCAGCCTTTATTTATTTATTTTATTTGGAAAACTTATGGATAAGGAGCCCAAAAAAAGGCACTGGAAGATGTGAGAATTATTCTCTTTCCCTTCAAAAAGTTTTATTCTTATTGAGGCACAGTAAGAAAATAAAAAACAGTTTAAGTGAGAACAAAAAAAAGATTGCTTGTAAAAGATAATCCATGGTATGACTATTCTGACAACTGCACTGGTACTTTTCACAAGGAAATACAGATGACCAAGTCATAATGAGTTGAACTTGATGAAAATAGATGGGCAGGGAGTATTTAATGATGCTTAGTCTTTAATAATTAAAATATAATTCAGCCAATTAGTAATATAATGCACCAAACAATTCATTTGCAGTACCAGTTTTGAAAGATTGGTTTGATTCAGGTACTAAGTAGTCGTCAGAGGTGACATTGTGCCACCAGGGAAAAGCTGGTTTCCTTGGGTTTCTACATACATTTTTCTATTTGAATCAGATAAAATAAGTAATAAGTAAATATATAAGAAAACCTCTTTATATTAAGGCCTATTTTAGATGGCAAATGCAAATCAATTAGTAAATTAAATACCACTGATTATTGATATTCCAAACATGAAGTGTTAAATAAATCATAGGACTTTTCCTGATGCCTACTATAAATGATTTTAAATAGTTTTTTAGGTCAAATTCACAATTAATAACAAATGAGCTTTTAAGTCTTCAGAAAACATGAACATAATAATAGAGAAATTATGGAGACATTGTGCAAACTTTAGATAGTGATCATTTAAAAGTTAATTTCGGCCAGGCGCGGTGGCTCAAGCCTGTAATCCCAGCACTTTGGGAGGCCGAGACGGGTGGATCACGAGGTCAGGAGATCAAGACCATCCTGGCTAACACGGTGAAACCCCGTCTCTACTAAAAAAAAAATACAAAAAACTAGCCGGACGAGGTGGCGGGCGCCTGTAGTCCCAGCTACTCGGGAGGCTGAGGCAGGAGAATGGCATGAACCCTGGAGGTGGAGCTTGCAGTGAGCTGAGATCAGGCCACTGCACTCCAGCCTGGGTGACAGAGCGAGACTCTGTCTCAAAAAAATAAATAAATAAATAAATAAAAATAAAATAAAATAATAGTTAATTTCATGAAATGAATAGTTGGCCATTAACAATCTGGGCCTAAAGAATGTTAACATCCTAAATCATAAATAACCACTTTATTTTATAATGGATGTTTTAATTTCAAATGACCTGTAGATATTTGTTCACAGGTTTGCTGTTGTATTTATTCTGTTTCCTTTTGTTTTGTTTATTTTTTTAATTAACAGATAACACAAACCACTCAAGTGAATTTTATTTATTGCTATATAAATATATTTTTATTACATTAAATCATGTGAAGTTGATATTTTTGTGGATCAAAACTGTCAAGTCAAAAAATCTCATGGTTTAACTTAAAATAACAGAGGTCTGGGTCTAGGACTGAGCATTTTAAAGTTTAATCTGTAATCCAGGCTTCTACATGAAAATGCGTATAGTATGGCAACATATAGACACTTACTGAAGGTGGAAAGCATTTGAAATCTCATGAGGTTTGCATACTCAGTGACCTAAACTACTTACCTTTTAAAAGCAATCAGAATCCAATTTTTTTCAATGTTGCTGAGAAATAGAATCATTAAGGAGACCATATATTTATTCCTTCAGCATGAAAAGAGTATTATTATATCTGTCTAAACATAAGTAACCTGAGAAAACAAATTAACATATATGTGTATACTTGTTTTCCTTTGAATTTAAAATAAAAAGCATGTAAATATTATTTTCTCATATTAAGCAATTAAATATATTAAATAAAACATGACAGTGTTTTCTGTTTATATACTATGAACATTGTGAAAGTATTCACTGCCTGTTTCTTCATTTCTAAAACTGAGTCAAGCATCGAGAATTATAAAATGATGACATGAAAAGTATGTTTTGGAATTCTCTTGTGTTATATATAGAATAAACACCATGCATATCAACCACATTTAAAATGATAAACCACATGGATGGAGTTAAACCAAATTAGAAATTAATTATAAGTGGCTTATTCTGCCCTTCAAATCTAGTTTTTAAATGTTCTGTGAGACTATGCAGAATACTGAATTTAGAACTCTTAGGTCACACATACTTACATTTTGATTTCATAACTATGGTATGGCAGACAGCATACTTGTCTCAATATTAAGGGTTGAAAAATCCCTTTCTCCATGCTACTCCAAGCCTATTACTAGTTGAAGAGATAAAAGTGCCCCAGAGATCTGCGGTATATATTTCTGCAGCTTTAGAAGTTGTCTGAGATGGGATCTATACAAGGAGAACATGCCATGCAAGGAATAACCTGTCAATGTACACAAGACCAGGGGCCTTACAGGATCTGCTTTCAAAAATACACATCCCAGATTATTTGGGGCTTCACATTCCATCCTCAGAATCCATATCTGATCCCCCACATGTATGAAGCAAACCCAAAACAAGGAAGAATAGAGAGACTGTTACATATACTTAAATAAACTATCTCAAAAAAACCTATTCTATTTGGGCACCTGTGCTTTAGAATGTGGTGACTTTTATTATTGATGAAAAACTGAAAAGTAACTGAGAAGTAGTATTATATGCAGACAGAAATAACTGTGATAAGTGGAGTTCTATCAGAGAATTCTGTATTTCTCCATCGTAGAACTTAATTATTTACACAGTTACTCATTTAGTGTCTATCTGCATTGCCAGAGTATAAGCCGTATGATGGCAAGAACTGTATTTGTCTCTCTTGAATGTATTATTGTGGGGATTTTTTTTTTTTTTTTTTTTTTTTTTTTTGAGATGGAGTCTCACTCTGTTGCCCAAGCTGGAGTGCAGTGGCATGATCTTGGCTCACTGCAAGCTCTGCCTCCCGGGCTCATGCCATTCTCCTGCCTCGGCCTCTGGAGTAGCTTGGACTACAGGTGCCTGCCACCATGGCCGGCTAATTTTTTTTGTATTTTTTAGTAGAGATGGGGTTTCACCGTGTATTGTGGGTATTTTTTAAATCACTGATATGACTTTGTATTTATGCCATTTTGTATAAACCTCTTCAAGGAGAACTACAAACCACTGCTCAATGAAATAAAAGAGGACACAAACAAATGGAAGAACATTCCATGCTCATGGATAGGAAGAATCAATATCATGAAAATGGCCATACTGCCCAAGGTAATTTATAGATTCAATACCATCACATTAAAGCTACCAATGACTTTCTTCACATAATTGGAAAAAACTACTTTAAAGTTCATATGGAACCAAAAAAGAGGCCGCATTGCCAAGACAGCCCTAAGCCAAAAGAACAAAGCTGGAGGAATCACACTACCTGACTTCAAACTATACTACAAGGCTACAGTAACCAAAACAGCATGGTACTGATACCAAAACAGAGATATAGACCAGTGGAACAGAACAAAGCCCTCAGAAATAACACCACACATCTACAACCATCTGATCTTTGACAAACCTGACAAAAACAAGAAATGGGGAAAGGATTCCCTATTTAATAAATGGTGTTGGGAAAACTGGCTAGCCATATGTAGAAAGCTGAAACTAGATCCCTTCCTTACACTTTATACAACAATTAATTCACGATGGATTAAAAACTTAAATGTTAGACCTAAAACCATACAAACCCTAGAAGAAAACCTAGGCAATACCATTCAGGACATAGGCATGGGCAAGGACTTCATGTCTAAAACACCAAAAGCAATGGCAACAAAAGCCAAAATTGACAAATGGGATCTAATCAAACTGAAGAGCTTCTGCACAGCAAAAGAAACTACCATCAGAGTGAACAGGCAACTTACAGAATGGGAGAAAAATTTTGCAATCTACTCACCTGACAAAAGGCTAATATCCGGAACCTACAAAGAACTCAAAGAAATGTACAAGAAAAAAACCACCCCATCAAAAAGGGGGCAAAGGATATGAACAGTCACTTCTCAAAAGAAGACATTTATGCAGCCAACAGACACACGAAAAAATGCTTGTTATCACTCGCCATCAGAGAAATGCAAATCAAAACCACAGTGAGATACCATCTCACACCAGTTAGAATGGCAATCATTAAAAAGTCAGGAAACACCAGGTTCTGGAGAGCATGTGGAGAAACAGGAACATTTTTACACTGTTGGTGGGACTGTAAACTCATTCAACCATTGTAGAAGACAGTGTGGCAATTCCTCAAGGATCTAGAACTAGAAATACCATTTGACCCATCCATCCCATTACTGGGTATATACCCAAAGGATTATAAATCATGCTGCTATGAAGACACATGCACACGTATGTTTACTGTGGCACTATTCACAATAGCAAAGACTTGGAAACAACCCAAATGTCCATCAATGATAGACTAAGAAAATGTGACACATATACACCATGGAATACTATGCAGCCATAAAAAAGGATGAGTTCATGTCCTTTGCAGGGACATGGACGAAGCTGGAAACCATCATTCTCAACAAACTATCGCAAGGACAAAAAAACCAAACACCGCATGTTCTCACTCATAGGTGGGAACCGAACAATGAGAACACTTGGACACAGGAAGGGGAACATCACACACCGGGGCCTGTCATGGGGTGGGGGTTTTGGGGTGGGATAGTGTTAGGAGATATACCTAATGTAAATGACGAGTTAATGGGTAACAATATGTAACAAACCTACACATTGTGCACATGTACCCTAGAGCTTAAAGTATAATAATAAAAAAAAAAAGAGTATGTTATTTTCAATGATAAAATTCGGGAGAAAATTAATAAGGAAAACATTTTGTCTTTCCCAAAGTCTTAAGTGAAACATAAAAGTATGAACAGAAAGAACAGAAAGTCACTTTTTTGCTTACTCTGAAAGAATCTGCAAAGAACTCACCCAAGCGTTCTTGACCTCTTAAGTGACGCTAGTTATGAAAGAAGACACCACCTATCCTCCTGCTGCACACTTCAAAAACAGACTGCCTGTAGAGGAATGTAAATGACTCTTTGAAACAGAAAAATTCTTGAAAGCTTACTAATGGATTTCTCTTCAACAAAACGATTTCAGGAAAATGGATAGAAATTTTCTTTTCTGAGTTCACCTTAGTGAAGTAGTCTTTTAGCTCTGGATCTAAAAAAACATTAGGTTCTACATATAGAAAGTCAGATACATTTTATATGGTTTTTAATTGAAATTAAAAATCAGCCTTCAGTAATGATTAGTGTATTTTTTTTGGAGTACATATGTTTATTGATGTCAGTAAACATGACCTCATCTTTTTTTTTTTTTTTGACACCTGAAAGTGTCTAGATTTTTTTTTTTTTTGTAACTACTTACTGTCTTTTAAAGCTTATGTTAGCCTTTTTAAAATTACTTCTTAGTCTCAACATTGTATTCTGCAGGACACTGATTCTCTGTGAATAAACAAAAAAGCCTTCTATGTTCAAAACATTGTGGTAAACAGACTAGTTTGCTGAAAGCATCTGAAAGTTCCTATTTAAATTATGGGTCTCCAAGAAGATAATTATAGTATTCAATCATTTTAATCTTTTTCAACAACAGAACCCTTTTTTCAGGAAGAGCCTCCTGGGTCTAATGTTTAGCAAAAAAAACCACCAAAAAACAAAAAACAAAACAAAAAATTCAGGAAAAGTATACCTTTTTCAAAATTTCATTTTATTATATAGAAGTATTGCAAAACAACATTTAAGTGTTTCTAATGACTTCTGACTCATTCTATATTCTGAATAACTGCCTAGGTCAAATTTGTGGAAACCATACATACAAACACATAGCTAGTTGCATTTTCCACATGGTTAGCTATATGCTGCTGCTCTTGCATCTGGGTTTAAATGGAAAACACAGGGGTAGATCTATTTAAATGTGCTCCTTATCTGTTGGTTATGTCTCTCCCTTCTTCACACCTTTGGTGCTTATGAGCATCTATTTTTTGGACAGCCTGTGCCATCTTCTGTATTAATTGAATGATTATGAGCTGGAAAAAGTGAGTGTCTTAAACATCAAGGGGTAGCTAATTGAACAGTATTATATGAGGTCATGAAAGTGTGAAATTTAAGGGGAAATTCTTGTAAAATTTATTTTATATTTTTGTGACTTCCTTAGGTCATTTGCATACATTCCCATAATTTAACTCAATTTCCAGACACATTAGTGTATTCCAATTCAGTTCAGTTATGATGGTAACCACCTGGAATTAGTGCAGGCACTACAGGTTACAGGTGCAGTTACCGGTAAGATTACTCTCACTTCAGGTGCCAACTGCAAGTTCAGAGGTTTCCAAGCCACCTACATTTCTGAGCAAATAGATTCAAATATGGGAGAGTTCCTGCGATTTCCTTTTAAGTCAATAATTTGCTAGAGTGACCTACAGAACTCAGGAAAGCATGTGCATAAATCAAGATCTACCAAATAAGAAATACATAAAGTGAGGTCTGGAAGAGTCCTGAACCCAATTCTTATGTGTCATCTTTCGGTGGAATCAGAGTGCATCACCCTGGTATATCAGTGTGTTCACTAAACAGATAACTACACCAAACCTGGTGGTTCACAGAATTATTAGTGTTTTAAATAGCCATGATTGAGTGGATCATCAAGCACATGATTATACTCAATCTTCATCATTTCCACATTTTTCAGAATAATCATCTGTTTTTGAATTGTGTCATAGTTATATTCTTGGAGGCGATGCAAGTATATTGAGTTTCTTTCCCACTCTAAAAGACCCAGAAAGTTTAATGTTGGAGTTGTATGTTACCCTTTGCTCTCAATTTTCACCTTTAGGAATCTCCTTTGGTAGCATTTTGTCCTCTGACCTTCTTACCATTAGAATTAGCTCTGATGGGGGTTGAGAGGATATGAATTAGCTCTGATGTGAGTTGAGAGGTATCAGTGACTTCCCTGCATAGACTACTTCCTGTAGTCTACCAGGAAGGGTTTAGTGGTAGCCTTTTCACTGTCTCAGGGCCTGCAAATTACCAGATGCTTGACATTTAGAAACTAGACATCTAGATAAGTGGGCTTTGTTCCCAATAAGTGGAATATTTTACAAGGAATTGCATTTCTTTACATATGAAACAATGAATTACAGTATGAAAAAGCTTTTATATAAAATATTTTTATTCTGCTGAAGCCACTTTCTTGGAGTATTTAGAGGATTTTCGTTGTAGTATTAAATATATTGTCTTATGTAAAGTTCTTAATGTCATTTTTATATCAAATCCAGACAATATATTGGGATATTAATTTGAAGAAAGAATGTAACACTCTTCTAATTTAGTTCCCCCAAAATGTAAAATTTACTAAAATTTCAGACTAAGAAAAAATACAAGTACTTTTAAAATGTGCTCAATTTTTATTTGAGATATATCTTTGATATTAACTAATGATAGTGAACTTACTATGGACATTTTTTTCCAGAAAATAATTGCTCATAAAGCATATGTCCAGGTTCATACATGCATTGGTTGAGTAAATTAATTGATCCATCTCACAAATGTAAGTAGTTTCTCAGAATACATGGTATTAGTTTTACCATATGTATCTGAAAAAAGATGAGCTTTTTTAGTAGTGTCTTTTTTAATGTATGCATAATTGCACATATTTATGGAGTATGTGTGATATTTTGCATATGATATGTAATGATCAAATCAAGGTATTTAGGATATGCCTCATCTCAAACATTTATCATTTCTTTGTGTAGGGAACATTTCTCATCTTCTAGCCATTTTGAAATATATAATAAATTATTGTTAATTATAGTCACCCTACAGTGCTATGGAACACAAGAACTTACATTTTCTAACTGCATGTAAACATTAAGGAACTTGTCTTCATCTCCAACTCCCCCACCCCTGCCGTGAGCCTCTAGTAAATATTCTAATCTCTACCTTCATGAGAGCAACTTTTTTAGCTCACACATATGAGTGACAATCTGCAATGTTTGTCTTCTCTGCCAGGCTTACTTCACATGACATAATGACCTTCAATTCCATCTGCAAATGACACTTTGCTGCAAATGACAGGATTTTTTTTTTAATGGAACAATACTATTGTGTGTGTGTGCACATTTATATACATATATTCACAATGAAATGCTTTTGTGTGAGATATACATATATATATCACATTGTCTTTGTTTATTCATTTATTGATGGACAGTTTGTTTTTTTCCGTATGTTGGCTAAGGTGAATAGTGCTACAATGAACAGCGGGGGTGCATGTGTATATTTGATATACTGATTTCCTTTCTTTGGATAAATACTTGGTAATGGTATTGCAGGATTGCCTGGTAGTTGTACTTTAAGGTTTTGTCAGAAACTTCCATACTGTTTTCCACAATGACTATCCAGATTTACATTCCCTCCCCAACAGTTATTTTCCTCTGCATCCTCACCAACAGTTGTTATTTTTTGTCTTTTGGATAATAGCCATTGTAATACTAAGTGAGATGATATCTCATTTTGTTTTTGTATTCACTTCCCTTATGACTAATGATGTTGAGTATTTTTCCTTATACCTATTGCCCACTTGTACATCTTCTCTAGAGAAATTATTCAGATTCCTTTCTCACTTTTTAATTATATATATATAATATATATATTATTATATATATATATATATATATATATATATATATATATATATATATATTTTTTTATTTTTGGTGTTGACTTCTTGAAATTCTTTGTATATTCTGGATATTTGTTCCTTGTCAGATGAACAGTTTGCAAATATTTTCCCACATTTAACAGGTTGTTCCTTCGCTCTGTTGATTTTTCCTTTGTTATGCAGAAGCTTTTTAGTTTAATAGTAATATGTGTCTATTTCTGTTTTTGTTGCTTGTCATTTTGAATTTATAGCAGTAAAATCATTGTCTACACCAATATCCTGAAGCAGTTCCCCTGTTTTCTTCTAGTAGTTCTATAATTTGGGCTCTTACATGTAAATCTTCAATCTGTTTTGAGTTGATTTTTATATATCATGAGACATAGGGGTTTGGTTTCATTATTTTTTCCTTTGGATATCCAGTTGTCTCAGCACCATTTATTGAAGTGAGTGTCTTTTTCCTAATGTGTGTTTCTGATACCTTTGTTGAAAATCAGTTGGCTGTAAATACATGTATTTGTTTCTAGGTTCTCTATTCTGTTACTTTGGTGGATGTGCCTATTTTTATACCAATACCATGCTGGTTTGGTTACTATAGTCATGTAGTATATTTTGAAGCCAGGTAGTGTGATGCTTCCAGCTTTGTACTTTTTGCTAAGGATTGAATTGGTTATTTGGGTTCATTTGTGGTTGTATACAAATATTAGGATTGTTTTTTCTATTTCTTTGGAGAGTGTCTTTGGTATTTTTATAGGCATTGCATCGTATCTTTATATTACTTTGAGTAGCATGGTCATCTTAACAAGATTGACTCTTCCAATCCCTGAGCATGGGATGTTTTTCCATATGTTTGTATCCTCTTCAGTTGCTTTCATCAGAAGTTTTGTAATTTTCCTTGTAGAGTTTTTTCACCTCTATGGTTAGATTTATTCCCAGGTGTTTTTTGTGTGGCTATTTAAATGGGATTGCTTTCTTGATTTCTTTTTCAAATAGTTTGTTTTTACTGTATAGAAATACTAGTGACTTTTTGTTTTAAATTTTGAGATAGGGGCTAACTCTGTCACCCAGGCTAGAGCGCAGTGGTGCAGTCATAGCTCACTGCAGCCTCAACCTTCCAGGCTCAAGCAGTTCTCTCACTTCGGCCTCCGAGGTAGCTGGGACTACAGGCATGCACCACTATACCCAGCTAATTTTTATTTTTGTGTTTTTTGTAGAGATGAGGTTTTGCCATGTTGCCCAGGCTGGTCTCAAAGTGCTCGGCTCAAGCAATCCACTTGTGTCAGCCTCCCAAAGTGCTGAGATTATAGCATCTGGCCAAGATAGTGACTTTTGTATATTGATTTGTATCCTTCAACTATACTGAATTTGTTTATCATGTCTAAGAGTTTCTTGGTGGAGTTGTTAGGTTTTTTAAAATGTAACATCACATCATCTGCAAAGAGGGATAATTTAACTTTCTCTCTTCCAATTTGGATGCATTTTATTTCTTCCTTGTCTGATTGCTCTGCCTAGGACTTCCAGTACTATGTTGAATAGGTATAAAGTGGGCATCTTTGTCTTGTTCCAGTTATTAAAGGAAAGGTTTTCGGCTTCTCCCAGTCCAGTATGATGTTAGCTGTGAGTTTTTGTATATGGCCTTTATTATATTGAGGTATGTTCCTTCTGTGCCTACTTTCTTGAGAATTTTTATCAGGAGAGGATGTTAAATTTTACCAAATGCTTTCTCTGAATCTAAGATTATAACTTTTTCCCTCATTCTGTTGATATAATGTATCTTGTTTATTGATTTGTGTATGTTGCACTATTTTTACATCTCTAGGATCTGATTATGATGTATTACCACTTTGATGTGCTGTTAGATTTGGTTTGCTAGTTTTTTGTTGAAAAATTTTGCATTTATGTTCATCAGGGATATTGGCCTGTAGTTTTCTTTTTATAATTGTTTTCTTATCTGTTATGTTCTATGAGAGTAATACTGGAGTAATATAATGAATTAGGAAGAATCCCTCCTCCTCAACTTTTTTGGAATATTTGAGAAGAATTCATGTTAGTTCTTCTTAATAAGTTTGACAGAACTCATCAGTAGTGCCATCAGTCCTGCATTTTTCTTTGTTGAGAGGCTTTACTGATTCAATCTTGTTACTCATTGCTTTGCTCATGTTTTCCGTGTCTTCCCAAGTCAATCTTGGTAGGTTGTATGTGTCCAAGAATTGACACATTTCTTTTAAATTTTTCAGTTTTTTTGTTTTGTTTTGTTTTGTTTTTGTGAGATGGAGTCTCACTCTGTTGCCCAGGCTGGAGTGCAGTGGTGTAAGCTTGGCTTACTGCAACCTCTGCCTTTCAGGTTCAAGCGATTCTCCTGCCTCAGCCTCCCAATAGCTGGAATTACAGGCACCCACCATGATGGTTGGCTAATTGTTTTGTATTTTTAGTAGAGATGAGGTTTCACTATGTTGGCCAGGTTGG
The DNA here is from genome assembly GCF_024542745.1 of Macaca thibetana thibetana. Taxonomy (NCBI): domain Eukaryota; kingdom Metazoa; phylum Chordata; class Mammalia; order Primates; family Cercopithecidae; genus Macaca; species Macaca thibetana. Next base: position 75,090,519 of record NC_065581.1, read on the forward strand.
TCTTGAACTCCCAACCTCAAGTGATCTGCCCACCTCGGCCTCCCAAAGTGCTGGGATTACAGACATGAGCCACTGCACCCAGCCCTGTTAGTGTATAATTGTTTATATTAATATTTAATGGGGTTTTGTATTTCTGTGGTATTGGTTTTAATGTCTCTGTATTCATATTGATTTTATTTGGGTCTTCTCTCTTTTTTCCTTTTTTGGTTGCCCAGCTAATGGTTTATCTATTTTGTTTATCTTCTCACAAATCTAAGTTTTGGATTAATTTATCCTTTGTATTTATTTAGTCTCCATTTCATTTAGTTCTGCTCTATTTCTTATTACTTCTTTTTGTCAACTAATTTTGGATTTAGTTTGTTCTTTCTTTTTTAGTTCCTTGGTGTTATTGTTATGTTGTTTATTTGAAATTTTTCTACTTTTTGAGGTAAATATTTATTGCTGTAAGCTTCTCTCTGAGCACTGCCTTTGCAGAATCTTATTGGTATCTCATAGTATGTTATGTTTCCATTTTATTTTGTATCAAGAGGTCTTTTTATTTTTCCTTCTTAATTGTTTCATTGACCCAATGGTCATTCATGGTCATTTTGTTTAATTCATATTTATTTGTACAATTTCCAAATATCCACTTTTTATTTTTTCTTTTTTTTTTTTATACTTTAAGTTCTAGGGTACATGTGCACAACGTGCAGGTTTATTACATATGTATACATGTGCCACGTTGGTGTGCTGCACCCATCAACTCGTCATTTACATCAGGTATAACTCCTAATTCCATCCCTCCCCCCTCCTCATAATAGGCCATGGTGTGTGATATTCCCCTTCCGGTGTCCAAGTGATCTCATTGTTCAATTCCCACCTATGAGTGAGAACATGCAGTGTTTGGTTTTCTGTTTTTGCAATAGTTTGCTGAGAATGATGGTTTCCAGCTGCATCCATGTCCCTACAAAGGACACAAACTCATCCTTTTTTATGGCTGCATAGTATTCCATGGTGTATATGTGCCACATTTTTCTTAATCCAGTCTGTCACTGATGGACATTTGGGTCGATTCCAAGTCTTTGCTATTGTGAATAGTACCGCAATAAACATACGTGTGCATGTGTCTTTATAGCAGCATGATTTATAATTCTTTGGGTATATACCCAGTAATGGAATGGCTGAGTCATATGGTATTTCTAGTTCTAGATCCTTGAGGAATCGCCATACTGTTTTCCACAATGGTTGAACTAGTTTACAATCCCATCAACAGTGTAAAAGTGTTCCTATTTCTCCACATCCTCTCTAGCACCTGTTGTTTCCTGACTTTTTAATGATTGCCATTCTAATTGGTGTGACATGGTATCTCATTATGGTTTTCATTTGCATTTCTCTGATGGCCAGTGATGACGAGCATTTTTTCGTGTGTCTGTTGGCTGTATCAGTGTCTTCTTTTGAGAAATGTCTGTTCATATCCTTTGCCCACTTTTTGATGGGGTTGCTTGGGGTTTTTTTTGTAAATTTGTTTGAGTTCTTTGTAGGTTCTGGATATTAGCCCTTTGTCAGATGAGTAGATTGCAAAAATTTTTTCCCATTCTGTAGGTTGCCTGTTCACTTTGATGGTAGTTTCTTTTGCTGTGCAGAAGCTCTTTAGTTTAATTAGATCCCATTTGTCAATTTTGGCTTTTGTTGCCATTGCTTTTGGTGTTTTAGACATGAAGTCCTTGCCCATGCCTGTGTCCTGAATGGTATTACCTAGGTTTTCTTCTAGGGTTTTCATGGTATTAGGTCTAACATGTAAGTCTCTAATCCATCTTGAATTAATTTTCATAAAAGGAGTAAGGAAAGGATCCAGTTTCAGCTTTCTACTTACAGCAGGGAATTTTCCCAGCACGATTTATTAAATAGGGAATCCTTTCCCCATTTCTTGTTTTTGTCAGGTTTGTCAAAGATCAGATGGTCGTCAATGTGTGGTTTTATTTCTGAGGGCTCTGTTCTGTTCCATTGGTCTATATCTCTGTTTTGGTACCAGTACCATGCTGTTTTGGTTACTGTAGCCTTGTAGTATAGTTTGAAGTCAGGTAGCGTGATGCCTCTAACTTTGTTCTTTTGACTTAGGATTGTTTTGGCGATTTGGGCTCTTTTTTGGTTCCACGTGAACTTTACAGCAGTTTTTTTTCCAATTCTGTGAAGAAATTCACTGGTAGCTTGATGGGGATGGCATTGAATCTATAAATTACCTTGGGCAGTATGGCCATTTTCACGATATTGATTCTTCCTATCCATGAGCATGGAATGTTCTTCCATTTGTTTGTGTCCTCTTTTATTTCACTGAGCTGTGGTTTGTAGTTCTCCTTAAAGAGGTCATTTACATCCCTTGTAAGTTGGATTCCTAGGTATTTTATTCTCCTTGAAGAAATTGTGAATGGAAGTTCATTCATGATTTGACTCTCTGTTTGTCTGTTACTGGTGTATAAGAATGCTTGTGATTTTTGCACATTAATTTTGTATCCTGAGACGTTGCTGAAGTTGCTTATCAGCATAAGGAGATTTTGGGCTGAGATTATGGGGTTTTCTAAATATACAATCATGTCATCTGCAAACAGGGACAATTTGACTTCTTGTTTTCCTAACTGAATACCCTTTCTTTCTTTCTCTTACCTGATTGCCCTAGCCAGAACTTCCAACATTGTGTTGAATAGGAGTGGTGAGAGAGGGCATCCCTGTCTTGTGCCAGTTTTCAAAGGGAATGCTTCCAGTTTTTCCCCATTCAGTATAATATTGGTTGTGGGTTTGTCATAAATAGCTCTTATTGTTTTGAGATATGTTCCATCAATACCAAATTTATTGAGAGTTTTTAGCATGAAGGGCTGTTGAATTTTGTCAAAGGCCTTTTCTGCATCTATTGAGAAAATCATGTGGTTTTTGTGTTTGGTTCTGTTTATATGCTGGATTACGTTTATTGACTTGCATAGGTTGAACCAGTCTTGCATCCCAGGGCTGAAGCCCACTTGATCAGGGTGTATAAGCTTTTTGATGTGCTACCAGATTTGGTTCGCCAGTATTTTATTGAGGATTTTTGCATCGATGTTCATCAGGTATATTGGTCTAAAATTCTCTTTTTTTGTTGTGTCTCTGCCAGGCTTTGGTATCAGGATGATGTTGGCCTCATAAAATGAGTTAGGGAGGATTCCCTCTTTTTCTATTGATTGGAATAGTTTCAGAAGGAATGGTACCAGCTCCTCCCTGTACCTCCGGTAGAATTTGGGTGTGAATCCGTCTGGTCCTGGACTTTTTCTGGTTAGTAGGCTATTAATTGTTGCCTCAATTTCAGAACCTGCTATTGGTCTATTCAGAGATTCAATTTCTTCCTGGTTTAGTCTTCGGAGAGTATAAGTGTCCAGGAAATTATCCATTACTTCTAGGTTTTCTAGTATATTTGCGTAGAGATGTTTATAGTATTCTCTAATGGTAGTTTGTATTTCTGTGGGGTCGGTGGTGATATCCCCATTATCATTTTTTATTGTGCCTATTTGATTCTTCTCTCTTTTGTTCTTTATTAGTCTTGCTAGTAGTCTATCAATTTTGTTGATCTTTTCAAAAAATCAGCTCCTGGATTCATTGATTTTTGTGGAGGGTTTTTTGTGTCTCTATCTCCTTGAGTTCTGCTCTGATCGTAGTTATTTCTTGCCTTCTGCTAGCTTTCGAATGTGTTTGCTCTTGCTTCTCTAGTTCTTTTAACTGTGATGTTAGGGTGTCAATTTTAGATCTTTCCTGCTTTCTCTTGTGGGCATTTAGTGCTATAAATTTCCCTCTACACATTGCTTTAAATGTGTCCCAGAGATTCTGGTATGTTGTATCTTTGTTCTCATTGGTTTTCAAAGAACATCTTTATTTCTGCCTTCATTTTGTTATGTACCCAGTAGTCATTCAGGAGCAGGTTGTTCAGTTTCCATGTAGTTGAGCGGTTTTGATTGAGTTTCTTAGTCCTGAGTTCTAGTTTGATTGCACTGTGGTCTGATAGACAGTTTGTTATAATTTCTGTTGTTTTACGTTTGCTGAGGAGTGCTTTACTTCCAACTATGTGGTCAATTTTGGAATAAGTGTGATGTGGTGCTGAGAATAATGTATATTCTCTCGATTTGGGGTGGAGAGTTCTATAGATGTCTATTAGGTCTGCTTGGTGCAGAGTTGAATTCAATTCCTGGATATCCTTGTTAACTTTCTGTCTCGTTGATCTGTCCAATGTTTACAGTGGGGTGTTGAAGTCTCCCATTATTATTGTATCGGAGTCTAAGTCTCTTTGTAAGTCTCTAAGGACTTGCTTTATGAATCTGGGTGCTCCTGTATTGGGTGCATATATATTTAGGATAGTTAACTCTTCCTGTTGAATTGATCCCTTTGCCATTATGTAATGACTTTCTTTGTCTCTTTTGATCTTTGATGGTTTCAAGTCTGTTTTATCAGAGACTCGGATTGCAACCCCTGCCTTTTTTTGTTTTCCATTTGCTTGGTAGATTTTCCTCCTTCCCTTTATTTTGAGCCTATGTGTGTCTCTGCATTTGAGATGGGTCTCCTGAATAAAGCAAACTGATGGGTCTTGACTCTTTATCCAATTTGCCAGTCTGTGTCTTTTAATTGGAGCATTTAGTCCATTTACATTTAAGGTTAATATTGTTATGTGTGAACTTGATCCTGTCATTTTGATATTAGCTGGTTATCTTGCTCGTGAGTTGATGCAGTTTCTTCCTAGCATTGATCGTCTTTACATTTTGGCATGTTTTTGCAATGGCTGGTACCGGTTGTTCCTTTCCATGTTTAGTGCTTCCTTCAGGGTCTCTTGTAAGGCAGGCCTGGTGGTCACAAAATCTCTAGGCATTTGCTTGTTGTAAAGGATTTTATTTCTCCTTCACTTATGAAACTTAGTTTGGCTGCATATGAAATTCTGGGTTGAAAATTCTTTTCTTTAAGAATGTTGAATATTGGCCCCTATTCTCTTCTGGCTTGGAGAGTTTCTGCCGAGAGATCTGCTGTTAGTCTGATGGGCTTCCCTTTGTGTGTAAGCTGACCTTTCTCTCTGGCTGCCCTTAACATTTTTTCCTTCATTTCAACTTTGGTGAATCTGACAATTATGTGTCTTGGAGTTGCTCTTCTCGAGGAGTATCTTTGTGGTGTTCTCTGTATTTCCTGAATTTGAATGTTGGCCTGCCTTACTAGATTGGGGAAGTTCTCCTGGATGATATCCTGAAGAGTGTTTTCCAGCTTGGTTCCATTTTCCCCCTCACTTTCAGGCACACCAATCAAATGTAGATTTGGTCTTTTCACATAATCCCATATTTCTTGGAAGCTTTGTTCATTTCTTCTTCCTTTTTTTCTCTAGACTTCTCTTCTCACTTCATTTCATTCATTTGATCTTCAATCATTGATACTCTTTCTTCTAGTTGATCGAGTTGGTTACTGAAGCTTGTGCATTTGTCACGCATTTCTTGTGTCATGGTTTTTATCTCTATCAGTTCGTTTATGGCCTTCTCTGCATTGATTATTCTAGTTATCCATTCATCCATTCTTTTTTCTAGATTTTTAGTTTCTTTGCACTGGGTACGTAGTTCCTCCTTTAGCTCTGAGAAATTTGATCAACTGAAGACGTCTTCTCTCAACTCGTCAAAGTCATTCTCCGTCCAGCTTTGATCTGTTGCTGGCGATGAGCTGCGTTCCTTTGCAGGGGGAGATGCACTCTGATTTTTTGAATTTCCAGGTTTTCTGCCCTGCTTTTCCCCCATCTTTGTGGTTTTATCTGCCTTTGGTCTTTGATGATGGTGACATACTGATGGGGTTTTGGTGTGGGTGTCCTTTCTGTTTGTTAGTTTTTCTTCTAACAGTCAGGACCCTCAGCTGCAGGTGTGTTAGAGATTGCTTGAGGTCCACTCCAGACCCTGTTTGCCTGGGTATCAGCAGCAGAGGCTGCTGAAGATAGAATATTGCTGAACAGTGAGTGTTGCTGTCTGATTCTTGCTCTGGAAGCTTCATCTCAGGGGTATACCCTGCCGTGTGAGGTGTAAGGTGTCGGTCTGCACCTAGTGGGGGATGTTTCCCAGTTAGGCTACTCAGGGGTCAGGGACCCACTTGAGTATGCAGTCTGTCCATTCTCAGATCTCAACCTCCATGCTGGAAGATCCACTGCTCTCTTCAAAGCTGTCAGACAGGGTCATTTACATCTGTAGAAGTTTCTGCTGCTTTTTGTTTATCTATGCCCTGTCCCCAGAGGTGGAGTCTACAGAGACAGGCAGGCCTTCTTGAGGTATGGTGGGCTCCACCCAGTTCGAGCTTCCAGGAGACTTTGTTTCCCTACTTAAGCCTCAGCAATGGCGGGTACCCCTCCCCAGACCTTGCTGCTGTCTTACATTTAGATCTCAGACTGCTGTGCTAGCAATGAGTGAGGCTTCTTGGGCGTGGGACCCTCCTGGCCAGGTGTGGGATATAATCTCCTGGTATGCCGTTTGCTAAGACCCTTGGTAAAGTGAAGTGTTAGGGTGGGAGTTACCCAATTTTCCAGGTGTTGTGTGTCTCAGTTTCCCTTGGCTAGGAAAAGGGATCCCCTTCCCCCTTGTGCTTCCCAGGTGAGGCTATGCCTCGCCCTGCTTCAGCTCTCACTGGTCGGGCTGCAGCAGCTGACCAGCACTGATTTTTCGGCACTGCCCAGTGAGGTGAACCCGGTACCTCAGTTGAAAATGCAGAAATCACCTGTCTTCTATGTCGCTCATGCTGGGAGCTGGAGGCTGGAGCTGTTCGTATTCGGCCATCTTGCTCTGGGCTTTTTCTATTTCTTTCTTTTCTTTTCATTTTATTTTTCTTTTTTGAGATGGAGTCTCACTTTTGTCACCCAGGCTGGAGTGGAGTTCAGTGGCCTGATCTGAGCTCACTGTAACCTCCACCTCCTGGGATCAAGCAATTCTCCTGCCTTAGCCTCCTGAGTAGTTGGGATTACAGGCACCTGCCACTACGTCCAGCTAATTTTAGTACTTTTAGTAGGGACAGGTTTTCACTATGTTGACCAGGCTGGTCTCGAACTCCTGACCTCAGATGATCCACCCCCCTCGGCCTCCCAAATTGCTGGGATTACAAGCAACAGCCACCGTGCCTGGCCTCTTATTATTTATTTCTAGTTTTATTACACTGTGGTCTGAGAAAGTATTAAATATAATATTGATGTTTAAAATTTTGTTGAGCCTTGTTTTGTGACCTAATGTGTATGCATCCTAGAGAATGTTCTATGTGCTGGTAAGTATCATGTGTATCTGCAGCTGTTGGATAAAATATTCTGCAAATATCTGTTAGGTTCATTTGGTCTATTGCTCAGATTGTTTTTCTTAGTTGATTTTCTCTCTAAATTATCTGTCTAATGCTAGGAAGGGGATGTTGGAATCGCCAACTGTTATTGTATTGGACTGTCTGTCTCTTTAGATATACTGGTATTGCTTTATATATCTGGATGCTTCAGTGTTGGGTGCATGTGTATTTAGAATTATTATATTATCTTCCTGAATTCATTCCTTTATCGTTATATAATTACTGTCTTCATCTCCTTTTATACTTTTTGATTTAAAGTTTATTTTGTCTGATACAGGTATAAGTACTTCTATTTGCTTTGGTTTCCATTTATATGAAATACCTTTTTCATTCCTTCACTTTGTATGCATCTTTGAAAGTGAAGTGAACTTTTTGTATGCAGCCTATAGTTTGGTAATATTTTAAAATCAATTCAACCAGGCTATATCTCCTAAGCGGAGAATTTATTCTGTTGACATTTGAGAATATTATTGGTAGACGAGGACTTACTCCTGTCACTTTGTTAATTGTTTTCTAATTTTTTTGTATATCCTTTTTCTTTTTTTTTTTTTCTTACTGTTTGTCATTATGGTTTCCTGACTTTCTGTAATAGCAATATTTGACTCCTTTGTTTTTCTTATTTTTGCATTTGCTATACCCTGAGTTTAATACCTTCTGTTTCCATGGTGATGTATATTGTCCTTTTGCTTCCAGATGAAGGACTGCCTTAAGTGTTTCTTGCAGAGCTAGTCTACTGGTGATGAATTCCCTCAGTATTTATCTGGGAAAGACTGTTTTTCCTTCACTTTGGAAGGATAACTAATGGACATAATATTCTTGGCTGACAGATTTTTGTTTTCAATGCTTTGAATATATTATCCCATTCTCTTCTGGCCTTTAAGGTTTCTGCTGATAAATCCATTCTTAGTCTATTGGGAATATCTTTATATGAGATTTTATACTAATATGACTTGGCTGTATTCTCACCCGAATCTCATCTTGATTTGTAGTTCCCACAATCCCAGTGTGTTGTGGAAGGGACCCAGTGGGAAATAATTGAATCATGGGGGTAGTTACCCATATATTGTTCTCGTGATAGTGAGTGAATTCTCATGAGATCTGATGGCATTATAAGGGGCTTTTTGCCCTTTGCTCACCACTTCTACTTCCAACTGTCATGTAAAGTACATATGTGCTTCCCCTTCCTCCATGATTATAAGTTTCCTGAGGCCTCCTCAGCCCTGTAGAACTGTGAGTCAATTAAACCTCTTTCCTTTATAAATTATTCAGTCTCAGGTATTTCTTCATAGCAGCACTCAAACATAAATTGATACCACAGAGAGTGGGATGCTGTTGTAAATCCCCTCAGTCTCTGTGGTATCTGCTGTTGTCCCCACCTGAAAATGTGGCAGCAACTTTGGAACTGGGTAACAGCAGAGGTTGGAACAGTTTGGAGGGCTGAGAAGACAGGAAGATGTGGGAAAGTTTGGAATTTCCTAGAGATTTGTTGAATGGCTTTGACCAAAATGCTGATAATGATATGGACATGAAGTTCAGGCTAAAGTGGTCTCATATGGAAATGAGGAACTTCTTGGGAGCTGGAGCAAAGGTGACTCTTGCTATTCTTTAGCAAAGAGACGGGCAGCATTTTGCCCCAGTCCTAGAGATCTGTGGAACTTTGAATTTGAGAGAGATAATTTAGGGCATCTGGTGAAAGATATTTCTCAGTAGCAAAGCATTCAAGAGGCGACAGAGCATAAAGTTTAGAAAATTTGCAGCCTGACAATGCAGTGGAAAAAGTTAAAAACATTTTCTGGGGAGAAATTCAAGCTGGCTACAGAAATTTGCATAAATAGCAAGGAGCCAGATGCTAATTGCCAAGACAATGGGGAAAATGTCTCCAGAGCATGTTGAGACCCATCATGGCAGCCACTCCCATCACAAGCCTGGAGTCCTAGAAGAGAAAAATGGTTTTGTGGGCCAGGCCCAGGGCCGCCCCCCCCCCCCCGCCCCGCCCAACCCTGCTTTATGTAGCCTCGGAACATAGTGCTCTGTGTCCCTGCTGCTTTAGCTCTAGCTGTGACTAAAAGGGGCCAAGGTACAACTCTGGCCATTGCTTCAGAGGGTGTAAGCCCCAAGACTTGGAGGGTTACACTTGGGGTTGAGCCTATGGGTACACAGAAGTCAAGAATTGAAGTTTGGGAACCTCTGCCTACATTTCAGAGCATGTATGGAAATGCTTGGATGTCCAAGAAGAAGTTAGCTGCAGGGGCAGAGCCCTCATTGAGAACCTATGCTAGCACAGTGTGGAAGGGAAATATGGGGTTGCAGTCCCCATATAGAGTCTCCACTGGGGCACTACCTAGGGGAACTGTCAGAAGTGGGCCAACATCCTCCAGACCCCAGAATAATAGATCCACTGACAGCTTGTACTGTGTGCCTGGAAAAGCTGCAGACACTGAACACCAGCCCATGAAAGCAGCTGGGAGGGGGGCTATACCCTGAAAGCCACAGGGGCAGAGCTGCCCAAGACCGTGGGAGCCCACCTCTAGCATCAGTGTGACTTGGATATGAGACATGGAGTCAAAAGAGATCATTTTGGAACTTTAATGGCTGATGTATTGGATTTCAGATTTGCATGGGGCCTGTAGCGCCTTTGTTTTGGCCAGTTTCTTCCCTTTGGAACAGGAGTATTTACCCAATGCTTGTACCCCCATTGCTTGCAGGAAGTTACTAACTAACTTTTGATTTTACAGGCTCATAGAGAGAAGTGACTTGCCTTGTTTCAGATGAGACTTTGAACTTGGACTTTAGGGTTAATGCTAGAATGAGTTAAGACTTTGGGGGACTATTGGAAGGGCATGATTTTGTTTTGAAATGTGAGGACATGAGATTATGAGGGGCCGGGGTGGAATGATATTGTTTGGCTGTGTTCTCACCCAAATCTAATCTTGAATTATAGTTCCCACATTTCCCACGTGTTGTGGGAGGGACCCAGTGAAAGGCAATTGGATGATGATGGTGGTTACCCTCATGTTGTTCTCGTGATAGTGAATGAGTTCTCACAAGATCTGATGGCTTTATAAGGGGCTTTTCCTCCTTTGCTTGGCACTTCTTCCTGCTGCCATGTGAAGAAAGACATGTTCACTTCCCCTTCCACCATGATTGTAAGTTTTCTGAGGCCTCCTCAGCCCTGCAGAACTGTGAGTCGATTAAACCTCTTTCCTTTAAAAATTATCCAAGCTCAAGCCTTTCTTTATAGCAGCATGAAAATGAACTAATACAGATACTTCTTTCTTGCTGTTTTTAGAATTCTCTCTTTGTCTTTTACTTTTGACAGTTTTACTGTAACATGCACTGGAAATGAATTTTCTGAGTTGAATCTTTTTGGGATTCTTTGAGCTCCTTGTATTTGGATGTCTGTGTCTCTTTCAAGACTTGGGAAGTTTTCTGCTATTAATTTGTTAAATATGTTTTCTATTATTTTGCCCTTTTCACCTTCTACAGCACTGAAAATTCATATATTTCTTCACTTTCTGGTGTCTCATATATCATATATGCTTTCTTCATTCTTTTTCTTTTTCTCTTTTTCTTTCTCTTTTTTTGTCAGACACGTTATCTTCAAGTTCAACGATTATTTTGCTTATGAAGTCTATTGTTGAAGATGTCTTTTGTGATTTAGTTGTATTTATTGAAATCTCTAGTTCAAGTATTTCAGTTTGATTTCTGTTCTGATGATATCTATCTCTTCTGAATTTCTCTTTTAGATCATGTGTTGTTTTCCTGACTTTTTTTGTGTAGTTTAATCTTTGCTCTCTTGTATCTCACTCTTTCTTCAATATTATTATTTTGAATTTTTTTTCAGTCATTTCATGGATTTCCTTTTTGTTGGGATCTTTTAATGAAGAATTATTGTGTTCCTTTGAAATTGTCATGTTTCCTTGCTTTTTCATATTTTCATGTCCTTACATTGAAATTTGTGCGTATGTACAACAGTTGCTTTTTCAAGTTTTATGGATTGATTTTCGTAGGGAGAATTTTTTATTGATGTATCTATAATGTTGATTCAATAAGATTATTTTGCTTTGAATGTGGGTATGCACAGTAGGTTAGATTTTGTATGATTTGAGGCGGCTGTAATCAATGTCAAATTTGTCTGTGTCTTCCTCATTTGCTTGGGCTGCAGTTGTTAGTGGATAGTGTGGTGAGACTTTGCTGGGGTCAGGAGCATCAACAAGGCAAGTCCTTGGGCACAGGTTTGCCAGTTCTCAGGCCCCCAGGCAATGTCCACTGACACCAGTGGTAATACGTCTGGGTGAGCCAGTCCTTGGACTTCCAGGCATATTGCTTGTGTGTTGTCAGTAGCAGTGGTGGACTGGGTGGACAGGCATGTCCTCAGGCCTTTGAGTGGCGTACATAGTGGGTGTGGTGATAGTGGTAGTCTGTGCAAGCCACCCCCTCCTCCCCATGTTGGTGTTTGCATGTCATTGCCAGCAGCAGTGGTGGTAAAGGCAACCTTTCCTCAGGCTTCCCTGTTGAGTGCTGCCAGTAGTGGTAAGGTCAGGTTGATCTCCAGGCTTCTAGACATTATGCATAGGTGCTACTGCAAGAGGCTGTTGGCAGGGTAATCCTATCCCCAAGTTGTGCACATGGGATTGGGCTGACTTGGGTACGTTTATCCCTGGATCTCCAGATGGCATGTTCAGACCTTGGAAGTGGTGACAGTTGGTGGTATAGGCTTGTCCCAGAACCCCCTTAGGGTGCATGCAGGTGTTCTCTGGCCCTACTGCTGGAGGGGGCAGGGTTACTGTCATTGGCATCAGTCTCAAGCAGGTGGCTCTCAGGCTGTAGTGAGTGCATTCTATTACTCTCTCTGTCCTGGAGGCAGCCCATTTCCTGGGCTATAGGACACTGCATGGGTGAGAATGCTTGAGAACTAGCCCCTCCACTCAGTCCAGCTGGCCTTATGTCACTGAAGCTCTCTGGATAAATGTAGGATGATGTCATTAGGACTTCAGTGATGTGGAGATAGAGGGGCTGTTGGGCCCCAAAAAGTATCTAGTTTGGTGGGAGCTGGACTCTCCAAATGGCTCCAGGCTGCATCTGCTTGGTTCTTGGAGAGGGTGTGGGACCCAGTACAAACTCCCTCCCTGTAACAATGGAATTGCGTGGATCCCAGGAAACTTTACCTGTTACTCTCAGGACCCACAAAGGCTTAAGAACTCTTCCATGGCTGGGATTGCAGGAGCCTGCAATGGGGATGTCCGTGGAAAAAGATATTTTTCCCACAATGGAGAGTGCCTTCTGGCTCCACGCCAATCCTGGCCAGGCTGTCTTCTTTGCTTCTTTGCTTCTTTATCTTTCCATGCTTTAGAGGTTCTCTGTCATTGCCCTGCTGCATCCCAATGTTCTCTGTTAGACACTCTATTTGATGACTGTTTTTGCTCCTGCTTTGTAGAGAAGGTGAGTGCCGGGTGCCGCTCGACAGCTATCTTAAAAGGCTACAAGAACCACTTTTTAAAAAGTGTGTGTTAACATAGGCATCCTAAGTAGTTGTTCTCCTATTTTCATTATTTTCCGAGCAATTAAGTTAATGTGAATTTCCCAGAATGTATTTAGTTGTACTTTGAAGATTTTGCTAGTTTGATTTTCTAAACAGAGATTTGCTGAGTGTTGACTTCCTTTAGACTATACCTCATAACACTATTACAGTAACACTCTGGACATAACCATCTTACAGACATATCATATTGTTCTATAATTATTTACATATGTAACGCCACCATGAATGGTAAGGTCTAAAGGATACAAAACTGTACTCTTTGTTGATTGTTGTGTAATTTCTGTCTTAGCACTGTGCTTGACTTAGCCACTAAGGAAGTGTTATTTGAAGTGAATCTATAAAAACATCAACGAGCCAAAGTTCCTTTCTTTTTATATACTCCTTTTTTAAAAACATTTATAATCAGATAATAACTCTTGCCAGCCACTAACACAAGAAAGCTTTTTCTGGGACCATTTGGCTTTTACTGTGACAGATAAATTGCCCCAGCTGTTTCTTAACATGAAGATTATGAAAATAGTTAAATTAGAGAAACTATCTCATAGTTTGAAGTCTAGTTCCTTCTCCAGAGCTTTTTGTATTACATATGAACCTTTTTAAAAAATTTTCTCCCATATAACAAACCTGCTCATGTAACCCCTGAATCTAAAACAAAAGTTTAAATTATTTTAAGAAAGGAAAATCATAACTAAGAGAAAATATGTTTACTGTTTATTAAGTGGAAAAAATTCTCTAGATTATCTTCAGGCAACAAAATTATAGTTAAATGTGAAGTATTTTATGAATTGTAGTTAGAAGCAGACTTACTGAATGGTGTATATATTTCTTAATAAAAATTATGTAGAATGTGGCAAAGTGTTTGAAATATTGAATAATATATACTTGAAGTATGATTACTTTTTCTTTATGCAGAAATTTTTAATATTGTGATATTTCTTTGTTCTAAAAAGTAATTTATCAAAATTAGTACATAAAGACCTGACAAGGTGAATTACACTGTACCTAAATTATACCTCAAAAAACTTGATTAAGAAAGGCAGGTGTGGTGAATGGTGATTGATTGAATTAAAAAAAAAAACATAATACAAGTGTCTGTAAGAATACAGAATACATACAGCTTTTTTCTTCTTTTCTTTTGTTGTGCAGTTCACTAAGTCTTTCATATCATGTTCTGATAAACTGATTGTATCGAATTAGTGATGATACATAGTAAAAATAGGAATAAAATGGGACAAATATGATGCCTTTTAATTTCTTTGAGTCAGCTCTATTCAGTTGTCTTTTGTAATGTAATAGTCTGAGGTCAATAAAATTTGCTTTCAATTTCTAAACAAAGTTATTGGAAAGGTTCTGCTCTCTTGTGAGCCAATCTTGTTGTCACTAATCATGGGTTTTGTATCTACTGCTCCTAAAAATTATACCTGCTCACTTTGGTAAACTTTTCAAAGTTTAAGCACTACCTAGGAAATGATTTTAGCCTGTAGCTTTTGCCTGGCTGGGCAGTCACTGATGCTTCTCCAGCAAATCTGGCTCCTGTATTTTGCCTGGTTGGGCAGAGTTTGATGCTGTTATAGAAAATACTTAGAGTCCTAGGCAGAATATTTCCTGTTGATTTTACCTTCACTGGATATTTAAACATTTGTTTTCCATCAATAATGGACATACAGATCTCTACTTTTCAATATATACCATATATTTCACCAGCTTTGATTTCTTTTCTCTAGCTCTGTCTTGATTAGTAGCCTAACACAGTGAAATATTGCATTCTTTCCCAAGAATACTGCTTTTATGCTTCCTCTTGTCTATACATATCTTCCTTCAGAGAGATAAGTATAAATTTAAGTAATTATAGACCTCATGGACGCCAACACACTCTTTGAGATTTTGTTAACACATAAAACTGATTTGGCCCTTGACTGCCCACATCAGGGACATCTGATTCCATTGTCCTATAAAAGGCTAAATTGTAAGGATTATTCTGAGTTGTTTCAGAGATTAACAACACCTCTCCCTACTCTTCCTTTAAGTTCTCTGCCTCCTCCTTGCCCCAATGCATCATCACTAAGCAGAGCAGATACTCCTTGGTAGCAGCCAAACAGACGTTTTTCCTATACCAACAGCAATTTTCAAGTCACCTCTCCTGAAGAATGCTGCCATACTCTTTAGAAGGAATTGAGTCTGCTGGATCATCACTCATAGTTCAGCTCATTTCCTGCCCTTCAGCGTCTTCTCCCACCCTATGACTATTCCCTTTAGAGTTCTTTTATAATTTACAGCATGCACTCTGCATTGCCATTATTAATTTACTTCTTTATCTCCCTAGATGTATACTAGGGACTCTTAAAGGTGGAGATCATGTCCTATTCATCCCTGTATCCCCAGCACCTACCCTTGAGTTAGATACATGAGAGTACCCAATAAATATTTGTGATAGGACAGAAGGGAGGGAGTAGAGAAACGCAGACGGATATGTAAAGTTTTAAATTCCGAAGTACCACCAGCTGAGTCAGTCCTTAGAGAATTTAGCTGCTTTTATTCCAGTTTCTGAGCCCTGTTCTTTCACATAATAAACCCTGTATTAATAAACAGATTGTCTGATCAGTATTGTTTTGTTAAGAACTACTGTGATGATGGAAGTCCAGACTAACAAATGATCTATTTACTTTTCATATGTACTTGAAAAAGATTTCCAGCTTTAGATTGTAATATCATAGTATAAAACAGGGAAAGTTTCTTATAAGTGGGGTTGACAGCCCCATAATTAAGACAGTGATACTGAGAAAGTAGTGTAGCTGCAAGGTACAGTTTTTGAACGTTGACTCAAGAGATCTGTGAGAACAGAGGAATGCAAACCCTATTTTTTTTTCTTTTTTATTATACTTTAAGTTCTAGGGTATATGTACACAAAGTGCAGGTTTGTTACATATGTATCACGTGCCATGTTGGTGTGCTGCACCCATCAACTCCTCATTTACATTAGGTATATCTCCTAATGCTATCCCTCCCCACTCCCCCAACCCCACAAGAGGCCCTGGTGTGTGATGTTCCCCTTCCTGTGTCCAAGTGTTCTCAGTGTTCAATTCCCACCTATGAG